>NC_141688.1:71762360-72432711 GCF_964263255.1 Lissotriton vulgaris | reverse complement strand
TTTCTCCTATGAGAGTGCCACGCAAACTACTTTTGATCCTTTGAAGGATTGTCTGCGGGACATTTCAAAATGGATGGACCAGAACTGCCTCCGGATGAATGCGGCGAAAACGGAGGTTCTCTTTTTCCATCAACCCTCCCCTCTTGATTCAACTCTCTGGTGGCCACAGGAACTCAGCCTTCCCCCTGTCCCTAAGGACTCTGTAAAAAATCTAGGGGTCAAGTGGGACTCTAATCTTTCTTTTAGCAACCAAATACAGACCGTTTCAGCCGCTTGTTTTTCCAAGATCACGATGATTAGGAAATTCATCACCTATCTCCCTAGTGATACCAGGAAAACCATAGTCCAGGCATTGATTACATCTCACCTGGACTATGCGAACGGCCTGTATTTAGGGTTGCCCGCGGGCCTCCTACATCGGCTCCAGACAGTCCAGAATGCGGCTGTTCGGCTGGTCTGCGGGGTTTCCCTACGCACCCATATTTCGCCACATCGCAGAGCATTACATTGGCTTCCAATCCATCAAAGAGCTGCATTCAAAGCCATGACCTTAGCCCATCGAGCAACTAGGGGTAGGGGATCGGCCTACCTCTCTGTTAGTATTCGTCCTTATTGTAACTCTCGGAACCTCCGTTCCAACTCCCAACATCTGCTTTCCATACCAAGATTCAGGAAAGCACGTTCTGGAGGTAAAACCTTCCAGGTCTGTGCCACAACTCTCTGGAACAAACTCCCGATCGCAATTAGGATGATCCAGGAAGAATTACCCTTTCGTAAGGCACTAAAAACTTTTCTCTTTTGTTAATTCCCCCAGGACTATCACTCTGCTTTCACTCAGAAGCGCCGGGACACCCCGTTGGGGTAGCTGCGCGCTATATAAATTACACAAATAAAATAAATTTAGAATTTCAACTTTACTTCGATGCATGCTTATTTACTGACAAATATACTTTCGTTTTACTTTCTGCGCGCGCACTGCGCTCCCTCTCTCTTGCCACACGCATTCAACTGCCCATGCATCCCACCCCCTCCCTCTCCAGCTCAGGTACATCCACATCAGTCATGGATCCCAACACATCATTAAGGGACACAACATCACTAAGGGACAACACCATATCATGCAGGGATACCAACACATCACTCAGGGACACCACATCACTCAGGGATCAGGGACACAACCACGCCACTGAGGCACACCATCACATCACTCTGGGACACCTTAACATCACCCAGGGCCACTACAACATCTCTCATGCACACAACAACATCACTCAGGGACACCACATCACTCAGAGACACCAACACATCACTCAGGGATAACACCACATCACTTAGGGACACAACCACGACCCTTAGGGACACAAACACGCCACTCAAGGACACAACCAGGCCACTCAGGGACACCACCACAGCACTGAGGCACACTAACACATCATTCAGGTACACCACAACATCACTGAGGGACACAACATCACTCAGGGACACCACATCACTCAGGGACCCTACAACATCACATAAGAATAACAACACAACAATCAGTGACACAACTACATCACTCAGGGGCACCATCACATCAATCAGGGGCACCACCACATCACTCAGGTACACCACCACATCACTCAGAGACACAACCACGCTATTCAGGGACACCACCACCATGCCACTGAGGCACACCACCACATCAAGACGTGACACTACCACATCACTGAAGGACACCACAACTAACCAGGCATCCCTCCCCCTCCCTCGCCAGCACGCGCAGTGGTCTACGTGTGTTGACAAACGCATTAAAAGTCACAGGCATTCCACCCCCTCTCTCTGCAGCGCGCTCCATTCTCTCTCTGTTGCCACACAAAGCCACCTCCTAAAATTCGCTCAAGTTGCAGCCTACCCACCCACTCATTCTCTATATGGTTGCTCGCGTAGATTTTGGGATTTTAAGTGCGTGCGCACTGGCTCTTTTCACACTCTGCAAAAAAGAGTTAAAAGTCCGGAGTATGAATAAAAAACATCCAATTACACACATGTATGTCTTCCTAAAATTAAAAAAAACTCATCGCAAAAACAGTGAACCTTTTACTAAATTATGATGCAGAGAGGAAAGCTAAAATAATACATTTGGAACAACAACTCAATACCTCCAAACCAAATGAAGAACAATACAAATAGACAGAAATTAATAGAAACATTTGAAGGAAAGCATAGCCATGTAAGAAACACGCAATCACAACATAGAGCAGTTAAACAATAACACCAATATAATTAGGCGATATAGTACATCCAATATTTCAACAAACAAATATGCTTAAATCACTGGCGGAAATTATCCCCAAAAGAAAGAAAGTCTAATCAAGTGCGTAATCAAAAGGGCAAGAGACTTCACAGCCTAACTGAAATTATTCGAGACCTACAAATGTGTATTTAGCTCAAACACAATGCAAAACAAGCGACAATTACCAGGCCTCCAAAAACAAAAATTCACAAGAGACAAATATGGAGTTTAAGCTCATACGCATCAAAACATGTATGTTTAAAAAAACAAAACATTAGGTTCTCGATACCATTCGATGACTATTAATAATTAAGGATGAGATGAAATCACAAAGTATACGTATGAAACAACAAGCAGAAACAGGAGAAAAAAAATTAACAACATGTGGCAAGAGTACATCAAATAAAATAAAAACATTGGAATATATTAATCTAAAATACATCACAAAAACATATTAAATATTATATTATACACATTCCACAGGTATACATTAAGTACATACGCACGCCGAATACAATCGGTATAAGCAAACATAAAAAAACATTACAAAAGAAAAATAAACGTACAAAATATATCTACAGGAGAAAGACTACATAACCAAAAACAAAAAAATAATAAAAAATTTACAACTTACCTGTCAACCGACGCAGCAACAACACAGGAAACACGACACGCCTTCCACAAACGCCGGTCACAAAGATCTGGGAATTTCCCAAATGACGAACAGCAATTCCAACACTACGTAACACAACGTAGCAATGCGATTGGAGGAAATAAACGTCAATTAAAAAAAAGTGAAAAACAAAAAAAGACTAGACCGCTTACCTAAAAAACGTAGGTAGCGTTAGGGGATAGGATCGCGTCCGCCATGTTGGAAAAAAAACACTAGTCAACAAAAGGGAAAAAGGACTCATTCACATACTATGACACTGTCCGTACTCAAAACACACAACCAAAATGTATTAATTTTTAAAAACGAAACATTACTAAACATACACTCACACACACACAGACACACACACCCATACACACACACACACACAAGCTCACACCCATACCCACTTACAACACCCTCACACTCACACCCCCTCATATCCTCAACATCACACAACGTCACACACTCAGCCTCTTACAACCCCACAAACAACAACACACTAAAATAATGCTCATCTTCACACACATCATCAACATCACACCAAGGCAGTGCATTTTGGGGGTAGACTGAGGCATAGGTAAAGGTGCCGGTTCTGGCCTCCGGCAAGGCCCTGCATCCAACACCTGGCACAGCGGGGGTTAATTGACAACACTAGGTATTGGATAATCATGTCAACTAGTGAAGAGAGTATACAGTAATGCCATCTTCAAGTTAGTGCAGTACAATAGCTTTCATATGAAAAATCTCACACAACTCAAGCTGTGCAGGGTTTGCCCAGGCCACCCATCAAATTGCCCGAGATGCCAGGAAATAGCAGCATAAATATTTCAACATAACTTAGCTCTTCCCAGCAACACAAGGCTATGAAGCACAAGTAGACCAAAATACTCCAGCAACACACCGGAGGACACCCTAAAAAAATTAAGCAACATTTGCTAAGACTATTTCCAAAAAAAGAGCAGGAGTAACGTAAAATAAAAATTGCCATCCTAAGGACAGTGCTGCCCTCCAAAGGTTAAGAGAGATGTTAGAAAAGGCAGCAGCATGGGGCAGTAATATGAAACAAGCATTTGCAATGCAATAGGTCTCACATTATTAAAGTTTGAGCTATTGGCATTGCTAAATAATGCAAAACCAATCGCTCAAACTTTGATAACGCGAGACCTATTGCATTGCAAATGCTTGTTCTAAATGTAACTATTATTTGCTTGATACACAGGAGTGAACTATGTATTAGTAAAGGTACTCCAATGTAATTATATAAGAACAATTGTTTTTTAAAGAATCTAAATACAAGTAAAGGAAAATTGTGGAATCATAATTAGGGCTCCTGGTTTTATTGAATTTACTTTTTTTAACATGTCCGTCTGTATTTATCCATATTTATTTTGTGTTTTGCGTATAAATGAAGTTGCAAAACTATACATGTCCATATTTATTTAACTGATGGACTCAATCATACTTTGATGTCAGTCGTGTTTTAGCTACTTAAGCTGCCACTTATTACATACTAGTATATCCACTGGTAAATATTAGCATTATAACACAAATGTATATTTACAAATGCCGCTATTTAACCCCTTGAATGCTGGGGCTATTCCCCTGCTGTGCTGGGGGGCGGGGGGCGCACATGCTCATGACGAGCTCAGCTCGTCATGAGCCACGGTGCTCAGGTGCTCATGACGAGCTCAGCTCGTCACGACCACGCCCGTTTAATGGAACGCTCAGCACAGCAGGGGAATTAGCCCAGCGTGCGAGCGTTCCACGGGCCATGACAAGCTCAGCTCCTCATTAGCACCGTGGCTCATGACGAGCTGAGCTCGTCATGAGCATGGGAGGGGTTAAAGAAATTTCATCCTGTTTTTTAATTTCTCATGCTGTCCATCTGCTCAGCTGTTGGGCTATAATTCATGAAAGACAGCACGAAGAGTCACTTAAAAGCAACACAATTTTCTGTATTTATCCACTTTAAAAATAAATGCAGACAGAAAACACATTGTTTTGTGTCTGTATTTATCTGTAAAAATCCCTAAAAACTAAAAACAGGGAGCCTTAATCATAATTAAGCCTGTCTAGTTTTGTGATACATTCTTCCATGCTGTGCTAATTGGGTCTAAGAAGCAAGTTGTTCTTAACTTTTACTTTTTTAGCACACATATTGTTTTAACCTCTCAGTACATTTACCAAACTATTGATGTGCACAATACACTTTCATTTGTTCACTCCCTAGGCTTCCACAGGATGATCACCCTTTTCTCTGTACTATGTAAAAGGTTATCTTCATATTTTGAGTAAAAAACTTAAAAAATACACTTGAAATTTCATGACACTACAATTTATTCCTTAAAGTAGATGCTACAGTTTCTCATTACAGGAGTAGCAAATAGCACTCTTTCTCAGTTTAGGAGTATACCTTTGGTGGAATGTGCCCAAGCTAATCTTAAATGCGAATCAGTTTAGGAGTATAGCTTTGGAGGAATGTGCCCTAGCTATTCTTATATGCAAATCTAGGTCTCCCTCTGTCTCTAGTCCTTCTCGCTTTTGTGCGATGCAGTTGACGTCATCAATCCTATTTTCAATGCACTCTATAATCTTAATTTGACCACCATTGCCATGGTCTCCAACCTCTGGCTTCAAGCTAGCCTGGCTGATGAGGTAGAAACCGTTCCCAAGATGCTTGTTTCCGGTCCAGGGAGGACCTGTCCTGGCAGTTCAGGCTGGACTGTTCCCATGAGGTACAGAGTCAAGATTGATTTGCATATGGCTTGGTCTGAACTGGGGTGGAGAAGTAAGCTAAAGAATGATGATGAATTCACCCCAGGTCTGTGACTGGAGATGAGTGTCTGAAAAGTTTTAGCACTCCGTCCATCATCTCCTTGTGTTTGCTCCAACCTATGGAAGCAGGCACGGGTGGATTCGCTACTGCAGAATCTCTCGTTAGACCCTTCCTTTCTTGATGACTTTAGGTCTGTCTCATGTATCCCAGCTGACTTCAAAATGTTTGAGATACTTATTAATAAGCATCTATCTGGTCCAACATGGTCTCCTCCATCCCTCACAGTCAGACTTTAGACCCAAGCACAGCAAGAAAAGGGCACTGCTGGAAGTTACAGAAGTAATGAAATCAAGTCTTGACCATTAACAGAGCAGTGCCTTAATATTCACAGACGTAGATTGTTAGTTGGCGTGTTACACAGTGTCCCACATCATGCTACTGGAACGGCTGGCAGATTTTGGAAACTGTGGTTGAATGAATGAATGAATGAATGGCGATTTATAATGCGCAAGACAATAACCCGCAGGTATCAAGGCGCCTAACAGAATGATCGGAGAATGATCAAAGAAGGAGACAGGGAACCTTACATATATGCTTGCCGAAAGAGAAGAGTTTTTAGGGCAGAGCGGAAGTGCTGTAAAGACGGGAGAGATCTCAGGTCCAGGGGGAGGTCATTCCACCACTTAGGAGCAAGAGTGGAAAAGGCTCTGCCACCCCATTTGGCTCTTCGTACACGGGGGGCTGTCAGACGCAATTTCCCAGAGGAACGCAAGTTCCTTCCGGGAATATAGTGGGAAATGATGGACCCAATCCCTGTGTCGCTATTTTTGGCAATGGCTCTGTAGGTCATAGATAGAACTTTAAACCGGATACGGTGTTCTACCGGCAGCCAATGCAGCGTTTTCCTGGCTGCAGTGGCCGAAGAGCGTCTGGGGATGTCCAGGACAAATCTAGCTATGGCGTTTTGGACTACCTGTAAGCGCTGCAGCTGGCCTTTGTTAAGCCCAGCATACAGTGCATTACAGTAGTCCAGGCGCGAGCCGATGAGAGCAACAGCTATTTGTTTCCTTGCCTGCAAGGAAAGATATTTCCTGATCCTACGTAGGGTGTGAATCAGACCCCAGCAGGTGGAGACAGTTCTGCTCACCTGGCTGCCTAGGTCGAGGGCAGGGTCTATCAGCACCCCGAGGTTCTTGGCAGAAGTTGTAGGGGAAGGGCATGTTCCTAGTGAGTCAGGCCACCAGTTGGCTGACCAGATGTTTTCTTTTCCCCCGAACACCATCACCTCAGTCTTCTCCTCATTCAGTTTTAGAGAGTTCTGAATCATCCAATGACCAACCGCCTCCATACAGGATCTAAACTTGGAGGTGATTAGTTCATCTGAATGGGGAAGAGAGACGAGGATTTGAGTGTCGTCTGCGTAAGAGACTACCTCCATCCCGAAAGATCTTATAAGTTTGGCTAGAGGGGTAACATAGATATTAAAAAGGGTCGGGCTAAGTGCTGACCCTTGAGGGACCCCACATAGCACAGATCGGGATGGAGATAGGAACTCCCCCAGCTTGACTCTTTGTTCCCTCCCCGTGAGGAAGGAGGTCAAAAGATCCAGAGCTGCGTTCTTCACCCCTACCTCCCTCAGCCGAGATGTAAGGACTGAGGGGGAGAGGGTATCGAAAGCCGCAGTTAGATTGAGCAGGACCAGGAGAGAGGTCTGGCCCTCATCTACTGTCGTACGGATCTTATCGAGCACGATGGTGAGGGCTGACTCGGTGCTAAATTCTCTCCTGAATCCATGCTGGGAGGGGTCTAGGCATCCCGAGCTTTCCACAAAAACAGCGAGATGCTTGTTAAGATGTGCCTCAAGCATCTTCGCTGGGGCAGGGAGCAGAGAGATAGGCCGGAAGTTCTTTAAGACCCGCGGATCCAGGGAGGGCTTCTTCAGCAGGGGTTTTACTACCGCCTTCTTCCATTCTATAGGGAAGATACCGTCTCTAATGGCTAGATTCATTACCTCTAGCAGCCGAGGTAGGAGGGTATCCCTACACTGTTTGATGACTTTCAGAGGGCAGGTATCCAAGGGAGAACCGGACTTGGTCTTAGTAAGCAATAGCTCAAGATCTTGCAAGACCAACGGGGGAAAAGAGTCCAGGGTGCTTGAAGGGGAGATTTCTGTGGTGGTTAAACTCATCTCTACCCCGGATGTGGATGCACTGAGACCAGCTCTTTGTTCCTCGAGGGCCAGGTGGATATCCTGGATTTTAGTGTGGAAGAAGGAGGCAATCTTATCACATAGATTCTGTGAAGGAATGACAGGGTCAGGGGCTTGCAGTTTGACTAAGGAATCAACAGTTTTAAAGAGCTCCTTCGGGGAGGAGAGCGAGGTGGTCACGGTGACAAAGTATTCCTGTTTAGCCTGCACAATTTCAGATTTGTATTTTTTGACAAGGAGTTTATGAGCTTCCTTGTTCTTGAGGTCCCAACTAGCATGCCAAAGCCTCTCCTTTCTCCTTACTTCTTGCCTAAGGAGCCTAAGGGAGTCGGAGAACCATGGGGCAGATGGTCTCTTTCTGGCTCGGCGCCGAGGTTGTACTGGGGCCAGTTTATTCAAGACCTCGGTGGTGACCTGTTCAAAGTGAGCGACTGCCGTCTGTACGTTATCTAGGCCAGTGATAGCAAGGCTTGCAGCCCAGGGCTTGAAAGAATCGTTGTTGACATTCCTGAAGTTTCTGGCAGTCTCCATTAGGTGGTTCCCTTTATTACCGGAGTCCATCCTATGATATTTCAAAAGAAAAGGGACCGCCAGATGGTCAGACCAGGAAAGATGAATCGGGTCCTTAGTAGTCAGACGGGGGTCGTTGGAAAAGATACCATCCAAAGTGTGTCCTGCACGATGTGTGGCTCCAGTAACACTTTGCGTGAGCCCACAAGATTCCAGGGCCTCAGTGAGACGGGAGGTATCAGGAAGGTCAAGCCGTTATAGGTGGTAGTTAAAGTCACCCATGATGGAGAGGTTATCTCGGCCGAAATAGGGTTCAAGGGCCTGGAGGAGGTTGTGCGTAAAGTGGGTTCTCGAACCGGGGGGTCGATAAACTAAGATACCGTTGAAGAAGGGGCGTTGCGCTTCCTTTATTGAAAAATAAAATGCTTGAAAACTGTCAGGAAAATCGGGTATGGAAACAGTATGGCATTGTAGGTGATCTTTGTAAAGGATCGCTATCCCCCCTCCCACTCGTCCCTGTCTATCGAGTCTGGCCAGGCAGTACCCTTCAGGGACCGCCTCGATTAGATCAGGGTCGGAAGAATCTTTGGCCCAAGTTTCGGTCACAAGCACTAGAGTGGGCGTTCTATCCAGTACCAACTCCTTGAACATGATCTTGTTCTTGATAAGGGAGCGGGCATTGACCAAGATGCCCTCTATATCTACAGTGTTAGGACTAGATATGACGGGAGGGATGGGGGCAGAGTTAAGAGGCCTAGACGTGGAGTAACAGCCACATCGTAATGGGAACAGAAAGTCATCCGGGTCAAAGGAATGTGAGCAGCGTTTTTTACGAGGTTTTAGGGCCAGCATTTGGCTAAAAGAGTAGCTGCGAGGGAGAGAGAACAATTCACCAGAGTCCAGAGGCCAGCCGTCCAGCGCGTCCTTAGCGCGGACGGGCGCAGACGGGCGCAGATGGGCGCAGACGGGCAGGACTCAGGCATGACTCAGGCATGACTCAGGCATGACTCAGGCATGACTCTATGAAGAACTAGAGCGCGTCACAGCGCGTCTCACCCCCAAGATGGCCGCCGCGTTTCCCTTTGCCTACTCGGGACCTGCTCTCAGCGTCAATACTCAGCTGAGAGCGGCCCGAGTAGCGGAGGCGGTAAGAGAAGCTTCTAAAACATTTACAAATGCTCACAATGCAATTTTAAAAGACCACTGCCTATTACATCAAGCAGGGTACAAAGAGATTACGCTAAAAGCAAGGCAAGAAGGGATAGTGTGGAGAGACCTCCCGGCTTCCGCCTCAGGAGGGGGAAAAATGCTCTGGCTTACAAACACACGCCGAGCCTAGATCGAGCCTTTTATAAAGAACTAGAGCGCGTCACAGCGCGTCTCACCCCCAAGATGGCCGCCGCGTTTCCCTTTGCCTACTCGGGACCTGCTCTCAGCGTCAATACTCAGCTGAGAGCGGCCCGAGTAGCGGAGGCGGTAAGAGAAGCTTCTAAAACATTTACAAATGCTCCCAATGCAGTTTTAAAAGACCACTGCCTATTACATCAAGCAGGGTACAAAGAGATTACGCTAAAAGCAAGGCAAGAAGGGATAGTGTGGAGAGACCTCCCGGCTTCCTCCTCAGGAGGGGGAAAAATGCTCTGGCTTACAAAAAGCACGCAGGCAAGGCCTGGGCTACTGGATCCAATGTACTCAAAAAATAAGCACACGGCTTGTGTTTGTCTGCTTGTAGATGAGTGAGTACCGACAACGCTGTGCCATCGCGTTCTGTGTCAAAAAGTGTAAAAAGTTTGCTGTAACATGGCGTACAGTACGAGTACGATGTACGTCAATCACACGTCACATTAGCTGCGCGCGCATTCAGGCCACAGGTTTCAGCTGAATCTGCAAGATTTCTCTATGCATACACCCACCTATGACACTTTTCTGTGACGTTTCCAGTGTACGCCTCTGTGCACACCCTTGTACACGCCTTTTTGCTACGCACGTGTGTTCTTATCATATACATTTCACTTGTCACGCCTACTGTATTCACTGCCATTGTGTCATTTTACTATATATGTCATGTACTGTTAATAAATCGTTGACATCTTTCTGCCATCATTGCGTACCCGACCCCTTGTATTGATGGAATTGATTTCCATGGCTCGAGTCATCAGTCTTGATCAAAGCCCTTAAGACTCAGACACCACGGACTCTGCCTCTCATTTGATTGAGCTATTTCTTTACTTGTCCGAAATTATATGGCAAACTCGTATGTTGGTTTGGCCTTGAGATGGTTATAGAGGACAATCAGTGGTGCTCTCTACCTTCTCTTTTCTCTTCTCTTCTGATCATAACCCACTTAAGTATGGGGTGCCACAAGGATCTTCCCTAAGCCCGAGCCTATTTAATGTGTGCATGACTGCTCTTGCCTCCCTCATTCAAGAGCATGAAACCAGTATGGTCTCCTAAACGGATGATGCACAGTTTGTTTTTCACTGGACGAGATAAAGGCATCTTAAATCTAACTCAGATAAAACTGAGATTTGGCTTTTGGCAATTTAGCTGAGGTATGGTCTAATGATTGATGGCCTCTTGACTTAGGACATCATCCGCCTCCCATGACTGTTGCTAAAACTTTGGGAGACATATTTGACACGGAGCTCTCCTTCATGTCCCAAATTTTGTTAGTCGCATGATTATGTTGGTCCCTCTTAGGCTCTTTTTTGCCAATGGAGACATGAAAAACGGTATTGCATGCCTTAATTACTGCTCTGCTGGACTACGGGAACATGCTCGATTTGGGACTGCAGAGGAATCTGATGGATCGTCTTCAGATTGTTTAAAATGCAGCAGCCAGATTGATCTTAAAGATACTGTTACGGAAGTCAATTTCTAAACAACTGATACAACTACAGTGGCTGACAATTGGGAAACAGAATTCTGTTTTAAGCACTAGAATTCGCCCATTGAACATTTTATAGCTCCAATTCCCAAAAGCTCTTAGATAGGATGACCGCCTATCATCCCTCATGAGCACTGAGGTCTCCTAATGCCTGTTTCCTGAAGAAACCTAGGGGTATATTTAGAAGGAAGTGCTGGAACGGGGCGCTAGCCTCCTTGGCTTAACGCCGCGCTCTGCCTCTACTGAAACACAGGGCTGCACCGTATTTATAAGAATACGGTGCAGCCTTGCGTTCCCCCCTGCACTGGCGCTAATTTAGCTGCCTAGCACCACAATAGTGCAAGGGTGTCTACATTGAGGGGAATGATTGTTTATGTGCAGGAAGGGATACCTTCCTGCATATAAACAATCAATGGAGTTTTGCTGTTTCTATGTGTGCTGCACAACGCAGCACACATGGAAACAGTAAAAACGAGGAGAAATTAAACATTTCTCTTGTTGCGCCAGGGTTAGACCAGGTTTTCACTGGTCTTAATTTTGGCACTGCCCCATATTTATACCACCCTTGTGATAGAGCGCGATTGTGCTCTTCCAATTGTAGGGGTGCATCATAATCATGAGTAGTTCCCACCTTCTTTTGTCGTATTAACATGAGACAGTAGAATGTGTACTGTAATAATGTGAAAGGTGATATGCTAGATGTATTTTTAATGTAAACGTGAAGAAATTAATCTTGCAATACATAAATGTTCAGCTAAAAACATCAACGTGCAGAATTAGTGTATGAGGCTTACAACTATTCACATGTTTGATGTGCTCACGTGACGTTTTGATTTAGACATGCTTAATAAAATGTTCATTTATAAGTGGTTCGTAAGGCCTAGGTGCCTTGTTCTTATATTGGCCGGTTTCTGTAGACCTGAAATATATTCCACCTGGAAGCTCTCATATTATATTTAAAGGCTGAATTTCATGTGCATGTTGGATTTTTTCTTTTCTCATGTTTCTGTTGCAGTTGGAGAAATTCATCTTTTTTAGTTAGAATAATGCTTTTGTTTTAGGAGCTGGACTCGGGGAGGAGAAGATACATTTGTACAAGGAGTACTGATAATGTGAGACGGTGTTCCTGGAAATCAAGATCATCGATCCAGGAGCTGGGAGTATCAAAACTAAATGGAAAACCACCTATGAGTAGGCTCCCAGGGGGATGAGGTGATTGGTTGATACCTAATGGGCGTGTTTTATGATTTGGTGTTTTGAATTAGGGACAGTACCCCGGGAGGTTGAGTTAGGAGAAGAGAGGAGATTGATGGAGAGGGAAGGAGCATCCTAGAATGAGCTCTGTAGCCTTACGCTACTTGACCCATACAACGTGAGTGCACTTCTTAGTAAGTCTTCACGCGCTGACACCTTTTCCTAACTTGCATGGGGAATGCTAAGTAGGGATGTCACATTAGCAGTAGTGTAGGGACAGATTAATGCTTTATACTTACAAACCTTCAATGAAGTCTGATCTTGACGTAGGGACACCTATTGCCTGCCTTCTGGTATTGGAATTCATCATTCTTTTCATTTTTTTTTTTAAGACCAATGGTCCCAGATTTTATTTAGTTTCACAAGTTATAAGCCAATAGATCATACAATGTCATAAAAACTACAAACATTACCCAGCCAGTAATATGTTTCGACATGTCGGTCATACATAAGTGAAAATAAACAGTAGCCAGGGGAGATGCATTAGTCCGCAATTATCAGTGCCAGGAAAAGTCTCGGGTTGCAGTGCCTGCAGCATGTATCACTGCAAAAGGACCAAGGTGGTCATAAAAGCCAACAACAGTTGTTCTAGGCCGTGTTCCCTGGTTGGCACGGATAAAGTCAAAGGCAGGAGTCACATCCCATAGTGCCATACGGGTCGCTGGGCTACATTCTTGTGATCGTGGCAGTGTTCAATAAGCATTGTGTAAAGGGTAAGCGGGGAGGGGAAAATGAACATCATAGTGAGTACAGCAGAAACAGACTCACTGCCAACCAAGAGATACAACAGGGAAATAACGAGAAAAAAAAGGGAAAGGAGGGGGAAACACTTCAACAACATTTGGACTAGTATTAGCGTGTACAGTAGTGTATCAGTGACCCTAGCGGCGTATGTTACTCCATATATGGACTGTGTGGGGGTGGGGACGACTGTGGATGTAGGGCTGCTGCGGCCGCAGGGCGGGGGGGAGGGAATGATAGCAAGTAGACCCTGTCGGGCATTACCTCAGCGGCTGGGGGAAGGGGGGGGTGGGGGAGAAGCGTCATGTCGGGGCGGCGGATGACCGGTCCCTTACTGCTCCGTGTCGGGGCGGTCAGGTTATACCGGCCTGGGTGCATGCCCGATGGTATGCGGTCAGGGTAGTGTCCCAGTCTTGGGCAATCGGGTACATACGGAGGCCCGCCGTCTCCTCCCTGTGTAGAGACACGCTCTCCGCGTACGCCCAGTTGTCAAACGAGCGACGCCAGTCTGCAGGGTGCGGGGGGGGCGTCATTCTTCCATCGTTTTGTGATGAGTCGCTTAGCCGTAATGAGCCCTAGATCCCAGAAACGTGCCTGTAGTTTGGTCTGCTTGGTTCTTTTGTAGAGTCCCAGCAGGCATGCTTCCCACGTCTTGGGGAGGGTATCGCCCGTGGCCGCCGTCAATGTGTCAGCGACCGCCGACCAGTACAAGGTGAGGTGAGTGCAACTCCAGAGTGCGTGTAGAAGGTCCGAGTTCAGGAGGCCGCACCTGGGGCACGCTGATGAGGTGAGTCCAAAGTAGCGGTTCAGCTTGTCTGGGGATAAATATGCACGGTGTATTATGTAATATTGGATGATCTTAAATCTCGCGTTGCGAGGAATGTTTCTGGCGCCTGCCAATACCGCGGCCCACTGTTTGTCCGTCCATTCGCTACCCCGGTCGGCCGTCCACTTCTCCCTCAGTCGTTGGGAGGAGATTTGAGTATGACAGTTTAGTGCCTGTGCCAGCCAGTGCACTATATGGGAACCATCACCCATCACATGTAGGTACTGAATGAGCATATGTGTGGTCGGCTCGTGGGTCAGGTCTCCCCATGCCTCCGTCAGCACACGAAGAAGCCTGGCATGCGTCAGAAATTGGCCCGCCGGTAGTCCGGTGTCGGCGGCCAGAGTCTCGAAGGACAGTAGCTCCCCATCGCTATATAGGTCACCTAGGCCGTCCAAGTCCGCCGCAGTCCAACTGCGTAGCTCGGATGAAGACAGCACGCCAGTTCCAAAGGGGGTCCCCTGCAGAGGCAGGTTCGGGCATAGGGCACCGTGCTCTTGGTGAGTCTGAGGCTCCGCATAAAGCACTGTCTTGCGACAGCCACATGGACCTGGTTGGGGGGCCGGCCCGCGTCAGGGGGTGGAAGAGCGTCAGCACCTGTGTGGGGGACAGGGTAGTGTCTTCTGTGGCCGTATCCATCAGGTTCTTACCACTCAGCCAATAGGCAACCCACTGTAGCTGGGCCGCCAGGTAATATAGTTCCTGATTGGGAACCGCCAAGCCTCCAGATTCCGAGGCCGCGTAGAGGGTCTTCAATGCCACCCTTCGGCGTCCTTTAATCCAGATAAGGCGCCTGGTGAGGGCTTCCAACCCCTTGAATATGCGTGTTGGTACATACACTGGTAGGTTAGCATAATAATAGAGGAGCCGGGGGAGCATTATTATCTTCGTCAGCGCCACTCGGGCCGGCACATTCAGTGGGAGGGAGTTCCAGAACGTGACCTGGGCTGACAGCGAGGATATGGCTCTCACGAGGTTGCCCTCCAGGAGATCAAGGGGGTCTCGATATATGAGGATCCCCAGGTACCTGAACACCGTTGGGTGCCATCGGAGCGTCTCTCCCATCATGCGCACATCACATTGTGGCATAGCGTCACTGAACGCATAAACTCCTGATTTAGACCAGTTGACTCGGAGCCCCGACATGTCCCCGAACACCTGAAAGATGTCCGTGATTATCTCGGGTATATGGGTGAGGTCCCTGATATATACCAGTAAGTCGTCGGCATACAGAGACACCGAGTGGGTGCCGTCTGCCAGTGGGATACCCCAGGCGACGCCGGAGGCCCGGAGCAGTTCTGCCAATGGCTCCATCACGAGGGCGAATAACAGGGGAGAGAGGGGACATCCCTGCCTGGTGCCCCTCCCAATCCTTATTCTGTCAGAGAACAATCGCCCAGTCCGGACTCGTACCTCGGGCGCCTGGTAGAGGAGCCCCACCATCTGGACATAGGCATCACCCAGTTCATACTTCTCGAGGACTCGGAGGAGATAGGGCCACTCCACCGAGTCAAATGCCTTTTCGAGATCAAGTACTATGCACCCTGAACGCGGCCAGGTGGAAGTCGCATATCGTTGGACTCTGAAGAAGCGGCGTATGTTGTAAGACGTGCTGCGGGTGGGCACAAAGCCGTTTTGGTCAGAGTGCACCAGTGTGGGAACTAGGGGTGCAAGCCTCCGAGCTAACGTCGCTGCCAAGATTTTGTAATCTGTGTTGAGGAGCGCCAATGGTCTGTACGATCCAAGCTCGCACGCCTCTCTGCCCAGTTTTAGCAGGGAGATCACATTGGCCTCGTTCAAGGACGCCGGAAGTTCAGCATCCTCAGATGCCGCCTTGTACACCCTTAGCAGTTCGGGTATTAGTAACAAGGAATAGGCCTTGTAGAATTCGGCCGGGAGCCCGTCCGGGCCCGGTGCCTTGCCATTAGAGAGGGAAAAGATCACCTCTCGCAGTTCCTCACTGGTAAGCTCCGCTCCCAGCTCCGCTTGTTGGGCGTGAGTGGCCGCCGGTAGTTGCAGTGGCGCCAGGTAGTCCGCGATCTCCACCTCAGTGGCTCTCAGTCGTGAGCTGTATAAGGACCTGTAATGTGTCGTGAACGCCTCATGTATCTGCTTCTGGGTGAAGACTTCAGTGCCCTGAGTCGTACGGATCGACAGTACCGACGCGGACTGAGTGTCTTGTCGTATCAGCCATGACAGGAGTCTGCCTGGCTTGTCACCTGTGTTGTGGGTGCGTGCGGAGTGTGCTGCGAAATTAATGTTTTTCAGCCTCTCCATCAAAAGAGCGTGATCTGCCCTGGCCGAGACCAGTTGGGCGTCATCGCCCTCCGCCGCTTCCCGCTCCTTGTCTAGTAGTGTCACTTCTGCCTGTAGCAGATCCCTCTCCACCTGCCCCCGTAGGCCTGCCTGCACGCCGAGGCAGCTCCCTCGGGTCACTGTCTTAAAGGCGTCCCACTCAATTTTCGGGGACGAGGCCGAGTCGCTATTGTCCTCGAAATATTGTATTATCCTCCTAGATATCTCCTCTCGGAATGGAGAATCGAGTAAGAGATCCGGCTGTAGGCGCCATGTGGGTACAGGTGGGCGTGGGCGCCTCCACCCATAAACTAGAGTGTGTGGGGTGTGGTCTGAGTGCGTTCGCCCCAGGTAGTCAGTGTCTGTTACGGAAGGAATCAGGTCGCGGGACATCATATACCTATCTAGCCTGACGTGCAACGAGTGGGCCCCAGAGTAGTAGGAATATACCCGGGCGTTGGGGTTTCTGACTCGCCAGGCATCCTGTAGGTTCCACTGTGTCGCCCAATCAAGTAGGGCCCTGGAGGCTATTTGGGCTGGGGCAATAATCGCCGGGGGAGACGAGCGATCGAGGGAGACATCTAGCACACTGTTATAATCACCACCCAACAATAGGGGCACGTCAGGCCAAGGTGCAATCACCGCTGATAATCGTGTTAGGAACTTCCCCTGCTCGACATTAGGTGCGTAGATGGAGGCTATAACTATCTGCTGCCCGTCCAGTCTGCCCTGTATGAAGACATAGCGCCCCTCAGTGTCAATGTTGCTGTGTGTCAGTGCAAATGGAACCCCCGGTCGTACCCAGATCATAGTCCCTCGTGCAAACGCTGAGAAGGTTGTGGCGAATATTTGTCCCCTCCATCTACGGCGAAGTGTGGCTACCTCTGCGGCTACCAGGTGGGTCTCTTGCAACAGTGCGATCTGTATCTGATGTCTTTTAAGATAGGAGTACACCTGATATCTACGTGAGGGTGTGTGCATGCCCCTGACATTCCAGGTACAAAATTTAACCGTAGTCATCACAGTTTCCATCTCGCCCAAGTGCCCGCACCCCCCTTCCCAACCCCCAGCCCGCCCCGGCCACACATGCACAGCAGCATACATCAATTACCAGTCCCCCAACCCGCCGTCCCGCACAGACCGAGGGATGTAAGCTGTAACACTTTAGTGCCAACACTAGTCTCAAAAAGAACATTAACAGAACCATAATACCAAAAGGGCAACAACAAAACATGTCGCCGCCCAAACGCTCTAATGAGCTTATTCAATCCGTGAGTTCAATGGGGGGATGACAAAGTACGTTACTTAATCAATATAGGATAGTTCACTAGGCCAAGAGAGCCGGGCATCAGAAGTCAATGTCAGGGCCCACATTCAGGGCCAGAGTGTCTAACGTCACCGGACCAGGATGCTCTCACCTCTAGGGGTCCGTCCACCCCTTCAACACAATGTTTCCGGCGTTTCTCAAGTGGAGCAGCTCCGACCCCCCTCCCGGCAGTGGGGGCAGCTCAGAGTTCATTAGGGTAGGAGGGGGGGCGGAAGCAGGGCACACGCCCCGGGGAAAGAGCCGATTGTGGCATCCGAAGTCTTCAGAAGTGCCGGTGGGGATCTCCAAGCGGGCCATCCAATGTAGTGCATAGCCTGCTACACGGCGCCAGCTGCTGCAGTCCGTCCAGGACTAAGGCGAGGAGGGTTGCTATACTATTAGGTCCGCCGTTTGGGGTGTGACATCCGGTAGGCCCTCTGTAACCTGTTCATCCGGCAGTCCGTACAAGTATTCGTCGTCCTCGCTCCCACGTGATCTTGGGCTGGCGTTGGAGATCAGGATAGGTGACTGTGATCCACTGAGCTCGGCCGCTATCCGGAGGGCTTCTTGTTGTTCACTGTGTATTTGCTCTGGTGTGGGGCCTATTTCCGTGTCCGCGGAGGGCGACCTGGTCGGCGAGGGGCGCCGGTGCCTTCGTCTGCGGGTGCCGCGGTTTTTACGCTGCTCTGTCGGTGCGGACCCGTGGCCTGTATCGATCCCAGAATCCAGCCAGACGCAGCCGCCTCAGGAGTGTCAAAGAAATGAGTCTTGTCCTGTGCCACCACCCGGAGGCGTGCCGGGAACAGTAACAAGTACTTGAGTGCCAGACGCCTGAGTCGCTGTTTCACCGCCATGAACGATTGGCGTTGTCGTTGGACTTGCACTGTGTAGTCGGGGAAGAACATCACCTTTGCATTGTCCACTTTTATGTCCGATAGTTTCCGGGTTTTGCGTAGGATGGCGTCCCGATCACGGTAGTTCAGCACCCGCATAAGCATTGGTCTGGGATTGGAGCCCTCCGGGGGTGGACGGGACGGCACCCGGTGTGCCCTCTCCACCACAAAGTGCGGTGACAGTGTGCCCTCCGGTAACAGTTCTCGGAGCCAGGCCTCCATATGTTCCGCCGTCTCCCTCCGCTCCCATCGTTCCGGCAGGCCTACTATGCGCACATTGTTCCTCCTGGCCCGCCCTTCCGCATCCTCCGCTCTGTCCTCAAGGAACTCCACCCGGTTGAGGAGGTCACGTATGTGCTTATCCGTCTTGTTAGACCTGACATCATTGGCTTGAGTCTCTCCTCCATTTTTTCTGTTTGCCTCTACTGTGTTACGATGTTTTGCTGGTATATGCTTTGGGCGCCGTGTCACTGCTGATCAGTGCCATAGCGCAAGTGCTCCCTCTGTTAAAATGATGTATCTATTGCATCCATGTTTGGCTTATTTGGTTTACTGTCAGTCCCTAGTCTAGTGCACCAGGAGTGCCGGGGCTTGTAAATACAAATACCGCTCGTGGGCTTGCAGCACGTGTTGTGCCACCCACAAGAGCGGCCTGGTAAACGAATGTCTACGGGTCGGTCATTGCGAGACCCACGTGCAGTCTTGCACTGTCACGTCGGCTGCGCAGGTATACCTACTTGCCAGCCCCTCCAACCTTCCCTTAACTTCATGTTAGTCACCCCTATGGTAGGCCCATGGGCAGGGTGCATTGTAAGCGTAAGGTAGGACAAGCCTGACCAAGTTGGCATGTCCTGATAGTGAAGTGCCGCCATCTTAGGGCTTCACTATTGCGAGGTAGCCTGCTCTCCGTTGGATAGAATGGGCCGCCGGGATTATTAACGCTATAATCCTAGCTGGCCCGGGGAGCATGGTGCAATGTCGAGTTTGGTATCCCTGAACTCGGGGTTTAATTACGCATCCGTTGGTGTGGATGGTCTTTGGACTCTGGGTTCGAAAATAGCACTTTTAGAAAGTGTCTATTTTCTTGTCTAACCATATCTGGTCTCTGCTGGTCTTGCGTGTGTGTGACAGGAGCTGGGTGGCTCCAAGAGGTCTGGATGAGTCAGTGTGGGATGAGTGGGACATTACGTTGAGAGTAGGGGGAGAGTAGTTGTTGATAGCCTGCCTTGCCTGATACAATGCTGGCTCCACCTCCTGCCGAGCGACTGATGGCTCTGTACCTGCCATGGACGATCCTAGCCCCACCTCCTGCCAAGAGGGCGATAGCTCTGCTCCTGCCAGTGTCAATGTAAATGTAAATGTAAATGTAAATGTAAGGTGTTTTGTAGCGCGCTCAATTACTACCGGAGTATCCTGGCGCGAATGACCGCTGGGGAACCCGTCCTGGCTTTCCCTGTGAGATGGTCCCATGCTGGGTATCTCCAAGGTGAAGCCAGGCATCCCCGGCGTCTGTGGGGGGCCGTTGTAGAGATGAGGCAAGCTTAATGCCCAGAGTTACCGAGTGTGATCACTGCCCAAAGTGGGCACCGAGGCGAGAATTATCAGTCCGCTGACCCTGGTCCACGACCCTGCCGCGCCGGGAATCGAACCCTGGTCCCGGGCCGTTCTCAGCCTCCGGGTCTGCCGCCTCTAACCAGTGAGCCACACCTCTCCTCAATGCTGGCTCCACCTCCTGCAGGGCGTCTGAGGACCCGGCCCGGCTCAATGAATAGGCCAGGTGCTACTGCCTAGCTCCACCCACCACAGACCCAGGGTGTTGGGAAACCCCCGGCATAGACAAAGGGATCAAAGACGAAAAGGGGTATAAGAGAAGGACCCCTGAACTAAGGAATCAGATCACTTCTGACAAGGAACCCTGTAACCAAGGACAAGAAGCCTGCTGATCTAAAGGACTGCCTACCCCTTCTGCCGGTGTGCTGTTGTTGGGGGAATCCTGCGGTGCTTCTTTATTTTTGCCAAGGAACCAGGCGAGAGGAACTGTGTGTGTACTCTCACGCTTGCTAAGAAAATCTCCAAGGACTGGAAGAGTGCCAGTCTCCTGCCGAAGTCACAGGGCCAAAAGACTTCACCTGCTAAAAAGTGCTATCCGCTGGAAGCTTGAATCCAGCACCTCTGAAAGGAACAGCAATCCCGACGACCGGACGCTGGGCCCAACCGACGCCAGCAGCAACGCCAGTGAGTAGGAGTACGGCTCTAACTCCAGAGGACCTCGTGTCTGCCCCGCTGCTGATCGCATCAACCGTGTGCCCTTCGACGCCGTGAGCGCTGCTCACTCTGTGCAACTGCATCATAGACAACGCCTGCTGTGGCCTGATCGACACCGAAGACGCGACGCCGGAGTGCTCGACGCCGCTGATCATCGTGTGCTCCATTTTCCTAAGGTACTGTGTTGTTGGGGGTCCGTGTGACTCCAGGCCCGACGCAGCGCTCCTCGCGGTCGACGCCGAACCTGTGGATTACCTTTGCCCCAGCGTTGTGTAGCTCCCGTGTGAGTTACCCTGTTGCTAAAGAACTTTATTTCCAAGAAGAAGATTTGCTTGATACTAAAAGACTTTTGTGCTAAAGAAGAAACTACCTGTGAACTATCCTTTTTCCTTCCCGAACGTATTTATTCCGATTGTGTACAGTTTTGCCGTTATTTTGGTCTTGTGCTAAGCCTTATATAAAAATACTTATTTTTATAATACTACGGTGTCGTGTCCATTTGTAGTGTATTCACTGTATTACTGTATGTGGTCATAATTGCTTAACGCACAGCCTCTGAGATAAGCCTGTACTGCTCTGCCAAGCTACCAAGGGGGTGAGCAGGGGTTATCGAAGGGTGTGATCCCCTTGCCCTGACTAGAAAAGGAGTGTCCCTATTTGTCAGAAGTGTATACCTCTGCCAACTAGAGACAGCCGGTTCTAACATTGGTGGGTCAGCGGTGAGGATTTGGACTTTGCATTTATGACCCATGTACAGTGATTGGTGAGCGCTACATAGTGAAAGCAGACCATAACGCAGTCACAATCTGATTCGGAAGGATCCTATTTTTGTTCTCCGCTTTTCTGAAACTTGATTTTCTGAACACTGCCAGTTTTACCATGAGTGACAACGGAGTCACTGCCCCTGCTATCGTTGTTGTTGAAGAGTTCGAGAGGAGTAAGCTAAAAAGATACAAGAAAGATGAGCTGAAACACTTTTGCAACCAGTTTGAAGTTCCTACCACCGGCCTCTCGAGAAAAGATGATTTTTATAAAGCATTGCAGGCCTGGTGGGAATCGAGAAATCCCTCTGATGTGGTGGTGGTACCCACAGAGGAAGGGGATGAGGAGGTGCCAGTGAATGGACCTGTGGCCTCTCCCGGAAGCAGTGTTTCCTCCAAAGGTCTTTCCCCTGAAGAAAGAGAAGAAAGGGCGAAAGAGCGAGCTTACAACATGGAGATGGCAAGGCTAAAGATAAATGGGCAGTTGGAGTTAGAAAATGCGAGAGGTAGAAGGGAAGCTGATTTAGAGATCAAAAAGTTGGAGTTTGAATGAGAGAAGTTAGCTTTGGAGCGTGAAGCCAGGTTGAGGGAACTGGATATCCAAGCTAAAAAGTTAGAGTTGAATCCCTCTGGTGGCAGCATTCCATCCGAGCCTGCAGAAAGTAAGTTTTACTTCCCGAAAGATGTGATCAAAGATTACAATAAGAATGAGGATATTGGTCAATGGTTTAAAGCATATGAGTTAGCATTGTTGGCCCACCAGGTCCCTGAGAAGAATTGGGGAGCGGGGTTGTGGGGTCGCTTTGTGAGTGAGGGAAGAGATACCCTGTTAGACATGCCTGTTGCGGATAGGATGTCGTATGCTCATATGAAAGATGCTTTAATGTTGCGATATGGTTTAACCCCCGAGCAGTACAGACAAGCTTTTAGAGAATGTAAGAAATTGCCTGGTACGACGTGGGTTGAATATGTGTCTTATTTTTGCAGAGCCATGGATGGTTGGGTAAAGGGCAGCAAAGTGGAAAGTTATGAAGCTCTTTATGATTTGTTTGCGTGGGAGCACTTGTCTAATAACTGTTTTCCAGAGCTGCGCCAGCACCTGATTGATAGCAAGATATCTAACCCTAGAAAACTTGCTGAGGAGGCGGACCGCTGGGTCAGTACCAGGGTCCACAAGGGTCCAGTGGGAGACTCAGCCAAAGGTGGGCAGGGTCCCCAGCAGAAGAGTGGGGGGGACAAGGGTAAACAGAAGGAGTCTCAGAAAGGGCCCCAAAGTAATCCCCAAGGGAACCAAGGGAAGGGTTCCCAGCCTCCCCCTGAGAAGAAGTCAGGGGCCCCGACGGGTAAACCTGTTCATAGGGGCCCCCTAACCTGCTACGGTTGTGGGCAGGTGGGACACCGGTTTTATGACCCCCAGTGTCCCAAAAAGGATTCGAATGCACCGCCGCGTGCACCCCCTCGTCAGTTGGCAAGTGTAGCCTTGGGAGGGGAGGAGATGGTTGTTCATGGTGGGAGGGGTCCCGCAGAAATGTCCCTGGTCTCGCTAGGAGACATGCAAATGATCCCTCCACCCCCTCTGCCTAGTAACACTAGTAAATATAGGCAGTGGGTGACCATTAATGGCCATAGAGTGGAAGCTCTCAGAGACACCGGAGCGAGTGTGACAGCTGTCAAGTGTCACTTGGTGTCCAGAGAGCAGGTGGTTCCCCACGCATTCTACCCCGTGATAGCTGCCGATAACTCCCAGAAAGAGTGTGAGGTGGCTCAGGTTTCCTTTGAATGGGGGGGAGTTTCAGGTACTCTTCAGGTTGCTGTGAGGCCCGCCATGCCTGTCGACTGTCTCCTGGGCAATGATTTGGAAGACTCCCCTTGGGCTAAGGTGGAGCGAGCGGCGCATTTGAAAATGTTGGGTGTGCCAGAGTGGGTGTGTGCAACCACTCGATCCATGACAGCGAGTAAGGGTGTTGATGGGGTCCCGGAGCCTGAAAGTACGGCCCAGGACCCAGCTGTGAAGAGAAGAGGCAGGAGGCGCGGGAAACCGGCCCCCGTTGTTCCCGTGGTCCAGAAGGAGGTAGACCCTGAGGGGGATGCCCTGGAGCCCACCGGGGAACAAATTGCCGAACTGGGAGATCTGCCCGAGCTGACCCACTGGCAGCAGGATGGTGGTCCCTCCAGGGAGGAATTCTGTGCGGAACAGAAAGAGTGCCCTTCTCTTGTGGGCATGAGGCAGCAGGCCTCAGCCCAATCCTCAGGTGATCAGTCAGGGTCACATTTTGTGTACTGGGAGAACGACCTCCTGTATAGCGAGCCTAAGGCTGCTGAGCCTGGGTCAGCCCGTGTGCTGGTGGTACCCCAGCGCTTCAGAGCCTTCCTACTGGGTTTGGCTCATGACGTACCGTTAGCTGGACATCTGGGGCAGGACAAGACCTATGACAGGCTTGTCACCCATTTTTATGGGCCTCAGATGCGTAGGGATGTAGACATCCATTGCAAGACTTGTCGCACTTGCCAGGCAAGTGGGAAAAGCGGAAGGAAGCAGAAGGCTCCCCTCCAACCTTTTCCAGTGGTCAGCACCCCCTTTGACCGGGTGGGTATTGACATTGTTGGGCCCCTGGACCCCAAGACAGCCCTGGGCAACAGGTTCATCCTGGTCTTGGTGGACCATGCCACAAGGTACCCGGAAGCCATCCCTCTCAGGACAGTGACGGCCCCCGTGGTGGGACGGGCACTGATGGGTGTTTTCTCCCGGATGGGGTTCCCCAGAGAGGTGGTGTCCGACCGAGGCACCAACTTCATTTCGAACTATATGAAGTCTCTGTGGAAGGAGTGTGGGGTAACCTACAAGTTCACCACTCCTTACCACCCTCAAGGAAATGGGCTGGTTGAGAGATTCAACCGGACCCTGAAAGGCATGATTATGGGTCTTGAAGAACCAATGAGGCGGAAATGGGACGTCCTCTTGCCATGCCTGTTGTTTGCTTACCGTGAGGTGCCGCAGAAGGCTCTAGGGTTCAGCCCCTTTGAGCTCTTATACGGTCACCCGGTAAGAGGACCTTTGAGTCTGGTCAAGGAAGGCTGGGAGCAATCTCCCAGGAAACCTCCCCAGGATGTATACAGCTACATGCTGGTCTTTCGGAACCAGACTCGGCGCTTCAGAGAACTTGCTCAGGCAAATCTGGAGGCCAGCCAGGAGGAGATGAAGCGATGGTACGACCGGAATGCCACTCTGGTAGAGCTTCAGCCTGGTCAGGAAGTGTGGGTCATGTCCCCTGTGGAACCTTGTGCGCTCAAGGACAGGTGGACTGGACCGTTTAAGGTTGTGGAGAAGAAGAGCGATGTAACCTACCTGGTGGACTTGAAATCTCCCAGGAACCCCTTGCGGGTCCTGCATGTCAATCATTTGAAGCCCCACTTAGAAAGGTCCGAAGTGGGCATGCTCTTAGCGACAGATGATGGAACGGAGGAGGAGAGTGAGCCTCTTCCTGACCTCCTGTATGCTAAGGAGCAAGACGGGTCAGTGGATGGTGTGGTCCTCTCTGACACACTGACCCTTGAGCAGAAACAGGATTGTCGCCACCTGTTGGGACAATTCCCGGATCTGTTTTCCTTGGTTCCGGGTGTCACGCATTGGTGTGTCCATGACGTTGACACCGGAGACAGCCCTCCTGTGAAGCACAAGGCTTACAGGGTGACTGACAAGGTCCGAGCGTACATTAAGGAGGAGGTCTCCAAAATGTTCGCGTTGGGGGTGATTGAGTCCTCTAGCAGTCCTTGGGCCAGCCCAGTGGTCTTGGTCCCGAAGGCTGCCGCGCCTGGTGCTTCACCAGAACTCCGGTTCTGTGTGGATTACCGAGGGCTCAATTCGGTCACGAAGACTGACGCGCACCCCATCCCCAGAGCTGATGAGCTCATCGATCGGTTGGGGGCTGCCCGGTACCTTAGTACGTTCGACTTAACGTCTGGGTACTGGCAGATCGCCTTGACTGATGGGGCAAAAGAGAGGTCAGCATTCGCCACACCAGATGGGCTTTACCAGTTCCGGGTGATGCCCTTTGGGATGAAGAATGCCCCCGCCACCTTCCAGAGGTTGGTCAACCAGGTCTTGGCTGGACTGGAGGAATTCAGCGCCGCCTACCTGGACGACATCGCAGTGTTCAGCGCCAGCTGGGAGGAACACTTGCGCCACCTCCAGGAAGTGTTGTTGGCTCTGCGCAGAGCAGGCCTCACAATCAAGGCCAGTAAGTGCCAGATTGGGCAGGGTTCTGTGGTGTACTTGGGGCACCAAGTAGGGAGCGGCAAGGTTGCCCCCCTGCAACCCAAGATTGATACCATCCTGGCGTGGGCACCGCCCAAAACCCAAACACAGGTGAGAGCCTTCTTAGGACTCACGGGTTATTACAGGAGGTTTGTCAAGGAGTACGGTAACATTGTGCACCCCTTGACCTCGCTGACTTCCAGGAAGCAGCCACGAAACGTGATCTGGACTGATGCCTGTCAAACGGCCTTTGACACCCTGAAGACTGCAATGTGCACAGCACCTATACTCCAAGCACCCGACTTTTCGAGAGAATTCATTGTTCAGACGGACGCTTCAGAGCATGGCGTGGGGGCTGTTCTAGCTCAGGTGAATGAAGAGGGTCGAGACTTGCCTGTAGCCTTCATCAGTAGGAGGTTACTTCCCAGGGAAACGAGGTGGAGTGCGATAGAAAGAGAAGCATTTGCTGTGGTCTGGGCGCTGAAGAAGTTAAGACCCTACCTGTTTGGGACTCACTTCCGGGTTCAGACAGACCACAGGCCCCTCAGATGGTTAATGCAAATGAGGGGTGAGAATCCAAAACTGTTGAGGTGGTCCATTGCTCTACAGGGGATGGACTTTACGGTGGAACACCGCCCTGGCACAGATCACGCCAATGCTGATGGTCTGTCCAGATTTTTCCGCCTTAGTGATGAGGACTCCCTAGGTTAAGGGTAGTTCTCCCCACATTTCAGCTGGAGGGGACACGTGTTAGACCTGACATCATTGGCTTGAGTCTCTCCTCCATTTTTTCTGTTTGCCTCTACTGTGTTACGATGTTTTGCTGGTATATGCTTTGGGCGCCGTGTCACTGCTGATCAGTGCCATAGCGCAAGTGCTCCCTCTGTTAAAATGATGTATCTATTGTATCCATGTTTGGCTTATTTGGTTTACTGTCAGTCCCTAGTCTAGTGCACCAGGAGTGCCGGGGCTTGTAAATACAAATACCGCTCGTGGGCTTGCAGCACGTGTTGTGCCACCCACAAGAGCGGCCTGGTAAACGAATGTCTACGGGTCGGTCATTGCGAGACCCACGTGCAGTCTTGCACTGTCACGTCGGCTGCGCAGGTATACCTACTTGCCAGCCCCTCCAACCTTCCCTTAACTTCATGTTAGTCACCCCTATGGTAGGCCCATGGGCAGGGTGCATTGTAAGCGTAAGGTAGGACAAGCCTGACCAAGTTGGCATGTCCTGATAGTGAAGAGCCGCCATCTTAGGGCTTCACTATTGCGAGGTAGCCTGCTCTCCGTTGGATAGAATGGGCCGCCGGGATTATTAACGCTATAATCCTAGCTGGCCCGGGGAGCATGGTGCAATGTCGAGTTTGGTATCCCTGAACTCGGGGTTTAATTACGCATCCGTTGGTGTGGATGGTCTTTGGACTCTGGGTTCGAAAATAGCACTTTTAGAAAGTGTCTATTTTCTTGTCTAACCATATCTGGTCTCTGCTGGTCTTGCGTGTGTGTGACAGGAGCTGGGTGGCTCCAAGAGGTCTGGATGAGTCAGTGTGGGATGAGTGGGACATTACGTTGAGAGTAGGGGGAGAGTAGTTGTTGATAGCCTGCCTTGCCTGATACAATGCTGGCTCCACCTCCTGCCGAGCGACTGATGGCTCTGTACCTGCCATGGACGATCCTAGCCTCACCTCCTGCCAAGAGGGCGATAGCTCTGCTCCTGCCAGTGTCAATGCTGGCTCCACCTCCTGCGGGGCGTCTGAGGACCCGGCCCGGCTCAATGAATAGGCCAGGTGCTACTGCCTAGCTCCACCCACCACAGACCCAGGGTGTTGGGAAACCCCCGGCATAGACAAAGGGATCAAAGACAAAAAGGGGTATAAGAGAAGGACCCCTGAACTAAGGAATCAGATCACTTCTGACAAGGAACCCTGTAACCAAGGACAAGAAGCCTGCTGATCTAAAGGACTGCCTACCCCTTCTGCCGGTGTGCTGTTGTTGGGGGAATCCTGCGGTGCTTCTTTATTTTTGCCAAGGAACCAGGCGAGAGGAACTGTGTGTGTACTCTCACGCTTGCTAAGAAAATCTCCAAGGACTGGAAGAGTGCCAGTCTCCTGCCGAAGTCACAGGGCCAAAAGACTTCACCTGCTAAAAAGTGCTATCCGCTGGAAGCTTGAATCCAGCACCTCTGAAAGGAACAGCAATCCCGACGACCGGACGCTGGGCCCAACCGACGCCAGCAGCAATGCCAGTGAGTAGGAGTACGGCTCTAACTCCAGAGGACCTCGTGTCTGCCCCGCTGCTGATCGCATCAACCGTGTGCCCTTCGACGCCGTGAGCGCTGCTCACTCTGTGCAACTGCATCATAGACAACGCCTGCTGTGGCCTGATCGACACCGAAGACGCGACGCCGGAGTGCTCGACGCCGCTGATCATCGTGTGCTCCATTTTCCTAAGGTACTGTGTTGTTGGGGGTCCGTGTGACTCCAGGCCCGACGCAGCGTTCCTCGCGGTCGACGCCGAACCTGTGGATTACCTTTGCCCCAGCGTTGTGTAGCTCCCGTGTGAGTTACCCTGTTGCTAAAGAACTTTATTTCCAAGAAGAAGATTTGCTTGATACTAAAAGACTTTTGTGCTAAAGAAGAAACTACCTGTGAACTATCCTTTTTCCTTCCCGAACGTATTTATTCCGATTGTGTACAGTTTTGCCGTTATTTTGGTCTTGTGCTAAGCCTTATATAAAAATACTTATTTTTATAATACTACGGTGTCGTGTCCATTTGTAGTGTATTCACTGTATTACTGTATGTGGTCATAATTGCTTAACGCACAGCCTCTGAGATAAGCCTGTACTGCTCTGCCAAGCTACCAAGGGGGTGAGCAGGGGTTATCGAAGGGTGTGATCCCCTTGCCCTGACTAGAAAAGGAGTGTCCCTATTTGTCAGAAGTGTATACCTCTGCCAACTAGAGACAGCCGGTTCTAACACGTCTGTACCAGTTTGGGCGAGGCCTCCGCCATTGTTTGTTCCAGGACCGTGGTGCGCTCGGAGAGTTTCTTGTGGTCTGCCCGGAGATGTGTCAGGTCCACCGCTACCTTATTGATCTTGGTCTCCAGCGATGTACGGGTCAACTGCATGGATTCTTCCAGGCGCTCCATGGCCGCCAGCATGGTGTCCAGTTTGGAGGCAGTCTGGTCAGCCTCGGAGTTCTTCACCATCTTTCCCTTGTTCAATGTCCCACCGGTGCCGGTCTTCGCTCTAGTCCCCCCTGACATGGGACTGGTCGATGCTGCAAAGCAGCCAGGTGGGCAGGCCTCCGCAATCAACACCGTTGAGCCCCGCGCGCGACGGCTACAAGGTCAGGCACTCTGCGCCGCTCGTTCCGGGCGGTGCGTAGCCGGCGAGGGGACCGCTGTACCGCCAGGGCCCCCGGGATCTCGCTCAGTGTCACCGTCTAGGGAGGGTGAGAAGGCGGTGTTGTAGTTGGTGTGGGAGCTCCTGTGTGCCACTGGATGCCACTACGAATGTCTCAACGGCGATCCGTCTCTTGGTAGTGCCACGTGTAGGTCGGCCAGGCCGGACCGCGTGGCCTCTCTGGCCGTCCTCGTCCCCCTGGGTCCGGGAGGCTCAGTCTGTCCGGGCGACACTGGACACCACCCAGTGTGGTGCAGGGCGTCGTGCTTCTCGGCGCGGGGCGAGTCACGGGGTGTTGTGTGCGGGATTGCTCGGGTTCCGCACCCACGCGGTTAGAGTCTAGCACCCCTGATGTAGGGTCGTCTGCCAGTGGAGCTGCACAGGTGTGGCTGTGGTCGTCACAGGGTGCAGGCCAGGTCCCCGGAGGTGGGCCAGGCCCGACGTCGGCCAGTGATCACTGCAGGGTGGAGAGGGGGAACAGGGGCCCAGTGCATGCGACTTCACCGTCTCTGCTGGTAGTTGCAGGGGCCCAGGGGCAACAGGGTCAGTGGAGGCCCCCAATCGGCGGAACGCGATCCCTCCCCGGGGACCACGTGGCTCAGCGGGGTGTTCCAGGCGCCGTCAGGCAGGAAGGCCGGTGCCACAGTCTCCAGTGGCCGAGGGTGTCGTCTCCGCTCCCGGATGCAGGGGCTCCTGAGCAGTGGGGCCGCTGGAGGCACCAGGCGCAGTGGCGCGATCCCGTTCCCCACTCCTTGCAGACCGGGGGTGGGTGCGCGCGGCGCGGCCTACCTCGTAGGGCCGGATCCCTGGCCTCTGGTGATCGGGATTGCCGGGCGGAAGTGGGCCCAGGTCGGGTAGCTGCCGAGGCCACCGCCGGTCGGAGGGTCCGTGGCTCCGATCCGTCCCAAAGTCGCACTGGCGATTGATCAGGCTCCGGGGTGCAAATCTGGGACTGCCACTGCGGGAAATGACGGAGAATTGGCCCGTGGTAGGGGAGCTTCACTCGGAGCTCAGCCCGGGCACGTCCGTCTACATCGCGTGCTAAGCCACGCCCCTTCATCATTCTTTTCATGATCCAGCGACTAAACCTTGCACGCAGATTTGGCTTTGTATTAGTTCCGATGTACTTTTACATTCTCGTCTTGAGGTGTCTGTATGTCCAGTTATTTTTGGCTTTGTAATAAAACCCACTAACCTAGAAATTGGAGTCTGTGTTTCTTTGGAGTCAGGTTTCTTTGAGCTTGTGAGTCTGACCTAATGTGTTATTCCTCTCCTCGACACTTTTAACGCAGGTACAAACAGTCCATTGACCTAGGATTCCAGAGTATATTGGGGAGAGGGAACCCTGCCACATCACTAGTAAATTTGAGGCAGGGTGTTGTGGTGGGTGTTGTGGTGAAACACCCACAACAACACCCATTGCCCGCCCCTTTCATGCTAAGTATAGCTTGAAAGGGTGCCTTATTCACAAGGTGGTGTTAAGTCATGTTAAGTGGCTTAATGACGCCTTGGAAATAAGGCAAAGCCCCTATTGCTACCACAACGTCAAGAAAAGTGACGTTGTGGCCGATAGGGGCTTGTAAATATACCCCCAAGTACATGGCTCACTAAAAGATCAGGGCGTTCTTTCTCTTATCTAGTGGATAAAGCATGAAATTATATGCCCAAAGGCACAATGCAGATGAAACTCCTTTAAGGAAGCAATTGAACCTTGTTTTTTCTACTTGCCTTAGTCCTATGCTAGCTGCTGTACTCACTGCCTTCCTTTCAGTGCCTGGATGCTCCTGGGGACAGCTATTACGCTTTATGAATGATCTTATTCATTTATTCATTAATTCAGATCCCACTGTGAGCATTGATATTGCCTGCTGTAGATATTTGACGACAAACAGCAACAAAACTGCCTGTAGGCGTAGCCTAACAATGGAGAAAGAAGTCTAGGCAACTGCAGGCGAGAGAGCGAACTGGATTAAATGAGATAAAGCGAGGGAGCGGTGAGTGGAGACTGACTTTATGGCCTTTGTGCAAAATACCATGACATAGCTGATTTTTTTCCTCTTGTTATCATTAAACAAATGTAAACAATTAAACTTGGCCTGGGAAACGAAAATAAGAAGGCACGTGATGTCCTCCTTTGGACGTGAGCCCATCAGCATCTGAACTAGCGTCTGGGAGCCCGGGCAGGGCCGGGGTCACAGGGTTTAGCCAGTCAGCAGGAGAGAACATTGGCCGCTTCCTGCTTCTTTATCTTAAAATGTTCCCAGGCTGGTTGGGAAATGCGCATCTTCCACCCTTAAACTACAGACAAACTGTCCCTTACAGAGCTGGGGCTACTTCCTATAAGCTACTTGCAATACCTTTAGGGCTAGGGAACAGTGAATCATGTCATGCCGCCTGATACTGACTCTTCACTCAGCCAGAGTACCAGCCTATCTTTGTATAGTGCTAGAATCACGTGGCTGATTGCCCTGTGCTGGAAAATGCTTTAAAATAGCAGAACAGACCTCTATCAATATATTATTTAACATTTTAATTATCTGTAAGACGCTCATGCAGTACTGAAGGGTTATTGTACTGCATCGTGCTTTTGACTTTTTGACCCTCAGTATGCTACCAGGACTGCTTCTAGGCGTTTTAATGCAAGAGGCTTAGGCCTGTGGCTCCAAGGCAATCAAAGGTTGCATAGGTTGGGTCGAAGGCATAGTTGAAGATAGGGCGTTTTATTTTTAAAAAATGACAGTAAAATCTAGATTTCTGGACTATTTGCTATATGGCACTCCCAAGCACTGGGCTAGGCATATCCAAGCTGTGGCTAGTGAACCTCTGTCTTTTTTTTTAACTTGGCTACAAAGAGTATTAGCCATCTGTTGGGAAGGCCTCTTGTCTCCAGGACATTATATATGCTTCGAGGGGGCTTGGGTCAACCCATTGATAGATAATGATTGAATAATTGTCGTCTCTCTCATTTACCCTCTCCTGATACAGAATCTTTCCTCTCTGTTCTTGTGTTTTCCTTGCCATGGTTTCATGGTGCTCTGATTGCATTATATATTGTTACAATGCTGACATCAGATCTTGCTTCTCAGTGGCTGGGAGGGAATATTTCCACTCCATACTTCCCTATGCCTAACTTCACCCTTCTACCCCTCCAACCAGTGACTTCTTGCCCCTTCCAAAGACCCCTTTGTTTTTTTGAAATTCTATTTCTGACTATTCTCCACACACTGCAGTATCGGCGGGTGGCCATCTTAAAATGTTTTGTGACAATTTCAAAATGGCCACCCCTAAGAGCATATTTGCATGTGTGTACCGTCAGCACCTACGATTAGATGTGCTTTAGCTAAACAAATCACATTAATAGATGACAGCCGCAAAGCAGGTACATCACCAATGACCATTTCGTATAGGATTTATTTACATAAACTAAAATACAATAAAAATGACTGCTGTGGAGTCATTCGACCAACAGCGGCATCCATGAAAAGCATTTGTTAAAATATTACAAATGCATTCATAGATACTTGTAGTAGATGCCCACATCCGCATTGGCCATTTTTTAAGGCATTTCTAATTAAACAACTAATTTTAAGATGGTCGCCTCGGAAATGTAATAGTTCTCTATGCGAAAAAGAACAAGTTAGATTTTTTTTTCTTTATCATTTCATATACCGAAGCTGTGCCTTGGAGTATTAGTGCACATTTTATCATCGTAAAATCCTATAAGCAGAAATAGATTATAGTATAGAAACTGCAACAGTGGGAGATAAGAATGCATTTTGTGCCATAGTTGCCATCTGTCCCGTTTTTGCTGTCCCGGCTAGTTGGAGACTGTCCCTGGTAATATTGTTGCAGAAACTGTTCCTCTTTATTACACACAGGTGCGCAAACAAGAACTTTCTATCTGCAGCAGCCCTGTGCTGCAAAGTGACCTGTGAATTTTTGTTCAAATTTTCAAATGTTGTCAATTATGCTTGTACCATTTTTAAGTAAGACAAGCATTGGCATAGCCAATAGGTTTCACCTTTGGAACCTTATAAGTATTTAGTTATGCTGTACTTATAAGGTCCCAAAGGCGAGACATATTGGCTATGCCAATGCTTGTTAATTATGCTGTATAACATCTCTGATGCAGTGCAACATACCTACATTATAAATAAAAACGGCATCATACTGTGGCATGCACAACAATCATGCACGTGCCTATAAAATGAAATGTCGGTCAAAAGCGGATCAGCAATTAAAAAGAAGAAAATTTTTTTTTGTATTTGAATAACTGTTGGGGGGAAGCAACTTAGTCATGAAGTTGCAGAAACAACACGGAAGGGGACGCTGAAGCAACACGCGTGCCGGTGGGGACTAAAGCAAAACATGGTGCTGGAAGCGGTGTAGAGCGGGAATATCAATGGGAAAATATCGAGTTACATTAATATCGCCGCAGAAATATCGAGAAGAAGAAATATCGATATCAAAAATATAGTTTGACCAGAATATCGACAGACAGGTAAGTAATATCGATAACAATAATATAGTTGTAATAAATATCGTTTACAAAAACATAGTCTATAAAAATATCGATTTTTTAATAATTATAAGCAATTTAGTGTTTTTAATGAGTATTGTTTGTCAATTACTTATATTTTGTAGCATTTTTTAGTTAATAATGTATTTTATGTTGAATTTAGTGTTAATAGTTCCGTAGCGGGTTGTGGGTTTATAGGGGAATAGGGTGGGAAGTAATTTAAATATATTAAAATAATTGATTAATTAATGTGTTAATTTAATATAAATAGTTTAATAATGATAAGTAAATTAATTTCAATTAGTTAATTGATAACTAATTATGTTAATTAATTATGTTAATTGTTTAATTAATTTTAGGTGTGTGTACTGGAATTTTTAAGTGAAAATGTAGTGAAGTAATCACATTTTTATTGAATAATTAATTAATTAATGATTAATTAATTATAATTAAATAATGTTTATTTTTAAAAGAGTAAATACATTTTAGTTTGTGTTGTGGTGTTTATAAGTGTATATGGTGTGAAAGCTGTCAATTAATTAATTATGTAAATATTTTAAAAATACAATACTAATCAATACTTAATTAGTAAATATTAAATGTAATTGAGTAATTATTTTTAGGTGTGTAGGTGTTTGTTAATAATAATACATTTAAATGTATATATTAAATATGTTTATAATCTACATTAAATTTTATACCAAATTTGGCAGATGGTTTATTATTTTTTTTTAGTTCCTGCGCTTTCCTTACTGTTGCACCCTCTGGAGTGGGAATAGTAATTTTTACCCCTACGCTATCCAGCGCTTTCCCTACTGTTGTACTCACTGGAGTGGGAATAGTAATTTTTACCACTATGCTATCCAACGCTTTCCCTACTGTTGCACCTTCTGGAGTTGGAATAGTAATTTTTACCCCTACGCTATCCAGCGCTTTTCCTACTGTTGCACCCTTTGGAGTGGGAATAGTCGTTTTTACCCCTACGCTATCCAACGCTTTCCCTACTGTTGCACCCTCTGGAGTGGGAATAGTAATTTTTACCCCTACGCTATCCAGCGCTTTCCCTACTGTTGTACTCACTGGAGTGGGAATAGTAATTTTTACCACTACGCTATCCAACGCTTTCCCCACTGTTGCACCCTTTGGAGTGGGAATAGTAATTTTTACTCCTACGCTATCCAACGCTTTGCCTACTGTTGCACCCTTTGCAGTGGGAATAGTAATATTTACCCCTACGCTATACAGCGCTTTCCCTACTGTGGAGCTCACTGGAGTGAGAATAGTAATTTTTACCCCTACCTTATCCAATGTTTTCCCGACTGTTGCACCCTTTGGAGTGGGAATAGTAATTTTTACCCCTACGCTATCCAGCGCTTTCCCTACTGTTGCACCCTTTGGAGTGGGAATAGTAATGTTTACCCCTACGCTATCCAACGCTTTCCCTACTGTTGCACCCTCTGGAGTGGGAATAGTAATTTTTACCCCTACGCTATCCAGCGCTTTCCCTACTGTTGCACTCAGTGGAGTGGGAATAGTAAATTTTACCCCTTCACTATCAAATGTTTTAACTAATAATTTTTTTTATATTTTTAATAAATGTATGTATTATTGTTGTTATATAATTTTATATGTTAAATATATGTATATGTACACATTTATTAAGTTTATAAAGAATACATTTAGTTAATTTGTTATAAATAGTTAAAATATAAAAGTAATGTAATGTATTTTGTTAATAATACGTATATTTTTTAATTATTTAATGTAATTTTAATTAATTAAAAAAGTAAATATTTTTAACATCTATATTTATTACATCAATATTTTTGAGTAGATATTTATGTACTTACCTGTTTAGGTATAGGGAGTCGATATTTTTGTAAACGATATTTCTACAACTATATTTTTGTCAACTATATTTTTGTAATCAATATTTAAACGAATGTCTGACTAAATATCGAAATCAAAAATATCGAAGTACAAAAATATCGGGACAAAAATATCGAAGTCAAAAATATCGGAATCCTATACCTAACAAGGTAAGTACAAAAATATCGAAAAAATAATATCGTAGTACAAAAATATCGTAATTAAAAATATCGTTTTTTTAAATGTATTAATAATAATGTAAAAATAATTATAAAATACATATAATGTTACAAATATTAAATAAAAATATTAAAACATAATTAAAAAATTAAAACTAATACATATACATTTAAAATAAATTAAAATCTTAATATTTAAATGTAATTTTATATTTTTTTATTTCATTTAATTGATTTAATTTAAATTTATTTTATTTTTACCCTGTACGACTGTACCCCAAAAACACAAAACTGACCCTGAACCCTAAAAATACCCCTTTACCCAAAAACCCAAAACTGACCCTGAACCCAAAACATATCCCTGTACCCCAAAAACCCAAAACTGACCCTAAACCCTAAAAATACCCCTTTACCCAAAAACTGAAAACTGACCCTGACCCCTAAAAATACCCCTTTACCCAAAAACTGAAAACTGACCCTGAACCCTAAAAATACCCCTTTACCCATGAACTGAAAACTGACCCTGAACCCTAAAAATCCCCCTTTACCCAAAAACTGAAAACTGACCCTGAACCCTAAAAATACCCCTTTAACCATGAACTGAAAACTGACCCTGAACCCTAAAAATACCCCTGTACCCATGAACTGAAAACTGACCCTGAACCCTAAAAATACCCCTTTACCCATGAACTGAAAACTGACCCTGAACCCTAAAAATACCCCTTTACCCATGAACTGAAAACTGACCCTGAACCCTAAAAATACCCCTTTACCCAAAAACTGAAAACTGACCCTGAACCCTAAAAATACCCCTTTACCCAAAAACTGAAAACTGACCCTGAACCCTAAAAATACCCCTGTACCCATGAACTGAAAACTGACCCTGAACCTTAAAAATACCCCTGTACCCAAAATTAATTAATATTATTTAATTACCAATTAATTATTAATTAACAATAACAATAAAGTAAATATATTAGCACATTTGCTGTAATTAATTTAATTTAATAATTAATATTATTTTGCACAATTAATTAATTAAGAATAACAATAAATTATATATATAAAAAATCACTATAATTAATGTAATTAAATAATTAATAATAATTAATTACAAACTAATTAATAATTATAAATATGTTAAAAATTATAATAATTAATTAACTAATTAATAGAAATTAATTACCAATTAATTAATAATTAAAATATGTACAAACATATATCAATTAATTAATTATTATTAAATTACTTCCCACCCTATTCCCCTATAAACCCATAACCCACTACAGAACATATTTATCAATTAATAAATTAATTAAAAATAATAAAAAATTAATTCTCAATTAATTAATTAATAATTCCTACTAATTAATAATTAATTTAACATAATTAAATTACTTCCCACCCTATTCCCCTATAAACCCACAACCCGCTACAGTAGTAAAAGACAATATTTAATAAAATAACATTAAAAATAAATAATAAAACATAATAAATACAATATAATATACACGAAATTTATTTAAAAATTGATATTAGTAACATCAAAGTTATTAATTTCGATATTATTAACATCGATATTTACAACTTCGATATTACTGATATCATACCAATATCGATATTTAGACTTTCGATATTACTTACCTTCGATATTTTTGTATTTCGATATTTAAACTTCGATATTTTTGCATGTCGATATTTAAAAATCGATATTTTGTCTGTGTACCATTTAAACACCCTACCGCTGGAAGCAGCACAGAGGGCATATTGAAGCAACACAGGGTGCTCATTGGGGATCGATGTGTGAGAGTGAGACCATGGTGAAGGGATTATTTGGAGCTGGGAGAGGGGTAAAAGCACATAGGCAAAAAAGCAAAGTGGGAGACTGAAGGAAACAAGGGCAAGCGCGTCACAAAGGGGAGGAGGGAGAGACGCACACAGGCGAGAGACAGCAGTGCGGCCAGAGAACAAAAAGCACAGTACAGAGACATCAGGAGATAACAAGCACTCTCACAGAGTGCTTAAACATAAAGAAAAACATCATTCCTGCAGTGTAAGTCTCAATGAGTCTTGCGTATCCCACATCACATACAATACCAAAAAAACATAAATGCTAGTGGGGTCAGGAGCAGCGGCACTCGGCCATGCTAATTAAAATAAATTTAAAAAAGATGGTCTGCGTGCCGCTGCTGTTTTAAAGCAATCGTGATTTTGCTAGCTCACTCCTAGTGGGAGCGGGAGCAGCGGTGCACGGCCATGCTAATAGATGGTCAGCGCGCCGCTGCTCGCTCCCGCAAGGTGGATGCCACCACAAGCATGAGTGTGCTTGAAAAGGAGATGACCGATTTCTAAAGGTCATCTCCTAGATTAACTCATGCGCGCTGCGCAGGTGAGACCTAAAAAAAGGGTAACCATAACTGATCGTGAAACAAAAGTGTTCAAGAGTCCTATATAGAAAAGAGGGTCAGGAGGGGAAAGAAAGGGAGGTCTGCAGCAATACATGTCATTTCAAAGGTATAGACTGACAAAAGGAGGGTTAAGGTGGCAAGAAATCAGCCCAAATTCATTTGGAAAAGATAGGAGATGAAGGACATCAAAGGAAGTTGTGTTCTTAGTTGCTGGGTAAAGTGTTCCAGTAGCTAGCTGCAGCGCCTGAGTAGGACTGCTTCCTTGGTTGGAAAGTTCTACATTTGGGCATCTACAGCTGAAGAGAGTCTTTTTTTCTTGATAATTTTGCAACCAGATATTTTTAATAAGTTGTTCAGATAACTGAGCATTTTCCATAGAATTGTTTTGTAGGTCAGGCATCCAATTTTGAATTTGATTTCAGCTTTCAAGACTCTTCAATTAAGTTCACTGAGTAAACATCAAACATTTGCTGGATTAATTTATCACCTTAAAAATCTAAACCTGAAGCGTTTAGACAAATCCGCCCACCAGCATACTCTCCCCCTACGGACACTAAAGCAAGTATGTAAAAAAGCTGAAAGGAAATGGAGGAAAGACTATGCAAAGACAAACAAATTATGTTACAGAGTTACACTAAGGAGGTACCACTCCAAAATGAAAACTGAAGGGGGGTGTGAGCACACTGCTTCACCTCGCAGCACAGTTCGCCCCTTTGCATCCTGGTAAATGCAGTTCAATTTAAATGCTTACTTGAAATTTTGCAGAGTGTTTCACCAACGTTGGTGCAGGTTAGTGCTGTTAATCTCTAGACACATGTGTTTCTAGATTTTATCCTTCGTCAGTTGAGATAAAACGAAATTCTTCTGGGGTTTGCTGAGAAAGCTGCCATAATCCTCTCAGGTCTCTGTACCTCTCCCTGGCGCACAGGTGCATCTCCAAGAGCTCATCCACTCAGTGGCTCAAGGGAGCCTTTTTAAACAGAAGGGGGATGGGAGCACACTGCTTCACCTCCCAGCACAGTTTGCCCCTACTCTACCACGCATATCTGCCAAAGCAGCAAATTACATTTTTCCTACCTTGTTAGAGATGCTAAATCTCTCCTTAGCAAAATAAATAGTACTCTCGGCATCACAGCACACCCTAGTGAAAGCCATATTAAAAAAGCCTGCCCTGGACCCTCTCTATCCAGGAATTATAGGCCCATCTCGCCGCTTCCTGGACTGAGCAAAGTATTAGAAAAACATGTTAACCAGTCCCTCTCAGAATTATTAGAAGTGAACAAAGTCCTTCACCAAACCCAAACATCGCATGTTCCTATGGAGAGGGGTGCGTTGGTGCTTAGGCCGCAGTTTGACTGAAAAATTGAGAAATCTGAAAGGGTCAGACACATAGTAAAAATAACTACTTAGTAAATGAATGACAATCATGATACACCCTCCATATTAACCTCTTTCAAATGCTTCTACACTGACCTATCAAGTAGTCGCACAGCAGCAATGACATATGCAAAATGGGCTTATCTTGAAGATGTGGCACTAGTGTGGCTGTCCCCTCAACAGCAGGAATATCTGATACAACCCATTATGGTGGAAGAGTTCAAGGAAACTATGTGCACTCTCCCTAGCTCTAAAGCACTGGGGATATATGGTCTGAGAAGAGGGTTCTATGAGTTTGCAGACCTCTTGGCCCCACACCTACACGCTATGTACAAGGAGGCTTATCAAAAGAAGCAATCACCTCCCTCTTTGCACAAAGCCTTAATAGTGACCTTGTTGAAACCCAACAAAGCGCCTGAACACTGCGAGTCGTAAAGACCTCTGTTTGATCAACATAGACACTAAAATGTTAGCAAACATTTTAGCAACATGCCTTCAACCCCTTCTCTGCACTCTAGAATCCTGCCTATAATGCTTTGCGGGGTCTTTGGTTGGCATTGTATTTTTACCCATAATTTTGTTTGAGGTAGTCCTAGGAGGATGGGACCACCACCAAATCGTTCAGCAAGATATGCTCTTTGTGTTCAAGGCAGCTGCTTGGTCCTGCCTCTAGGTTAGGGGGAACCCCAAAATCATCACCTCTCTCACTGCCTGTAATATTTTAAAGTTTCCTTTTGTGAATTCGTTATATGCTTTTTAGTATGTAAAGATAAAGTTGCTTTACCGAAGAGATGTGGGTGCAGGAGCTAATTCTGCTATACAGCGGAGTTTGAGTTTTTTGCAGGAACTCTGTGTTCCCAACAGAACGTGGAGTTCGGAACAAATTTCACCAGCCACCGCTAATTCTTACCCACATTTTCATACTTATTTGTCAACGTACTCATTGTACTGCCGATGTATTTCTTTAAAAAGCTTAGAGTGCATCTACGTACTTTATTATGGGCAGAGAATCAACCAAGCATCAGCTGGGATACACTCATGATGTCACACACACGGGGCGAGTTCAACATGCTGGACTTTCACCTCTATTATCTATGTGCACAGGTCCATTTTGCTCCCTACTGGTATGCACCACAGGAATATATACCGTTAATAGGAATGGAACATGATGATGCTTTCCTTATTCCGTCCGGGCCCTGCTGCCTAAGAGTTGTCACATACAGAAATCAACACAGTCCGTTCTACGACGTCAGCCGGGAGAGCTCGGGCATGTAAGATCCCCTTATATGCACTGATATTACCATTGCTCTGCCATCCTGTCATATCGGTATCTAGGAAGGACTTCCTGGAGCACTTGCTTGCCCGCGCGGCCCTCCACTATGGGAGATGCTCCATATCATAATGGTTTGTTCGGGTCACCACACCTGGTGTTCTACCCCATTATTGACTTTTACATATTATCAACTATGGGCAGCCCTATGAGCATTCTATCGACTGTACCAAGGGGAGCCACCAACACTAACCACATTGCAGATATTACTAACTAGTGACATGCGTAGTCACCTAATTGCCAATTTACACAATACGGCGTAGGAGAAAAACCGTAGACACAGCATAAGGCACTGGAGGACTGGAATCCGGTGCCGGATACACTTCTGCTGTGCATAGTAACATATCCTTACATCGAATTGTAACTTGCAAATATTATACTTTAAATATCTACAGCAAATGGTGTCTGTATGTTCGGTTTGATGTGGGGCAACAGAAGCGGACTTTATGCACCTGGCCTGGCGCGATGACTCAATTAGGTGCTATTGGACTCAAGTCAAAGGGCCAGCCGTGGTCTGTGCAGGTAACAGCGGGGGGCCCGGTGGAGGGGGGGAGGGAGGGGGTTTCGAGGTACAATGTCAAGGGAAAGTTAAATAAAGAATGAATTTTCCATCATCCCTCAAAATTACCCCCCTTCCACCCAACGCGGCCCCATTGCCCCACCGCTGTTACCTGCACGGACCGCGGCTGAGGGGCGCTCACTGATATGTTGCAGGTGCACTGTGAGCCTAAGTTTGCTTGGATGGGTCAAGAATTCCCAGCCAGTCAGCTGTAAATTGGTGCCAGTGACTCAACTGCTGGCACAGAGGCGGGTGGCGCTGCACGGGGGCAAACGTGAAATGCCAACTAAAAAGTCCTGGCTGCTGGACAGGACTCATTGCAAGCCTCAATTGCAACCTTATGTGGAGGAAGTACAGAGGGCGTCGAGGCCTAAAGACATTTGGGGGCTTCTTACAGCATTCCTGGAGGAGGTATAAATCACCATGTGCATGGGATCTGAGAAAGGTTATATATGTGATGTCCACAGGTAGATTTGTTATTGAGAATCGAATGGAGCAAAAATAATCAATCCTTTCATTATGTTGAGGGGGCACCGGTGACCATAGGGGTACTGTACTGTTTAAATGTGTTCTGTTTCAAGCCCTAAAATCTTTTTAAAAAATTAAACACTATAAACAGCAAGGGTCTCTTGGAACCTAACAATATTACTTGGCTCACATTGAGGGCTGAGGACCGAAGAGTAGCAAGATCCAGGCCGATCCGCTCTTGCATAGTCAGGGTAGGAACCTGCCAAGTGTTTTTTATCTCACCCTCGCAAGTGCAGAGTGGAAGTCTGGCGAGGGTCTGAGTTCCAATGCAACTAGGGCTTGTCTGCCTATGGGAATCTGCTAGAAGTTGAGAGGGGCTTCAGACACGAAGAACTGCTCCAAATGCTGTCTTCCTTCTGCCCAGCAGGACTAGGCAGAGTCTGACCTATTTAAAGATTGTGTAGTTTCTGCTTAGTTTGCCAGCCTTCATCTCCCCTTCACTTCCTTCATTGTTCACGGTGTTTATTTGTTTAGCAGCAGGCAAGTATCCTTTTTTAAAAAACAGCAAAAAAGAGATCCCGCCACTACTCATGTCACCAACTCCCATCCTTCCCATTTTGGCATCCTTTTACTCATTTCACCCCATCTCTGACTGGCACATGTTTTCATATGGATTACTGGTCCTTCCCTGGTTACCCCTCTTTTCTTTGCTGTACACAAACACAGCATCCCACTGTCCTTTTGGCTTGGATAGTCCTGTGTTGCTGGATATATATTTTAGTCTTAATTACAATTATAATTATTATATTATAATTTGAGTGTCTCTCATATACCTTAAGGAATCACACCACCAGATGTTGCTTCCCATAACACGATAACCACGCTTCAGTGGTCATCTTAAAAGGCCTTCTCCTTTGCCCCAGAGACTCACAGCAACCAGACTACAGTCATTTCATGGCTCGAGGGGATCTCAGCGACCCCTCAACATATTTTGCATGGGGCCCCATTATTTTAGGTAGGGCCAATGTCAATCAGGGATAATGGGTACGCTAGCAGTCACCCAGGAATTTAAACAGAGTTGTTGTAGATGCTGTGTATAGGGTGAAAGATGGATTTTGAGCGCTTCTTTACTGCTATGTATTTTGATGTGGAGATATGAATAACCAAATATGGCGTATGTGGTACTTTGGAAGTGTCAGGTAGATTGTGTCTGCAAACTGCAGGGAAGGGGTCATGATGGCAGTAGCGGTCCATACAGGTAAGAGCGGTGGGGGCGGGAGGAGGTTATTTGATAGACGACGAGGGAAAATTAATTATTTATTTAATTTTCCCCTCGTCATCATCCGTTGAAATGCCCCCTCACGCCACCCGGCCTCACTGCTCTTACCTGCATGGGCCGCGGCTGCATGATGGATTCATCCTTCACTTGGCTGGCGGCTTGAGGGATGAACGGAAGCCGTTGACCAAGCAATTCTAGGGAGAGCTGATGGGATCAGAGGGCCTCCATTTTATGAACATAGTAGGCTATCATTGTATAAAGTATTAGACCCATGCTCTTGAAATTGGAGTATAGTCCGAATGCATATGGATGGTGGTAGCAAGTTGGACGTGTTGCTGAGGCTACTGTCTGACTGGAGGAACGCGTATTGATCAGGAGATGGGCACTGATTGTGAATGTCACTCAAACATAGGTATATTTGAATGCAATAAGCATAGAGGTACTAAAGTAGGCCATGGGGAGTTCACATGATTGCAAGAGGGACTTGTATGTGTTCTGCAGTTTCTTCATTCTAGAGTGATTATGTAAACCATAATGTCTTGCCAGATGACTGTCACAAGACCCAGCCCATCCTCAAGGGCAGGGTCTCTGTGTTTAGCTTACCTTTGTTCACCCATAAGTGGCTGGAGCACCACCTTGCCTCAAAGGAGATGTTCACTTGGAGACTTTGCAGCTCATTCGTCGCATTGGAGGAAGAAACGCGGAAACTAAAAGCATCTTGAGAATTCCAAAATGGCACCGGCGGCATTGCATGCTGGTAGAAAACTTCTCCCGCATCCACCTGTTAGTTAGGAGAGATATGAGGTAGGGAAGAAATCACAAACCAAGCAAGATTTAAAGGATTTCTATGGCATTTTTTGAACTTTTACAGCTATGTTTGTCAAGCTGTGCTTAGTACATCTTAGCATTGCTACATAGAGTAAAACATTCGACAGGTTACATTCAATTGCTAGCATTATTTTTTTTACAACATGCGCATTTTATCCAATTAGGTAAATGTGCCTTTCCTGATTTCAGACAATAAACGATTGAAACAGTCTAGCTTACCTAACAGTAAGGCTGGTGTATCATTCTGAAACAACGGGGCGACCTGAGTGGAATCCCTTTTTAATGTTGTGAGAAGCGGACCATGTAGTAAAAACTCGGGGTGTTACTCAGAGTCAGTTGTCCACCTACTGGAGGGGCGGTTATAGTGACCTCTTGAATAATAGGGATCCCTTGGGAAATTATTTGTAATTCCTGGTGGGGAATACTCCGCGTCAGTTAAGGATACCGTGGAGGTCTATACAGCTGGGACTGACTATAGTGATGTACGCAGAGCCCGAGATAGCTCCTACTGAGGTGAAGAGGACCAGGAGGTGTTTGATTATTATTGATGATTGTATGATCAATAGCTATCATATGAATTTGTATTGGGAGGGGATATTTGTATGGTAGTCCTGATGAAGGTAGTTGTTATAAGTTGTTTTCACTGACTTACGTTGATGGAAATCGAAGATGCGATCTTCAGTGCATGCAACTAATTAATTTCATAGACACCCAGTGACATAAAGAGTAGAGTTGTATTTACTGAAAGACAAATTTAAAGGATCTCTCTTTTTCATGTATATGTGTTGCTTATGTACATGTGTTTTTATGCAAATTATTTTATTCGACAGGACAGTTCTGTCCTGTCCTGTATGGTTATAAACATGTGTGAGAGTGTGTGTGAGTACATCACACATTGAGGAGAGATAGATTGTTTGTGAGTTTAATATTCACCTAAGGAATTCTTTAGGTCTTTGGACTGTGGTAGAGAATGTAAGTAAGTGTTACTGTGAGGGACAAAGACAGTGAGTGTAGCTGTGAGGGAGAATGATAGTTTGGCTGTGTGTAAGACTGAGTGAGTCAGAATAAGTGAAACCGAGTAAGAATCAATGAGACAGATTTTGTCAGTGAGTCTGAATGAGTGGGACTGAGTCTGAATGAGTGAGAATAATTGAGACAAGGTGAGTCAGTGAGACTGAATGAAGATTGATTGACTGTTTTTAAATATGGATTAGTATTATTCTGTTCAAATCTTGAGTGTACTTTTATGATTTTAATTAATCGAATAAAGTGGATGTCTGTCTGAGTGAGACTAAGTGAGACTGACTGAAAATTTGTGAGACTGAGGGTGTCACAGTCTGAGGGATCCCGAGAATGAGTGAGGCGGAATGAGTGGAAACGAGTGAGACTAGGGAAGTCAGAGTGAGATTAAGTGAGAATGAACGAGATTGAGTGAGACTGTGTTAGACTAACTGAGAATGAGTGAGGCTAAGTGAGAGAGTAAGAGTGAGAATACGACCGTGTGAGAGTGAGTAAGTAAAAGTGGGACTGAAACCAGTGAGAAGTCAGACTCACTAACTGGCATTCAAGCCACAGACTAAACCTCACCACTTTTAAAGGTCATCAGCTGCCACCACCATCAGCCCCTTTGGGTGACAGGCCGAGCTTCTGTGAGCCATTTTCTGCTCTACCATCATCAACCTTGGGTGAATGCTGAGCTCCATCGGATTTCTTCTCGCTCCATATCAGCGCTACTCTTGCAGGCCAGTAAACAGCCATTGTATCAATTGGTGGTGTTTACCTGCGGATCAGGCTGCATTGGGTGCCTCATCCTACGACCTTCTAGCTTTCACTTCGCACAAATGTAGCGCTTGTCTATTCGATCATTATGCAGTGTTTTCCTACAGGACAAGTAGAATGGTTGTCTGCACTATACGTTTGAGGTGTTCTCCTGCAGGATGAGGCAGAGTGGTTGTCTTCTGTGATCGATTTGTAGTATTTGCCTCCCAGTCCAGGTGGAGTGGTTGCCTTCTCTGAGTAGTTTGTATATTGACCAGCGTGAAGAGAATCTCTCCTCTATGCCATTATTATTTCTATGCTGCTGTCGGTCCAGATAAAGAGGTTCTCTCCTCCGATCACTTGTGAATCGTGGCAGCTCACTGGGGCCCAGTGATTGTCAACTCTGATCAGTTTCCAGTCATGTTGGGGTGCTTCTCTCTTGCGGAATTCACCTGCGGCCTGAATGCATCATTTCTGCTGTACTGCTCCCCCAATATTGATTGCTTCAATGGAACAAACGTGAACTGATACCTATGCAGCTGTCAAGTCTGGTGTAGTTAATAATCATGTTATTGCTGCACGTGTAGCTGGTGCATAGGTAGCACGTTATTGTTATGTAGACGGATTGCACAGTCAAAAGCAGTCCACGGTAAAGTACTCTGATACCCACTGTGTCTAGTTCTTGCTACATAAAACTGAAAATAAAGAGATATTTCCTCCGATGAATATGTGGTGTTCTCCTGCAGGGCAGCGTGCAGGTATTCCCCCTCCAATCAATATGCAATATTCTCTTGCAGCGAAAGGTGACTTGTCTGTCTCCTCTGATAAGTTCACGTTTATTGACAACGTGGATACTACAGATCGATGAAAAGTTATGTGAAAGCGGGAAATTACAAAATCTACCTTTTAGTGGCACCTGTGTATTTGTTTTTATGTCCAGTGCCTCCTTGGTGAAAATATCAGACACACACACACCCACACACCCACACACACACACACACCACACACACGCACGCACGCGCACACACACACACGCACACGTTCAAAAAAACATCACAGTACAAACTTCCTCACACACCTCCATAAATTATGTTCAGCGGGCAGACGAGGGGTAAAGGATAAACGGGCTGGCCACCAGTACAACGTCTGTGACCTCGTAGAATTGTATACCCAGATTTAAAGAGCCCCCAGTTATGTGTACAGTCCTGTGTCTCAGCATGGCAGGAACCAGAGAGTGCCAAAATAATAGCAACATCCACTCGCTGCCCACTGTGCCACTACCAGTTAAATATTGTATGGGCCGGTGAGGGGAGTTCGCCTGGGATGTGATGAGGCCCAGTCAAGAGGCGAGAGGACACGTCCTACTGCGCACTACTGTGGCAGGGATGGGTGTTAAAAGCCCAGATATGTTCACGGTAGCAGACAGAGAGCTCAAGGTGGAATTACATGGTTTGTGCCTTTGCAGTTTTATTGAGGGCGAACTCGACCCGAAGGTACTGCAGAGCTTTACACGAGCACCAGTTGCATTACATAAGGACACAGTCACTTTTGGGAGGCACGGGGAGATCAAAGGATTTGCAAAGAATCGCAGGATGTTGAGCTGACGCTGGTTCCCAAGTTCAACAGATGGCAGCTCTGGTTGTTTTACCACATCCTACAAACTGCCAGCACAGCACTTTGGCGTTTGTGCAGAGGTCATGGGAATGATGGGCCTATGTACACAGAGGCCCCAGGCTACACATAAGTGGCCTGGGAAGAGAAGAATGTGGCGGTCCCTCATCCCGAGCCACTCTTTCTGCCTGCCTGTGAGTGTCTGCCATGTGCAGCTACCCTGGAAATAGAACAAGCATTGGCATAGCCAATAGATATTGCCTTTGGGACCTCATAAGTGTTTAGCCAGTGCTATTTGCTTTGCCAATGTCTTTAAGCTACGTTGTACAGCATTGTGCACATTATCTACATACGGAGTTTGTGCTGTGCTAAGGTGATGCTGCACTGATGCTGAGGTGGCGCTGCGCTGATGCTGAAGTGGTGCTGCATGGGTGCTGAATTTCTAATGAGGTGGGGTTGGCTGGTGCTGAGGTTGATCTGCGCTAGCTCAAAGGTGAGCCTGCACTGGTGTGCTGATGCCGAGGTGGTGCTGTGCTGCTGCTGAGATGGTGCTGCACTGGTGCTGAGTTGGTGCTGTGCTGGTGCTTAGTTGGCGCTGCACTGGTGGTAGTGCACTGATGAGCAGGTGGTGCTGCACTGGTGCTGAGATTGTGCTGCTTGGATACTGCAGTGGGGCAGAGGTGGTGCTGCGATGGTGCTGAGGTGGTGTTGAGTGATACCGAGGTGATGCTGAGGTAGTGGTATGTTTGTCCGGAGGTGGGCGTCAGGTGGTGCTGAGTAATAGATACTGAGGTGGTGCTGTGCTGATGCTGTGCTGATGCTGTGCTGATGCTGCAGTGGGGCAGAGGTGGTGCTGCGATGGTGCTGAGGTGGTGTTGGGTGATATTGAGGTGATGCTGAGGTGGTGGTGTGCTTGTGGAAGGTGGAAGTCAGGTAGTGCTGAGTGATAGATACTGAGGTGGTGCTGAGTTATGTTGTAGTGGTGCTGAGTGATGCATTGGGGGTGCTCAGGTGATGCTGTGCTAGTGCTCAGGTGGTGCTGAGTGATGCTAATTTGGTGCTGTGCTGGTACTGAGGTAATGTTGCACCGGTGCTGAGGTGGTGCTGAGGTAATGCTAAAGTGATGTTGCATTGGTGATGAGTTGCTGCTGAGGTGGTTCTGCACTGGTGCTGAGGTGGCGCTGGTCTGATGCTATAGTGGGGTTGCGCGGGTGCTGAGTTGGTGATGCACTGGTGGTGGTGCACTGATGCGGAGGTGGTGCTGGGCTGAGATGGTGCTGTGCTGATGTGGAGGTGGTGCTGTGCTGGTGCTGAGCTGGTGCTTAGCTGATACTGAGGTGGTGCTGAAGTGGTGGTGTACTTGTATGGAGGTGGTGTTCAGGTGGTGCTGAGTGATACTGAGGTGGTGCTGAGTGATGCTGTGGTGGGGCTGCGCGGGTGGTGCGCTGATGCGGAGGTGGTGCTGTGCTGATGCTGTGGTGAGACTGCACTGGTGATGCTACACTGATGCTGAGGTAGTGCTGCATTGGTAGTGAAGTGGTGCTGCACTGATTCTGGAGAAGTGCGCTGGTGCTGAGGTGGTGCAACACTGGTGCAGTAGTGATGCTGAGGTGGTGTTCTGGTGCTGAAGTGGTGCTCTGTTGGTGCTGAGGTGGTGCGATGCTGCGACTGAGGTGGTGTTGAACTGGGGCTGAGTAATGCTGAGGTGGTGCTATGCTGGTGCGGAGGTGGTGCTGCGCTGGTAGTGAGGTGCTGCTGAAGTGGTGGTGTGCTTGTGTTGAGGTGGTGTTCAGGAGGTGCGGGGTGATACTGAGGAGGTGCTAAGTGATGCTGATGTGGTGCTGTGCTTGTCCTGAGGTGTTGCTGCACTGGTTCTGAGGTGGTGCTGTGCTTATGCTGTGGTGGGGCTGCGCAGGTGGTGGTGCACTGATGCGGAGGTGGTGCTGTGCTGATGCTGCGGTGGGACTGCACTGGGGATGCTACACTGATGCTGAAGTAGTGCTGCATTGGTAGTGAGGTGATGCTGCACTGATGCTGGAGTAGTGCGCTGGTGCTGAATTGGTGCTCCGTTGGTGCTGAGGTGGTGCTGTGCTGTGGCTGTGGTGGTGCTAAACTGGGACTGAGCAATGCTGAGGTGGTGCTGTGCTGGTGTTCTGGTGGTGCTCAGGTGCTGCTGAGTGATGCTCAGGTGCAGCCGCGGTCTGCAGTGGAAGTTCCTGTAGGGCGGTGACGTGGGGAGGGGGAGGGGCAGGGTGAGGGGTAGTAATGTATGGATTACGGAGTTTAACAGGTAAGTAAACAGGTGTGCTGCTGAAGTGGTGCTGAGTGACTCTGACTGGTGCTGAAGTGGTGCTGCACTGATACTGAGGTGGTGCTGTGGTGGTGCTGAGGTTTTTCTGCGGTAGTATTGCACTGTCTACTTGCAGGATGTATTGTTAAGTAACCTCACAATACATGCCACGTTTGGAGAGCACATGGCACCATCCCGTGATATTGGTTATATTTCACCAATGAATGAAACCTAGAGGAGAGCATCAAAAGTTGAAAGCACAGAACTTAATGCTGCTTCCATTTTCATAAAATGGAGCAATAACACCACGTTTACCTTTTTAATCATATCCAACGGCTGTCTTCTTAAACTACACTTCCAATAAGTATATTGTTTAAGGTTTGGACATTTGAGCTAATGAAATAAAAAATGTTATAGAATGAAAAATAACATAGACTCCAGCTGAAAAAGCCCTTGTGAAACCAAAATGCAAAACAAAATAAGGACGTGATTTGCAGCTCTCGGCTGAGCGTATTTGAAAAGACATAACAAGTCCAGACGAAAGCTAAAGTAATGCACTGAAACAAACTTACACTGCTGAGAGTGCAGCGATCCACATAACAGGGCCAGTCTCCAAGGCATGACCAAAAAACAGCAAAAGGAGGGACTATTGTAAACTATTCACCAAGGAAAGCATAGGAATTTTGAAAGGAACATAAAGGAATGAATCAAAACCGATGGACGTGCTTAAAGCCCACGCCATAGATACAGCATGTCTCAAGAGACAGAGCACGTGCTGCGTAGGTAGGACCTAAAAATCCTGGTACGTCAATCCAAATACTCTACGTTCCAGTGGCATAATGCAAACGTTACCTTCTCCCACTCCCACAGGACGTGGTGAGGAGCCCCTCGGTATCTCAGAGATATTCATAGATCCTGGGGTGCAGGGGGTGAAGGGTGGGGCACCTTCGCGTCACAAGGACAAGTAGAGGCCTCTGTTACCTCTCTGGTATGTTTACTTTTTATGTTAAATTGTAAATGGTAACCTTTAACTTATGTCAAGCGCAAGGTCAGCATTCTGGTCTAGTCTGTGTTATTCGAAATTGCTTAGATAAATAAATCTAGCAGTAATATCAGAATAGCGCCACATCAATCACTGCTACTGCTACTCCTATGAAGTCAGCAAGAGTATGCAAAATATTTATCAGGGTTTACGTGTTCAGGTACCATTTTGGAGCACACATGATGACAGTTTTTGACGCTTGTATATACTTTATGGCTTCATTTACAGGTTGTGAGACATGGTACTCGGTCCACATGTGGCAGATATATTTTTGTCACATTACAAGTGCTTTATAGTCAATTACAATTGTAATACAGCAGACGGGACATCCTTCACGTTTGTGATGGACGCCCTGTCCGTCAAATTCGAAAAAGGCCGTTAAAGGTTTGGACTGTAAATGAATAAGATGATTTGACATATATGTTTATGCTATATTTTATGGGACACACTGTAAAACAGCCCTAACCCCCTAATTGATGGTAGAAGTTCTTTGGCCAATGGAAAGTGGAAATCTTGAAGCTTCTCTAAAGGTCTCTGGAGGGTCACTAGTTCGGGGAGAAGGGTGACCACAAATCAAATATACCTGATTCCCTCTGGTAGCAGGCAGATGTAAGCGAAGAAAAAATGGGTGCGTGTTGAGCCGACTTCATGGTTGGAATGAGCGAGTTAGGACCTCGATTCTTTTAGGGCATGGTTATCCTCATAGAATACAGGCATATTTCTCACGGGTTTTTAAAAAAATATATTTTTATTAAAAGTTTTTATATTTCCCCCCACCAATGATACAGCACAGCACATTGTTACATTTCCTGCATTATATACAATCCTTTTACATAATTAAAACATCAGAATATATGAAATTGGAGAAAAAGAAAAGCTCATCATGAGAGTGGAAATAAAAATAAAAATAAAGAATAATAAAGGAGATAAGACAGGAGTTACTAAAAAGAGAAACAGCGAAGAGCAGAATATAGGAGCGGCACTCCTAATGTATATTATTAAGTCCCTCTTTCCACTGCTGAATAGGTCTCCATATTCTCTTCCCAAGTATTCTACCCTTTCGGCCTTTCCTTGCATAAATTGCGCTTTCCAAATTAAATGCAGAAAACAGCCTGGGTAGCCAGTGTTGAATGGCGGGGGGCACCTTATCTAACCACGCCTTAGCAATACACATGCGCAGCACTGCCATAGCCATGAATGAAAATTTCTCCTGAGGGCCCCCCGTGTCTTCATAGACCCCACGGATAATCATGGCTGGTGAGAGAGTAGTTTTGATCCCCAAGGACCTTTCCAGAGACTGCTTGAGCGCCATGAGAAGTGTGGACAACTGCCGACAGGAAGCAAAAATGTGTATTCTGTCTGCTTCTGGAGTATCGCATCGAGGGCAGGTAGTTCCTGAAGTGCCCCCCCACTGCGCTATTCTTGCAGGCGTGTGATACAGAGAGTATATCGTCTTTTAATGCTGTGCTTGTAATGTAGCCGAACAAAGTATTTCTCACCGAGTTGGAGGCACCAAGCTTCCACAGGGCTAAATCAATTCGAAAACCCTGAAAGCAGACCCAAGGATGTGACTCAAATGGTATGCATAATATGCTCTGGGAGAGTATTATGCTATCAGATACTGTACCAGACCCTCAAGCATTTAACTATTTCTGTTCAGACCTGCTTATAAAACCTATGGTGTGCCAAACATAGTTGGAAAATTGTGCAGTGAAGCGAATCATTTGGTTCCATTAAAAAAGTATTGTTCAGGGGTGGCCACACAACCAGAACCCTCCAGGGGAGGGCTACACTTACTTATTGCAGAATGATGCTGTATGGGCTGGGCTGCCTGTTGCTCACAGTGTGGCTACCTTTATATTGAGGGTAGTTACGCGTTATCTGAACTTGAGACAACCTGTCCATTCCTCCGTTAAATCAAGTTTCAGACTGCAAGCCGTCCAAGAACAAAAGGTTTTCTTAAATTCAAATTTCCCATCTTCCACCCTGGTGGAGAAAAGCAAGCCTCCAATGGGGATGCAAAAACCTATTAAAACATTTTATAAAATGGGAGATCACTATGCTGATGGCCTCAAGCACTACTCCCAGGAAAGCACAATACTCACCTCTTCTTGAGTGAAGTTTGTCAGTCCTGTGTCGTTACTCCGCAGCCACGTGTTGAATAGGTGACCTAGCCGTGGCGGCTCCACCACGCTGTAAAGCAGGGGACTGGAGAGTGGTACCTCAGTATTGGTTGAAGCTCTTAGGATCTGGCTTGTGATTGGCTGACTAAACCCTGAACAGAAATAAAAGAAAGAATGAGGGATGGAAAATTAGTGCTAGCCTCATGCCTCTTTTCTGACGTCTGTTTTCCTTTAATAAATCTCAAACTCCATCTGAATTGCACCGATGTAAGACCGCTCCAATCCTTCACCGCTGTCACATGGAATCTATACATTTTTATGTTTTAAACAGACTGTTTATTGTTGTCCAACCCGATTGCAGGAAAATCACGAGCTTTTTTATATGATTAATAGATAAGGTATTTTGGGAATGTATTATCTTCACATGCATTGCTTGCTTTCAATCTGACTACAAATAAGAAAAGGTTCAAAACAGCCAATATGAAAATCGATGTCCAGATAAAGAGAGACTGGAAAAAATTTAAAGACTCTCCCAATCTGTATCTTATTGCTGAGGATACTAAACCACCCCTGACTGGAAACACTGAAACAGACTACAACAGCTTCTGCAAATGGGTCACAGAATTCTGTGGACCAGCGGACTCGAAAAAAGTAAGTAAAAAGCGGAACAAAAAGTCCGCCCCCTGGTTCTCCCTCCCTCTAAAAGAAAAACATAAAGAGGTCAGAACCCTGGAAAAGAAATGGCGCCATACTTATGTAAAAGAAGAACTCATTGCCTATAAAACCTCTAGGAGACCATATCACACAATGATTAAAAACGCTAAAAAAGATAACTTTCTAGAAGCCATCAACTCCTCTAACAACAAACAGAAAGAAATCTTCAAAATAGTTGATGATTTTATGAATCCCAAATTCCTTAGACAAGAGATCCCTCCTTCGCTTTCACTATGCAACTCCATAGCAAATTATTTTGAACAGAAAATACTCAACCTTACCAAAGACTTCCCAGACCCTCCAGAGTCCCTTTTTGCTGAAATCATAAACCCAATGAATAATAAAATTCAGTTAAATAATTTCTCCCCTGTTAGTCTTGAAGAAACCCGTCAGGCTATCCTCTCCAGCAAATCAGGTTCCCCTTTTGATCCCTGCCCCCTCTGTTTCTACATGCTCTTGTGGACACCGTAAATCCAAGCATTAATGCTATCATTAATTCTTCTCTGGCCACTGCCGCCATCCCATCTGAATGGAAACTAGCCGCTGTAAAACCTTTGCAAAAAAAAACCCTAGCAGACCCCACTACGCTTTCTAACCTCCGCCCTATTTCGCTGCTCCCACACCTTTTTAAACTTACGGAAGCAGCAGTAAACAAACAACTGACCAGGTACCTGGAGGACAATGACATCCTACACCCCAACCAAGCAGGCTTCAGAGCTAAACACTCCACGGAGTCAGCACTACTACACACGGTGGAGACACTCAAGACTGCAATGGATCAAGGTAAAAAGGCCGTCCTGGTTCTGCTAGATCTATCGGCGGCCTTTGATACGGTCTCACACCCCGTATTAATTGGCCGCCTAGCAGAATCAGGAATAGCAGGAACTGCTCTTGAATGGCTGAAAAATTTTCTCAGCCACAGGAAGCAAGTTACGATACTAGGAAGCCATTGCTCAGATGAAAAAGCGTTAAAAACAGGGGTACCACAGGGCTCCAGCCTGAGTCCAATACTTTTTAACCTTTACATGACCCCTTTGATAGAGCTCATTACATCCTTCCACATCAGCACGATATCTTATGCTGATGATACTCAGCTCATCCTCGTCCTGGACAATAACACTACTAAGGCAGAGGAAAATCTGAGAGACTGTCTTGCCGCAACATTTGAATGGATGAGAAATCACCATCTCAAATGTAATTCGGGCAAGACTGAAATCCTCCCTTTTGGGCAACAAAACCTCTTTTCCCCCAAATCTTGGTGGCCTCGAGATGCAGAAGTCCCCCCTAATACCATAACGACGGCCCGTAACCTTGGGATACGGTTTGATGAGGCCTTATCTTTCAGACAACAAGCAGGCACTGTGGCGGGGTCCTGTTTTAACATAATCAAGGGCCTCAGAAGGTTCTTTGACCTTCTCCCCCTGACAGCCAGAAAGACGGTAGCGGTGGCCCTCATTACTTCTCGTCTGGACTACTGCAATAGTCTTTATGCAGGCTCCAGCAAAGCTGTATTGCACAAACTGCAGATGGTCCAGAACGCCACCGCCAGTCTTGTGCTGAGATGGCCAGGAAGTCGTCTGCATCAGCAGTACTTAAGATCTTGCATTGGTTGCCTATCCACAAGAGGGTGCTATTTAAAATCCTATTAATCACTTTCAGGGCCTATCATCAGTTGGGCCCCACCTACCTGTCCAAAAGGTTCGGAAGACATGCACCCTCTCGCTCACTTAGATCCTCCAACCTAAACCTACTTGTGACTCCTAAATTTAGACTCGCTACAAAAGGAGGAAAATCCCTTGGAGTACTAGGAGCCAGAGCCTGGAACAAACTCCCACTCCAATTGCGTCAGATTCCATCAGAGAACCTCTTTTGGAAGGCTCTTAAAACTTGGATTTTTAAAATCACTGACACTTTCTGTTTAGCTTTAGTCTAAAAACCCACCTCCAGAAATACCAGACACTCTCCTACTGAGACCTCACTTGGCTCACTGGTTTTTATTCCTCTTCGACACGACATGCTCGCGCTTTATAAAAATAAATTACATTACATTGTATTGTGTATCAAATAATTGTAGTCAAGCCCTTCTGAATGCTAATAATCAGAATTGAGAGCAATTATATATTTTAACATGTGGGGAGTAGGTGTGTAGCTCTGTCATTTGTAGGACAACACATTGTTCCTGCTGTGAAAAGCAGCACTCACACTGTGAAGGTGGAACTCTCACACTGTGAATGTGAATGACTCTTGGTGGCAGGACTGAGGAGATCCTCCTACTACCAGAATCTCCTTGCCTCTCTCCTGGTTCCCCCGAATTGAGAAATAACCTCTTATTATTATTATTATGCTTGAGCTTGTAAAGCACACTGTTACCCGGAGGTTTCCTGGCGCTGTGTAACGCTGGGGAACCCGTCCTGGCTTTCCCTGTGGGATGGTCCCTGCTGGGAGTCCCCAAGGTGAAGCCAAGCATCCCCGGCGTTGGAGGGGCCGTTGTGGAGATTAGGCAAGCTGATGCCCAGAGTTGCCGAGTGGGATCCCTGAATTAGAGTAGGCACCGAAGTGAGATTTATCGAGTCCGCTGACCAAAGTCCACCGTCGGGAATTGAACCCTGGTCCCGGCCGACTTCTGCTCCCGGGTCTGCCGCCTCTAACCAGTGAGCCACACCACTCCACAAGCCATGGACAGCAAACTTCACTCACAGGAAAATGCAATCCTTGTCTCTTGATCCCACCACTAAAAACACCAATGATTTTAAAGTACAAACATGATCCAAGGGCATTAGAGTGATTTATAATAGAACTAGACAACGGTAATCATTTATTTAGCTTTTTAGGCACAGGGAGATTCGCTAATTTTCCCAGAATCATGGGATGCTGATCAGAGGTGTGATTTTGAACCTGGCTCCCCATATTCCAAACTCAGCAACTCAGTAAGCTCCATCTCTTCCCCTCCTCCTCCCTTTTCAGCATGCAACAGTATTTAGTTGGACGCAGCTGGTGGCAAAGTAGCATACGCAGCTTCTTAGGTGTTAAAATATATAACTCAAATGTGCGATCACTCTTGACGAAGTAAGTGCGGGCTGAACATCTACATCTTTTTCTACAAAATAGCCAAGCAAGTAAGGGTCTTGTACTATTACGTGATCCCTAACAGTGTGTGACTACAGGGCTCTCCCACTTGGAGCCTCCATGGTGTGAGGAAATACTGAGCAACAAGTATGTGATTTCGATTCTTAAAAAATGCATGATATTTGTGTCGTTGTCTTCACACGACTTTGAGTGCATTATCACTGTTAAGCCAATCGCAATGAGCCTAATTATCTTGCGCGGTGCATGTTTTTCGTACATCGTGCTGCCATCAGCATTGCAGTGCATGCAAATCCATACCGTGCTGCACATACAACAGGTACAGCATCACCATGCAGGAACTTGCCCGCATCCTATATTTATCTGCATGATTTTCAATGCAGAGCACAATTAGTAGTCCACTGCGATTTGTTTCAGGGGCACAGAGGTTCCATCACACTTGGACCTTTATGCATCGCGTAAGCACCCTGGGAGTTCTATGCCCATGCTCCCTTGAATGTTTAAAGTCCCATATAACAAATGATGTCTTTCTAATTTTTTATATTTAATACAGAGACTCAAATGGAGTAAATACAGACAGCTGTGAGTTACGATCTGTGATATTGTTGCATGCCTTATCGTATGTGCAATACTGGTTCTGAAGAAAGCTATACTGACCCTTTGGGCTTTTACTAATTATGGCTGAAACATGTTGACCAAAAATGAGAATGTGATAGTTCATTGCGTTCTCGGAGCACTTCCATCATCACTTTTAAACTTTGTCCAAGGTTACTACTATTGAACATACCTCAGTGGCTGGTAACCTGGAGGCAATTTTAATTCACCTTTTCTTCATTTGAAAAAATCCCCCCAAAACACTCCACTGTAATCAGGCCTTGTAGTACACCCTTAATGCACTAGGTATCTCAGGTGGGAGCCCAATATGAAGCATGCCTCCAATTTGGTTAGTGGGGGAGGGGCCTTTTAAGAAAACCTAACAGTGTTTTTTCACACGGACGTGCGAAGGACATCTCAAGGAGACAGACAGACAGACAGAGTATGCTAGCGTGCTCGCTTTTCTTTGTTGAGTACATTTATGAGGGAAGGTGGGCGGGGACTCTTCTCACCCTCTGTTGTTGTTATCCTTCTCATTATTGACTGCACCCCTGCACATACCACACAACTAATAAACCTCATGCAGCCTGGCAGTACCTCTTGCTTCTCTGAAAAACGTACACTTCTAAATTAGAACTGTCATTCAAAGCCTTGCCCTTACCACCATGATGTGCGCATGCCCTGCTCATCGGCATCCCTAATTGACTCTGAATGAACACAATGAGGAGAGTTGTACATTGCTACTCACACCAAAGGGCATTAGAAATATCCTCACGTTAGTCACAGTCTTACAGTGGATAATTCCAAGAATTACAAAAAACAAAAATCCATTAGAAGAACCTTTGCAAGTGATGCACAAAGAATCGAGTGTAGCATTCTCAATATATCCAACTCAGCATTCCTGTAGTTCAGAAAGGAGCTCCTGACACATCTATTCAATAAAAACCTCATATACCACTGATAAAAAGCCTCACAGACTCTGTCATTCTGTGACTAACCCCTTTATTTCCACACTTATTCCTTCCACACCTGAGGTACGCCATTATAAATCGTGTTCTGCACCAAAGCACTGTTTATGGCACTTCACAGCTAACTAGCTAGATTTACACTTTATAAATACCAATATATATGTGTGTGTCTGCTGAGAGGAGCTGTTTCTCTGCTCTGCTGGCAGCCATTTCTGAGAGTATTCTGCTGGAAGTGGAAAGCGTTATTTGGGTTCAGGCCTGGAGAGGTCTGACATGGGCTTCATGTATCACTATGCACTCGTGGAGCAACAGTCTGAGCAAAATGCAGGATAAGGTAAAGTGGGACACGATATGTTAGTGACACTGAAGGTGTTAAGGGCATTCCACTCTGTGTTGAACTTGCCAGTGTTTCCTGACTCACCTGGACACACAACAAGGTCCTTTTTGGCTTCCATGGTGATCACCAGACTCTTGGCTGTAACAGTGAAGAAGTGTCCAGGGGAGACATTGTCTCCGTCTGAGACGTCGAAGGCGAAGCCACCATCAGGGGACCCTGTCAGAATGTGAGAAGGAATATTCAGCCAGTAGGAATGACTTTCACAGAGTGACAACATTACAAACCACCATTCAACAAAAGTGAGGGCCAGTCACACATTGATGACATCATTGTAATCCCTTGCAAAACATTTTACCAAACAGACATCGGTCAGGTAATTCAGTAGTCCAAGCAACCTAGAGAAAAGGCACGCGCTGATGACAGCACTAAGAATTCTATTAAAACAAGCACTGGCGTTGCCAATAGGTCTCGCAGTAGGAAAGTTGGAGCTATTGGTTTTGTAAATGACATTTTATATTTATGTTTTGTGATTTACAATGCCAATACTTTTAACTTTAGCATATGTGACACTTTTAGTATTTGTAATGTCACATGTTTTGTATTGCCTTTACTTAGATGTATTGATATTACAATTAACATTGGTTTTTATTTTTTTTAAATAATTAATTAATACTTAATAAAAGGTGATTGTAATTTTTAATGGCAATAGCTTAAACTTTTGTAAATAACTGTTGTGAAGATTATGTTCAGTGACTAAAATCCAAGAACAGAAGTGAAATATTAACATTTTTTTGTGACATTTGCAATAAAGCTTCAAACATTGAGAGAACATATTTGAACCAGTGATGCTGTGGTAGTGCTGAGTGATGCTGTGGTGGTGCTGAGTGATGCTGTGGTGCCCCTGAGTGATGCTGTGGTGGAGCGATAGATAGATAGAGGGCGATAGATAGATAGACAGAGTGACGGCGATAGATAGATAGACAGAGTGAGGGCGATAGATAGATAGACAGTGAGGGCGATAGATAGAAAGAGGGCGATAGATAGAGTGAGGGCGATAGATAGAGTGAGGGCGATAGATAGATAGATAGATAGATAGATAGATAGATAGATAGATAGATAGATAGATAGATTGATAGAGAGTGAGGGGTTTGGTGTGTGGTTGTGTGTGAGATTGTGTGTGTGGTGTGGTTGTGTGTGTGGTTGGGTGTGTGGTTGTGTGTGTGGTTGGGTGTGTGGTTGTGTGGAGGCTAGCCAAAATGACTATGTGAAAGTTTTAGTGATGGAAACACGACTTTAATAAATGGCCCAAAAATAAGCTATACAAATGACATAATTATTTGGCCACAAACCAGCAAACCTTCTGAAGTGAGAAACCTCTAAAAAACTGCAAATTGTGTTCTGGCTTAGTTCAACTGCTGATTGCCATCTAATAGTCTTTATTGATATTTGAGTGCCTTCTCGTTGCCCAGCAGCAGGCAGTCCCAAGGACTGATCCCAGCCTCTGCTCCTGCTGTGTGATGAGCACTGACACGAACTTCAAAGGACCTGGATATGCTTGCAACCATCATTTTCTTTGGTGGTTGCTGAGGTTGTGGCTTTCTGTTTGTTTGATGCTTATGGTCGTATTCAGTCAGTGTATTGGCCAACAACACCGTACTTGTTTCCACTGTTTGTGCATGTCTGCATAGGGAAAGCTGCATGTTTAATAGTAACTATGGAAGGTTCACTGCATATCATAATATCCTTGCACATCACGCGCACCTGTTAACGCTGTGTTTCATTGTAAGGATCTTCACGCGTTCATGTTTCCGCACCTCTCTTGCACGTCGTCTGCATAGCTGCATGCGCGCGCATCCCTCACTGGGTATTAGCTGTACTGGGTATTAGCTGTATGAAATGATTACATCGATTCTTCTCAAGCATCTGAAGGGTTTAATGGAGTCGGTCCCAGCCCACTTTTGTTGGCTCTCAGTTAATTGAGGATCGTCTGTGTCTTGAGAGGAGGAAGCCTCTTCGGTCCCCAGCAGATGATGACACCTCATTACCTCTCGGAGAAGCCCCGCACAACTTCAAGTAGATTAATACATTTCATAAAAAGGATAATGCTAATGGATAAAGTGGTTTGTATTCTGTCTTGGGTTATGCTTTAATAAGCTCGGAAGTGAAAGAGTCAAGCAAATGCAGAAAAAAGAAAAGAGAGCGATGAGGGGTGACAGCCTGGCACATATGATGAAAGAAAACAAAGGGACGAATAAGACCGACAAACTGAAATGAAACAAACGGGTAGGCAAATAATCTGGAGAGAGACACAGTTGACACATAAAGATATAGAGAAAGAGGGAGCTGAGAGAGAAAACAGTACAAGAGAGGGCACGTGATAGCGTGAGAGAGAATTAGGGAAACAAGAGCGGCCGGAAAACTGAAAGTACGGCCGGCCAGCCATGAATAACAAGCAAATGCAGAAAACAGAAAAGAGAGCGATGAGGGGTGACAGCCTGGCACATATGATGAAAGAAAACAAAGGGACGAATAAGACAGACAAACTGAAATGAAACAAACGGGTAGGCAAATAATCTGGAGAGAGACACAGTTGACACATAAAGATATAGAGAAAGAGGGAGCTGAGAGAGAAAACAGTACAAGAGAGGGCACGTGATAGCGTGAGAGAGAATTAGGGAAACAAGAGCAGCCGGGAAACGGCCAGCCATGAATAATTAGGGGAGGAGAAGCCGCAGAGCACACACTGGGAGAAGCCCTTTGATGTGGTGGCGGCTGTTAAAAAAATGCAATTAGGAGGGAGGGAGGGAGGCTGATGCGCGTGCTTGTTTGGTCACGTGATTCACGTGAACTCGAAGAAAACCGCACAGAAAAAAGCCTTAGTTTGACGAGTATTTTGAGCACTAGAATTCTCTCCATTTTACATTCCTGCGGAATGTAAAAAAAGGCGAGACCTAAAAACGGAATAAACAGTCACACCTTGATGACATATTGGGGCACATGCCCTGCTGGTGCATAATATTTGTTGATGCACCGGTGGCGCAGTGTGGTGCTCCATATTTACAAGGGCACGTAAAGCCACCTCCCATGGCTTTTCGTGGCCTTGTAAATATGGCCCCTTTTCACGCAGCACTTTGCGTAGAAGGGGCATGTGTGGGTGTTACTGTTGGTGTTTCCATGCAACACCCATGGATTCTGAGGTATTCCCATATTTACAACATTTTGTAAACCTGGAAATGCGTCAAAATCCTACACCTCCCCTGGCGCAATGAGGAGAAATACTTATATTTCTCCTAGATTTCCTCTTTCTATGCAGGCTGCATGCTGCAGCACACATAGAAAGAGGAAAACACCTCATGCAATTGTTTTTGTGCAGTAAGACATACCTGCACAAGAACGCAGACACCCTTGCACCATGGCGCAAGAGTGCCTGCATTGGCACATGGCAACAAATTGCATACAACGCAGGGGAAAGCACAGGAATGCGACAAATTGTTGTAAATATGACGCATCCCTGTGCTTTGAAAGTGACACAGCGTGTCACAGTCAAATGGCTTGCGGTGCCGCGCTGTGTCACTTTGTTGTAAATAAGGCCCTATAAGCGCTCAGGCTTCAAGGTTGTGATTCGGTAATTAGAGTAACAGTCACTCATTGATGACATCATTGGGTAACAGACTCTCGAACGTTTGAGCAGAAAGTTACACATGTATACCATTCAGAACCTATGCGTCATTGCTGTGCTATTATTAGAAACCCATACCCCTAAATCTGTTTGAATGACATACAATGATGGCCTCCAGTGCTTAATTTGTAAAATAATAAGTGCAGGTGCTCCAATTTTTTTATGAGGCCACACCCACTTCCCCTGGCTCCACCTACTTCCACCACTGGCTCCACCCACATCTGTATATGCTCCGTCCAAATTCTACAACTGACACTGCTGAAAGCCAGATGTAATACCGGAGTTGAATTTCAGCCAGCAAGCCTTCCTCCAACATGGCTTTGATTGAAGGTTCCTCCCCTCCAGCGCCATAAGTAAATTTTGAATAAAAATTAAATCAGAAAGTGCATTTAAAGCACAATTTTGGCGTAAATTTGCTAAATTCACTAATGCACTGAAAGGGAATACATGAAATATTCCTGTGCTCTATGTGCGGACTTGGGGAAAGAAGAATACTGGGGTATATCCTGGTCCCTGTATTTTAGCGGTCAGCCTGAACTTGTGACTTTCCCCCAGTCTAGCACGACCAGATGACCACAAGTGGGGCTTTGTGCTTTTAGGTGCAATATCCACACTTAATCTTTAAAATTGCACATCTCCAGTTCTAACAATTAGATTTTTGTCCTTTTGGTGTCAAATAATGTATTACATTTTACTCTATTGTTCTAAGTTGGTATGGGGTTATTCTTATGTTGTGTTTTCACTGTAATATACTGAATAAATACTTAACACATTGCCTCAATGCTAATCCTGACTGTTTTTGTGCCAAGCTATCAGAGGTATAAGCACAGATTAATTTAGTTACTTCTAAGGTTCACCCTGACAGGGATTGTGACTGTTGCTTCAGAAAGGCTCACACCCTCCCCTTCAATCAACAACCTAATTTCTCACAACAGCCATACAACTTTCGTCTTGTACATACACTGCACCAAGATTTGACTATGGGTGTGATCACTCACCAGGGATAGTGGAACACCCTCTTTTACTAAGTAGAGCGAAACTTCAGAGCGATCAGGAGAAGGGACAAGATAGAAAGAAGGCAGTGCTGAGAAGAGAGGGACCAAGGAGAGGAAGGGTATAAAAGAAGGCAATGCTGAGAACAAAGCAGGAAGGGGTAGGGAGAGTGGTCGAGCAGGCACTGCTGATGGGAGACAGGGCAAAAGCAGGAAATGTGCTGAGAGCAGATGGTTTGTAGGCAAGAGGTTTGGGAGGAAGAGGGAGAGCAATGATTGCTGAGAAAAGAATGTCCAGGCATGAAGGTATTGGAGAGAGTGAGGTCAAGCCCTTGTGGAGAGAGAGGGACTAGATTATGGAAGGCAGAGAAAGCAGGCATTGTTGGGCAGAGACTGGAACTCAGTCAGGATACGACTCTCACACTGGGGCTTGCATCACTCCTTCCCTGCCTCTAGCCTTCATGCTGAGATATTAAAAAGAGTCATCAGACTATTTAATATTAAACAGGTTTTACCTTGTATAATTGTTTTTTTCTGCGTCGATATGTGCAATTGATACCACCTAAAAAAGGCATCTTTGCTTCTTTGATTTTTGCTCCCCAGCCATCTGAGAAAATAGTTTCCATTTACCAAGTTCTTGAGCAGTTCTTTCCTTAGTCTTATAACTAGTTACCTTTTGCCAGCAGTAACTCACTAAAGATATCCAGGTACTGCACGAACTGTCTCCCATCCACCATGAAGCTTTGTTGATAAAAACTGCCAGTATTGTAGGTTAGAACCTTTTTATATTTGAGCTCAAATAAACCTACCTCTATGGAAAAAAATGATGTAGGTATGTATCCAAATCATTATCCTGAAAACTTATGTGGGAAAGTCAAAGACAAAACGCGTGAACAAAATACTTGAAATGTAGCTCAGACATGAAAAATATCTGGTGCCTCTTAGGGGTCAGAATCACTGAAAAGTTAGTTGATGAAAACTATTATTATAACAGACCCACTGAACAGCCCCAATAGCCATGGATTTTGGTTCCCTTTCATTTTTTAATTCTGCTAGAGCAAAAGCATCACAAATGTAAAAGTAAGGGTGCAATACATTGTAGTTTAACTGAACTAACTGAGATCTGTGGCGTAACTTGATTGCCACAGGACTTAATGCAAAGATGGAAAATAGGCAGCCTATCCCCTGATTGGGTTATAAAATTACAATATAATTGAGCTTCAGCGGGCCTTACACAGCCCTGGATCCCGGCGCCACTACATTTGCTGCATAATTCATAACCACACCCTTTATTGCGATGCAATTATAAATGGTGCTGGATATTACCTTCACTTTCTTAAATTGCCTTTATAAATGGATGCACGATTGAAATAGCATTGTCTCTCTGATCAGCTACCATGCCCTTCCTCGTTCATCTGCTTCCAGCCATCCTTTGTCTTCATTGGGTTCCTGCTATCTCTCACTCTGAATTGTAGCCCAGTGCGGAATACACAGAACTGTTTGCTCGAGTGATTGTTCATATGTATTGGTGAAGAACAGGTGGAAAGATTAGCACAAGAATGCGAGTGTTACACGCAGACACCATTCAACACCATCACACACCCATTTTAATTTCAGCAATTATCAGTAAGCGGGGTGCCTGCAGATCAAATCAATGCAGGACAGAGGAGTGTTAAAGGGCATTTCACAAAGGGACGCCCACTCACAATTTGTAGCTTGAGGTAAAGCGGGCTTTTTGTGTGCTTGAATGTGTTACACTTGTCCTTCAGTCACAAGATAGTATTTGCATACATATAGAGTGTAGGAACATGGGCACCAAATAGCACAGCAGTCGGATGTGAATGCACTGGTTATCAGCACACAGTGTTTGAAGTTGAATGCACTGGTTATCAGTGTAGTGTCCAGCCCCAATGACTCAGGCGGACACCGTGGGGTAGGGTCATGGACCTTCTTTATTAATCATCCTCCTTCTTCAAGTCCCAACAGCTTACTGCCCTTTCCTGCCCACTTGGTCCCCAGCTCCTCCCTTTCCGCCTGCCCTCGTCCCTCGCTCGGGCCGGTCCTAGTGCCTGACCAGTTGGGTCACTGGGCACTTTGCATTGACATCATTACATCTCCCCCCTCTGTGTATAAAAGAAAACAAAATAATATACATCACGGCAAAACAGGAAATTGTCTTTCTTTTGAATTCTTCGATGAAGCGATACGGTAGGGCCTGTCGGGCTCATTCTCAGCGGCAGTCTCCATCAATGCCTGATTGGCAGTGTCTCAGGATCTCTCTGTTCCAGTTTCGGTTTCACATTGCGGGTGAGTCGTCTTCCGTCAGCCTCTGCAATTCTTATAGTTCAGTTTTGTTGAAACGCTAGACTGCATCACACTATTGTATCTCCCCCTTGTTGACAAAATAAACTTAGCGTCTAACATGTTTAATAGTTCCTCAGTCAGCCACACGGGTCTGCAGGCCGCCTATTTGGGCTACGAAGATGCATCTCCATTTCTTTTGTATGGCTTTCTGTTGCTTTGATGAGAACATCCTTTGTTACAGTAGTGTATCTTTCTAATTGCGAGACGTCTCGCGTGGTCTTCTTGTGCTCAGGTTCGTGGTGGTTTCCAATCAGCTTCTGGGTGATCCACTTACTTTCAGTTTCTGAGGTGACTGTGAAAAGCTCAACTTGATGGCGGCAGTCAGTCTTCATATGGGGCTCTTGTTTGATTGACGCTCGATTTTCTTCATGAGGGGGTGTTGTTCGGGTTCTTTTCCGAGCACCCGCATATGACTTTACTTCCTTTTGTCTTGTCTGGTCGAGGATAGCACTGCCTTCCTGTTCAAAGTCATGTATACCAGACGGTGAGGCGCTATCTGAAAAGACCATCTTGGTTTGGTTCGGGGACTCATTCGCTGCCTTTGTTTGCCTCACCCACTCCCACTCATGTTTGGGACTGGTGAGCTGTTTGACTGTCTGGGCCTGTGCATGTTTCTCTCTCATCTGATGATGATCTGTCTCTGTTAACACGCCTTGTCTTCCTTGCGGGGTGACTGGATATTCCTTTCCCATCCGGTTGGTGGTGTCCACTATCTTTATTTTCTTTCCGTAGGCCCTGTGGGTCAGCCTCGCTGACCCTATCAGTGGTGAAGGTATATGGTTTGTATCTTGATGTATCTGCGGTTGACATGACAGGTTGTCTTGTGGAGTGACTGAGTACTCAGGGACATTGATGTGAGATACATTACTCTTGACGTGACTGATGTCCTTTGGTTCTGAGGTGTGTTCAGGTGGTTGACGCCATGGCCGTCGTCGGGACCATGACTCGGTCGACTCGAGGGATCGAACAGACATGCTTTCTGAATCAGAGGAGTCTTCTGTTGATGTCCTTTGATACCATTCTCTTGAGTGTGTCTTGAATAGATGATTTTTGAGATAGGTGGGCCGTGATGGGCTGCTCCTAGAGTCGGAGTTCTCTTTGGCATATTTCTCCGGGTACCTTTCTCGAAATGACTTCGATGTCGTCTTACTGGATGGGTTGTTTGATGACCACATATCTATCTCTTGTGGTTGATCTCTTGGCATTTCATTTCTACCTCTCTCGTGTGATGATGATGGCCTCCTCTCGGTTTCTTTATTGTCTCGGATGTCGTGGATGTGTTTGTCTTCCTCTTCCCGGTGTCCGAGTGAGTCAGTCCGTCTTATCCGGTTTGCTTCTCCTTCCCGCTTGTTTTGTGCACTGACATCTGTGTTACGGATGTGATCATGTACCGAATTCCAGTGCTGGCGTAACTGGTCCAGACTTCTATAATTTGCCTTTCTTGCACATTTGTTGGGCAGGCTGTCATCTGGTCCATTGGTGCATTCTGTCTCACTTGATGCTTCATCTGCTTCATAATCACTTGCACTACACGTTGAGTTTGAGGTTGAATAAGTGACGCTGTCGTACTCCTGGATCATCCCGGTCTTTTGTGTTGTTGACTCAGAGTACTTCATGTTACTTTGTTTCTCTCGTTGTCTTATCTCTGATCTGTCTTCATCCTCCCCGTTTCTTGTTTTGTTTATCTCTTGTGCTTTATTCACCGACCTTAGAGATGTCTCTTTTCTGGTATCTTGGTGTCTTGCACATAGGTGCGGTTCTTTTGATAGTTCTCTTGCTTTGACCCGCTCTCCAGCTTCGGCCTTCTTGATTATTTCCTTTAGCGACCAATGCCCTCGAAGAATCTTGTGCTTTGTACTAGACCTTGAACAGCCTTCGATTATCCGAAGTCGAACTGCGTCCTCATTTGTAAATGTGCTGAAGTGGCAACGTTGCACCAGACTCTGCAAACGGGTGATGAAGTTTGGCAATGATTCTCCTGGTTCCTGCTGTGCTGTGTTGAAAACGATGCGCTCATGATCCACGTCATCCTTTGCGTTGAAATGGGTGCGTAGTGTCTCTTGTAGTCTTTCATAAGTCTCTGTGTCCTTTTCAGAAAATGTTCTAATTAAGCGTCGGCCCTCATGACCTATCAGCTGTAGTAGTAGTGTCAGACACTTTCCATCTCTTCGCTCACCGGTGGCGTCAAGAAATTCATCCAGTGATTCCAGCCACCGGTTCCATTTAGGGCCCAAATTCTGAATGTCAGTCTGCGTCACTGGGGGTGGCACTTCAATGCAGGGATTGGATTGTTGTGTTGCTTTTCCCACCGCCATGATCTGCTACGGTCACAGGACTGTTTCCTTTGCTTCCCGTGTTATCCAATGACTTAGTTGATGATAGACGGCTTCCTTGATATCTGTCTACTCATGCTTCTCTGATTTTCCTTATTGCTTGCTTGTCGTTATTTACCGGTGCCTTCATTTTCTATTGTATTTGCTTGTGCTTGTTTGTTGTTTTCTTTGCACTCGCCGGTGCTTGTTTGTTGTCTCCGTCGCACTCTCCAGTGTCTGTTTGTTACTTGCCAATGCTTGTTTGTTGCTTGTTTGTTATTTTGTTGCACTCACCAGTGCTTGTTTGTTACTTGTTTGTTACTTGCCAATGCTTGTTTGTTGCTTGTCAATGCTTGTTTGTTACTTGTCAATGCTTGTTTGTTGCTTGTCAATGCTTGTTTGTTGCTTGTCAATGCTTGTTTGTTGCTTGTCAGTGCTTGTTTGTTATTTCGTTGCACTCACCAGTGCTTGTTTGTTACTTGCCAATGCTTGTTTGTTGCTTGTCAATGCTTGTTTGTTATTTCGTTGCACTCACCAGTGCTTGTTTGTTGTCTTCTTTTGTATTTACCAATGCTTGTTTGTTACAGCTGTTGTATTTGCCAATGCTTGTTTGTTGCTTGTCAGTGCTTGTTTGTTGCTTGTCAGTGCTTATTTGCTGTTTCAGGCTCTTTGCCTGACTCCAAAATGGCCGCCGATGATCCCTCGCAGGGGATTGGTCAATATTGCCTGACTTCAAGATGGCCGCCGGGAATCTCGTTTTCGGCGAGATTTCGGTCGTTTCTGCTCGTTTCTTCGGGGGGGGGGGCAGTTAGGCGGCGATTTCACTCACCGGAGCCGTGGTCCACCGCTTGAGTCACCAATCAAGGTAGGGCAATTTCCTTCACTTCTGCCGCCGAGGTGGGCACTCGGTGGGCGCTTTTGTCAGCGCGCTTCCGCCGCCGAGGTGGGCACTCGGTAGGCGCTTTGTTTAACGCTATTCCGCCGCCGAGGTGGGCACTCGGTAGGCGCTTAAATTACCTTTATTCCGCCGCCGAGGTGGGCACTCGGTAGGCGCTTTAATTACCGCTATGCCGCCGCCGAGGTGGGCACTCGGTAGGCGCTTTAATTACCGCTATGCCGCCGCCGAGGTGGGCACTCGGTAGGCGCTTTTTATTATCGCTCGTCCGCCGCCGAGGTGGGCACTCGGTGGGCGTTTTTCGCAGCGCGCTCGAGCCTCCAGACGTGGGGCGAGCTCCGGGCCAGTCGGTCGCCGGTTGCTGCTGTGGCTGTCCACACGCTTGGGGTTTCCATCCCACCCTCGTCGCCAGTTGTAGTGTCCAGCCCCAATGACTCAGGCGGACACCGTGGGGTAGGGTCATGGACCTTCTTTATTAATCATCCTCCTTCTTCAAGTCCCAACAGCTTACTGCCCTTTCCTGCCCACTTGGTCCCCAGCTCCTCCCTTTCCGCCTGCCCTCGTCCCTCGCTCGGGCCGGTCCTAGTGCCTGACCAGTTGGGTCACTGGGCACTTTGCATTGACATCATTACAATCAGCACACAGTGTTTGAAGTTATGTTTATTGCATCCCTCACTTCATTTGCTGTTTTCTAACATGTAAGATACACACATACCGACCTCGTCTCACACAATCAGCAAGCACACATATACACACACAACACACAAACACAACCGCCACCCACCACCCAAGGGCCCATCCACCTCCACCTCCACTTTTCTGAGGAGGGTCAGGATGATATGATGATGGCTGGTCACAGCAGGTCACCATCATTCTCATCCGTTTGTAATCTAATCTGTGCAGGTCAGGCAGGTTGGTGGCGGTGTCTTCAGTTCAATTTGGCTTACCTTGCATGCTTCCCAGCTATTCCCGGTAATGCTGCCCCTGCCAGGTTCACGCAGCACAGCAATAAAGGTGATGGCAGCTATTATACAGTGGCAGTACATGGCTTCACAGCACGTGCACACCGAGGTTCCACAGTGACTATGGCCAACTTCAGCTAGTTTCAGTTCAAGTGCGAGCTGATTAAAAAGTATGCTATGCACTTTTAATTTTCTCCACAACATCGCATAAAGTTTATCTTGAACTTTCTCAGCTTGCCTCCCCCACTCTAGCTCACCCATCAGTTCGTCCTCAACCACAAGTATCCAATGCATGCACTGCCTCCATCACGCTACCCAAACAAAACAGCGTTGGTTTTGGCACTGTCGGTGATGGCATATTATTGGAATAATCAATGGCATCCCTAGTTAGCTGGCTTCGCTTAGCTACTGGTACTAAAGTTAGTTACTTTACAATCACTTCTTAACTTCTAATCTGACCAGTGCTTAATTTGTGCCACTGCTGCCAGCCCCCAAAAACTACCGGAAGTAGCTGAACACATGCTAAAAACCAGAGGTCATGCAGTAGATGACATCAGAAAACAACACAAAACCTGACGTCATCAAACTTGCATTCTAGAACCCCGACTATTGGTTATTGAAAGAAGGAGCGCAAGATTCACCGGGCGATCCCCTGTGGCGGCTCAGCAATCTCCCCGGTGACCCACAGCACCTTGAAACATTAAGGGCTGATATTCTCACGCTTTACAAATAGGAATTATTATTATAATGATGCAGGACACGATAAAGAGAACTGTGTTTTTCTGTACACTCAACGGTTTCTTTAACACCCTCTTTCGAACGGTGCATTCCAGCATTTTGCACTAAACCACAGTTTGAGCTGGACTAAGATCCTACGGCCTGTGTGCACTTTGTAGACCCCTTTAATAACATGTACCCCCCACCCCCCCTGGTTTCTGGCATTCGTGCTTTGTTTCTCTGCCATCCTGCTTTCCAGCGAACCTGGCGCAGTTAGGCCCCTCTGGCATGGATGTGTAAACTCAGTTCCCTAGTGGCTGCGAAGTCCCTGGAAACCCCTTTTGTGCAGTCAATCAAAGGGGCCCCTGTCTTGCTGATGGTCCCTTCAAATTCGATAATACGGCAGAGTAAGTGCATTAGTGAGTGCCTGTGTGTATGTGTGCTTATGTGCCTGTGACCGTGAGTATGTATGTGTGCATCATGCATGCACATGTGTGAAAGCATGTTTGTGTGTGTGGGTTTTCATTACGGTGTGTGCGTGTTTGTTTGTGCCTGTGTGCGCATACATGTGTGTTTATTTTATTGCTTTGTGGTATGCACATAGGGCTTCCAACTCCTGACAAGGTCATGCCGCGCTTGTTAGACGTAGGTTGTCTTACCAGAGAAGTGTGGGGTGAGGTGTATGAAGTTTGGAGATGTGCAGGTAACGTGGTGCAGTGGCGTTGCTGCAGATAATCATGAAGTGCTGCGGAGAGCGTGAGAATGCACACATACACTTATGTAAATAAATCGTTTGTTATAAAAACTGAGGTACCCACTTACTGTTACTTGTGGTGGGCCGGCCGGCAGGGAAAACACTGGCTGCACTGCACAGTCTTGTACCTCTGCTTTAATTAGTTTGATTGATTAGGCCGCGGCGGTCTGGTGATGCCTGCTTGCTACTAGACTGTCAATATGTAGTACTATGGCTGCCAGTTGATCGATGCCTGCTCTTAACTTCGTCCTCGGTAGGGTCGGGCCGGGCTGGGCTGACAACATCGACAATGACTGGTTGGAAGCTGGGTGGTTATGCTGGGGCGTGGCAACTGGTGGCAAAGTGTAAAGAATCCTCGCGCGCACAGCCCCTAACCTATCAGAACCTCCAGCACGGCCCGCCGAAATAAATCAGTGTGTGTGTGTGTTTGTTCCGCGGCCCGCCCCCTGGCAAGTGGCAAACAGTCAACACTGCACTGACTGAACTAATAAGGGGAGCACGGGCCGCGGCCGCCATGACATATATATTTATTATTAATTTGAATATTGTCTTGGACTTGGGAAGTGCTGCAGGCTAAGTGATTAAGAAATGATTCGCAACACTAAATGCCATGACACTCTGACTCACACTCGGCAGGATATGTGAAAAACGCACTGCGAGCCTGTGGCTGCTGCACCGAGTACATTAACGGTACATTTTAAAAAACATTAATGTGGATGTGCGCAGCAGATGCAAAGTCCCGGCCCTGATAATTAAGTGCCGGTGCTAAGCACCGGAAAGCACCGGCACAAATTAAGCACTGATGGCCTCTGAGTAAACGCATTTCTGAAATAATCTTCTAAACATTTGCGTAAGATTCTACTTCAATTAGAGCATTCACACCCCAACCTCTAATTCATTGAGTGAATAGTTCCATGGTGATGTCATCAATGGGCGCCACCCCCAAAACAACAATTCACGAGGTCACATTATGATACAAGCACGATGAGCTCATCCTCCAAAATATGTCAATATATGACTGCTCGCTTAATTGTTTGGGATGTGGGTTCCCAGAGATGCCAGCTGTCTGGGGTTTCCTACAGAAAAGTAGGCAGTCCCACACTGATGACATCTTTGAGAACCCACACATCACACAATTCAGCGAGCAGCCATACATTAATGACACCTTTCGGATTTTAAACCTCAATAACCAAGCAAGGAGTCGCACAGTGCCGAAATGACCGAGAGCCTTCATCTCATACCCGAGTGAACAGCTGCACACTCAAAACATGATCACGAACCATCTCCCCAGTCAACGTGGCAGTAATGAGCAGATGGGATCACAGCTGCTGCCAGTCCACGCAACTGAGTGAGGAGACGCACAGTAACGTCACGAATAGCAATGCTCACTTTAAATGGTTGCAGACTAACAACCTTTTGCGTCATGACCCTAACCAATAAACTATCGATCTGAACAATGGTAAGCTGTTTGCAAAGGATTCATAAGCCGTGTTTGGTGGCTTAGTGTGCTAATGCTTCCACTGCAGTGGCCTGTGTTCGACCCCATAGTCACAGGTTCAAATACTGGCGATCCATTCAGCCTTTCATCCTTCTGAGGTAGATAAGATTAGTACCATTGAGTTGGGTAACAATAAACATCTGTTATTCAGTGCCAGGATACCCTTGGGCGAACGTGCACTTGACAAATACATGTTATGTTATGTTATTTGCCTTCATTAGATAGAAACTGCCTGAGCGTTGCCCCTCGCCGCCTCGTTTGCCCGTTTGCACGCGCCACGAACCTTGGTGCAGATACAGAATCAGGCCTTGGTTGACTTGGGCCTGGGTGAAGGTCAGGATCTCTTGGTTGTCCGGGGAGGATCTCAGGAGGACCTTGCCACTGGCCGGGGGCTGGATGGTATACACCACTGCTTCAGGAGGCGAGTCCTTGTCGATGCTGCTCAGGAGCTCTGCTGTGACTGCTGCTGAGGCACCCTCCCAGATCTGAAAGAAGCACACACGTTATGCATAGAACAGGAGGGACATCAGCACCCAGAATGCACAGAAATCCAAGCACAAGAGAAATATTGAGACATCTGGTGAAATAAAGATCATGCGGATGAGACAATGATGGTAGAAGAGCACATAAGCCGAATATTGGCATGAGAAGCAGCCTCTGGCTCCGGAATACATTGGCAGTGCCATGGGAAACCCAGCATCATACCTGTCTGTAGTCGCATCTAGTGTAGTAGTGACTTGACTCATGGCCTCTTACGGGCTTCATAGGAGAGCGATGATGTGTCCATCACTTTGGAAGCAAATTGTAAAGCGATCCAGTTGCCCTTTCTTGGGTTGGCACCAAGCTTTAAATGAGGCAGTTTTATGGTATAAAATGCATTCACTCACACATTCACACACTCCTAAAAAATGTCATAAGTTGATTTCGAAATATTGCACCGAATGGCCACATTCCCAATCTGTACCTTGGCTACCCACCTCCACCAGCTTTCTGTGGCCGGGTGGCCCTAAAATTTGACGATTTCGGGCCATTTTCAGCAACAAGTGCAGAATTATCCTTCTATCCCAAATGTTCTGTGTGTCTCTTAAATTTCCTGCATATCCTAGATTGTATTACTATATATAACTAGAAAACAGCTGTTTAAATCAAATCACTCATAGACTTAAAGGAAAATAGGCAAATGAGCGCCGAGTCTGCTACACGTAGTTACTGCAACAGAGGTGTCTTAGGGCCGGGGGCCTTACGAAATGAGAAGTTGATTATTTTTCTTGGGCACTCCAAAGCGAGCGAGCAGCCTGAGAAAATGCACAACCAGTGGCTTTTGAGGTCTAGCTTGTTAGTGTAGACGAGTGTGTGTGCATTGCAATGCACGAGGTACTATTTTACATCTCAAAAGTACACTGCGCCCTCAAATATTAGATTTGTTTTCTCACAGATGCATTGTACACACAAAGCAATTGTTTTTGTTCCTTCTTTTCACTGAAGCTGGCGTTTTAGTATCTTAGGAACATATTTACAAGAAAAAAGCGCAGCGCAGTGCCGCAAGCAATTTTGCTTTGCCGAGCTGGTCCATTTTCTAATTGACGGAATGCACCATATTTGCAACAATACAGCGCATTCCTGTACTTGACCATGCACTGGCGATGATTGTTGTTGTGCAGGAAGGGATACTTTCCTGCACAAAAGCAATCATCAATGGTGCTTTGCTCCTACTGTGTGTGCTGCAAAATGCAGCACACATAGAAAGAGCAAAAAGCGAGGAGAAATAAAAGTATCTCTCCCTCTTGCGCCACTCTTACGCCTCCCTCGGGAAGGCCTACATTTGTGGCGCTCCCTCAGATTTAAAGAGCCCTGTAAATCTGGAGCAGTGTCAACATCCATGGGTGGTGCGTGAGATCTCTCACAGCAACACCCATCGCACACCACTTTGCTGCAGAAAACTGTGTCAAGGAGGACCATATTTACAAGGCAGCGTTAACACCTTGCGTGCGGCGCCGATTTCCCCCCGGTGCTGAACATTCCATTCCTGGGTGTGGTTGTGACGGAACCATTCCGTCATCCGCACAGCTCAACCGTGAGGCATGACGGAATGGTTCCGTCACAAGCATCGAAGGGGTTAAGTTACGCAAAATGGCTTAGCGCGGCCTTGTAAATATGGAGCAGAGCACAGCACCATGGAGCATCGCAAAAGGTGCCCCTCCGGTGGCGCGATGTCCTTGTAAATATGCCCCATAGTCTGGGATGACAATGTAGCCCAGACTGTTTTCTTCTGTTTTTAGGATGAATAAACAGGTGTGTTTCTGCCTTGACCAGTCCACAGGCCTCTGTTTCCGGTAGCCAGTGGTACGTCCAGAGAAGGATTATGAGGGATTGTCAAGGTCTTTAACTAGATGTGTGCAGAAACTAGAAGCAAGTGCAGTTTCTAAACAGCAACATTATTGCCATATTAAAGCCAGGCCTAGCCCTGGGATTCTGCATAGGTTAGACATAGAGTCAATACTGGGGAGGAGTCCAGACTCTGTGCTACACTGGACTACAGCAGCAAGGGAGGCCTGAAGGGCTGGGGAAGAGACAGGACAGCTGCTGTGTCCCACTGGCTTTCAAAGTCACTGAAGCGGCAACGCACGCCCCTCCTCTCTGATTGCTTATGGATTACTGCGGAAGGGTCTCAGGACATCTAACCTTGATTTGCATGCCTATCGTGGGCTCTTTAAGACTGACCGGTGAGGAGGACATAGCTCTGGTGTGTGTGCCAATGCCCCTGAGCTGCTGCATCATAAAGCCACCTCCACTCTTGCTATTCTACTTACCATGTGTGCTGGGCTGCCAGCTTTCTTTTTTTGCTATAAAAATTCACTAAGTGATGTAAACAAGGCAGGCAGGCATTCTGCCATTTATCTTGGTTTATGTTATCACCATTTCTGTGTGGGAGTGAAACGCCCCCGGTTCATTGCCAGGGGGGTGAAAGCTATCACTGACAACATGCTTTCCTGTTTCGATACTAGGTCAGAGTGAATGGCATGAGCAGTGTAAACAAAAGTTCCTGATTCTTGCCAGACCAATGGAGGATAGACAGAAGAGCCTTAAAAAAACATGGCCAGGATCACACCATACATCCGTGAGCTGGGAATCTGGGACGACCATCTTTGTATGCTCCTGTAATGAGCTTGTGAATTTAAGTAAGAATATTACAGTTGAAGAAACCCAGTCCAGAAACCATTGTTAGACACAAAAATGTGCCTTCTATTAAATAGTTTATCTCTTTGCATTTAAGGCTGAAGGGCTCCTCCCCCCCCCCTAAATCCTTGGATGTCAGGCTGCCAACTCTTTGTCAATGCTTGTTTTTTTGTGTTCGCATGGCTTTTGTAAAATGTTATTGTTGGGGAAACTGCGTGCCCTTAGAGAATATAAATAAACATTAGCTAAAAGCAAAAATATATTTTGGTCTCAAAAATCACCCATTGCTATAGTAGTCCCTGGCTCTGAAGGGACCGACTTTGTGTGTGGATGTGCTCATATGAAAGAACACAATGCTGCCCTTCATAGTAAAGTTAGCCAATAGCTGAAGTGCCTTGCACTGTACACATCAGTGGGCAGAAGATAAATGTGAATGTCACAGCAATAGACCAATAGATGTAGAAGGCTGGCTGAAAGCCTCTATACGTATGTATGTATGTATCTATATACATCTACGCTTGTGATAACATATCCGCCAATAGCAGTGAGACGACCCGTATTTCAAGAATGTCAAATACGCATACCGGTGTCATCTGCTTTTGAAAAAGGCATTCAAGACTCAACGCGTCATGCTGATGTTAAATAAAATGGAGCACTACAAATCACAAGTGTGGTCTGGTTGTGTTCCTGACTAGGAGCGATCTTGTTGTGGATACGTTATCAACAAAAACAATACGGTGGAGGAGGACCTAGGGGAAGTTTAAAGACCAGGCTCTGGGTACTATCCCCAACAGAACTAATAAACAACAAAGGTACCAGAGGGTCTCAGATTAATGTGCCCATAAATAAAGAGAACCAACCAAGAACTCACCCTTGCCCCCAGGTTATGTCACAGAGAGCTCTCCATGGATGAGGAAAAATACCCATCAGTCACCATTCGGATCCGCCCTTCATCATTTGGGATTTTGTCCGTACCACCCGTCAGAGGTTATTAGTACTCTCCTTAGAGGTCAACCCGGTGGTAGGGGGTATCCTCAATGAGTATAAGAGACGACAGTGTGGTATACCACTCGATGTAGGTGAGTGGCAAAAAAAGTGGGACTGGGGTGTGCAGTGCAGAAGAAGGTGTAAAAGGAAGAAACCAAGAAAAGAGTGTTTAAAATTGGTTTAGAAAAAGCACTAGACACAGATTTATTCCAGTTGTGCTTAACATACCAATGTTAAAAACAGTGCACCCGCAAACTGTCTGTTTATGTAGACAGCCTCAGGTCAATGTGGTCGACTAGTTTCAGCAATTAAAGGACTATTTTTGTCATTGCTTTCTTCAGGACCAGAATGAAAATAAATGCTACTACACCAGGTGAAAAAGTGAATCACAACCAAAAAGTGACACCAAAGAAAGGACTCCCCAGAAGGCCAGGACGCCGGCCAGGAGTACCGACGGTTAGACCGGCCAGGAGTACCGACGGTTAGAGCGGTGCTTCATTTTCCCCTGAGCCTCTGCCAGGTGGGGTGAGGTTAGCCAACGTTACAGATTGAGTGAATTGCACAGACTGTAAGGGCACCCGGAGCATACAGGTGACCGAGTGCACTTGTGTATGTTTCTTTGGTGTCACTTTTTGGTTGTGATTCACTTTTTCACCTGGTGTAGTAGCATTTATTTTCATTCTGGTCCTGAAGAAAGCAATGACAAAAATAGTCCTTTAATTGCTGAAACTAGTCGACCATATTGACCTGAGGCTGTCTACATAAACAGATAGTCAGCGGGTGCACTGTTTTTAACATTGGTATGTTAAGCACAACTGGAATAAATCTGTGTCTAGTGCTTTTTCTAAACCAATTTTAAACACTCTTTTCTTGGTTTCTTCCTTTTACACCTTCTTCTGCACTGCACACCCCAGTCCCACTTTTTTTGCCACTCACCTACATCGAGTGGTATACCACACTGTCGTCTCTTATACTCATTGAGGATACCCCCTACCACCGGGTTGACCTCTAAGGAGAGTACTAATAACCTCTGACGGGTGGTACGGACAAAATCCCAAATGATGAAGGGCGGATCCGAATGGTGACTGATGGGTATTTTTCCTCATCCATGGAGAGCTCTCTGTGACATAACCTGGGGGCAAGGGTGAGTTCTTGGTTGGTTCTCTTTATTTATGGGCACATTAATCTGAGACCCTCTGGTACCTTTGTTGTTTATTAGTGGATACGTTATCACCAGCGTGGATGTGTGTATGTATGCGTATATATATTACCTACTGGCGATAGCCAGTAGGTATATATAGTTAGGATTATTTGTCTATGGAACTTTTGAAAATTCTATGTCTAATAACTTTGGCGTTTGTGGACGGAATCGGCTGAAATTTTCAGGAAAATGGCACATTTTGTTTCTGAGCAGCCCCTGAAAATTTGGGGGGGGTTCCTCAAGGGGGGGCCCAGAAAAAAGGGGGGTCCCCAAACGCGTTTTTCCCATGTTAATTTCCATAGGGCGTTTGGCCTCACTTTTAGCTCGAACGGCTGAATGGATTTGCACGAAACTTGGCAAAATTGTAGGGACTGTTAGCCCGATGTGCCTTTGCTGGGTCTCAATATATGTGCTCCAGTGGATTTTGAGAAATTAACGTTTTAAAAAATTTATATATCTGTGACAGCGTCCCAGATAGCGCTCCAGATCGCGTACTTTTCGCGTCACGGAGCTTTGCGAAGCGATGCTGATTGGCTCTCCGGTGTCTGTCAACATTCTAAACAGTCCGGAGCGGCCACCATCTTGTCTCTCGGTGGGATCGAGAGACAAGAAGAGGTGAAAAACGAAGGGGGAATTTAATGAAAGGGGGCAAGGTAGACCCCTCATGACCCCCTAGGAATGATGTTGGGGTTATTAAAGGGTCCCGTGGGGAAAATTAAAAAAATTAGATTTTTCACGGTAGAAGTGCTTCTCGGTTCGCAAATTAACGGCTGAATGGATTTGCACGAAACTTGGCAAAATTATAGGGACTGTTAGCCCGATGTGCCTTTGCTGGGTCTCAATATATGTGCTCCAGAGAAATTAACGTTTAAAAAACAGGTATATCTGTGACAGCGTCCCAGATCGCGTACTTTTCGCGTAACGGAGCTTTGCGTAGCGAAGCTGATTGGCTCTCCGGTGTCTGTCAACATTCTAAACAGTCCGGTGCGGCCGCCATCTTGTCTGTCGGTAGGATCGAGAGACAAGAGGAGGAGAAAAACGAAGGGGGAATTTAATGAAAGGGGGCTAGGTAGACCTCTCTTGACCCCCTAGGAATGATGTTGGGGTTATTAAAGGGTCCCGTTGGGCAAATAATAAAAATTTGATTTTTCGAGGTAGAAGCGCTTCTCGGTTCGCAAACTGGTAGCGAAACGTGAATTTGCCATTTTGTGTTTCGATTTCATTAAATTACTAGGTATAAGGGGGTACGGGAGACGTATCCTGACCCCTTTTGTTTTCTGAGGGTGGCTGAGGAGGCTCATATATGTTGATACATGTCTTCCAGCGGCTGTGCGTGATCGTTTTTTTTTTTGTTGCGTGACGTCTGTTAACGTTCAATTCGATGGAAATCAGGAAGTGTTGACCGCCATTTTGTCACTGCGAGTAAATATTCTGTTTTAAATAATTGTTATAAATTAATCCTTATTGATAAACATTGTCTGCGCCATCTTGTGTTTTTTGCAATGCCACACTTTTGTTGAGCACGGCAGCCATTTTAGTTGCCTTGACCAGACCCACTCTCTGCACGCCGCCGATCCTCAGCATGGCTCCTCACCCTCGCAAGCATCTCCCCCACGCACTGGTCACCCCCGCTCTCTCTCTCATGCATGGGCCAGAAACCTCCTCCCATGTGCGCTGCTCTTCCCTGAGAATCACACCCTGTGCCCGCCCGACACCACCCTTTCACCCTATTCACTACCGCACCCTCTGACACTCTTCTTCCTCTGTGTCCGATTGTTCAGGCCGGTCCCAGGCTATCACCTAGCCCTGCAGATGTAGTTTATGGCCCCAGCTGTAGAGAATCACCCCTCTTCAAAGGAGTTACAGTAGATCTGTCACACCACACGCGTTCCTACTATCTGATAACCATCCTGTATTGTGCTTGGGGAGGGGATTCTCACTGTGAGGGTGTGTGGGACCGAGCCTGAAGCGGAAGATTCCAGGGATGCCTCTTTGTACATCAAAGTTTTTACAATTATGTGTCACATTATAAATATATAGTACTCCAACAAAGTAGGATTATAACACTTTAATAACTTTTAAATATATAGAACGCAACAAAAACAGTAAATACATTTAAACATTTTTTTGAAAAAAGAAGCAACAATGGTCAGTAGCTGTGTTTTGTGCGAATAGTCCCAAGGCAGCACAATGTGCTGAGTTCTGGAGGGCACCCAGGTGATGTCACCTGGGTGCCGCACTGGTTTTTGGTATCCTACAATGCAGCTCCGAAAAACAGCGTGGGGCGTCCCGGGGGGTGCGCGGGGAGGCCTCGTCAGTAGCGGTCTGTTGAGCGAATAGTCCCAAGGCAGCAGAACGCGCTGAGATGTGGATGGCACCCAGGTGATGTCCAGTAAGTTGTCGCACTGGTTTTGGCATCCTACAATGCTGCTCCGAAAAACGGCGTGGGGCGCCCCGGGGGAGGCGGCGTGAACGGGTCTCCCCAGGTGGAGGCTCGTCGGCTGTACTGGGGCGCCCCTTTACCGTTTCAGTTGCCATTCCGCCCGCTTTTGCTACACTGTGCCTCATCCGCCATTCAGCTGTTTATCGCCCGCTCTTGCGGCTACAGCGTCTCGCTCACCATGTAGTTGAGTTGCGCCCACTCTTGCGGTGCAGCGATAGGCGGCTGCCACAGGACTCTTAAAATGGCGGACGGCTCTTCGGATTTGGGCCTGGTCCACTAACATGGCCCTGGGACACCTTGGAACTCGGACGTCCCCTGAGCCTTGAAGATTTTACAAAAGTCTTGGGGGCTTCCGACTCCTGCAGGCTTCCGGTGGGGAGCGGCTGCCATGATTGCTCGCGGAATGACCACGACGGAGCCACGAGATGGTGGTGCTCTCAGGCTGACGCCAGCTTTAGTCTGAAACATCTAGAAACAAGGTGGGGCTTTCATCGTTTGGGAAAAAAAAATGTTTTAATCCAATGAAAAGTGATATTTTTAGGTCATATGATCAAGCCTTCCATCATTAGGAAACCAAAAGTAAAATGAACCAATGAAAAGTTTTATAAAGAAGTCACATGACCTGTTATGCTTACGTTACGCGCTGCTATAAAAAGCGTAGAAAATCCGTTGGCACGTGAGGCGGCGTCAGTAGCGGACCGATGTGCGAATAGGCCGAAGGCAGCACAACGCGCCGAGATCCGGATGGCACCGAGGTGGTGTCCAGCAAGTTGCACTGGTGTGGCCATCATACAATGCTGCGCCGAAAGTCGGCGTGGGGTGCCTGGGGGGGGGGGAGGTGGCGCAAACTGGCCTCTCTCGCTTCACCAGGTGGAGGCACCTGATGTGCAGTGCGGCGCCCCTTATCTTTTCACTCGCCGTCCAGCAGAGTTGCGCCCGCACTTGCTGCTACAGTAGGCCGAAGGCAGCACAACGCGCCAAGATCCAGATGGCACCGAGGTGGTGTCCAGCAAATTGCCGCACTGGTGTGGCCATCCTACAATGCTGCGCCGAAATTCGGCGTGGGGCGCCCCGTTGGCCTGTGAGGTCGCGTCAGTCAGTGGGGGCTGTTTGAGAAAGCAATGTGATGCTGTGCGTCGCCCCCAAGATGGAGGCTCCTCGGCTGCAGTGGGGCGCCCCTTGGTGTTTCACTCGCTATCCAGCTGAGTTGCGTCCGCACTTGCGGCTACAGTAGGCCGAAGGAAGCACAACGCGCCGAGATCTGGATGGCACCGAGGTGGTGTCTAGCAAGTTGCCGCACTGGTGTGGCCATCCTACAATGCTGCGCCGAAAGTTCCATGGTCCGGCGGAACTTTTTTCCTTTTCCTTTCTGCATCTTGTCCCACAATCCGTTTAACCTTTAGACACGACCAGGTCCCTGAATGTGTGCAGGAGGACGCTATTGATTGAATCAAAATGGCGGCTTCACACAAAGCTGACTCAAGCGTTGCTGGTGATGCTATACAGACAAAAAATGGTTTTCAGTTTGTACATTTTTCAGGATTTTTCCATCCAAGTCTGCTTGAGAGTTTGTAGAACAATGGCTTTAGATCTTGCCCTCCCCTCTTTTGACTGTTGGTCTTGTTGCCTATGTCTTCTGTTGTCATTTAACTGAACCTTTTTTGACTGCCGAAAGGGGTTCTGGTCCGACCGCTGGTTGGTGGAGATATTTTGACTATATCCTGGACCTGCCCGGCCTCGCCCAAAATGGCGCCGGTATAAATGGGACTCGTACCTCCTTGTTGTGTACTGGTTGCACAACCTTGATATCACGAGATACGTATGCAGTTTTGAAGCACATGGCGGGCGGGAATGAGAATTGATTGAATATTTCGACATCCCTATTGATATTAAGTTCTGATGTGTTATTGATTACTGTACTATTGAAAGTTCGAATTAACGTCACCCATGGTACTTGCCCGCAAATGTATATCTAGATAATTTTATTGTAAGTGGCCCTGTCGTATTTTAATTACAAAATGTACGTCCACCGATTCCGCAACTGTTAGACACCTTAGTTCTTGCAACCTAATGGCCCGCTCGTTGCGTTCCTCTACAGTGTAAATGTCTCCTCATCATATACGATTCCAGTTTGCTCCGTGGCCGGCCCACGTGGTTATAGGCCCGTATTTGGATACTGACATTTTCACAATAAAGGTTTTTAAAACAAAACATGGTAGTAGTATTTACATTGGTAAAGTTTTTAATTTTAGTCACTGTTTTCGAATCAGTAAAAGGCAAGTGAAATAAAGCAGTCCAATTACATGACGGATAAAAGGTATAATACGCAGGAACGCAGTAAAGATAAATGGTCAAGGGCTGTTGTGTTTTTTACTCCTGCAACATAAAGTGATCGATAAGAATCTGATATTCGGGCGTATCGGCGACTAAGACAGCAGGCCGAGCATCTTTTGCTCAACGGCTCCGTCATGGGACGAAGAAACGCCCTTTTGCTAGAAAAAGGAATATATTTTACTTGCAGGACAGTTGTAAATTTTCCGGGAAAATACATTAGCCTGGAACATTATAACATATATGTTTAAGAAAAAATAATGTTCGAAAGCAATAAAAAGCGTAATTTTTAGGTCATATGACCAAGCCTTTCATCATTAGTATATCAAAAGTAAAATGAACCAATGAAAAGTTTTATTAACAAGTCACATGACCTGTTATGCTTACGTTACGCGCTGCGCGCCGCGCCCCGGATCCCTTCCGGGAAGCTGCGCTTCGCGCACTGGAGTACTTCCGGGTGCGCTAACGCGGCGTGTCATATAACGCATTACGCGACAACGTAGGTCCAGAATATAGTCAAAATGTCTCCACCAACCAGCGGTCGGAACACAACCCCTTTCAGCAGTCTAAAAAGTTCTGTTAAATGACAACAGAAGGGACAGGCAACAAGAACCATCAGTCAAAGAGGGGAGGGCAAGTTCTTCCCTACCGGGTCACGTTGGGGCGCTACCGGAACTGATCGAATTGGTAGTCTACAGTGTTTCTGGATGTTTCAGACTGAAGCTGGCATTAGCATGAGAGCATACACACCAAACAATTAGAGTAGGGTCTGAGGGCGAGTTTACCGACCAACCAGGTGCATGCCCCAAAATACAATATTACAACAGAAAACACCTGGGGGTCACAGAAAAGGTGGATCACAGAACCAGAGCAACACAAAAGGCACCAGTGAGTGTGTTCCGATAGTTAAACGCCGGCCAGACTAGGGCTCAAGAGCAAATGGAGAAATAGTTCCCATCAGAAGTCACACTGTGCCGCCCTTTTTCTCATCATCTGGGTTCTCCTTACCCAGGAGACTGAACGGCCGGTCAGATGTTACCGTAACCGATATATGTGAGATAAGGGAGGTGTATAGAGTACAAGAATTACAGTGACTACTGGTGAGGCAGTGTTGTGATGATATAGGTGTTAGTGAAGGAAAATATAAAATTAGGTAATCGGGTGGACAAACAATATTTATTAGTGTCTCCCAACCCCTAAGGTTTAAAAAGCAAGTGTAAGTGCGGGTTCAAAATAATCACCGTACTGTATAGTGGTCAACATGTTTCTGCATTATTATGAACAAAGTTTCAAATGCATTCTTCAGGACCGGGGATATAAAAACACTGCTGCTTAGATTAAAGAATTAAGAACAAAGTAACCTGTTCTTCAGGTGTATACTCAACCGAATACTGTTGCGTTGCACGATAATTGATCCACACAGAAAGACAAAACAAAATACAAAAAAGAACATGGATGTGTCATATTCTCATGATTAATATACTGTGATACCAGAACATTCACATGTATAAGCATACACATTGCCAATTAGCAGACTCACCCAAAGCTGGTGGTTGAGAGGCTTCACCCCACCTGGCCACAGCGCAGGTTAAAGGAGCACCGCTCTATAAAGGATTCATAAGTAATATCTTTAGAGCAAAAGAACAAAGTCTAAAATGAGTTCACGTTATGGCGAAAAACTTGGTCTATCCTTCATACTCCTCATTAGAATGCGGAGCATCCCACCAGTACTTGACCCCATCAATCCAAAAATGGCAAGCCAAATCAAGGATAGCATGTTCATTGAGAGATGATATGTTATATAAACACTCCTTGTCAGCATGTATATTATGGCTTATCAGAACACAGATGTCAGTCTGGCTGGTTATAGCCACATGATTACAATCTAAATTTTTAGCTTTATGGACTTCAAGCAGTTAAAATATATAAAGCGCTATCGGTGGCGCAATTAATATCTATATGACAGACTGATAGTGTTAATTATGATGTCCCGCTCAGAAAACCATCTCACTAGTTATTTGTGCATAACACACTCAGCGTTTTGGTGCAGGCGGAAAGCGAGATGATTTAACCAGCGTGTTTAGGGGTTGCTCAAAATGATAGCTCGATTATTAATTGACATCACTACTTCAAAAAGGCTCGGTGCTCGGAGCGCCCGTAATATCAATTGTTAACAACGTACTACAAAAAAGAGGCAGGGAATACTAGAGCGCGTTAACTAGACATCGCTACTTCAAAAAGGCTCGGTGCTCGGAGCGCCCGTAATATCAATTGTTAACAATGCGCTCGGCTACAAAAAGAGGCAGGGAATACTAGAGCGCGTTAACTAGACTAGCGCGAGTGAGCGCTGATCTCGGATGGCGAGATCGTTACCCAGCTATGCTATATATATTAAACCTCGCATTTGTGAAGAGCTAGCGCTCGCTTACCTCTCCGTCGATGTCTCCGTGCAGTCAGCTGTACTGCATGGGGGGGCACCGACGTCTCCGACAGTGATGTCATTTGAGATGTCATCAGTGATGTCATCAGTGATGTCATTTGAGATGTCATCAGTGATGTCACTGAGCATGTCATGAATGATGTAATATGTGACATCATCAGCAGTGGATTGCGGGTGCGCGATATATAGTTAGCGCATCCAACTATATATGCGAATTTCAATGGTTTTATGCGAGTAAAATAAGGTTTTGAAAATGCTAATCCCTAACTATATATGGGCTAAAACCTATGGTTTTTTCATTGAATATATATATATATATATATATATATATATATATATATATATATATATATATATATATACATATATATATATACATATATATATATATATATACATATCACCTCATATTCTCCTCCTTCAAGGTAAGAAGTTGAGCCGCACATGCAACACCAGTGCCATAAGCATTTTCTTTTGAGCAGTACTGGGCAGTAGTCCTGACGTGTTTCGTTCAGTCTGTGAACTTTCTCAAAGGTCAGCCCAGGCATATATATGTATTATGTATATGTGGATGTGTGTGTATATATATATATATATATATATATATATATATATATATATATATATATTTATTTTTTTATTTTTTATTGCAAGGTATTGGGTCCCTGGGTTTTGGGTTTCGGGACTTATGCTACTCTAGGTTGAAACTTGAAATATCTGGCCTAGTGAGATGAAAAGGAAAAATATCAAAGGTGGAAGTAACAGGAAGAGACGAACGAGGTAGAAAACAAAGCACAAGTGAGTTTAAAAATGCACCGGCGTGCTACACCCATTCGGCTGAAGAGGCTTTATCCACATTCCCCGCCCCCAATCTTGGGGACGTGGCCTGTATTACTAGTATGTTAAACTACTGAAAGGAAATTCCCAGAGACAGGTAAGAAGCGAATTTTTAAAAAGATAGACCCAACCAGTGCTGAATTTGATCCGGCGGTTTCCAGTGCTTGGCACTGGCACTTAATTGTCAACGCCAGTACTTATGACAGTATGCCACATGGTGTCGCTGTTTGTCTAATTTAGAAATAAGCAGAACAACAGTTACTTGTTATCTCTAATGACTAATATCTGCTGCCCACGTCATTCTTATGGCTCTGGGGGCCTGGAATATTTTGAGTTATCACACTTGTAGGAGTGTGATGGTTAGTAGTTATGTTGGTACTGTCATTGGCAGCGCTGGCAGGGGCAATAGGTAATGGTAGCTGAAAGTGACAGGAGCAGAGAAGGGAGTGTGTGTGCAGAATGAGTGGGGGCAGCAGTGTCTTTACAGAGGGGGCAGGAGCACAAAGGGCAGTGCATGCAGATAAGACAAGGGGCTCGATTCACAAAAGTAATCTGAGACAAAATCCTAACTTTACAACTTTTGGTATTCACAAAGGGCATTTAGGAGTACTAAAGTGAGGATTCCTAACTTTGCTACTCATAAATGCATTTTGTGAATACCGAAAGTCGTAAAGTTAGGATTTTGTCTCAGTTAAACTCAAGTTTTGGTCTTCTTAAGACCAAAACTTAAGTTTAACCTGTCTAACTCTAATTTTCTGTCTTTCTAGAAAAAAACGAAAACTTGGGGGCATATTTACATGAAAATGGCACAGTACTATGCCGCAAGCAATTTTGCTGCACCGAGCTGCTTCGTTTTCAAAATGCAGGGATGCGCTGCGTTAATATGAATATGGCGCATCCCGTGCTCACCCCTGCACCGGAGCTAAAAAAGCTGCCTAGCGCCAACGCAGGCACCCTTTTTCGCCATGGTGCAAGGATGCCTGTGCTGCAGGGGTGATTGTGTTTGTGCAGGAAGGGACAAAAACAATCATTAATGGTATTTTGATGCTTCTATGAGTGCTTGAGAATGCAGTGCACATACAAAAATAAAAAAACTATGAGAAATAAAAACATATTTCTCCTCGTTGCACCACCATGCGTGCTGCTGAGAATGCCCACAGCAACACCCAGTACACGCCCCTTTGTTGCAGAACACTGCATTGCACAGGGCCATATTTACAAGACTGTGGTAAGCCACGCAAAGTCATTTAGCGGGACCTTGTAAATATAAGCTTCACTTAAAAAAAAAGTGACACTCCGGTGGCGCTAGGGGCTTGTAAATATGCCTGTGGGTTTTCCACATTAGGGCAGTGCGCACCTCCTCTTTGGTTATCCAAGTGAGCACCAGGACTACAGGGTAGCTTATCGCTTTACAATTTGTTTTCGTTCGTCTCAATCGATGGAACAATGGGGAAAGAATGTGCATAAACGGCAACATTTGCTGCCTTTTTCCCAAATTTTCTGGGTGAACAGGAAGGGAAGATGCTCCAATATCTTGCGCAAGTATTATGAAGGCTTTTTGGGGTGAGAAAAATGCGATTAACTAGTGTGTTTTTAGTGCACCATTCACCATTATCTGTTGAAGAAACTAGTGCCATAAATGTCACACCCTCCTAGGTGTGTTGTCTCAAAGTGTATTAAAATTCACATTTATGGTTAGTGTTTGAAGACGAGCCCTAATCTTCCTGTACCAGTTGTTAAGTCTTGTTATGCTGAGACCAATGTTAAATGCACTGCCGCCACATAGGCTGCCATGTGGCTTGTACCACAACAGAAGGGCTCACTCAAGTAATGTTCAGACAGACCCTGAATCGGCCTCTGCCTCCAGGGTTTGAAGAAAAGGGGTCAGCAGTGGATAGATAGGGTAAGATAGGGAGCCTAGGTAGCAATGGAAATGGTGGAGGGATGAATGGATTGGGAGGAGAGATGCAGAAGAGGGGGCCATGATGAAAGGAAAAAAGACCGTGGAGAAGATATTTAGAGTACAGAGAAGGGGGGCTGCTGGAGAAAGTGTCTGAAAAGGGGCTTGTCACTGAAATGTGGAGTTAATCTGTGAAGGGGGGAGACAAACATAGGCACGGGAAGGGAGAGCAGAAGAAGAAAGAGAAGGAGAAAGAGGAAGGAGAGACAGAGGGGGGGGGGAGGGGAGAGGAAAGTGATGAGAAACAGAGAACAGAGCAAACAAGAATAGGAAAGAGTGTCAGTGAAGAATGTTTATCCGGACAGACATCAGAGGCCTGTGTAATGCCCATGTGGACGCGCAGCATGTTTCTTGTGCAGTGTGTGTTCCAGTTCAGAGCCCTCATTTCAGAGCTAATGGCTCTTCCGCTTGGCCAAGCTTTTCCTAATGGAAAGACCGCTCAGTGCTCCTGACGCCACTGAGTGCCCAGAGCCCCGCCAGCCCTGCGCTCCCGCCTCCCGGCCGCCATCTTCTCCCACTCGCTGCTGGTGACAGGCTCGCGGTGGGTGCTGCGCAGCCGAAGCTCCCCAGCACTGGGCCGAAGCAGGGACCCGTTCCAGAAGTTAACGATATCCACGTGCAATACCTCTGCATTCATTGTATCGAAACAGGGCTGCTTTAAAAACGGATTCTTCTATAAGTCTGAGCTCTGAGGTCCCCGGCTCCATGGGCCGCACAACAAGCCATGCTCTCTGCCGACCCAGCCAGGGCCCAGGGACACCTTAAGGATTCCAGGCCCTGGGCCGGAAGTACTGGGGGCGCTTGTTCATAACACCTTCGAATTTATGATTACATTTCAGCTCTTTCATGCCTTCTTTGTCCAGGACACTGGCAGTGCACAGGCGCACGCACACTCATCCAAATTCTACATGTGTTTCCATCTAATATTCAGGGATAGTGTTGTGTTTTCAATATTGTTGTAAACAACAGCAGCAGCTCCCTAATATTACTGCAAAAGATCCCTGTGATAGACACTCATGCAACAATCACATGAAAAGATAAAGGAAAGGAAAACACTATTTTAAATAATCTGTTTAAAAATTATTCAATGTCATTAGTGCAAGACTGCAGACAGAGCTGGCTCAATGGGTGGGGGTTGAAAGGCGGTGGCCCTGGCCAGAGCCCACTTTGCACAGGCCTTAGAGCGTCTCTGCTAGCGCCTCATGATGTGGCCTAACACCATGTACCTGAGACTTCTAGAGTACTCCCCTTTCAGTGATTGGTTTTTGGGGTATTTTGGAGTAGTATTTTGAGGAACTAAGCGAAAATGCCATTGAACTGTAGAATGAGATGGAAAAAAGTTATGGACAGTTTGGGAGGAACGTCCTGATGTTTGAGTGGCAGCCATTAATTTCTGGAAAAATGAGGAAAGCCTTTCATATCAAAATAACAATGCCATCCCACGCATGTCATTATGATAAGAGGCATCTCAATTGATGGGTTGTTTCTTTGGGAGCTGTGTAGAGTGCCTCTCGGGCGCTTGACTTTGCGCACAGACAGACAGATGTAGGCAGTCAAGGGAATAACTCTGGTGACCAGCCCCAGTTTGTAAATCGCCACGGGAGTGTGTTCACTGGGACTGCATCTATGTGGGTGGCAGAGCGGGGGCCTCTGCTGCGAAGTCATGGAAACGGTCACTGGAATTATAGGGCAGGCGAGGACTAAATTATGTGACAAATAAAAGGCTAATTATGTGACAAATGCGGCAAATCCATATTTAGGCTAAATACTCTGTGCCCGCAAATCGCAGAATTCCAGTGCACGCGGTCAGGGTGGAGGGTGGGGAGTAACAGAGAAGGTGCATGAGGACAGCACTCATTAGATCGTACCAACCAACTAGACATGGTAGCTAGTTTTCCAGTTATTCCTGCACAGTTGATCATTTGGGACCAGATGTAGGTAATTACTATTTACCGACTCATAAATAGCGAATTTTACCGATTCGGTATTTAAGAGTCGCTAAATAGGAAGGGGGCAGATGTAGGTAATTCTAATTTCAGAATTACCGAATCGGTATTGCCCATTGATTCCTATGGGCCAAGAAGCCCATAGGAATCAATGGGAAATACCGATTCGGTATTTCCCGAATTGGTAAATACCGAATCCTGCAAGGGTGCAGGGGGTGTCACTTTTACACCCTCTAGCACCCCAAGTACAGGCTTGTGTGACATGTGGCACACATACATGCCCTAAGGGCATGTCTGTGTGTCACATGGCACAGGTGTACATGCACAGATGTGCATGTACACCTGAATTCCATATTTTACCACCCAATTGGATTGGGTGGTAAAATACCGAATCCTGAAGGCCTGTAGCACTGTAAACAGTGCTACCTACATCTGGGTTTTACCGAATAGGTAAAATGAACGATTCGGTATTTTACAGAATCGGTAAATTTACAGATTCAGTAAATTTACCGAATCTGTAAAATAAAGGGCCCTACATCTGAAAATCCAATTACCGGTCGGTAACGGCCGAATTCGGCCGTTACCGACCGGTAATTGGCGACCTACATCTGGCCCTTGGTTGTGTTCTCATTGACTATTCAACGTTGATCTGAAGCAAACAGGCCTGGGTCATCAGAATCCTTCCTTTATGTATTGTTCCGTTTTTTACAGTCTAGCGATTTTCAAAGTCCTCTTGGATATTAGGATCACAGTTAGGTGGCAGTTTCTTGTAGGTTGTCATGGCACCTGCTTCCAAAGCTTTGTATGTATTGTCCTACATATTTAATTCTCTGTAACATGGGGTTAAGTAGAATTATTTCAGGGTGGTATAATGTGCTCCTGTTTGTTTAGATTGAGTTACATGGTAGGTATCTGGTTTTGAATCTGCGGTAGTTGTCAGCTTTATATTTTGGCTGTCTCCACATACAAGATATTTCAGTGGTTTGAGTGTTATAGCACACATTTACTATTTTGCTTCTGGAGCACATCCAACTCCAGGCTAGTTCCCTTAACTACAACATTTACTTGGCAAACAAAGACGACTCAAACAGGTTGCTTTTTTTCACCGCTGGTTCCAGATAATAATTTTATGTCTATACTCTGAGTAGACGAAGCTTTACTTCATCCAGAAAGATATATAATACATTCATTGTATGGTGGTAGGCCGGTTCATGTATCCAGCCTACCGACAGAGGGGAATTTGGGCCTTATGTGCGTATATCTGGAAATGATGCTGGAGAGATACTGCCTTGGGCTATTATATATGTATTTTGATTCATTTTTTGCAGTTCTATACAGCACAACCTTGACCCTAAGGTATTGCAGCGCATTACATGAGCACCAGTTACATTACGCAAGGTCACATTTTCATTTAGGCACATGGAGATTAAGTGATTTGCACAGAATCTCAGCATGTCGATAAAACGCTGAACACGGGCCCAGATTTACAGAGGGCTTACCTTGCCCTTGCGTCACTCAAGGTGAGGTATTCCAACGCTAGCCCTTTAGTGAGATTTACTAAGCCACGCAAAGCCACCTTGCGTGGCTCTGTGTGGATTAGTAAATTCAGAGTCACGCAAGGTAGCGCATATGGTTGCCTTGCATTGCTGTGCATTGGGAAAGCTTTCCATGGCTGGAGAATAGGTGTTTCCAGAGCATCCACCCATGGATTTTGACACAATGCTAGATTTACTAAAGTTAGTAAACCTGGGATTGCATAAAACAAGGTATGCCTTCCCAACAGAGGCGTAAGAAGGAGAAATTTCTTTGTGTCCCCTCGTTATTTCCCGTTTCTATGTATGCTGCATTCTTCAGCACAAGTAGAAATAGGAAAATGCCTTTAAGGATTGTTTTTGTGCAGGAAGGAATCTCTTCCAGCATAAAAACAAGCCTGTCTGTAATACAGGGACTCTTGCACCATGGTGCAAGGGTGCCTGCGATAGCACTAGGCAGCACTCAGTGCACCAGCGCAGTGAGAGAGCAGGAATGTGTCATATCTTAAAATATATGATGCATTTCTGCTCTCTCCTTGTGATGCAGGAATGCTTCATATCTTAATAGTTATGACACATTTCTGCTCTCCCTGTCATGCACTGCATTAATTTCTCTTTCTGTGTTGTGTGACTTTTTGATAAATCAGCTCTCTGGTTCCCCATTCCCAAGGTCGGCAGCCCTTGCTTTAGTGCCACATCCTCTTCACATCCTCTACATTTTAGTAGATTTTATACATTTCTGCTCTCTCTCTGTCAAGCAACAGAGCAAGTTATCTTGTTGTGTTGTTTTGCGTGACTATTTTATAAATCTGCTCCCTGGTTCCCCAGCTCCAAGGTCGGTAGCTCTAGCTGTAATGCCCCTTCCTAACTAAATACTCTCCATGTACATGTTGAATAGTTAAAGCGAAAGGAAGGAGCCTATGTCCCACTTGCCAAGAAATGATGGGGGCCATGTCAGCACTTAGCTTGTAAGAAGCAATATATAAATGTATATAGGAGGTTTGTAATATATCCTATTAGCACAGGAAGCACCGCTATGTACAACCATGTGTGGCCCACCACAGTAAACAACAAAGCTATGGTATCCCATCAGCACAGTGGGTGTCTACGCAAGGATGAGCAAAAGGCACAGGTATAGATACTAGGACCCTCCCATAGCCTCCTTTTGTCTGTCACCACCAACCATGCACAGCCCAGCCAGAGAATTATAAGGATGGATAGAAAGACATTTGGGTTTTTAAATGGGAATCGGAAGTGCAGGGAAAGAGGCTAAGCTGAAGGTAGAAACTAGTGTTTGTCCTCGGAGTTGTACAGTGTAGTGAAAGCACACACAGAGACCCTCACTTTACCTATATAGCACTTATGTGCGGTTATTGCCTGTCTAAAATCTGTGCAGTGAATATGCAAAATGGCCAAATTTTTGGAATAAACATTGACTACCTTAAAGAGTTCCATTTGGAATGATTACATATATTTATTGTACTGATATACTGAAAATCCATCATGGATCTGGCTCTCTCGCACCCACGTTGGGTACGCCTGTGCTGTCTGCTTTTGTAGTTGAGCCTGTTTTATTTTAGCATTTCATCGTATCCTTTTTGCTCTTTCTGCCCCATCTCCTCATCTCCTGGTCCTTCTTCTTCTTACCCCAGCCTCCCTTTCTCCTTTCTCCTCTCTTCTTCCTTCTTTTCCCATCCATCCCCTCCTCGCCAGGTCCTGCTTTACTATCTTTTTCCATTTGTACCTCTATTCACAAATTGTTTCCCTTCTTTTTACATTTTCAACTGTCCTCGTCAATTCCTACCTCTCTCTCTCTCTCTCTCTCTCTCTCTCTCTCTCTCTCTCTCTCTCTCCCTCTCTCTCTCTCTCTCTCTCTCTCTATATATATATATATATATATATATATATATTGTGTGAGCAAACACACTGGTGCTTTTGAAGGGGCTCACCACAGGCACTCCAACCATCCGGTTTGCTTTGGCCCCCATGCAGCTTCACAGCCTCTCATCAGGATCCTTTCACAATAAGTCCGACGCGTTTCGGGGCCAACGCCCCCTCCTCATGGACTGACACAGAGGCAGGTAAGACTCGCTTTGATGATTCAAACACATTTTATTTCGTTTTGAATTGTTCCGCCCTAAATGGGTGTGGCTTGGTTGCAATTTGTCTGCCAGGATTGCTGGTAGACGTAGTCCATGAAAGCGAGTAAAAGTATATCCTTAAGTAGGTAACGTGCCTCTTGTCCGATTAGTCACTTGTACTTTAAACACCTTGAGTAGGCGATGAGAAGATGTGAAAGCCGCTGTTAATCACGGAGTGTCGCGCTGTCAGGCTAGAAAGGGTAGTCTCGCCACAGTCCTCTCCCACGCAGTGCATGCTTGCAGCCAGGTTACTGCGTATAGAAGCGGAGCTCCCTCCCACGGACAGAGCAAGCCGTGTATTAATTGTGTGAGCAAACGCACTGGTGCTTTTGAAGGGGCTCACCACAGGCACTCCAACCATCCGGTTTGCTTTGGCCCCCATGCATCTTCACAGCCTCTCATCAGGATCCTTTCACAATAAGTCCGACGCGTTTCGGGGCCAACGCCCCCTCCTCATGGACTGACACAGAGGCAGGTAAGACTCGCTTTGATGATTCAAACACATTTTATTTCGTTTTGAATTGTTCCGCCCTAAATGGGTGTGGCTTGGTTGCAATTTGTCTGCCAGGATTGCTGGTAGACGTAGTCCATGAAAGCGAGTAAAAGTACATCCTTAAGTAGGTAACGTGCCTCTTGTCCGATTAGTCACTTGTACTTTAAACACCTTGAGTAGGCGATGAGAAGATGTGAAAGCCGCTGTTAATCACGGAGTGTCGCGCTGTCAGGCAAGAAAGGGTAGTCTCGCCACAGTCCTCTCCCACGCAGTGCATGCTTGCAGCCAGGTTACTGCGTGTAGAAGCGGAGCTCCCTCCCACGGACAGAGCAAGCCGTGTATTAATTGTGTGAGCAAACGCACTGGTGCTTTTGAAGGGGCTCACCACAGGCACTCCAACCATCCGGTTTGCTTTGGCCCCCATGCAGCTTCACAGCCTCTCATCAGGATCCTTTCACAATAAGTCCGACGCGTTTCGGGGCCAACGCGAATCATCAAAGCGAGTCTTACCTGCCTCTGTGTCAGTCCATGAGGAGGGGGCGTTGGCCCCGAAACGCGTCGGACTTATTGTGAAAGGATCCTGATGAGAGGCTGTGAAGCTGCATGGGGGCCAAAGCAAACCGGATGGTTGGAGTGCCTGTGGTGAGCCCCTTCAAAAGCACCAGTGCGTTTGCTCACACAATTAATACACGGCTTGCTCTGTCCGTGGGAGGGAGCGCCGCTTCTACACGCAGTAACCTGGCTGCAAGCATGCACTGCGTGGGAGAGGACTGTGGCGAGACTACCCTTTCTTGCAGTGGCGGCTGGTGAAATTTGAAAGTGGAGGGGCGTAAAATTATTGTCATAACTTTTTGTCAACATCTATGCGGCCCTCAGCCAATCCCCATAAAATAAATGTTGGCCCATTTACGATGGTTCCCGAGTGCTCATTGTTTTGACTGCGCGTTAACATTAATGAATCTCCCTTTCCTGCCCATGGTTATTCTTTAATTAATCAGGAGCGTTGACACTCGTGGACCTCAACCTTCTAATATTTAGATAAAAATACCCTACATTTGAATACTTTCCCTGACGTAGTGCTGTTTTTTGTCCCAGAAACCTATCTAGTTCCCGGTGCCAACAATTATTGCAACGTCCTTTCCACAAACCGATCGGGTCACACTGACTGAATATGCAAAGCCTAGTACATGTAGAAGAATGTTACTTTTTTTTTTACAGTATAACATAACACAAACACGACCCATAAGTATTGGAGCGCTTCACATGAGCACGAGTTTTATTACACAAGGTCACATTTATTCACCTTTAATGCACGTGGACTTCAAGTGGTTTTCCCGGAAAAGAAAACATTTGAATCTGTTTTGCTCAATAAGGGCCTATCAGGTCTAAAAGAGGAAGGGCCTCAAACGCAACGCACAGGAATCAAGTGTATATGCTATATGCCAATATAACTGTATATTTTACATTAGAGATCCAGGGAAACATCTGTAAAACTGAATACTCACATATATAAATCAAAATTATCTGAACGCTACATTTTGATAGACACTGCTCCTTTTTCTAATAATCAGCCAGGTGACATAATTAAAACTGTACCCGGATAGTTTTTCGCAGTTGACTTGCTGTGGTGATGAAGTGACACAGGAAGATAAACTCGCACAAAAAAAATCAAATACGATCGCTTTCATGACAGAGCCCCTGTGCGGTAAAATAATCCTTTTCCAGCCCCCCGTTTTTAACCCCTCTGTTACTGCCCAATAAACGTTTGTATCTTGCGCTGTTTACATTTAAAAAAAAAACATTTTTATGAACGTTTACCTCCTTTTCAGTATACTGCAAGGGAACAAGAGATGAATGGATCTCAAAATACAATGAATATAAATTAAAAAACTTACCTTGGCTTAATGGCTTCGTTCCCGCGCTGACTCTGTCCCGAGACTGCTCCCGCCTTCGTCCTGGATTTTGAATGTGGGCTCTCGTCATTGAAGGCTGCTGCAGGCAGCCTCCCTCCCCTCCATGGCAGCCGGCGCTGATTGGTTCGGCCGGCTGCCCTAAATACGTCATTTCTCACAGTCTGCATCCTGCAGAACTGAGAGTGGGAGGAGGCTTGGGGGAGCGGCTTGCCCACTGTTGCTAATACTGTCTGTTTGGACTGCCTCTCAGGCTGTCCAAACAGTACGTATTCACAACAGTAGGCAAGCCACTCCCCCAAGCCACTCCCCCCTGCCCTGAGGCTCGAGAAACCAGGAAGTTCGGAATCGGCTGACGGCTGACTGTTTTCTCGCCGTGCGAGAAGGGCAGGCAGAAACAAATGGTAGTTATTAATAAATAACTACCATTTGTTTCTGCCTTCTTCTCGCACGGCGAGAAAACAGGTGGGGCGGCGCCCAAACGCCCCCATGGGAGAACCGCCACTGCTTTCTTGCCTGACAGCGCGACACTCCGTGATTAACAGCGGCTTTCACATCTTCTCATCGCCTACTCAAGGTGTTTAAAGTACAAGTGACTAATCGGACAAGAGGCACGTTACCTACTTAAGGATATACTTTTACTCGCTTTCATGGACTACGTCTACCAGCAATCCTGGCAGACAAATTGCAACCAAGCCACACCCATTTAGGGCGGAACAATTCAAAACGAAATAAAATGTGTTTGAATCATCAAAGCGAGTCTTACCTGCCTCTGTGTCAGTCCATGAGGAGGGGGCGTTGGCCCCGAAACGCGTCGGACTTATTGTGAAAGGATCCTGATGAGAGGCTGTGAAGCTGCATGGGGGCCAAAGCAAACCGGATGGTTGGAGTGCCTGTGGTGAGCCCCTTCAAAAGCACCAGTGCGTTTGCTCACACAATTAATACACGGCTTGCTCTGTCCGTGGGAGGGAGCTCCGCTTCTACACGCAGTAACCTGGCTGCAAGCATGCACTGCGTGGGAGAGGACTGTGGCGAGACTACCCTTTCTTGCCTGACAGCGCGACACTCCGTGATTAACAGCGGCTTTCACATCTTCTCATCGCCTACTCAAGGTGTTTAAAGTACAAGTGACTAATCGGACAAGAGGCACGTTACCTACTTAAGGATATACTTTTACTCGCTTTCATGGACTACGTCTACCAGCAATCCTGGCAGACAAATTGCAACCAAGCCACACCCATTTAGGGCGGAACAATTCAAAACGAAATAAAATGTGTTTGAATCATCAAAGCGAGTCTTACCTGCCTCTGTGTCAGTCCATGAGGAGGGGGCGTTGGCCCCGAAACGCGTCGAACTTATTGTGAAAGGATCCTGATGAGAGGCTGTGAAGCTGCATGGGGGCCAAAGCAAACCGGATGGTTGGAGTGCCTGTGGTGAGCCCCTTCAAAAGCACCAGTGCGTTTGCTCACACAATATATATATATATATAGATATATATATATATTCTTACCTGGCATCTGAGGGAACATACAGAGCAAGGAGATTGGAGTTATTGATATATATATATATATATATATATATATATGTGGCAGAAGGACGTCTTGCACCTAATTCAGCATCAAAAAGACGAGGCGAACCCAAAAACTGGTGCGTATAGATTTATTGTGCTCTACACCATACCGCCATAACGCGTTTCCGCCTGAAGCGGCCTAGATCACATGACAACGTAAAATGGGCGGAATACTCCTTTTTAAAGTGCAACATTCCAAAATTGTAAACATAGAAGACATACTGTCTTGATCTCACACTGCGCAACTTTTTTGCAAACAATTGTGTACTGATTGAATCAATTCAGTAAGTCAAAGAATCACAGGTTTGGATAAAATTATCACAATTAGCAGCAATTTAGAATAAGTATAAAACATATAAATAAATAAATATGTTTAAAATATAAATATTCCACAAAATTACTGATAAAACCCGTGAATACACATCCATAGAAAAACAACTTGGCTAAAATAAGAATGAGTAACATCCTGTTTAAAAACTGTAAAAAACTAGGACCTCCGTAATATATATATATATATATATATATATATATATATATATATATATATATATATATATATATATATATATATATATATATATATATATATATATATAATCTCCAACACGATGCAGGATCCCTTTATGGAAAAGACCACAAGGAAGCTGTTAAAAGCACACTTTTATTGGCAGCATGCTAACAGCAGACTCAACAGCAATCCTGTTCTCAATAATAACAACACTCCAAACGCGTTTCGGGAAACACCTCATCCCTTCGTCAGTGGCGTGCAAAGCAGAACAGTTGACCCAAGGAATCCTGTATCTACTCACTTGGGCTGAAAAACTTTTTATTTTCGAAGTGTAACAGCGCACCCACAGGGGGTTTATTCACCGGCACTACAGTACCCAGAGGGCCGTGTTTACGGCCACGCCTTAATGTGACCAAGAGCCAGTGTGCTCGAAACGCGTCTTCTTTGTGCCCAATAAAGAAATATGTATGCATACCCGGCTGGTGTGGCTTGTCGTTCCTTCGCCTTCTGTGGGGAGATCGAGTGAATATATATATATATATATATATATATATATATATATATATATATTCAAAACACAAAGTTCGCCCACTTTGAGGAGCCCACTCGACTCCACATCCTCATGCAGTAAGGCCACAGCCTGCTCTTGTTCCCCAGACTGGCAAAGTACAGCTTCCTTGGCTCAACGCGTTTCGAAATTAAATTCTTGTTCACGAGCCTGAATAACACTGCAGCAGCAGCAAGGTTTGATTCAACTGCTCTTTATTCAAAACAGACCCCGCCCCTTCGAGCACGGTCTTGAGTTTGCACAGGTGTGTGCCGTGTTGCATTATGGTATTTGCAGTTTCAGACCTCTTAGTGTTACCCAGGTGGGTGCTGCTGTTGTAGAAATATTGTCACAAATTGTCCCCCAAGTGGGTTGATGTCAGCTCGAAGAACAGCGCCTGCTGCATTATGAAGGACACTTACTGGCAAGCTGGAATCGTCCCTTGATGCGGCGCTGGATTTCAACGCCACAGGTCCGTGCACCACGGCAGGGCTTCCTCGCGACTTGGACCAAGCCGCTTTTTATTCAAAACACAAAGTTCGCCCACTTTGAGGAGCCCACTCGACTCCACATCCTCATGCAGTAAGGCCACAGCCTGCTCTTGTTCCCCAGACTGGCAAAGTACAGCTTCCTTGGCTCAACGCGTTTCGAAATTAAATTCTTGTTCACGAGCCTGAATAACACTGCAGCAGCAGCAAGGTTTGATTCAACTGCTCTTTATTCAAAACAGACCCCGCCCTTTCGAGCACGGTCTTGAGTTTGCACAGGTGTGTGCCGTGTTGCATTATGGTATTTGCAGTTTCAGACCTCTTAGTGTTACCCAGGTGGGTGCTGCTGTTGTAGAAATATTGTCACAAATTGTCCCCCAAGTGGGTTGATGTCAGCTCGAAGAACAGCGCCTGCTGCATTATGAAGGACACTTACTGGCAAGCTGGAATCGTCCCTTGATGCGGCGCTGGTTTTCAACGCCACAGGTCCGTGCACCACGGCAGGGCTTCCTCGCGACTTGGACCAAGCCGCTTTTTATTCAAAACACAAAGTTCGCCCACTTTGAGGAGCCCACTCGACTCCACATCCTCATGCAGTAAGGCCACAGCCTGCTCTTGTTCCCCAGACTGGCAAAGTACAGCTTCCTTGGCTCAACGCGTTTCGAAATTAAATTCTTGTTCACGAGCCTGAATAACACTGCAGCAGCAGCAAGGTTTGATTCAACTGCTCTTTATTCAAAACAGACCCTGCCCCTTCGAGCACGGTCTTGAGTTTGCACAGGTGTGTGCCGTGTTGCATTATGGTATTTGCGGTTTCAGACCTCCTTCATAATGCAGCAGGCGCTGTTCTTCGAGCTGACATCAACCCACTTGGGGGACAATTTGTGACAATATTTCTACAACAGCAGCACCCACCTGGGTAACACCAAGAGGTCTGAAACTGCAAATACCATAATGCAACACGGCACACACCTGTGCAAACTCAAGACCGTGCTCGAAGGGGCGGGGTCTGTTTTGAATAAAGAGCAGTTGAATCAAACCTTGCTGCTGCTGCAGTGTTATTCAGGCTCGTGAACAAGAATTTATTTTCGAAACACGTTGAGCCAAGGAAGCTGTACTTTGCCAGTCTGGGGAACAAGAGCAGGCTGTGGCCTTACTGCATGAGGATGTGGAGTCGAGTGGGCTCCTCAAAGTGGGCAAACTTTGTGTTTTGAATAAAAAGCGGCTTGGTCCAAGTCGCGAGGAAGCCCTGCCGTGGTGCACGGACCTGTGGCGTTGAAAACCAGCGCCGCATCAAGGGACGATTCCAGCTTGCCAGTAAGTGTCCTTCATAATGCAGCAGGCGCTGTTCTTCGAGCTGACATCAACCCACTTGGGGGACAACTTGTGACAATATTTCTACAACAGCAGCACCCACCTGGGTAACACCAAGAGGTCTGAAACTGCAAATACCATAATGCAACACGGCACACACCTGTGCAAACTCAAGACCGTGCTCGAAGGGGCGGGGCTGTTTTGAATAAAGAGCAGTTGAATCAAACCTTGCTGCTGCTGCAGTGTTATTCAGGCTCGTGAACAAGAATTTATTTTCGAAACGCGTTGAGCCAAGGAAGCTGTACTTTGCTAGTCTGGGGAACAAGAGCAGGCTGTGGCCTTACTGCATGAGGATGTGGAGTCGAGTGGGCTCCTCAAAGTGGGCGAACTTTGTGTTTTGAATAAAAAGCGGCTTGGTCCAAGTCGCGAGGAAGCCCTGCCGTGGTGCACGGACCTGTGGCGTTGAAAACCAGCGCCGCATCAAGGGACGATTCCAGCTTGCCAGTAAGTGTCCTTCATAATGCAGCAGGCGCTGTTCTTCGAGCTGACATCAACCCACTTGGGGGACAATTTGTGACAATATTTCTACAACAGCAGCACCCACCTGGGTAACACCAAGAGGTCTGAAACTGCAAATACCATAATGCAACACGGCACACACCTGTGCAAACTCAAGACCGTGCTCGAAGGGGCGGGGTCTGTTTTGAATAAAGAGCAGTTGAATCAAACCTTGCTGCTGCTGCAGTGTTATTCAGGTTCGTGAACAAGAATTTATTTTCGAAACGCGTTGAGCCAAGGAAGCTGTACTTTGCCAGTCTGGGGAACAAGAGCAGGCTGTGGCCTTACTGCATGAGGATGTGGAGTCGAGTGGGCTCCTCAAAGTGGGCGAACTTTGTGTTTTGAATAAAAAGCGGCTTGGTCCAAGTCGCGAGGAAGCCCTGCCGTGGTGCACGGACCTGTGGCGTTGAAAACCAGCGCCGCATCAAGGGACGATTCCAGCTTGCCAGTAAGTGTCCTTCATAATGCAGCAGGCGCTGTTCTTCGAGCTGACATCAACCCACTTGGGGGACAATTTGTGACAATATTTCTACAACAGCAGCACCCACCTGGGTAACACCAAGAGGTCTGAAACTGCAAATACCATAATGCAACACGGCACACACCTGTGCAAACTCAAGACCGTGCTCGAAGGGGCGGGGTCTGTTTTGAATAAAGAGCAGTTGAATCAAACCTTGCTGCTGCTGCAGTGTTATTCAGGCTCGTGAACAAGAATTTATTTTCGAAACGCGTTGAGCCAAGGAAGCTGTACTTTGCCAGTCTGGGGAACAAGAGCAGGCTGTGGCCTTACTGCATGAGGATGTGGAGTCGAGTGGGCTCCTCAAAGTGGGCGAACTTTGTGTTTTGAATAAAAAGCGGCTTGGTCCAAGTCGCGAGGAAGCCCTGCCGTGGTGCACGGACCTGTGGCGTTGAAAACCAGCGCCGCATCAAGGGACGATTCCAGCTTGCCAGTAAGTGTCCTTCATAATGCAGCAGGCACTGTTCTTCGAGCTGACATCAACCCACTTGGGGGACAATTTGTGACAATATTTCTACAACAGCAGCACCCACCTGGGTAACACCAAGAGGTCTGAAACTGCAAATACCATAATGCAACATGGCACACACCTGTGCAAACTCAAGACCGTGCTCGAAGGGGCGGGGTCTGTTTTGAATAAAGAGCAGTTGAATCAAACCTTGCTGCTGCTGCAGTGTTATTCAGGCTCGTGAACAAGAATTTATTTTCGAAACGCGTTGAGCCAAGGAAGCTGTACTTTGCCAGTCTGGGGAACAAGAGCAGGCTGTGGCCTTACTGCATGAGGATGTGGAGTCGAGTGGGCTCCTCAAAGTGGGCGAACTTTGTGTTTTGAATAAAAAGCGGCTTGGTCCAAGTCGCGAGGAAGCCCTGCCGTGGTGCACGGACCTGTGGCGTTGAAAACCAGCGCCGCATCAAGGGACGATTCCAGCTTGCCAGTAAGTGTCCTTCATAATGCAGCAGGCGCTGTTCTTCGAGCTGACATCAACCCACTTGGGGGACAATTTGTGACAATATTTCTACAACAGCAGCACCCACCTGGGTAACACCAAGAGGTCTGAAACTGCAAATACCATAATGCAACACGGCACACACCTGTGCAAACTCAAGACCGTGCTCGAAGGGGCGGGGTCTGTTTTGAATAAAGAGCAGTTGAATCAAACCTTGCTGCTGCTGCAGTGTTATTCAGGCTCGTGAACAAGAATTTATTTTCGAAACGCGTTGAGCCAAGGAAGCTGTACTTTGCTAGTCTGGGGAACAAGAGCAGGCTGTGGCCTTACTGCATGAGGATGTGGAGTCGAGTGGGCTCCTCAAAGTGGGCGAACTTTGTGTTTTGAATAAAAAGCGGCTTGGTCCAAGTCGCGAGGAAGCCCTGCCGTGGTGCACGGACCTGTGGCGTTGAAAACCAGCGCCGCATCAAGGGACGATTCCAGCTTGCCAGTAAGTGTCCTTCATAATGCAGCAGGCGCTGTTCTTCGAGCTGACATCAACCCACTTGGGGGACAATTTGTGACAATATTTCTACAACAGCAGCACCCACCTGGGTAACACCAAGAGGTCTGAAACTGCAAATACCATAATGCAACACGGCACACACCTGTGCAAACTCAAGACCGTGCTCGAAGGGGCGGGGTCTGTTTTGAATAAAGAGCAGTTGAATCAAACCTTGCTGCTGCTGCAGTGTTATTCAGGCTCGTGAACAAGAATTTATTTTCGAAACGCGTTGAGCCAAGGAAGCTGTACTTTGCCAGTCTGGGGAACAAGAGCAGGCTGTGGCCTTACTGCATGAGGATGTGGAGTCGAGTGGGCTCCTCAAAGTGGGCGAACTTTGTGTTTTGAATAAAAAGCGGCTTGGTCCAAGTCGCGAGGAAGCCCTGCCGTGGTGCACGGACCTGTGGCGTTGAAAACCAGCGCCGCATCAAGGGACGATTCCAGCTTGCCAGTAAGTGTCCTTCATAATGCAGCAGGCGCTGTTCTTCGAGCTGACATCAACCCACTTGGGGGACAATTTGTGACAATATTTCTACAACAGCAGCACCCACCTGTGTAACACCAAGAGGTCTGAAACTGCAAATACCATAATGCAACATGGCACACACCTGTGCAAACTCAAGACCGTGCTCGAAGGGGCGGGGTCTGTTTTGAATAAAGAGCAGTTGAATCAAACCTTGCTGCTGCTGCAGTGTTATTCAGGCTCGTGAACAAGAATTTATTTTCGAAACGCGTTGAGCCAAGGAAGCTGTACTTTGCCAGTCTGGGGAACAAGAGCAGGCTGTGGCCTTACTGCATGAGGATGTGGAGTCGAGTGGGCTCCTCAAAGTGGGCGAACTTTGTGTTTTGAATAAAAAGCGGCTTGGTCCAAGTCGCGAGGAAGCCCTGCCGTGGTGCCCGGACCTGTGGCGTTGAAAACCAGCGCCGCATCAAGGGACGATTCCAGCTTGCCAGTAAGTGTCCTTCATAATGCAGCAGGCGCTGTTCTTCGAGCTGACATCAACCCACTTGGGGGACAATTTGTGACAATATTTCTACAACAGCAGCACCCACCTGGGTAACACCAAGAGGTCTGAAACTGCAAATACCATAATGCAACACGGCACACACCTGTGCAAACTCAAGACCGTGCTCGAAGGGGCGGGGTCTGTTTTGAATAAAGAGCAGTTGAATCAAACCTTGCTGCTGCTGCAGTGTTATTCAGGCTCGTGAACAAGAATTTATTTTCGAAACGCGTTGAGCCAAGGAAGCTGTACTTTGCCAGTCTGGGGAACAAGAGCAGGCTGTGGCCTTACTGCATGAGGATGTGGAGTCGAGTGGGCTCCTCAAAGTGGGCGAACTTTGTGTTTTGAATAAAAAGCGGCTTGGTCCAAGTCGCGAGGAAGCCCTGCCGTGGTGCACGGACCTGTGGCGTGAAAACCAGCGCCGCATCAAGGGACGATTCCAGCTTGCCAGTAAGTGTCCTTCATAATGCAGCAGGCGCTGTTCTTTGAGCTGACATCAACCCACTTGGGGGACAATTTGTGACAATATTTCTACAACAGCAGCACCCACCTGGGTAACACCAAGAGGTCTGAAACTGCAAATACCATAATGCAACACGGCACACACCTGTGCAAACTCAAGACCGTGCTCGAAGGGGCGGGGTCTGTTTTGAATAAAGAGCAGTTGAATCAAACCTTGCTGCTGCTGCAGTGTTATTCAGGCTCGTGAACAAGAATTTATTTTCGAAACGCGTTGAGCCAAGGAAGCTGTACTTTGCCAGTCTGGGGAACAAGAGCAGGCTGTGGCCTTACTGCATGAGGATGTGGAGTCGAGTGGGCTCCTCAAAGTGGGCGAACTTTGTGTTTTGAATAAAAAGCGGCTTGGTCCAAGTCGCGAGGAAGCCCTGCCGTGGTGCCCGGACCTGTGGCGTTGAAAACCAGCGCCGCATCAAGGGACGATTCCAGCTTGCCAGTAAGTGTCCTTCATAATGCAGCAGGCGCTGTTCTTCGAGCTGACATCAACCCACTTGGGGGACAATTTGTGACAATATTTCTACAACAGCAGCACCCACCTGGGTAACACCAAGAGGTCTGAAACTGCAAATACCATAATGCAACACGGCACACACCTGTGCAAACTCAAGACCGTGCTCGAAGGGGCGGGGTCTGTTTTGAATAAAGAGCAGTTGAATCAAACCTTGCTGCTGCTGCAGTGTTATTCAGGCTCGTGAACAAGAATTTATTTTCGAAACGCGTTGAACCAAGGAAGCTGTACTTTGCCAGTCTGGGGAACAAGAGCAGGCTGTGGCCTTACTGCATGAGGATGTGGAGTCGAGTGGGCTCCTCAAAGTGGGCGAACTTTGTGTTTTGAATAAAAAGCGGCTTGGTCCAAGTCGCGAGGAAGCCCTGCCGTGGTGCACGGACCTGTGGCGTTGAAAACCAGCGCCGCATCAAGGGACGATTCCAGCTTGCCAGTAAGTGTCCTTCATAATGCAGCAGGCGCTGTTCTTCGAGCTGACATCAACCCACTTGGGGGACAATTTGTGACAATATTTCTACAACAGCAGCACCCACCTGGGTAACACCAAGAGGTCTGAAACTGCAAATACCATAATGCAACACGGCACACACCTGTGCAAACTCAAGACCGTGCTCGAAGGGGCGGGGTCTGTTTTGAATAAAGAGCAGTTGAATCAAACCTTGCTGCTGCTGCAGTGTTATTCAGGCTCGTGAACAAGAATTTATTTTCGAAACGCGTTGAGCCAAGGAAGCTGTACTTCGCCAGTCTGGGGAACAAGAGCAGGCTGTGGCCTTACTGCATGAGGATGTGGAGTCGAGTGGGCTCCTCAAAGTGGGCGAACTTTGTGTTTTGAATAAAAAGCGGCTTGGTCCAAGTCGCGAGGAAGCCCTGCCGTGGTGCACGGACCTGTGGCGTTGAAAACCAGCGCCGCATCAAGGGACGATTCCAGCTTGACAGTAAGTGTCCTTCATAATGCAGCAGGCGCTGTTCTTCGAGCTGACATCAACCCACTTGGGGGACAATTTGTGACAATATTTCTACAACAGCAGCACCCACCTGGGTAACACCAAGAGGTCTGAAACTGCAAATACCATAATGCAACACGGCACACACCTGTGCAAACTCAAGACCGTGCTCGAAGGGGCGGGGTCTGTTTTGAATAAAGAGCAATTGAATCAAACCTTGCTGCTGCTGCAGTGTTATTCAGGCTCGTGAACAAGAATTTATTTTCGAAACGCGTTGAGCCAAGGAAGCTGTACTTTGCCAGTCTGGGGAACAAGAGCAGGCTGTGGCCTTACTGCATGAGGATGTGGAGTCGAGTGGGCTCCTCAAAGTGGGCGAACTTTGTGTTTTGAATAAAAGCGGCTTGGTCCAAGTCGCGAGGAAGCCCTGCCATGGTGCACGGACCTGTGGCGTTGAAAACCAGCGCCGCATCAAGGGACGATTCCAGCTTGCCAGTAAGTGTCCTTCATAATGCAGCAGGCGCTGTTCTTCGAGCTGACATCAACCCACTTGGGGGACAATTTGTGACAATATTTCTACAACAGCAGCACCCACCTGGGTAACACCAAGAGGTCTGAAACTGCAAATACCATAATGCAACACGGCACACACCTGTGCAAACTCAAGACCGTGCTCGAAGGGGCGGGGTCTGTTTTGAATAAAGAGCAGTTGAATCAAACCTTGCTGCTGCTGCAGTGTTATTCAGGCTCGTGAACAAGAATTTATTTTCGAAACGCGTTGAGCCAAGGAAGCTGTACTTTGCCAGTCTGGGGAACAAGAGCAGGCTGTGGCCTTACTGCATGAGGATGTGGAGTCGAGTGGGCTCCTCAAAGTGGGCGAACTTTGTGTTTTGAATAAAAAGCGGCTTGGTCCAAGTCGCGAGGAAGCCCTGCCGTGGTGCACGGACCTGTGGCGTTGAAAACCAGCGCCGCATCAAGGGACGATTACAGCTTGCCAGTAAGTGTCCTTCATAATGCAGCAGGCGCTGTTCTTCGAGCTGACATCAACCCACTTGGGGGACAATTTGTGACAATATTTCTACAACAGCAGCACCCACCTGGGTAACACCAAGAGGTCTGAAACTGCAAATACCATAATGCAACACGGCACACACCTGTGCAAACTCAAGACCGTGCTCGAAGGGGCGGGGTCTGTTTTGAATAAAGAGCAGTTGAATCAAACCTTGCTGCTGCTGCAGTGTTATTCAGGCTCGTGAACAAGAATTTATTTTCGAAACGCGTTGAGCCAAGGAAGCTGTACTTTGCCAGTCTGGGGAACAAGAGCAGGCTGTGGCCTTACTGCATGAGGATGTGGAGTCGAGTGGGCTCCTCAAAGTGGGCGAACTTTGTGTTTTGAATAAAAAGCGGCTTGGTCCAAGTCGCGAGGAAGCCCTGCCGTGGTGCACGGGCCTGTGGCGTTGAAAACCAGCGCCACATCAAGGGACGATTCCAGCTTGCCAGTAAGTGTCCTTCATAATGCAGCAGGCGCTGTTCTTCGAGCTGACATCAACCCACTTGGGGGACAATTTGTGACAATATTTCTACAACAGCAGCACCCACCTGGGTAACACCAAGAGGTCTGAAACTGCAAATACCATAATGCAACACGGCACACACCTGTGCAAACTCAAGACCGTGCTCGAAGGGGCGGGGTCTGTTTTGAATAAAGAGCAGTTGAATCAAACCTTGCTGCTGCTGCAGTGTTATTCAGGCTCGTGAACAAGAATTTATTTTCGAAACGCGTTGAGCCAAGGAAGCTGTACTTTGCCAGTCTGGGGAACAAGAGCAGGCTGTGGCCTTACTGCATGAGGATGTGGAGTCGAGTGGGCTCCTCAAAGTGGGCGAACTTTGTGTTTTGAATATATATATATATATGTATATATATATAAACATTTATATATAAATATCACTCAATTCCTGATGTCTCTGTCTTGATCTTTCTCATCCTGTAATATTAGTCAGTTCCTGCTCTCCCTGTCTTTCCCCTTTTCATCTTGTAATATCAGTCACTTCTCGCTCTTCCTGTCTTTCATTCTCCTTTTCATCTTGTAATATCAGTCAATTCTTGCTCTCCCCAGGTTTCTCTTTTTCATCCAGTAATATCAGTCAGTCCCAACACTCCCCATCTTTCTTCCTTCATTCAGTAATATCAGTCAGTTCCTGCTCTCCCCATCTTTCGTCTTTTCAGCCAGCACTGTCAGTCAGTCCCAGCTCCCTCCTTATTTTCATCCCGCTCACTGTCTTTCTCCTTTTCATTCTGCAATATCAGTCAGTTCCTGGTACTCCCATCTTCATTCTTTTCATCTAGTAACATTGCATTGCAGTAGCTTTGCATGCTGAGAGCCAGGTACATCTTGTGTCTAGGACCTGGATTTAGTCTAGGGAGGGAGGCTGATGCAGGAAATATTTTTTAGCTTCTGGCGGAAATGCTGTGATCTGATTGATGGACCGCACATGTGAATGCGTAGAGTTAGAACAGGGGTCTCCAACCTTTAATAACAAGAGCTACCTCTGATTTTATGAAAAACCATCTTGAGTTGCTGCCTTATATATGGATTAGATAGAAGCATAGAAAAGGGCCAGGCAGTTAAACCTGCCCCTAGAGCATCAAGTCCTGCTATAGTAGCACACACCATTAATGGAAAGAAGAAGAGCTTTAAAGGGAAAGGTTTATCTGCAGGGTCCCATAGGACCAGTTATGACTCTTTACCCTTTTTAGGTCTCACCCGAGACAGCGCAAGTGCTGTCTCTACGAGACATTTAGTAAGTGGCTTTTAAAAGTGCCACCAGAGGCTTTTGCTGGCCTACAGCTTGCATTCACGAGCTTGTGCACGTGCACAGCTGCCATCTGTGTTTTTATTGCTTTAATCAGTCTCTTCTGCGTGCACCCCCTCCCTTTTCCCCCTCCATCCTGGCCAGCTTAATTTGTGTCTTCTAGCTCTGAATCATGCTCCTCTGCTCGCACTTCCCCTCCCTTCTCCCCCTCCCTTCTCCCCCTCCTCTTCGTCAGTTTCATTTGTGTCTTCTACCACTGTGAATGCTCCTGCTTCCACCAGGCACACACACCACCAGCCGTCAGTGCACGCTTCCAGCCGTCAGTGCACGCTTCCACCAGGCACACACACCACCAGCCGTCAGTGCACGTTTCCACCAGGCAGACACACCACCAGCCGTCAGTGCACCCTTCCACCGAGCAGACACACCACCAGCTGTCAGTGCACCCTTCCACCGAGCACACACACCACCAGCCATCAGTGCACGCTTCCACCAGGCACAGACACCACCAGCCGTCAGTGCACACTTCTACTAGGCACACACCACCAGCCGTCATAGCATGCTTCCACCCGGCACACGCACCACCAGTCATCAGTGCACGCTTTCACCGGGCACACACACCACCAGCCCTCAGTGTACGCTTCCACCAGGTACACACACCACCAGCCGTCAGTGCACACTTCCACCAGGCATACACACTACCAGCCGTCACACACTACCAGCCTTCAGTGCACAATTCCACCAGGCACACACCACCAGCCACGAGTGCACGCTTTCACCAGGCACACACACACCACCAGCCATCGGTGCACGCTATCATAGGGCACACGCACCTCCAGCCGTCAGTGCACGCTTCCACCAGGCACACACACCACCAGCCGTCAGTGCACGCTTTCACTGGGCACACACACCACCAGCCGTCAGTGCACGCTTTCACCGGGCACACACACCACCAGCCGTCAGTGCACGCTTCCACCAGGCACACACACCACCAGCCGTCAGTGCACACTTCCATCAGGCATACACACTACCAGCCGTCACACACTACCAGCCATCAGTGCACGCTTCCACCAGGCACATACCACCAGCCATCAGTGCACGCTTTCACCAGGCATACACACACCACCAGCCATTGGTGCACGCTATCACCGGGCATACACACACCACCAGACGTCAGTGCACGCTTCCACCAGGCACACACACCACCATCCGTCAGTGCACGCTTCCACCAGGCACACACACCACCAGCCGTCAGTGCATGCTTCCACCAGGCACACACACCACAAGCCATCAGTGCACGCTTCCACCAGGCACACACACCACCAGCCGTCGGCGAACGCTTTCACCGGGCACACACACCACCAGCCGTCAGTGCACACTTTCACCACGCACATACACCATCAGACATCAATGCACGCTTCCACCAGGCACACACACACCCAGCCGTCAGTGCACGCTTTCACCGGGCACACACACCACCAGCTTTCAGAGCACACTTTCACCAGGCACACACACCACCAGCCGTCAGTGCACGCTTTAACCAAGCACACACACCACCAGCCGTCAGTGCAGCAGGCAGGCCCTTCTCAGAGTTTCTTGGTAAATATGTGTTCGATGCCTGGGAGAGAGGGAGTCGAGTTTCCTTAAACCATGCTGAGTATGCAGGTGCAGTGCATGAACTCTTGTGTGAGTGAGTCATGCTGCCTGGGGCTCACTCACTCCACACTTGTAAATTGCGCCTGCATCAGGCTTTTTCTCATTTGCAAAGTTTGGCGCATGTGCACAGCTAGGCAGCCCCCACCCCCCCAGGAATGACTGCTTCCTACAACCAGAATGGAAACAACATTCAGAGCAATGAAAACAAGTTCATTTGATGCAAAGAACTGTTAACAAAAACCATGTCCAGCTATTGTAGATATGGCAATTTAAACAAAACAGCAACAAAAAACAAAAAAGCATTGACATAGCCAATAGGTCTCGCTTTTTGGACCCTATAAGTATTTAGTTATGCAGCAGAATATCCTTGATGCAACAACACCAACTGTTGCATTGCTAAAGCCTTATAAGGTCCCAAATGCGAGACCTATTGGCTATGCCAATGCTTGTTTATGAAAGCTGTGGAATTCTAGCACTCTTGATCAGGCAATACATGGGATGATGATACTAATCTCATTATGGGAGCTAGGCATGAAAGACTTTTATTATGAGGCCAATTGCATTAAAGTGCATTTTTTGATGTCCAGAAACTGGCCCCGTCTTAGTGATCAAGATTAAAAATAGGTATATGCAAACGTCATAGCGCTTTACAAGTAAACATATCTGTTTAGCCAACCCCATACTTCTAAGTATACCTTTGAGACAAAGAATAAACACAAAGTAATCGATAAAAAGATTGCTTCAGGACGTCAACTTCCTTTAAAGAACAAAAGAGAGAGGAGAAAGAAAGAAAAGAAGAGAATGAAAAAGAGAAATAAATTGAACAAATAAGGAGATAGAGAACATGTTGGAGGGAGACAAAGCAAGAAAGAAATAGGATGGAGAAAACGAAAGAGAAAATAGACAAGAAAGATAGGATAAGAGAGGAAAAAGAACAGAAGAAAGAAAAAAATATTAAAAGAGAAATGCATAGAGGGAAAGAGCAATAGAAAAAAAGAATTGCTGTTTATATAAGGTTTTTTTTATCAAGCAGCAGTACTTCAGGGTCACCTTTCTGGGCCTTACAGCTGCATGGTCCAAGTTAAACACACAGGCAGTAAGCTACTTCAGTACAGTCTGTGAGGTACTGTTGGAGATAACTTGGTTAGAACATTTCAGGAGTTTGGGTTCAGTATTGAGCTGGTCTCTGAAGAGAGTGGAGCTGTAGTCATAGGCCATTGCCTGTTTTTTTTAACCTCACGACGTCCTTTTATAAGTCCTCTGAGGCCAATGCTATCCATGACTCTCTCCTGACCTTCTCATAATCTCTCCTCTGCGGTTTAAGTCCTTTCTATTTCCTGTCCTTGTTTTTTTCTTTTATCAATTCTCCAACCTCTCCACAGCAAATTCCAATGTTTTTCCCCTCAGCAGTCCCTGCTCCTCCTGCTTTTTCTGCTAGTCGTGTAATCTCTTCTCAAAAGCTCTTGTTCTTCCTGACTTCTCCGGTGCAACATGGAATCTGTACTTCTCAGATCCTTTCGTCTTCGTTGTCATCCTGCAGTCTCTATTCACAGATCCTTGTATTTTTCTTGTCCATCCTTCATCATCCTCCCTGTAAACATTATGTTGATTTCTCTGTCGTTACATTTTCTCCTGTCAAATATATTTTCTCTTACAAACAATTTGCGCCCCACCTACTTTTTTCTTTCTTTTCCTTTACCTTTAGTTCTTGGTCTTTTTATTTTTCTCCTGTGCATCAGCTCTTGCTCATCCTACTACTCCTCTGTCAATCCTACATCCTCTGCCGAACAGCTCCTGCTCTTCCTGCTTTTTTCCTGGCCATCCTGTGACCCCCCCTTACTCGATTCCGTGCCCATATTTTTCCCATGTGCGTCCTGAAATCTCTCCTTAGCAGCTTTTGTTCTCCATGATTTTCTCATGTCTATCCTGCCTTCTCTCCTGAGCTTCTCTTGTTCCCCGTGCTTTTTTATGTCTATCCTGCAATCTCTCCTGAGCTTCTCTTGTTATCCATGTTTTTTCATGTCTATCCTGCCTTCTCTTTTGAGCTTCTCTTGTTATCTATGCTCTTCTCATGTCTATGTTGCCATCTCTCCTTAGCTTCTATTGTTATCCATGCTTGTCTCATGTCTATCCTGCCTTCTCTTCTGAGCTTCTCTTGTTATCCATGTTTTTTTCATGTCTATCCTGCCTTCTCTTCTGAGCTTCTCTTGTTATCCATGCTTGTCTCATGTCTATCCTGCCTTCTCTTCTGAGCTTCTCTTGTTATCCATGTTTTTTTCATGACTATCCTGCCTTCTCCTCTGAGCTTCTCTTGTTATCCATGTTTTTTTCATGTCTATCCTGCAATCTCTCCCGAGCTTCTCTTGTTCCCCATGCTTTTCTCATGTCTATCCTGCTATCTTTCCTTAGTATCTCCTGTTCCCTATGCTATTCTCATGTCTATTTTGCATTCTCTTCTGAGCAGCTTCTGTTCTCAATGCTCTTCTCATGTCTATCCTGCCTTCTCTCCTGAGCTTCTCTTGTTCCCCATGCTTTTCTTGTGTCTATCCTGCCTTCCTTCCTGAGCTTCTCTTGTTCTCCATGCTTTTTTCATGTGTATCCTGCCTTCTCCTCTGAGCTTCTCTTGTTCCTCATGCTTTTCTCATGTCTATCCTGCAATTTCTCCGTAGCAGCTTCTGTTCTCAATGCTCTTCTCATGTCTATCCTGCCTTCTCTCCTGAGCTTCTCTTGTTATCCATGCTTTTCTTGTGTCTATCCTGCCTTCACTCCTGAGCTTCTCTTGTTCTCCATGCTTTTCTCACATCTATCCTACCTTATCTCCTTAGCATCTCCTGTTCCACATGCCTTTCTCATGTCTATCCTGCAATCTTTCCTTAGCATCTCCTGTTCCCCATGCTTTTCTCATGTCTATCCTGTCTACCATCCCGACTTCTCTTGTTCTTCATGCTTTTCTCATGTGTATCATGCATTCTCTCCTGTTCAGCTTTTGTTCTCCATGCTTTTCTCATGTCTATCCTGCATTCTCTCCTGAGCATCTCCATGCTTTTCTCCTGTGTGTCCTGTTTTTTTCTCCCAAGCAGCAATTGTCCTCCATGCTTTTTGCCTGCTCATCCTGGCTTCTCATCCTGTGACCTTCCCCTACTTGTTTCTGTGCCCGTGTTTTCCCCCTGTGAATCCCGGATTCCCTCCTCAGCAGCTCCTGTTCTCTAATAATTTCTCCTGTCCATTCTGTGTTCCCAACTAAGTAGCTCCAGTTGTCCCTCTTTTTCTTGTTTTCTTCAAGTCCTCTTTCTACTCAAGTTGACTCTCCTTCCTTTTCCCCTGTCCACCTTGTTTACACTCCTCTCCATTCTCTGCTTTCCTTCCCTTTCTCCTGTCCTTCGTGTATCACCCCCAGCAGCACCTGTACACCCTGCTTTTCTCCTGTGTTCAGAGGTGGTGGGACTGTTTTAAGAGTGGCAATGCAAGCCATCAGCATAACCTCCCTAAGGGTGAAAGGGTTAAGAATATTCCAGGTGCTATTTAAAGAACAAGTGTACCATACACCATACCTAGCATCAGGAGAGTGTGGGAGAGGTGTGGAGTCCAGTGGTGCATGTTGGGACCTCTTTTCATAATAAATTGCTTAAACGTGGACTGTGGAGGGCACATTCTTCAGCAACACGACCTCTTTGAGCAACAGAACCACCACAAACCACTACTGATCTCCGACCGCCCATTCAGTTCTGTCTGGGGAGGAGGCATGTCTTAATTCCTTTTCACAACTGACATTAGCATTTACTAATGACAGCCCTTGAAGCTGTGGTGTCTGAAGACTAAGGGCCCTTCCACTGCCAAGTAAACAGGACTTATCCCATCCTCCACCAGCCCTTGTCTCAGAGGAGTCTGAGGGGCATATATACAAAATAATGTCGGAGCGCCATGTTGCAAGGGTGCCTGTGCTGCAGGGGCGATTGTTTATGTGCAGAAAGGGACGCCTTCCTGCACATAAACAATCATTCATGGCAATTTACTCTTTGTATGTGTGCTGCCGAATGCAGCACACATGGAAGGATCAAAAAATGAGAAGACATTAATGATTTTTCCTCGTACCGCCATTCTAATGTCTGGTAATCCATGGCGTTAGAATAGTGCTATTTTTTGCACTGCCTGAGCTTTGTAAATCTGGGGCAACATCAAAAAGCAATGGGTGTTGTGGTGGAATACCCACAGAAACACCATTGCACACCCCTTTGCCGCAGAGGACTGCAGCGGAAAGGGACATATTTACAAGGTGGCATCAAGCCATGCTAAGTGGCTTTAGTGACACCTTGTAAATATGGGAAATGGCCCTACGCCATTGGAATGTTAAAAAAAAGTGACAATCCATTGTGATTGGGGATTGTAAATATGCCCCTTTCTCTCTCCCTTACCCTTTCTGCTATTGCCAGTTTTGCCACAAGGAATATGAACACAATTTGCATAATTCTGTTGGAGGGAGTGTAATAGTTCTCAGTTCTTGCTTCCAAGTCCCTCTTCAGCCTGCACTGAAAATCCCCCAAACCTGAAAAAGACCATGTTAAGCCATGTCAGATAGATAACCCAAGAACACATTGATTATTTTTTAAATAACTATCCCAAAAGTACTAGGAAAGAGAAATATGTTATGCCTGCCTTCATTTTAGAAACACTGAGCCACATCTGGTGTAATGAACATCCCTATAAAAGTAAAGGCCATCAAGAATGCAGTGGTTTGTAAAATAATAAACCACAAGAAGGCCTAACGCGTCGTGCGTGGGTGGTGGTAAAATAAAGAACTGTCGTGCCTGAAGAGCCAAGGGTTCTGAGTCTCCTTCTTCGCCGCCGCCGAGGTTTGGAAGTAGAGAAGTAGAGGGAGTTTCTCTTTGGATATATATATATATATACACATATAATCTTCATATATTTGGATCATGAAGAGAGACATGCACTGGACGCGGACTCGTCATCTTAGTCATATAAACAGTAATTGCAACACCATGGTTGCAAGGGACACGTGTCTCTCTATGGTGAGACATTAATGCCGATACACGGCATGATCGAAGTAGAACTGTATGTATTTAGCTAAATACTAACAATGTTTGCTTAAATCACATCAAAACACACTCTAAGATGGCGCCTATGATCGTGCAGAGTATAGTCCTTTGTCGATTGGTATTGCACTGTTTTGAATGTTTAAAAATGGCGCCCTGCATCGCGTTCCCTTATGACACTGAGGAAGGGACGCTTCCCGAAACGCGTTTGACTTGAATAAAGTTTGTTGAAAACTGCCAAGAAACCCGTGAGTGCTGCCGTCTTTCTTTGACCTAGGGATCTGTGAAGAAAGCTGTGGAGCTATTATATATACACATATATATATATATATATATATATATATATATATATATATATATATATATATATATATATATATATATATATATATATATATATATATATATATATATATATATATATATATATATATATATATATATATATATATTATTTTGTTGTTGTAATTTGTTATTCAAAAAACTGTTTCAACAGCTTGGCAGCATCCTAACTGTATGCTTTACCATGACATCCTACCCTAAAACAGAAAGGTCTCTTGATAGATAAAACAGTGGTCAGGTTTAGTAGTTCCATATTTGCTTTGTCTTGAAATTGGTGTGCCAGTCACCTATGTGAAAATCTGGTGACCAAAATAGCCATAGAGCACGCCCTAGCACGCTCAATCAGCCATTAAAGGCCTGCTCCAGTGTGAAAGCCCTGAGGCGAAGGCATCTAATGGCCGGTAGAGCCACTAAGGAGGGCTTTAAGGCTATTAGAACACTAAGCTCCTGGATGGCGGATTGTTCTAATTTGTAAAACAGAGGCCTCACAGAGCCCGGGGAGTGGGTGGTGGGGGGGCAGGACAATTTGAAATCCCCTCGGGCTCTATGAGGCTTTGTTCACAGCTGTTGCTGTGAACAACCATTGGAATGTTAATGTTATGGTCTTCTACTGGCCATTAGAAGCCCGGAATACTCATTTTGTTTTCAAAGCGCGCTTAACATTCCAGTGTTCTTATAGTCAGCAATTACTGGTCAATCCCACATTGAAAGAAGGGCCCCACCTCTAACCCACAAAACGGTAATTAGGGGTACCGCCCCACCCTATATCCCACAGCTTCTTATGAGTGTAGTATAGTCAGTGAATTTATAGTTGTACCAGGTGCTTGCAGGTTGATTAAGCTCACCTGCATGCAGCCATTTTGGTCTCCCCCTACTCCTCTTGGAGAGAGAGCCCACTTCTTGCTCCTACTCTGTGCTGTTTTTTAAAGAGGATCTGGGGTGTTGATTGTGAGTGATTCTTACATTTTGGAAAGCACTGTCCTCCCCAACTGGCACATTATTATTTTCGAGTGCTGAATTCCTTGAGAATGGACTGATGGTCTCGATGGGCTTCAAGTGCATACCTTAATCTCAAGTATTGATAGAACTGGGACTTGTCCTGAGAATACTGGGGTTTCAACTATTTGAGCATCTTGATGTGGCTTCCCTTACACACAAGCCCTAGCGTAGTGACACCAATCATGTCCGAGATGCAGAACTCCTTCAGACAAGTGCCTCAACTCCCTGCCCTGCCACAATTATGTCTCAGAGGTGGGGATCCCCTCCCACCAGATCCATTACAGAGCGCTACCAGCAGATAATGGGGGTCCACTTCATTGGGGCATCGAGCGGGGTAGTTGAGACTTATACAAGGAATAAAAGAACTATTTCCTCTATGAATTCAAGTTCAAGTCCACTATTTCAAGTTCAAGTCCACTATTTCAAGCTTCTTGAAATAGTGGGAAAAGACCAAGCATGTAAAATATTGTGTGAAGAAGTCGGAGGCTATTCTCTGTTACAAGGATGCCTGATTGCTGCGTGTTGACAGGATATCAGAATCCCATTTGTCTTTTAGAAGCCGCCTTTGAAGCCAATGCGGAATGTGAATCACAGAATGCACACATTTTCAAAATATAAACCCAGGGCTGTGAGGAGAAGTGTTCTTCTGATCGGCATCATTTGTACCGAGAGTCTGTTGCTTTTTCATTGCCTTCTGGTGTCAAACACTTCCACACGACCCACCTGGTCATTTCTGCTGATGCCTAAGGAAAATCTAACTAACACAAAAACAGCCATCTTGCAGCCTGCATTTCTGCCCAGGAACTGTTGCACACCCAACCCCCCCTGTTCTTGCAGTTCAACAGAAAGCCATGAGACACTCACACCCTGAGTAAATGATTTATTTTCCATCTCCTGCTCCCAGCCTGGTAAACATTCTTGACACCGTGATGAGGTTATCTGGACAATGGTCTGACTGCTAGGCCTTGATCAGGGTGATTAAACGATGACCTGAAAGACAGGGCTTTGATCAAGGTGATTAAACAATGGCCTGAAAGACTGAGCCTTGATCAAGCCGAGTGAACAATGATTTGTTTGTCAAGCCTTGACCAGGTCACCATCTACAAACGTCGTCTGGATCGGGTTATCAACTACAAACACTGCCCTGATTGAACAATGAACTAACAGCCAAAAGACTGAGATGAAAAAGTATAAAAGGCTTGTAAGCTGCGGAGTAAAACAGCAGCCTCCTCTGTGTTGTTTCTGACGAGCTTGGGACTCTGTTCCATAGCCCGGGCTATTTGAATACATCTGGGTTCCTCCTGCAGACAAAGGCTCCTGTGTCTCCTTTTACTACGTATGAAGGGTATGAAAGGCTTGGGCGGTTCCCCAGCCGCCGAAACCCAGTAAGTGGGTTAATCCGGTTCTTCAGCTGGAATAATGGTGTCCTGCTGACATGAAGCGCAGGGCCGGACTGAGAACCAAACCGGTCCTGGCAAAGTGCTCGGCCGGCCCCCTGGGGGTGCGACCGAGCTCTTTGTCAGGGCCGGTTTTCGGACGATTTTGTTACAGGGCCGATTTTGCATCTATGCTGCAAAAACGGCCCCCAGGGCCCAAAACCGGCCCCTACCCTTGCGGCGCACCGGGGGACTGCCCGGTGCCCGCAACGGCCAGTCCGGGCCTGATGAAGCGATCGGACGACCCTATTACTAACAACGGACAAAACACAGCTGTCAGCAGTCACGTCCTCAGCAGTGCACATACTGGGCAGCGCCCACGCCTATCTGCCTCGACTGAACCACAGTCAGTGTTGCTATCTGACCATGAGTATTCCTGACCTGAATATGAGTATAAGGTTGGTGGAAACTCCTCATGGCAAAAGGTAAAATTAACCCAGACTGACACTTACCAACCACCAAGCCACTTCCCACCCAACTGAGTTGTGGCACTTGTATATTAATTGATTAATTTAACTGTGTATTATCTGAACTTGAAGTTGTACTTTTAATTAATATATAATACCTGGGAAATAATTAGGGTGGTAAACCTTGACAGCGAATAGAAGTGTTCCTCAGGATGACAAGATGGGGATTTATGTCACTGGATAAAAACGAGGCATAACGTGCGGTACCACTCTTACCTAGTGATTTTGCATATTTACATCTGTCATTCCGCCATATTGCTTTGCTGATGCTACAGTAGCATATTTTGCTGGCTGGGTGCAGTTTTAGCAGATACTGTGAAAATACATCACAAAAGCTAGCTCACTGCTCACCTTATATTAGGTATTTTAAGAGCTCCTCCTGCACCCTTGTGAAGCCTAACACGCAATAACGCACGCAAAGAGTTAAGATTTTATTGATTTGCAGTTTTTTTCTCCATATATTTCAATCTGTGATACTCTAAACGAGCACCAGTTTGTAAGAAAAATGACAGCTATGCCAAGAATGCAGGAGGCTTGTGTTTTCTGTGACTGTGATGATAGAAAATGCAAATGGAAATAAAAAAGGCTGTGATTTTGAGGATTTACTGTTTTTGATTTGAAATGAAAATACAGAATATGTAAAACAAATAATTTGTCATACAGGTAAAGTTATTATACATTGGTGTAAAAAAGGGATTGTACACCTCATCTGTTGACATGTTCTGAAGTAGGTTTGCTGGCTATGACGCAGGCCCAGTTTTCTGTTTGAGTTATAGCCGCTGCATTTTGTTGTGACTGTTTTATTTGTGACTAGATATAACTATTGTCATTTTAAGTCTTTGTCATTACAGTCCGGGAAGTGACGCATGAGGGCCTTGTGGCTTCGGGCACCGCTTCATGTCGCACCTACTGCCCGTTGACCCTGGTTCTTCTCTACTATGTTATTACAGTCCCGGAAGTGACGCATAAAGGGTCCCGTGGCTTCGGACAGTCGGACACGGCTTCCTGTCGCACCTGCTGCCAGCTGAGCCTGGTTCCTCTCCACAGGTACACACCCTGCCCCCGAGGCCGGTCTCTCTCAGCCCCCGCGGACCAGGCCTAAGGTTCCAAGTCGGGTATTGTAACTGGATGAGTGCGAGGTCACCAGATCTCCCGAGGGAGGCGCCGCCAGGAGATATCGTCTGTCCGTACACAAGCACGGGTGAAGAGGCGCGGCTGTGGAGGCGCAGACACGGGCCTAGAGTGAAGGCAGGCTCATCTCCTGCAGCGGTACACTCACACAGATATATAGAAAGAGGCTCACTTACACGCATACTGGAAGGAAGGACCTATGGAGATACAGACTCACATACAGAAAATGGGAGGCTCCTAATATGTACAAAGAAAGGGAAGGCCCCTGTGGATGGCAAAAGGGAACATAGTGAAGCGAGGTACACGTACGGGTAGATAAAACAAGCTTCTGATGAGGTAGGTACTTGTGCACACATAAAGGGGAGAGGAGTTGGCCTAAACGGCTAGGGTGATCGACCGCGAATCTGGGGAACTGGGCTCGGCAATGACGATGAACATCCTGTGATTCTGGCAAATCATTTAATCTCCCCATGCCTAATAATAAAAAGAAATATATATATATATATATATTGTCCTCATGTAATGCAACTGGTGCTATCTAAAGCGCTCTGATACTCCATTCGGATCAAGTTCGCGCTATATAAAACTCTGTAAATAAAATAAAGATGGAAGGCTTTGAAGAAGACACTCTTACACATCAGGGAAGAGAGGTCCCTGACCAGGTAGACAAGTAAAGAAGGGACGCTTCTGAGGAGGTACACATACATATAATGAAGGAAGGACCCTGAGCAGGTACACTTACACATATAGAGAAGGTAAGCTCGTGAGGAGGTACACATATAGAAGGGAACACAATGAAGGCAGTTTGTGGATGCATAGGTGACTGTGTGCTCCTGGCATACGACATTGTCAAGATGGTCCCGTCCTTCCAGGGCTGACACCGTCTTAAAGCTTCCATATGAGGAGGCTCTAGGTCACAGCATGCTAGTGTTGTCCAGGGCTCTTTTGAAAAGGCCTGTTGCAGACTCAACTTAATTGTATTGTTTAAATCCATTAGCTAAGATTAATGCTTTAGGTAACGTCAGCTCAAAGCATGTCTTTCTTGGCTGGCAAATAAGTGCAAAATAATCGTCAGCGTGCGCTAAACGTTGAAAGAAACATGCATAGTTATTTCAATAGATTAATCTGGATCTAAAGTGTTGGCCCGTTATAAACTATTCGACGAAAGTTCCATAAAGTTGCTGTTTACTTGGACTGCCCTCACTGGCCTTGTCAGTTTATTATATAGGGGTGATTTTGGCGCTAAGGTGGGAACACTGCCTCACGGGTCACAGATCACATAAGTATGGCTTCCAGGAGATTTGAGTTATTATCAAGGTCACTCGCTTGATCACGTTGTGTGATCTTGGCTAAATCCCTTCACTGTGCCGCGGTTGGACGCTCACTTATTTAACAAAAAAACTAGGACCACGTAAAAAGTAGCTAAATTCAGATTTTCAGAACTGTATACATCCTCGAGCATTTACTGGAGGCTGGCTGCTTGCTACTAAACACCGATGCTCTCCGTCAATATTTTCACCACTTCCCGGTTGTGTAACTGCACATTTGTATAAAACAATATCAAACTCTCGTAATCATTCCTAATTTTGCAAATGTCATATTGTTTCCATCTGTGTAAACAGGGGTTACACTGGTTGAAACGGACTTCATGCGATACTTGATGTGGAAAGCGCATTATCGCTCCCTATACAAGTCAATGCTGCCATCATGTGGTCATTATTATGTAGCGCAAGATCAAGAAAAAAAACACTGGAAAAAAATGGCGTTTCTAATCCAGATGGATAGGTGTTTTATCCTGAGATGACCTCGTGAACAGTTTGTGTCCTTTCATTTATCCCTGACTCGCCTCTTGTAGACATAACTGGGCATGCGCACATCCTCAGTATCCGCAGTGCCAGCAACGTCCAAGGCATTACATTGTGGGATAAAAGGGCAATTCTACAACGAAGCAGAAATAGCAACTGTGGGCTTGGACGCGGCCATCTCCATAATACGATAGTTGTTCAGTTCAATAACTTTTATTCGATTACAGTTTGTATAATCATAAAAAGTACATAATTAGTAAAAGGGACAACCAAACATTTCATCATATACAAAGGTTTAAAAATAAGAGAGAGCTTTTAAGAAAGACATATAAAAGAGCTTATTAGTTAGGTTCTTCTGTTCAGTTTGTAAGTTTTTGACGGATTACGATGGTGGCCTTTAAGAACCTTGCTACAAATTTAGCTACATGCGATGAGTCCAGACGTTGCAAAAACAAAAATGCAAGGTGACACTGTCTAAGACCGGCAGATCGAAGAAGCGGAAGTATCCAAGATTTACGAGCATTTGTATAGTACTTACAGAAAAGAATAACATGGATTGTTGTTTGTGGAGACATTCCATCACATGGACAGTTCATGAGCATATGGGACCAGTTGTGAATTACAGGGAATGAGACCAAACGGAAAAAGATATTGAAGCGAAATCTTGTTAGTAGAAATTTTTCGTGATTTGATAGAAAAAACGACAGGTAAGGTTGCATGCTTTTCAGAGGTTGTATCGCACAGATCTGGATATTAGAAGGTTTTATAATCTCAAGTGCGCCAAACACATCCGTTTTAGCTGTTTCCTAGAGATGTCTTCAATAGTGGGGGGGTCGTCAAAGTATGACTTGTAGCCGAGGTCATAAAAAAAGTTCCCTACATAGACCAGCCACGGAATCTTTTGCCAGTTTGTTAAGGTTAAACAGTCTGTGATCAAGGAACGTGTTAGATGGCACTCGGGTTTGGACCATATACGCTGCCACAATAAAATAGGTTGGCAACGGATAGTGTCTACTATGTATTCCATGCCCAGCTCATTATGGGAGGCAAAGTTCGGGGCGCTTTGCGGGAGGGCCAGCACATATTTGATGAAGGAATTCTCAGTTGTTTGCAGGTGTTTGATATGGCCGTGACCCCACACTCCTGCTCCATAGATGGCCACACTGTGGCATTTAGCATAGTAAATCTTCAAGAGTTCCGATGGTGCAGGTTTCCCCAACTTCCTTGAAAATGACATCAGGGCCGATGTTGCGCGCCGGAACAGAAGGTTTCTGGTGACCGTTGCTTGACGCCAATTCAGAGCGTCATCCACAAGAATTCCCAAGTAAGGGTAAAGAGGGGTTTTTTCCAACTTAGTGTTGTCCACCACTATTGATTTTGGATTTTTAACCCTAGGGCCGATATGCATTGTGAAAGTCTTTTTTATATTGATTTTCAAACCAAGTGAGTCCATGAAGCTACTGTATTTGTTGATTTGTTTCTGAAGTTGGTTTAATGTGCGGGCTAGGATAACTGAGTCGTCTGCGTATAACAGTGTCGGTATTGGTCGATGGTTTATCTGAGGTAGATCCTGGCTCCCTTCCAGCATAGCCTGCTCTAGTCAATTGGTGTAAAGGTTGAACAGGAAGGGAGCCAGTACACACCCCTGTCTCACACCTTTTGTTATTGGGAATGAGAGGGACAGCTCACCATTAATACCGAATCTGACTCGCCCAGAAGCATTAGAGTATAGTTCGCGAAGAAAAGCTATTAAAGGGGGGTCCACTCCAAGATCACTGAGGATCTTCCAAAGTTTTCCGTGTTGGACGCAGTCAAATGCCGCACTGAGGTCGACATAGACGAGGAAGATGTTACCTCCTTTGGCGCCAACATACTTCCCTGTCAAGAGGGCAAGGTTCAGGGCCTGCTCCACTGTCCCGAGCCCCTTCTGGAAGCCGTATTGCAGGTCGGTGATGATGTTGTTTTCCCGGGCCCAAGATTGTAAACGGTCCAGGAGCACTCGGCCTGCAATTTTGCCCATAGAGTCCAGAAGGGAAATTGGCCTATAGCATGCTGGGTCATTGCGGTCGCCTTTTTTAAAGATGGGCAATAAAGTTGACGTGGACTAGGACCGAAAGAGTCCATCCGATGTTACTGCCGCAAAGACCTGAGTATTTATCGGAGACCAAAGATCTATATTATGGAGAAAAAAGTCCATTGGAACTCCATCAGGACCCGGAGCCTTTCCTGGTTTTGATGCCTTAATTGCTTTGACAACTTCACTGTGATGGAAATGGATATTTATGGGAATCGGCCATTCACGCCTAAAATATTCATCTGACTTTCTACTATCCCTACGACCCACTCGTCATCCTTTATGCAGGACAATAGAACCTGATCTAGAGAAAACTACATGCCAATGTTGCCATTTATCCACTGACCACGTACTAATAAAAGCCTTACAGGTTAGAAAACCTACAAACAATGCTAAGATGAGTTCAGAACAGTTCTTATTCTTTAGTATTAACTGCCGCTCATTACCTAAGCATCGAACTGAAATCTTCAATTTACTTTTGGATGAGGTTCCCGATGCCGTTTTTCAAACAGAAACATGGCTTCAAGACAGCTCTGGACCTGACTTAGCTATGGCACTCCCTGAAACTTATGCTATTGTCAGACTTGATCGTGAAAAACCACCAGGAGGAGGGATAGCAATTATCTTTAAAAACCGTTACAACTGCGAATTCAATAAACTCCCATGTGAGGGTTGTGAAGGCGCAATTTTTAAACTTTCACTTACACCGAATTTTACCTTCTCGGGAGCACTTATTTATAGGCCACCAGGAACCGCCTCCAAATGGATACCTAATCTTGTTGAACTTATTGGACCTCTAGTTATGAAAATGGCTAGCTTCACTATTCTAGGAGACATGAATCTACACTTGGAGAAAGATGATTGCTCAATAGTCAATGATTTCAAAACGGATCTAGCATCTCTTAATCTGACCTTAAAGAACTCCGGCCCCACACATAGAGCCGGTCATTTGTTGGATCCCATCTTCTCCAACTTAAATGACATATCTATACTCACGGCCCTCCCAGTGCCCTGGTCTGACCATTTCCTGATTAAATTTTCCCTTCTTGTAAAAATCTCTAACGGGTATAGAACATCAGTTCCTACGCAACTAGTCAGGAAATGGAAAAAGCTTGATATAGATAACCTCAACTCCTTTCTTGAGGGCCATCTCCCTTGTACAAAATCAACAGTACAAGAGTTCTCATCATCAGTCCAAACTTGGCTTATAAAAGCCATTGATTCCGTTCTGCCTAAAACTAAATTAAAACAAAATTCCCACCGCCCCCCTGCTCCTTGGTTCACTGAGACCTTGAAACAGGAAAAAAGCACATGCAAGACTGCAGAACGTCAATGGAGGAAATCCTACTGCCCTGATGCCAAATTGGCTTACAAAAACAAACTCTCAAACTACCAGAGGCTATGCGCCAAAGCTAAAGCTCAACATGCTTGCACAAAAATTACTGAAGCCCTATGCCAGTCCAAAACACTTTTTAAAACTGTAAGAGAACTAGCTGGTTCCCTCACTTCACAATCTCCTCCAGACCTAAATAAATCACAATGTGACTCTCTTGCAGCCTTCTTTGTAGAAAAAGTGGATAAGATATACCAGGGTATAGAACTAATCACAAAGGAAATTGCCAATACCAAGGTGATTCTGCCTTCTACTGACATTGGCCTTGAAACTAATACTTCAGCCCCCATCATCCCTGTGGAAACAGAGTTGTCCTCCTGTATATTCCCCTATGATGTAACACCTCCAGCTATTCTAGACAAATGGCCACTGCTAGACTTAGACCTGGTGCGTAAACTATTAAATTCCATCAAATCAGGCTCACCAAATGATCCACTACCATGCTCTGTCCTGAAAAAACTCAATAACAGGGCCCTGGAGACAATCACCAATCTTCCTAATAAATCATTATAGGAAGAAACCGTACCGAAGGAGTGGAAACATGCAATGATTCACCCTTTGCTGAAAAAAGCAGGAACAGATCCCAACTTACCATCCAACTTTAGACCTATCTCCTTGTTACCAACCTTTGCGAAAATATTGGAAAAACATGTTCACAGAGTCCTTACTGATTTCATTACTACCCATGATCTACTACCCCTTCACCAGTCAGGATTCCGCACAGGATTCTCTACAGAGACGACCCTGTTAGGCGTAACTGAGAATATCCGTCTAATGTTGGACCGCGGAGAAACGGTTGCCTTGCTGTTACTGGATCTCAGTGCAGCATTTGATACTGTGTCACATGCTGTACTTGAGCAAACACTCCACGCCACCGGTATCAGAGGCGCTGCATGCAATTGGATTAAATCTCTACTAGAACAACGCACTTTCCAAGTTTTCTCCCAATCCGCCTGCTCTGACACTATGATCCTTAAACATGGAGTGCCTCAGGGCTCCATATTGAGCCCACTGCTTTTTAATATTTACATGAGCCCACTGGCCAAAATGATAGAAGAGACTGGACTACTCATGTTCTCTTATGCTGACGATTCTCAGCTTATTTTCTCTCTATCATCCCCTGATTCCAACAACATCTCGTCATTAAAACTCGGCCTCACCAACATCGCAGAGTGGATGAGAAAAAACTTTCTCAAACTTAATGGCGAGAAAACAGAGCTACTTGTATTGGGTAAGAATAAAGAGCTCTGGGGACCCCAACATTGGCCTGATGTGATGGGCACCCCCCCGGTTCCAGTCAAATCAGCCCGCAACCTTGGAGTCATCATTGATGAATCACTTAATCTTAACCAGCAAGCTGCAAAGACATCAGCTACATGCTTCGCGATTTTAAAGTGGTTGAAAAAAATCTGTTGGATGCTGCCCAAAAATACCCAAAAAACGGTCATCAGCGCTCTGATAACCTCCAGGCTTGACTATGCCAACGTGCTATACCTGGGGGCCAATAAGGCCACAACCCGACGACTACAGACAGTGCAAAATGCTGCCACAAGATTACTGTGGAAAATTCCCATCTCCACACCCACCACCAAGTATATCCGCGAATTACACTGGCTGAAAATCGAGAATCGGGTGAAATTCAAATCCTTATGTATTATGCACAGGATCTCAACTAACAAGGCACCCAAGTACCTACAAAATCTTATACATCCCTACCGTCCATCCCGTACCCTTCGCTCAGCCACAGCCAACCACTTTGTGATTCCTAAATTCAGGCTGGCGAGAATGGGCGGCAAATCTTTTTCATATCTCGGACCCTCTCTTTGGAACACTCTTCCACTGACCCTTAGGCAGGAAACCAACCACTTGAAATTCAGGAAGGCCTTAAAAACCTGGCTGTTTAACATCTAAAACCTGAACTTCTCAATGCACTGGATCATCAGCGCCGGGAAACCCTTTGTTGGGTAGCTGTAGCGCTATAGAAATGAAATAAATAAATAAATAAAATAGGTGTTGTTCTTCAGAATGGAGGGTTCACTTGGTTCTATTCCTATTTCCGTGGGGGTTTGTGAGGAGGAACCGAAAATTTTAGAAAAATGATTAACCCAGTCATCCTCTGAGACTGCTACATCCAGATGTTGACCTTTTGCGTTATCGGCCAGGAAAGGAGATCTTACAACTTGCCAGAATTGGGCGCTGTCCTTTCTATGGGAACTATCGTGAAGTTGTGCCCACAGATCTTTCTTTATTTCTTTTTTGCGTTCCCGTATGGCTAGGATATAAAGTTTCCTTAAGTTAGAAACTTCCAATTGGTTTCTTGTGGTTCTGTGTAGGGCTTCTTTTAATCTAGAGAGGGCTTTTCGGCAAGCTGTGTAAAACCATCTCGTGGTAGTGGGCTTTATGTTCTTTAGCTTGACAAAAAGTTCGTTATCAATTGCTTCCAGGATGTTTTTAAAGCTGTTGGTAATTGACCGAGGTGTGGCGTCAGGGGATAGACATTCGAGTATCCAGGGCTTGGATTTTTCCAGAATCTTCTCAGTTACTTCTATCGGGTCAATCTTGGCCCATTTAACTGTATAGCCGTTCAGCTTGTTCATAGTTAATGAGTTTTGATTTAAAAGACTCATTTTAACAGAATGTACCTTAACCATTTTTGGGGAGATTGTAACACTGGTTGGATAGTGATCGCTCGTGGCATTTGTCCCAGTTTCAAAATTCGTTAATTGTCCCTTGAGTGAGTAAGAGGACAGTATATAATCTATAGTAGTTAGAAAGCCTCTTCCATGGAAAGTAGGTGAAAAATCCTTCTGAGGCTCTACTAACTCATTTGCATAGTCCAGATCTAAGGAAAATAGAATCTCGTTTAACTTGTTTCCACAGATCGTATGTGCAAAATGGGGCATAGGGGTGCCATGTTCATTATGCAATCCACAGTTTCCACTCTTATGGATTGGACAGAGTGGTAGATTGAAATCGCCGCCCCATAGTAGGTGTACTGTATTGGAATTAGAGTCATTTAACAGGGATAGCAGATATGTGGCAATCTCCACTAAGATTATCAGACAATCTGTTGTTGTTAGATTATTATAAAAGTTGATAAGAATATAGGTGGAATCATTAGTGAAGTTTAATTGCATAATTTGGTATGAGGGGAACTCTTTTAGCATTTTAATACAAGAGAGGGGGAGAGTATTAGCGACATAAATCACGAGACCTCCCTTAGGTCTTCCCAAAGCTCCCTGGACTGCTGGAATAAAGAAGGTTTTATATCCCGTTAAATGATTTGCAACAGTACACCATGTTTCCTGTAAACATAGTACTTGATGTTGCCTTACTGTTTCGTACCAAGATTCTATCGTTAATTTAGAGAACAGCCCTGCTACGTTCCAAAACATTATAGAGAAAATCAGTTTATTGGAGTCGGAAGGTGTGTATATAGCAGGGGGTTCACTGGGAAGTAGCTCTGTTGATATAAGATGAGAGTTAGTTGTATTGGTCAAATCATTTGGTTGGTGAAAATTTTGATCTATACTGTCCGTGGGGATAGTCAAGAATTCTGTCGTCACTTCATTAGGAGTGATAGGGTAAATATCTACAATAGTCTCGAGGTGGGAGTTGATATTAATGGGGTGGATTTGTTGTGATTGACTTGCAGAATTAGATGGTGTTAACTGGGGTATGGGGTTCGATAGGGAAAGGATAGTATGGACTTGTGTTTGGGCATTCTTTCTCTTGGGTTTTTGGGAGCTTAACGGTCAATCAACCGTCTCAAGACAGTCGTAATGGTTTCTTATTGGTATTCCCTGCCAGCCCTCAAGTGGTTGATAAGATCTACCTTGCCAGGGGTAATTGTGCCATTCTCTGGTTCTATTTCTGTTTCTATTTCCTTGACTGTAGCTATATCCCACCTGGTTCCATTGGTCGTCTTGGGGGTGCTGCCAATTCGGAATGGAAGTATATTGGTGGATATTCTTTGGAGGATAGAAGAAGGAAAGATGATGGGCGTCTAATCCGCCTTTCTTCTCCAGTGAGGGCCATGAACAGATATAGTCCACGGTAGATGGATCCCTGCAAGATACTATAATGCAGTCTCCGTGGATCGACTTGGGTTCGTCCCCTATCCATATTACTCTACGGACTGTGGAAATCCCTCCGGAGTGATAAGGTTCTAGTGGTCTATTTATACTTAGCCACTGCATGACCTTGTTCTTAAGCGACCAATTAGTTTCAGTCATGCCTTCTGTTAACTCGGGTACGCCTGTGATAATAATTGTATAAGGGGTTGCCTCTGATGGGAGGTGCACGGGGCGCCTAGGTCTTAATGTCTTTTTTAATGTCAGATTAGGTTGTATGACTGGTGGTTTAGAAGATGAAGGTGTCGGTTTATTTGTGGAATGATTTATGGTAGCATTAGTTGCTAGTTTCCCAGTTTTTCCTGTTTTTTCCGGGACTATATTGGGCGTGTGGGGCAACTCCATGGTAGATGTGATCTTTTGTACACTGGGCACTAAAGGTTGCTGGTTTTGTATCAGGGGACTAGGTTTTGATTTTTGAGGGGGAGGTATAGTCGATGCAGGTTGTTTGTTTACAACGACCAATTGTTGTGGATGGGAAGCTTTTGAAGGATGAGTACCATTATGTGACCCTTGCTTGAGTAATTGTCGGTTGTTTGTACTGGGGTGGGTTCGTGATAGAATAGCCAGTTGGGCTTCCAGGTTTCTTATACTAATTTGTATGGGTTTAAGCTGCTGTGAAAGAAGGTCTTTAATTAAGGTAGCTAGTTGCAATGTGGTTTTGCAATTTTTACAGGAGTTGTCGGTATCCTCGATAAATATGGGAGGTGGTAAGATATTATTTTCAACTGAGGGAAGTGTCATTGCTGGTACTCGTTGTGTCAATTGTTTGGATTGATCCCTTCTGGGTTCCTTCTCGGGTACCGTGAAGTGAACGGAGGCTACTGTATTTTCAGATAGATGAGAATTGCATTGCTTGGGGATTGCTCCTTCCCTTACACCTCTGAGGTGATTATCAATGGTTGTTTCTAAACTTTGACTTTGACAGGCTTCTAGGTCCGGGGTGACCTCTAGACCTTCAGATAGTAATGATTCTGACTCGAGTTGTGTTACAGATAGATCAACCAGACATGGCAATGTGTTAGTATCTGCAGTAGTCACAAGTGGGGCCGGGGTGCAGCTAGATGGAATTTGCTGAATGGGTGAAGCTGCAGATGCTAAGAAACCCAAGGACGATCGTTTATCTTTCGTAAGATCCAGGGACAGACGTTTGGCGTTCATGAGGTCGAGTGACACTCTACGCTCCAGAAGAGATATGCTGTGGTCAATTACCTCGGTGGTCCTAGTAATAAATAGATCTATAGGGCCAGTGATCTGGGCTACAGCCTGAGCATTCTTTGTTTTGCTTCTTGTTCTTCCCGGCATGGTAGACATAGGAGATATCCTGGGTACAGAAAGGTGGACGTACTAGCGTGGAGAGCCAAGGGGATAGGCCCGGACCGGACTCTATCGGGCACTAACGGGCAACAACGGGCCCGCCCTTGGCCCGGGCTTTGCCCGGGCTACGACCCGCGCGCGTCCCGCGATGCACGTTACTGAGGTTGTTTAAGTACTGTATGAGGACGAGGAGGCGTGTCACTGGGAGGGGGCGCGGCTCACGCGGGAAGAGGACCCAGCTGTAGGTGATGAATGCTGGTCCTCGCAGTCCCGGGCGCCGCGCCTCTCGCCTCCACTGCGGCCACAAAGCTGTTCTCCTCCTCGCTGTGAACCAAAGGGCAGCAAACAGTCTCTGGAGCTACTCCTGTAGCTGTAGGCAGGACGCTGGACACACGGTCAGTGAAACCTCTTAGCGAGCGGCACCCGATAGTTGTACAACCTTTATTACATTTGTTTTAACGGTCGTTACTTAGGGGCTGATTTAAGGTGATTTGGCGAAAAGCAGTAAGTTTGCTGCGCTACCCTATGTCAAAGTGAAAGGGCAGGAATGCACTGTATTATCTAATAAAGTACATCACTTTATTTCCCCCCTGTGCTAGCACCGTTTTGGCTGCCTAGCGACAATGCAGGCACCATTAATCAATGGTGCAAAGGTGACTGTGTTGTCATCAAGATTGTTTTGTTTACCATTGTTTTGTGCAGGAAGAGGCTTTTTCCTCATTCTCAGTGTGTGCAGGACAGGGAGAAAGAGGAAAAAATGAAGAGAAATAAATGTATTTCTCCTCCTTGCGCCTCCCCTAGGGAGATGTAAGCTTTTGGTGCATCCCTAGATTTACATGGTCTTGTAATTCTGGGGAAGCATCAAAATCCATGGGTGTTGGGTGAGAACAACTACAGCAACGACCATGGAACACCCCCCTATCGCAGAGTAAGGCGATTTGTGCTGCCTTGTCTCACTCAATATCTATGTGACCATTCAAAGCCTTTCAAAGTGGCTTTGCGCAGCCTCATTTATATGATTTTGTGCTTTGCCCTGTCAGAGCATCACAAAAAGTGATGCTACGGCGGCACAAGGATCTCATACATATGCCCCTTAAGTGTATGTGCGGTCACTAGATGCCTCATTCAAGTTTATTTGGCGTAGGGCAGCACACCAAGTCATCTTTCTGTGCTACCCTGTGTCAAAGTGAAATGGCCGGAATGAACTGTATTCATCCAATGCGGTGCATTCCAGACCTTTCCCCCTGCACTGGCACGGTATCGAGTGTAGAAGGGATCTTTTTTGAGGTCCTGATGAGAAGCCAGGGTAGGGCTTCGAATCATGTCGACTCAGGAGAAACAGCTCATTGAAGCATGGTATCTCCATTTCATTCCCCTTTTTTAACAATACCAACTTATAGGAATAACTAAACTTACTTTGTCCGCTAAGCTGGGAATTTTTTAACCTTTCACTCTTTATATTCACTTTTGACCCTTCCACTCACACTCCTACACCCCACATAGTATTGTTTTTTCAAACATCAGCGCTCCTGCTTAGTCGTAGGTCACAGCACGCCCGTCCCGCAGCGGGCTGGAAGACCCCGATGATGAAGCATGCCACCAAGGGCCCTTTTGGTGAGTGAGGGGTATTTAAACAAAGTTGTGTGCTGTCCACTATTGTAGGAGACACACGTAGTCTGGAGGAACACTTCTATACTTTCTTATAAGGGTGGATCCCTTTGTTTTTTGACATATTCGGCTAATTGTCAAGCTCAATACAGCGAGCCGCGTCTAAAGAAAAGGTTGCATCCTCCATTAAAGGGAAAGCACAGCAGCCTTTTTTTTTGTGAAAGCGCCCCATGTGGTTCTCTCACTTTAATGATGGCCACTCCCCTTTCTTTAGACGCGGCTGGTCATATTCATTTTGTCAATGCCACTTACACAGATGAGCACCGGCCTTTTACTTCTGCACGGCGCCGTGCAACTTCTCCCTTGTTGTTTGGTTGGTTTCAGGTCCCAAGTTTGCCACCACGCTGCGGCAGGGCTCTGTATGTCTCCACGTTATATGGTTGTACTTTGACAGCCCTGTCCACCCTAACGTGCAATGCATGATATAATTCAAAGTGCTATATATACATCAGAGTGCACTGCACTTCATTTCATGTACTTCACTAGTATATTTAGGTATCCCCCTCCCGCTTCACGTTTTGAGACCTCCACCCACCCTCGAGAACAAACGCAGCGTTCCCCTCCCCCTCCAAATCATTTCCCCCTCTACCCCCTCCTGCTATTTATTTATTGGTTTTCAAAACATATAAATAAAAGGCACTGTCATTTACAATATCAACTGCTTAAACTATTGCACATGCGAGAAGTATTGCATTGCAAATGCTTGTTTTTGGTACGGGGAGATTAGGCGATTTGCCCAGAATCACAGGATGCTGAGCCGAGGCTCAAACCTGGTTTCCCAGCTCAAAAGTTGGCAGCTCTGGCCATAATGTGTCGGGTTATTTAAGCACAATAGCCTGAAATCAACCGTATGCACAGCTGATGAGTGTTACATTTACTGCACCATATTTCTGCTGAATATATTTGCAACTTTTATACAAAATGTGACAAAAAAACAAAATTCTCAGATTGGTTTCATGATAAATTTTCATTGGCTTTCAAAAAAACAGAAGTTTTCATAATATATCATTGGGTTAAGTACAAAAATCATTGCATCATGACAATTTGTACATCCAAAATAGTTTCACGATCATAACATTTTTACAATGTAGGGATAGAAAGAGACGATTGGTGACCTTCGGCTCAATGCATTTTGGCACCTCGTGTCTCTTCCTCAGGGGAAATGGAAACCTAGAGAAGTGCCAGTACCCAGCGTTTAAAACTGAAAGCCACAAGCTCCTTATCAAGAATCCTGAAGAGACATAATACAGACCTGAACGCTGGCAAGAACTTCAAGACAACAATCCTCACAAGTTTAGACTCGAGTGAAACGGCTGCCATTTCACTCGAGGCTACGAAATGCATTGGGGTGCTCCCTAGAGCTCTTCCCAAGCATCGAGGAGCCGTCTTTTGTAGAGGGACATCTATTTGGCACAACGCAGCCATCAAATCATGGGAAAAGGTGTCAGACGCTCCTGGGAGCGGCCAGGAAGGTTATTAGACCCTTAATTGGTCTAAATTGCTTCCTTATTGCTTTTTCCTTGCTGCTCAGGGTGTGCTCCGCATTTCGGTCGCCATGTTACGAACTCTGACACTCGTTTCTCCTCTGGAGTCAGCGCACTTGTGATTTTTTTCCCCTTTCCCCACCAGAAATATGGGCTTACTGAAGATAATAGGATTAACCAAATTGGAGAAACACATATTTATCCTTGTTTTGTTGCCCTCTCCACGGTTTTAATATTTTTAGGCAATTTTCAAAGACATCAAGATAGGTGTATTTCATGGGAATTCTATGAGAGCTTACTGGTTCAAACTGATTTGTTTGCTCTTATGGTGACTCCTTACAATACTTCTCACTGAATACGTTTGTATTTATCGGTCCACTTGATCAACAGCTGCGCATTCAGTTTCACTTTTGGCTTAATGGTTATTGAGGGACTATACAGGCTACCCTGTTGCTCTTTGGTTAATACCAACTTGGATTCTACGCACTCAAGTAAATCTTAAGCTTCTATCAGTTCTAATGCCAATGGGCGCAAGGAATCTGGAGGCAACGCTAATAAAAGGGTTAAAAAAAACCTCTTTTCCAAACAAATTACCTCTGCCTTTGACACTGGAGGACATTATGGATGAGCTGAGAAATACGCGACCTTTAAAGGCAGATACTACTGCAGTGTGTCAAAGAATTGAGGAAAAGGGGTCTCGTCTGGACTCAAGACTTACAGAGCATGAACAAAGGATTAGTGATGCTCAAGATGTTGTCGCTAAGGTGGGTATTTTATCTGAAGAGGTCATTCAGTTAAAGAAGTTATCAGAAGATTTGAAGAATCATAACAGATGCAATAACTTACTAATTTATGGCATACTGGAGGGCTCTGAGGGCCCCAACATAATCAATTTCTAAGTTGCATATACCAAAAATAGTAGACTTGCTGAAACTGGCAGGTCTCAATATCCAGAGGGCACACAGGATTGGTCCTCTCAGCATATCAACCTTGAACAGACTACAAGGAATTATTGCTTATTTTCTTCAGTACTCTGATTTAATGATGAGTCTTACAGCAGCCAAACAATATAAACAAATTTTATGGTCTGGTCAGAAGATCTTTTTCAGTCAAGATGTTTCAAAGTTTACTGCTAATCGCCGAAAGGAGCTTTTAGATCTCAGACCTATGCTTCGATCCACGAACGCATGTTATGATCTTATCCATCCTTGTTTCTTCAAAGTAACATATAAAGACAGGACAATTACTTTTGAGGATCCTGCAGAGCTCAAGAAATTTATACATGTGCACAAAGGAGAATGCATGGAACTTAGTGAATCTTAAACATTCTCATTCTCTTATTTAACAGGCAGCCTTTTCCATTTTCTCTTTGCAGGTCCCTAGCCTCCCCTTGTTTTGATGGAGATGTCTCTGTTCAATATTGTCCATTTATTCCAACGTCCACGGTTTGTTCTGCTACTCTGTCTCCTTAATGATTGGTAAGACCCTATGGTGCCGTGTTTTTTAAAAATGTGTTTTGTTAGAGTTTTATATAGCGCGAACTAGACCAGAGACATCGGGTATCAGAGCGCTTTACATGACCACCAGTTTCGTTATAGAAGGACACATTCATTTTTTTGTTAGGCCCGGGAAGATTAAGTGATTTGGCCCGAATCACAGGATGTTGAGCGTCATTGCAGAGACTCGAACCCACTTCCCCAGCTTCAAGGTCGACCGCTCCAGCTTGTGTTGGTTAGGTTTTCTTCTCTTTCACATTGTCTTTCCACTACTTGTTGATACTTTATCATATTTACTTACTCTTATTGTTTCTTTTCAGACCGGTGTCTGTTTTTCTTGCTCCCCCCTCTCAATATTATTGTTCTTGCTGTTATTTACTTTAATGGCTAAAGGCCTGTGACTTTTTGTGTTCTCTCTTCTATATCTTGCTCCTCTTGTCTCTTCATCTTTTCACTCATGTTTCTTTTTAACTACTTGGTATTTTTTTTCATTGTTATATACAAACCTTTTTAAACTTAAAATTGCTCTTTTGGTTCTCTTTCACTTTCTACCCGGCCGCGTATGGTTGCATAAGCATGTTTACCCTTTCAAATTTTCTTCTATCTCTTACCTTACATCTTTTGATATTCTTTTTTTCAATACAGCTTTTTTGTTTATTGGTAGTCATGTGTACTCGGACTTCCACTATTTTCTATCAAACTTGTTGTGATTGGTTAAGATATTACTTATTTCAGGTTTCCTATTTGTTTTTAATAGCTTTTTGTACATCCCTTTGGTGAGTGGTTTACGTATTGTCTCATGGAATGTTAAGGGTATTCGTAACCCAGAGAAAAAGCAAAGAGTGTTGTCTCATCTATCAAAACTAAAATGCAAAGTAGCTTTATTACAAGAAACACATCTCAAAGAACAAGAAATACTCTCCTTGCGTAGACAATTGGTTTAGAGTGTTTTTTGGCTCCCACGCTGTGAATAATAAGAATGGTGTTAATATATTATTTCCTAAATCGCTGTGTACTCATTTGCTGAACAAAATTAAAGACGATAATGGAAGATGCCTTTTATTAAACATTAAGGTAAATGATACCCAGTTTTCTATATGCAATGTTTATGATCCTAATGGTATAAATTTAGTATTTTGGAATTAATTTTCCACTCTCCTTTCTTCCCATGCATAACAAAATGTTATAGTTTGTGCCAATTGTAATCAACTTATGGATCCTTTTTTAGATTGTAAATCTCAAACCAAGTTTATTTCAAACAAAATGCATAAGACATTTCACAAAGCTATATCTTCTAGAGGGCTGATGGATGTTTGGAGAACTTCACACCCTGATGCTTTAGAGTTCTATCTTTTCTCTCCTGTTCACAGATCCCATTCTAGAATAGATTACATATTTTTCACACAATCTACTCTTTAAATCTTGACACATGCTGAGATAGGTTCAAATCTTATTTCAGATCACGCTCCTGTCATTGTAGATTTGGATTATTCTACTCCTACACCCTCTTCACGCACATGGAGATTTAATATTGCTCTTCTGCTCAACAACCATTTTACAGACCTAGCTACATTATTCTCACAAGAATGTTTTGAGAATAATCTTCCCTCAGACTCACAGATTAATTTTATTTGGGATGCATTTAAGACAACTCCCACGGCGTTTATAATATATTTTGTTGCAAATAAAAAGAGGGCGGCACTTAGAGATTCGATACTACTCTTAAAACAAATTAAGACATTAGAACATGAATACATTTCTTCAGATTAAACAGATACCTAGTCTAAACTCATTAAAGGTAAAATGCAATAAAATAAACAGTCCTGGCATAGTGCTTGCAGTAATTTGCTTAAGTTTAATGCTAAAATTTATGGTGGTCGGAATAAGGCCAGCAAATCTCTGGCTAACTACCTTAAAATTTAAAAGCAACAGTCCACGATTGTTGCTACAATGGATAAAACTGGGGTCAGGCACGTTAGTGATTGCAAGATATTAGAGTGCTGCACAGAATACTACACTAATTTAAATACCCAAGTCCTCTCCTTCAACTGATCAGATCAACGCTTATTTTCAATCCATTCCCCAATCTCCAGAAAAAACTGTTGACTTGTCCTCTAGTTTCGGAACAAGAAATTTCATATGCCATTATTCACCTTCCAAAAGATAAAATTCCTGGACCTGATGGATTTTCTGTACGTTTTTTCTTTATTTCAGGCACTTGTTAGTTCCTAAGCTGTTGCTTCTTGTTACTCATTTTTAAATATGGGAAGGACGCAAGGCTCTTTTACTCAGGCCATGCTGTGTCTGATCCCTAAGAAAGACAATGATCTATCTCAGTGTAGTAACTACAGACCCATCTCATTAATTAACACAGATTGTAAGATTTTTGCCAAATTATTGGCTCTCCGTACTATTGAGGTCATGCCCAATTTAGTTGATATACATCAGTCAGTGTTTTTGAAGGGACATTCTATTGCAGACAATTCTAGAATGTTCCTCAATATAATTAATTTGGCTGAAGTTGTACTTACCCGTGGCTGCCATAACTATGGATGCTGAAAAGGCATTCAGTAGAGTGAACTGGGAGTTCATTTTCAGAGCATTGAAATGGCACAGCTTCAGTCCTCACATCATTAAATTCATTCAGTTATCATATTCTGTACCCTCCACCTCTATTTGGGTCATAGGCCATCAATCCAATTATTTTTCCCTCCATAGGAGAACTAGACAAGGTTGCCCTTTAGTTCCACTTTTTAGGTCAAGCCTAGCGGCAGCATACCTGTGCTACTCGCTCTGCAAAGCATGATGTATTAGGGTATGCACTAGAGGCCCCACCCACTCACCACCCATATTTGTCATGGGCTTTGTGTCATTATCCTTAAATGCTGGCTTCTGATTGGTAAATAGGCTTTGTTAGTCCTTCCTTGGTACCACATTGGCTCCATTTGTCCCCGCCCATAAGGACTGGACCTTTTACTCGTCATATTACACGGTCTGATTTATCTTGGGTGTGAGCACTATTTTGTTTTAATGATTTTTTTTTATTTGCATGGTGGTCCACTTTCAAAATTAGCGTCCAGGCTTCTTTACATAATTAATTTGCATGCAGCGCGGTCCGCTTTCACCTTGCTTGTTTATTTTTTAATTAATTTGCTGCGCTGTCTGCATTCCCTTTAGCAGCCACGCTTGTTTATTTAATTAATTTGCAGCATGATCCGCTTTCATTTTAGCGGCCGCGCTCCTTTATGTAACTAATTTGCAGCCTCTCACATGTAAGCTTGTGCCTCCCTCTGCCCCTGAATTAGGTTCATTCTGTATCCCAAGCAGCTACACTGCACAAGCACTGCTTCTGCAGCTTCCACTACCCGACCCCCCAGCCTCAGAAAGTTCAGATAAGGGGCACAGGTGGGGCTAGAGTCAGGCACATCTCGTGAGGCTTGGTTCTGTTGTGGTGAAAGGCCGGCACTTTTAGCTAAACAAGCATTTGCAATAGGTCTCGCATTTTAGCGAGTTTGAGCAATTGGCATTGTAAATGACAATGCCTTTTATTTTTGTTTTTGTTTTAAAAACATAAATAAAAGGCATTAGCCAATAGCTTAAACTCACGTCTCACGTAAATGCGAGAACTATTGCATTGTAAATGCTTGTATTTATTTTAGCTTTAGAACCTTTCTTGGAAAAAAATTGCCGTTCTCCAAAGTTTACTGGCTTTCAATATAAGAACAACAACAATAAATTTACAGCATATGCGGATGATATCTTATTATATATATCTTACCCAAACATGTCTGTACCGGCGTTTTTCTCATTATTAAATGAATACCCTATAGTTTCCAGGTATAAACTTAATATAGATAAATCAGAGGTCCTGCCCCATAATAAATATTGCCTCCCAGATACGTTTAAAGATACTGTGTTTACATGGAATCCATAAAGTATTAAGTATTTAGGCATCCTATATAAAAAATAACATTGAAAAAACATTAATATTAAACTTAATAAAATCATCACAAAAATCACTGCGTTGATAGAGGGTTGGTCCTTATTATTTCTGTCTTGGTGTGATAGATTAGCTATGATTAAAATGACGTTGCTACCGATAGTTAAATTCTACTTGTCTATGCTACCTGTTACCCTCCCACTCTCTTTCTTTAAAACCATTGACCATTCTTTGATCAAATTCTTGTGGAACACGCGCAAGCCTAGAATCTCACTAAACCGTCTTCAACAACTCAAAGACTCTGGAAGGGTCCATTTTCCTATCCTTAGGCGATATCATTCCGCCTTTACACTGAAACAAATTTAAACTTGCCTTTCGGCTAACCCATATAAAACATTAACTACCTGAGGTCGATTGGAGCAGGGCCAATGTACTCCATTTTCTTTAAATGTGGCGGTTCATATCTCTCAACCCCTCAGGACCTTTTTCTCTCCTATACTTACCCATTCCATAGGTGTTGCTAAATCTTTAATTGCCTCCTTAAGTTCTCATATAGATATTATTTCACAAATTGCTATTTGGTACACTAAGAACTTAAAACTAAATAATAGAGTTATTTCATGGAAAGAATGGATTAACAAAGGTATTTTAACCATTGGCCATATTCTTCCTGATGGCTCTCTTATGGACTTTTCTGAGATTCAGAAAAAAAGGACATATACTGTTATCATGCCACTCATTATCTATATCTTAAGGCTTCTCTTCTTCGTTTCTTCTCTCAGGATTCCTCCTCGGTCGACGAAGTCAGCCTCCCTTTCTCACATTGGATCTTTCCTCTCATATGAAAGCAACTGGTATTTACAGGATTTTGTCTTGTCCTTCCGATTTGAGAACAAAATCTGAGGTGGAGCTCTTGTGGCCGAGGGATCTTCACCGGGAGTTCTCTTTCCCGACCTGGGGCTCCCTATGGGTTTAAATTCATGGCTTCTCTCGCTCAGCAAGCACAACACAAACATTATATTATTTTTATAAAAAGGTTTTTCTGACCCCTGAGGACCTTCTTAAGTTTCAGCTGACTAATAGTGCAAAATGCTAGTCTTGTTCTCATGATAAAAGTGACTTTTTACACATGTTTCTTTTTTTCTCTTTGGTTAAAAAGCTTTGGCTGCTCATATGGGAGAAGCTGAACGAAATTTTGTCCATGACTTTCCCTTGATATTTTGCACACTTTTTTAGGAGGCTCTTCTCCCGTATGGTGCTCTCAGGGGAGTGTAGTAAAGTGTGTTGAATTGATAATAGCTATTGCCCTACAGATTATCACCACGAATTGGAAAGACACCATTAAAATTACTTTTACTGGTTGGTAGAATGTTTTATGTCATCATCATAGATTGGACTTTGCACATGCTACTTCTATTCCTTTAATGATTAAAAAAGATTTATTATGGTCACCACTTACGTCATTCTTATCCAGGCAAGATGTTCTGACCACATCTAATTTTACCAGTTATAAACCTCCATAAATGTTGGAAAATGTTTAATAGGTTGTTATTGTTATTGTTATTTCCGGTTTATATAGCGCCAACTCACCGGCAGGTCTCAAGGCGCTTATGACCGAAAGGCACAACAACTTATTTGGCAGGATGAAGAAAATACCAAAGTGTAGCTAGACTGAGCCCAAAGCCTCCCTGAATAGAATTGTTTTTAGGGTTTTCCTGAAACGAAAGAGGTTACCTTCTTTACGGAGGGGCTCAGGTAGTTTGTTCCAGATTTTAGGTATCAAAACAGAGAAAGATCTCCCGCCTTATGTGGCCAATCTGAACCGGGGGCAAACAAGCAACTGTGCATCTGAAGACCTAAGTCTTCGTTCAGGTTTGTACACCCCCAGCCGTTCCTTAATATAGGCAGGTGCTTGCCCATAGATTGCCTTATGGGCTATACATAGGCTTTTAAAATCAGACCTTTGCCTAATGGGCAGCCAATGGAGGCTCTGTAGCAACGGAGAGGCATGTGATCTTCTTGGGAGCCTGACAATAAGTCGTGCAGCGTCATTTAGTACCACCTGCAATCTATTGGTCAAGGTTTTTGGTAGACCTAAATAGAGCGCATTATTACTGCATTGCTGTTATTGCCTATTTCATGCTTTTCCTCTTTATCTTTTCCTTCCTCTTTTTTCTCTTCCTTTCCCTATACTCTCTTTTCTTCTCTTTAAAAATCAAAAAAATGCATATGGTTTTGTAATTTGTTTCTACTTTTCAAATTGGGTTCTGGTTTAGGGAACTGAAAATCGTTCATATTTCTTCTTTTATTCATAGTGCTTGAATTTAATTTTTGAAAATTATGTATATATTTGGTAATTGTTTCACCATATAACCTCAATAAAGCATTCTAAACAGAAAAAAACGGGGACGAATTAAGCTTGACGTGGAAACACTGGTTCCTGCATGTTGTGTCCACATAGCCTCCCATCCTATAGATATTACACTCTGAAGGCAGTGAGTAGTAGCACTGAGGCAGAGCAGGAGAAATGTGACACGAGGGGGTAGAGCTAAGGAGCAGCAGGGAGAGCAAAGGGGAAGGTGACTGACAGAAGCAGGGATGGAATCCAAAATGATTTACAAATAAAACACTGAAAACATTCTGAAGACATAAGACATATTATGCATCTCGACTTCCTCACCATCTCCGTGGGTGTGCACGTTTGTGCATACATTTAAGATATACCCACATACACATATACACACACACACACACACTCTCTCTCTACGCCACCAACATCTAGTCTTATCACTAAACCATGAGTTTTACTCATACAACCTGGGTAACATTAGTGTCCAGACTCACTAGCATAGTGCTCCAGGTAAAGTCTCCTGCTTGAGCCACAATGGCGGCTTGAATAATGGCGACATCCCACGTGAAAGTGTACAAAATTCCTGCAGGCAGTACTGACATCTGCATACAGCTGGTTGCCAACACTTACAGGACCACAAGCATGAATGTTCCCAAGCTGCCTCCAAGCGGGCAAGAACAAGTCAGTGGCACAGAGCTCATCATACTGCATAGTCCTACAAAAATTACCGATGCAGTAGACGTGAAGTCCACAGAATCCCTGGGGCATCAGAGATGATGGAGCCAAAAGTTTTCCCCTACACTTATTAGATTTGCCAATGCTTTGCGCCGGGTTTGCCCGAAGCAAACTGCTATGCTGGAATTTACTATTCAATGCAAATCAGAATTTGCATTGGAGAGTTTCTCAAAGTGATGCAAGCTTGCGCTATGCACTGCTGCGCATTACTTTGCATCAAGTGGCATCAAGTCCTTATCTACAAACGTTTGTTAGCAAGGATTCGTTGCACGAATTTTTGGTTAATCTGGGCCTGCCTTCTCTCGATACCATCGTTAACAGGAATGATAAGAAACAGGCAGATTGAGAAGATTAAGCCTAAACAAAATCTAACGATAAAGGCACCGCTACCATCACTGGTCCATTTCGGCAGCCGCATACAACTTGCCGGATGATGTCAGCTATTAGAAATTCTGTCCTGCTAGAGATTCACCTTCATCTGTTCAAGTACAACCAGTGAACACCAATTAATAGGATATTGAGACACAGGAAAGTGTTGTGGCAGAACACCGAAAACAAAAATATCAATGTGCAAAAATATTGTGACCTGAATATCAACTACCAAAATATTGCAAGGGTAAGTAAACACATCTAAATGTAGATTTACTATACTTAATACACCCTTTTACCTTGACAAAATATATAACAAATGGGGTTGGAAATAGTCTGCATATGGGGCTCACAGCTTCCAGCATTTCTATACTGAGTGATAGGTCTGGCAGTATACAGGACTACTTTTAAGTAACTGGGCTGCATGCTGCACCCCTCGCACTGGCCCAAAAGGTTGGCAGCCACAAACCCTGCAAGTGAGGTACACCCTGGTATCATATGGCACATTCACTGAGTCACTATGCTATAGATGAGTCACTATGCTATAGATGAGTTACAGAACCTGCACCATACAGCGCCTCCACTGAGTCACAGGACTGGAAGCAGACTGCAAAGTCACCAGATTATGGGATGTCCACCTGTAACACCGCAGGCTGAATCAAGGAACTGACAGCCTACCAGAGAATGACTAACTCATACCATCAAACAAACCATGGCTCTGCCAGTGTTCACCGCACTACTACTTAATTATGCAGATGTAATACGTGTCCTTAGCATGGAATCCCCGAGGTTTCAATGTACAGCTTTACTGTAAACTGATTTGAAAACATATCCCATATTTCTCAGCATTTTCCTTTCACACATTTAGCATGACACCATTTTTAGGGGAAATAGACTTTATAATACGATTTTTACCAAGCATATTTTGCCACACTTTTTTTACTATGTACATATGCCTTTACAACGTATGCCTTTACCACACATTTAAGGTGAGTTGGGGGTGTATGGGGTCTTTCCCCACAATTGAATGTTTTATATGTATAGATATATATAAACAATGCGTAGTAATGGCATGCGTTGTTAAAGCATATGCATTCTAAAGAATGCAGGGTAAAACATGCGTTGTAAAGGCATGCAAAGTATTTCCCTGTGTTGTCCCATCATACAACCATTTTTTAGCCACTGATGGTATTGAAGCCAATTGATAAGGAACCTCTGCCAAAGTCGGGAAGATGACTCACTTGCAACCCAGCATTGACAGTCAGCACCGGAAACTCATCGTTGACTGGCCGGATGCCGATGATGATGGTCGCAGGGCGGCTCTGACGGTGGATCTCAGATATGTTGGCAGCTAGAGTGAAGGCATCTCTCGTTGTCTCAGTGTCATCATGTTCGTATAGGATAAGCTGCTGTTCCACCTGCAAGAACCATGCGAGAGCGTGAGGGGGGATAGCTAGCTGTCGGTCTTCCCTCACTGACTCTTGCACTAGGTTATGTGTTCAACATTTTAGTCGTTTTAAGCATATTTACTCAATATTTAAATACATCAGTGCACAACGTGGTGATTCGGTAAAAGTCATCAGCAAGTAATGAACCCATAGAAATGTTCTCATGAATCAGTCCACTTATCTCTTCACCAATGCTTAAAGACAAAGAAAAGCAATGTTTCAACTCATTTTCAAAACAAATGTTTAGGTGGTGGTGTGTAGGTACTCTTGCTCCATAATCACAATAATATGTATGTTCAATGGTGGTGGCCTCTACCCAATGTCTGACAGTTCCCCTCAAAGAAAACTGTTTTAATCCATTGCACTATGCTGGGGACTTGAGTGTATTTCTAGGAAGTGACAACACCCCCCCTTGCCAGCAGTAACGCCAGATCAATAAATCTATTTCATATCTTTCTCTTCCTGGGGAGGAGGCACAGACCCAAGAAGCATTTCTGCGGTTTTATTAGGCTTTCAGGTGGTGAAGGGAGGCTTGACCTAGAGCCTTGACTTGGGATGTCACTTAAAGTTTTGAGTAAAAGTAGAGTTCTACTTTTAGAAATAGATGGCTTAGACACACACTCTCCCAAATACAGAGATGGTATTGTTCCTGCTATTCTTATTGCTCATTCTTTTAATGACTGAAGCAATATTGAAGTCCTGCTTCCTTGTTAAAGGCCTGAGCCGAAAACACAGGAGCGGGCATTTAATGTTAGTATAGCCCGCTACGTCGGGCTATAAGGCTATAGTGGCTAACTCATCGGGAAAGTGGGGCATCAATCCAGGCAGCAGCCACTAAACACCATGGATCTGTGGATTAGGGATGTCTTCAGCTGTAACCTCATCCACATTTAGGCATGTAAGAAGACAGGAAGATGTGGCCACACTGAGGCTCACTGAATATTTTCTCTCTCCAGCACTATCAAAGCCTCCAAGTCCCATCTTGCCAGTTTGGCTGTCAAATTGTAGTGTGTAGTTTTGTGAAATGCAGGTGTTTTTATTGAGTGTGAGTGAGTGGTGATGCCAGTTGGATGTGTTGTGCTTGTTTGAGGAGGTTGTGAGTAAGTGGTATTAGGAGTAGCAGTGAGTGGTATTGTCAGTGAGTGGTACTGTAAGCAAGTGAGGTCATTGGTGGTTTTAGTGTGTTGTAGAGTGATGGGGTGAGTAAAAGGCACTGTCACTCTTGAGGCTATGATCGAATCAAGCATGTTTTGGAGAGAAATCTGACCAGAACCAGAGCTACTTTTCTAAGGATTTGATTGCCACCATGATTAACCTCAATATATGTGAAACCTCAGTAAGGTAAACAAGGCAAATTCAGAAAGGGCTAGGAAGAGTATCCTATCCTCTAACCAGATCCAGGATTCCAAAGAGTTGGGAACTGAAGCTGCAAAATCTCCTAGAATCAGTTCCGGCATGGCCAGCTTACTGAAAACATGCAAAAAAGTATTTAACATACTACTCTGTATCTGTATGTATTGAGAGATAGGGAAGAGTGGGACAAGGGTGCAACATTTCCAAGTTGCTTTCTCTTCTCCACAGAAATTCTGCAAAGTGCCTTCTGTAGTTTGCCAATTACTTTACGTGAATCCTGAGAATCAAGCGATTTGGTAGTAGCAACTGTTAACACTATCATTATCATCCTCACCCTATTGTGTTTTGGATGCCCACACAGGGCCTGATTCAGAAAGTGCCTCCTCACTCGTGGTAGCGGTCCCACAGTCATAGGGGAGTCTCCGCACTTCGGCTAATCTCTGCAATATCTCAGTGAGACTTTGCATGGACTCCGTTCGAGTGCTGAGATGGAGGCCCATTGTGTATCAGTCTGACAGTGTTTTTGTGCTTTATTACATAATTGTGTTATTGTTCTAAATAAGGTTAGGAATAAACACATGTAAAAGCCTTTCTGTGAATCCAGGTGACCTGTCTCCAGAGAATTCAGGGTTAGATAGAGCCCATAAGTGTGAGATCTTGACTTGTCTTTGCCCAGTAAACTTTATTGGGGCATAAAGGTTGAAGAGAAGTGAAACTGACCTCTAAAGTGTGAGACTCACACACAAGGAGTGATGCTTGAGTTGTTATTATCAACAATCAAGTGAGTTCATGCATGTATAAAGTGTTAAGTATTGTCTACTGAGAACAACTACTCAGTTAGCCTGAGATTAAAGTGGTGCTTTAATGCATGGCCCCAAAACTCACTCATCTGAGGCATTGAAATACATTATATATATGGTCGATTCTTTGAATTCAGACCCATGGTGAGATGTACATAGAGGATAATAATTAGACATAACATTGGTGCTGTCATTGCCCCTTTTACCTCATTCCAGGTAAAGGAGAGCAGGGATTCACCTCCGTGCCTCTCCGCATTCCGAATGGCGCCGTGCATTGGAGGCTCCATCACAGTAAACACCAGGTTCAGATTGGTGAAATAGGAGCTTGGGATCTGTAGAACATCAGTGGAAAGGACTCTGGTGCCACCTTCTTCAACAGTGATATTCTGCACTCTGAAAGGCACAGTCATTGGCAGAACTTCAAGCTGGACGACAAGACCTTCGAGGACCTTGGCACCATTGCTGACATCCAGGATGAATGGGTCGCTCCCTTGTTCTGGCTTGGAGTGAAGGTACAGGACACTGCCCACGTTGATATCCTCCTGGGTGAAGGCCTGGATATTGTTTAGGCTGCCATCGGAGGTATCGCTGTGAGAGATTGTGACGAGTACACCTAAGCGTGGTGGGGTTTGTACAGTGTAAACAATCTCATGAGGGAAACTGTTTTCATCAGAAACCTAAAAATGTTGAAGGGAGAAAGACACATGAAGAACACAAAAGATAACACATCTACTTACATTGCCCGCTGCACACAAACAAACAAGTGCATACCATGTGACCCTCTTGATTCAGTGTAATTCATTGGTCTTCAGTGAACAAGTGTCATTTTACAATTTAGATCAGAGATGAAAATGTACCTTTTCCATAAGACATAGCAGTGGCAAGTGACCTACCTGTAGCTAAGATGCATCTAATAAATATTAGGACGGATTGAATGATTGCGGTACGATTGGAATAAATTATATGCAGTTGTTTATGTGGAGATCCTGAAAGTCTGGCATGGACTAGCTCTACGCTGGACACCACTGGTGAAGATGTTCAGAAAGACAGTGTCTGGAGAGCTCGAAAAATTGGAAGGCGTTACCTAGAAGAGTCCAGTGCCATTGTTTCTCTTGGAAGAGGTGGGACTTGCAGAAGTGTTTGGTGATTATCCTATCACTTCTGAGGTAGTAGTCGAAATAAATGGCATTTATGATGTATTGCAGCACTACGTAAAAAGTGAATATTTAGATAAATGTTGTCTATTGCTTTGTGACTCTCTCAGCAGTAAGAAGAGTTTGGTAAACATTGAGAGGTATATCTAGGTAGCTTGGTGTCAATGTAGATGCAGTGTCAGATGGAGAAGCATGTGCTAGATGAGTTTCTTGGACCTATGGAGTGAGCGGGAATTGCTGAGTAGGGTGTCTGAAGAATCTTTCTCCACATGCCAACACAGTTTCATGTTCCATACGTATCTTAACTATAACCAAATACAAATTCCACAGATCACCTTTTTACAACACGGAAACAAAATATCTCTTACCATTAAATACTCCTTTTTGATCTCAGCTGCTTCACCTTGAAACACATATATTTTCTCATTGTGGATGACCTGTGGTGGGTTGCCACCTTCCAAAATGACAGTGATCTCCACACTCTCTTCCACCAACACTTGGTTGGCTTCTACAGAGAATTCAAAGAAATCCCTTGCATTAGTGCTGCCATTATGATAGTAGATGATGTCTCCAGACAGGAAGTCCTTCTGAGAAAAAGAAGACACCTGCTGTGCTCCTTTCCGTATTGCACCCTCAGTTGGTGGGTTAATAATTCTAAATACAATGTCATCCTCATTTCTGATGTCCATATTTGTCTCCAGTTTTAAGACAGAGTCATCTAAAACCTTTTCGCCTCCTTGGTGGACCAACAGACCTGTGTTGTTGACAATCTCGATGTAAGGGTCGGAGGCCTGAACCTCCACGAGGGCCGTGACTTGATGGAGGCCATCAGAAACCTGCAGCTGGAACCATCCATGATCAGCACCTGAATGGACAAAGAGGACCTTTTTGTTCCTGAGATCCTCCTGAGTGAAGCGGTACACCTGGTGTGCTGTATCCTCGACAAACACAATGCTGCCAAACGGCACGCCCCTTCTGACCATAACGAGCTGCGCATCCGTTGACCCCGAATCTTTGTCAATGAAGGCAATGTCGCTGGTAGTGAGGAGGCGCTGCCCACCTCGTACCACATTGAAGACCTTGTTCACTACTTGAAATGGCACATTATCATTTACAGGCTGGATGGAAACTCTGAACACACCTCTCACCTCCTCCACATCTCGGTCAAAATAAAGAGCCTCGGCACTGCCCTCGACTTGTCTGATGGCCACAAAGGGTATATCATCCTCTGTGGTTTCTGAGCCATCATGATGATATACCACTCTACCCTGGAGAAGGTCGTCATTGGAGAATTCAGTTAGAGCCTTATTATTTGAAGGTTGTCTGGAGGGTGACCTCCTGAATAGTTTTCCATGCTGAGGACCTTCTATTACCTCATACAGGTAATTCATGCTGATGGAACTCTTGACAAAGAGGTGATCTGAAGTGATGATGACTTCTCCACCTTCAGGAACAGAAAGAAGAACATTGGTTAGCACAGGTGCATGTGGGTCTGCCCCAATTTTGATTTTGTAGGTGAACACAGGTGATACATGGCTAGTGACATAGATCCTGAACTGGAAATTGTCCTCTGTTTCTTTAGAATTCCTCACACTTGCTTCGTAGCTCAGTCGATTTCCCAACAGATCCTTTTGGGTGAAACTGAGGCCTTCAGTCAGTCTCTGGCCCTCAAGCATAAGGTTTCCCTTTCTGGGAGTTTGCAGTATTACATATTGGTAGGATGCAGGATCAAGACTTTGCCCTTCCAACAAAGCCTGCATTTCACGAGCAGTGATATTCAGTTCGCGACTTCTTTTCAGTTCTAATGGAGCCAAGTTTAGCATTCTTATCAGAGACTTTTTCACTTTAATAAAGAAGAAATTCGTGCCCAGGATTTTCTTGCCAACTTGAACTTCAAATTCTAGCCTCTCAGTGATGTCTTTTTGACGATGCTCCGCATCGGTGCTGAAGTACTTAATTTGCTCATTGTCTATGTCTTGCTGCTGGAAGGTGTCTACTGACTTCCACTCACCTGTATTGCCTTTCTTACGAACCTCCCCATACTTTAGAGGTTCAGTGATCCGATAGAAAATTTCCACCTTCTGATTCACTGCATTGGTCTCCACTGAAAGATTTGTGGTAGTAATTGCAGTTATATCACCTTGTGAAATTATTAGTCCTGTGTTGTTGGCAACAAATATTTCAGGGTCTTTGGCAATAATATGTAAAGTCGATGTTGGCCCTCGTGTAATCCCATCACTAGCCTGAAGGTTGAGCTCTTGAGCTAGTTCACCATTGTGGACAAAGGCCACGTTTCCTGCCTCTAACTCATTACAAGAAAATTCTTCGATGGCCTGTCCTGGTTGAATGGCATTTTCCACATAGCCCCCTTCCATACTCTTGCCACTGGCTATTAAAATCCTCAAGCTGTCACAAGGTGTGTCACCATCAACAACATTGATAATGTCTGAGTTCAGCACCTTTCGTGTGTGTTCTAGCACCATAAGGATGTCTCCATGTGGAAAAACCAACTGTGGAGGGTCATTGATGGGTGTGATTGATATGGGAAACAAATAGGCTTGACCTTTGCGCAAACACTCTGGAATCATCACCTTCGTGTTGATGGTGACCTCAAATGCCAATTGATCCATAGAACCCTCTGAGCCATCATGGACGTACTTCACTTTGTGTTTCATTAAGTCCAGGAGTGTGAACTTCTTTCTTGTGCTAGCACCTGGAATGTCTAGTTCGAGAGTGCCATACCTAGCATCATGAGTGACACTGAAGAGGACCTGAGAAGGTCTGATACCAATCGCAGTGAGGTCTATGGTTGGATGTGTATGCCATGATTCTAGAATTGAGGTGCCTCCTTCCCGTACTACCAATGGGCTGATTTTAAGCAGTTTTGTGAAGTTTCGGAAAATGATGGGTAGGCCAGTCTCCAGGCGGCATGGTTCTGTTATGGGTAGTTGGAGCCCTTGCCACATCAATGGGGTGGAAGTAGGTGCCACAGTTGTTGGCGCATCGTAATAATCATACTCATCTTCATAGTCTTCATTTTCGCAACCGGTCACAATATCCTTTGTGACAAGGGCGTCCTGAAGGCTTTTCTTCTCCAAGTTAATCCTCAGTTCTTCTATGCAGCCAACAAAGGATTTGTAGCTTCTGTCATCTCTCAAATTGTAACCTGCCTGGCTTTCCCTTAACATGTCCAAAGTTTCTTCATCAAACCCTCCCAGCAAGAGGTTGTCCTTCGGACGCAGGAAGGTAGGCATGCCAGTTTTAGATGTTCTGGTCTCAAAGTTATCCACACTGATTTCAAATGTGTCGGCATCAATGTAGATTCTGATATCGTGTGGCTCGTCATCGTTGACATAAATGTTATTTTGTAGCTTGACCGCACCTTTCCTGCTATTCACAGTGCCACGTAAATAACCGTTGATAATTTCTAGGTACAGAAAGTCATGCTGAGCTCCTGCCTGGAAGATCAGTGGAGCCTGCTCCACGGTTGACGTTATCTGAAACTCAATTAGCACACTCTCTCTTGCGTTCCAGCTAGGGAATGCAATGAAGGAACGTGGCCCTGAGAAGCTGAAAGGGTCATCCCGGCCTGCTGAAAACTCAAGGCTGCAACCATCTTTGACCTCTTGCACTGTTCTTGAGCCACTACTAGATGTCAGCAATGACAGGAGGTCCATATTGTTAAATATGGTGCTGTGGAGGCACCCTCTGAATGGCATAGTTGCTCCAATAAGGTAGGGAATATCCAAGTCCCCTGAGCCACCAACGTAGAGACCATGTTGAATGGCGAGCTCCTGCCAAGGCCCTGGGATCTCCGCAGTGGTGTTAAAGAGACTATCGGTGATCAGGGTCATCTTTCCATTGCTGACTTTGAGCTCCAAATCGTGTGCCACCAGGTCGTCAAGCTTCAGTCCTTCTGGAGAGTGTACTTGCACCTCACCTGATCCGAAATCCAGTCTGACCTACATGGAAGAGAGCAGAGGGCACCAATTAGAAAGCATCCACCCCTGGAACAAGGCTCACTTACTGTGGAATGGAACAGAATATGAGAGATAAGCAACCTAGCTCCCCTTTGTTTCCCACTGCAAAGTAGAAGGGATTCCTAGTTCTTTCCTTCAGCAACTCCCTCTAGGTAATAGTTGAGGTAATATTGCTGAGATGCTAGATTGCAACACTTCATCTCTTTCTTACAATATTTCAGGAACTTTCAATTTTTCATAAAAAATCCCAGGACTGGATTTCAAATAGTAAATAAGCACTCTGGACTTTTGCATTTTCCCCATATTTGCTAGTTTTGGAATAAAAATAATAAATTACCTGTTCCAGCTGCTTGTGAGCCTGCAGGTCAGCAGCCTTTTCACCTCGCTGTGCAGCCTGCTTTTACTATCAATGTGTTCAGTCCTCTTCTCAATGACCCTAATGCATAAGGCACATGCCCTGTTTCTCATGACCCTAACAACGGGAACCACATTCTGGTCGACATGGTATGGTTATTGTTCTGCTGCACTACAATACTCCCACCGCCATTGTGTTTTCTCTGCTGATGCTCTAATATTGCTCCCTTCCTGCCCTAGTATGGAAAGTTTATTACCTAGAGGTCTGTAAAGGGAAGGACCATGGTGTCTGGGTGCAGAGTGTCCAGGTAAGGATTGCTGTATGTCAGAATATCGCCTACATAAATATTGTCTGACAAATGTTGTGCCTTAAATATTGTCTACAAAACTCTCATCACAGTGGGTGTAGAATAATATATTATAAATTCCACTGGAGCACTAGTTGTGTAAACTATATTTAGGACATGAAGATATTAATGTCACACGATATGCTGACAGTTACATTGTGGTACCATACCGCGATGGAGCCAGCCCCTCTCATTCTGTGGTGGACACGTCACTCTTATTAACTGGGACAGGCAGGCAAAGTGGGCTATGGGTAGAGAAACCATGCAGGAGGCGAGAAACAGAAGCAGCAAGGGCAGGTAAATGGATCTGAGCAGAGAGACAAAGGCATGGGAAGAGACAGGTGGGTAGCTTGGTCAGTAAGATTGGGGTGGGGGGGTGAGCTTCAGAGTTCCTGACCATCACGCTGGCACATGCACAGTATATGACGAAAAGGGTGCACAAGAGGGGCTTAAAGGGCAGTGGAAAGGGAGAGGAATGCAGATGTGTGAGGGTACGAAGGGAGAGCAAGTACATTATTTTGTGAAATAACCAATATTTTTAAGTGTTTCCAAACAAAGTGAGTGTGTGTGCATTTTTGTCTGTGTGTAAACATTCCTGGTGAAATCCGACGGAGACTTCCCCATACCAGACTGAAATCCAGGGGCGTAGCTTCAGGGGGGTGTTTGGGGTGTGACACCCCTCTAATGAAAGTATTTTCTGGTACATAGTTGGGTACAGTTGCTTTCAGTGGGGTATGGTGGGGTGTCTGTCGGATTTCATCAGGAATTTATACATATATACAGCAAAAAAGCAAGCACACTCTCTCCCTCTGTTTTGAAAGTCTTCAAAAATGTTGTTTCTTTTAGGAAATATTGTGTTTTTTTTACCTTAGTATCCCTACTGTAGCATCCAGCTACAATGAATACAGACACTTATGATGACCCTTAATTAGAGCTTTATTTAGCATGTCTTGTCGGTCCCCTGTCCCTACTCTAACTGTCCCTGGTTCCTGTTCCCCGGCTCCTCCTGTTCCTGCTCCTCCCTCTGGCTCCACCCCCCAACCACTAGACTACATCCCACAGTACTACACCTCCCCCTTTCTTAACAAAATGAGCTCAATGTCCTCAGTGTTCGCAGTTCTTCAATCCACCACACGGGTTGGCGGACAGCCTGTTCCTCAAGCCTCAGTAGTGTCGAATCCGCGGTGGGCTTGACTTTGGTCAATCTTTCTGTTGTCTTAATCGGGGCATTCTTGATCACGTCGTGTGTGAACTGTCTGCTCTCACATTCCGCAGTCAGCATGTCTCTTTCCAGTGGTGTAAATACTCTTGGTTCAGATGCGCGATCTCTGTCATGATTGAATAATGTACTGGTCCTCTTCCGAGCACCCGCATCTACTTTTACTTCCGTTTGTCTTGTCCAGTTGAGGGCAACACTGTCCTCCAATTCAGGGTCATGTATACCAGACAGTACGGTGCTATCTGACGAGACTATCTTGGTTTGATTCGATAACTCACTCACAGCCTCGGGTTGTCTGGCGGACTCGTGAGCTGTCTGTGCATAGGCATGTTTCTCTCTTATCTGATGATCACGCTCAACCGACACGTCCGCTTTTCCTTGCGGGGTGACTGGTTGGTCCCTTCCCGTCCGGTGACCAAGGTCCACTGTCTCTGTCTTCCCTCTGTGGGTCCTTTGAGTCAGCCTCGCGGACCCCTTCAGGGGTGACGGTGTCTGATCTGTGTCCAGATATACTTGTGACTGACATGACAGGTTGTCTTGTGGCATGACTGAGTGTTCAGAGTCCTTAGTGTGTGACGCGTTGCTCTTGACGTGAAGGGTGTCTTTTGGTTCCATGGTGCGTTTGAGTGGTTGACGCCATGACTGTCGTCGGGACCATGACGCGGTCAATCCACGGGATTGAACAGATGAGCACTCTGAGTCGGAGAAGTCTTTTGTCGACTTCCAGGATCGGACAGACGTGCTCTCTGAACCAGAGGAGTTCCTGGCCATGGACGTGCTTTCTGGGTCAGAGAAGTCTTTTGTCGACCTCCAGGATCGAATGGACGCGCTTTCTGAATCAGAGGAGTTCCTGGCCATACTCCTTTTGAAGCGTTCCTTTGAGGGTGTATCGGGTAATGGATGTCTGGAATGAGTGGGCCGTGACACGTTGTTCGTTGACTCACGGTTGTCTTTAAGGCGATTCTCCGGGCGCCTTTGTCGACTTGTCTTTGGCACTGTTTCGTTTGAGAAGTTGCTCAACGACCACGTGCTTGTTCTTTGTGTCTGCTCTTGAGGTTTTCCATCTTTGCCTTGCTCACATGTTAACGACGTCTTCTCAGTTTCTTCATTGTCCCCGGTGTCATTGATGCGCTGGTCTGTTCCTGCTCGTTGTTGGGGAGAGTCATTTCGTCTTGTGCGACTTATTTCTTCTTCCCACTTGTTTGATGCTCGGATACCCATGATGTGGGTGTGATGTGTTCTCCTGCTGGATGATGTTCCCTCGGACTCGTCTTCACAACTTGACGAAGAGTGTTCTTGCGCTAACTTCCAGTTGTGACCAATTTGAGCTCTCCTTCTATAGTTTGTCTTCCTTACTCTCTTGTTGTGTAAGTTGCCATCTTGTTCAGGGGTGCGATCTGTCCCACCTGACACTCCTCCTTTGTCAGCCTTTGACTGACACCTTGAGGGTGAAGAACTCCTTGAGGTTGTCCTCTGACTGCTTGACCCGGAGTATTCCTTGTCACTGTGTCTCTCCCGTTGGTCAGACTTTGAATGACACCTTGAGGGTGAAGAACTCTTTGAGATTGTCCTTTGACTGATTGACTCAGAGTACTCCTTGTCACTGTGTCTCTCCCGTCGTCTTTCCATTGGTCTGCCTTCCCTCTCTCTCTTTTCTGTTTTGTCTGTTTTCCGAGTTTCATCTGTCCAGGCACCTTGAGAAGTTGCCTTCAGATTCGGGTCCTTTGATCTGACTCTTGCCTTGATGTGCATTCCCATTTCAGCCTTCCTGATGATTTCTTCTAGCGACCACTGTCCTCGCAAGATCTTGAGCTTTGTGTTGGGGTTTACACAGCCTTCAATTATCCGGAGTCGAACTGCGTCCTCATTCGTAAAGGTGTTGAAGTGGCAGCCTTGTACCAGGGTTTGCAGCCGAGTGATGAAAGTTGGCAGTGGTTCACCTGGTTCCTGTCGAGCTGTGTTGAAAGCGATGCGCTCTTGATCTACTTCCGCTTGTGCGGAGAGGCGGGCACATAGCTGTTCTTGGAGTCTTTTATAGATTTCAGTGTCTTTTTTGGAGAATGTTTCGATTGGGCATCGGCCCTCTGGACCCACCAAATGGAGGAGCAGCATTAGACATTTCCTCTCTCTTTGTTCACCATTGGCGTCCAGGAAGTCACCCAATGTCGCCAGCCATTGGTTCTGTTCAAGACACAGACTCCAGGTATCATACTGCATTCCTGGGGGTGGTGCTCTGATGCAAGGGTTGCATCGTTGTGTTACTTCTTCCCTCGCCATGAGAAGAGGATTCTGATGGATCATATTTGCAGGGCACGGGCTGTTCACTCGTCTTCGCGTCTTCGTAGTTGATCTTCTTTAGTCGAAACTTGCGGTCTGATCATGTGTTGGGACGTTGGTAATGTTTGCGATCATCACGGTCTGTGCTAGTGAGTCACGTGGAGTTAGTGCGTTCCGAAGTGTCCACTTGTTGTAGTTATCTGACTCTTGCATGTATCAGTGCTCGTTTCTTTCCTGCCCTTGCATTGGCCAGTGTTTGTTGCATTACCTTTGTAGGTGTTCGTGCTGGTTTGTTGTTTCTCGCCAACGTTTGTTTGTTCGCCTCTCAAATGCTTGTTTGTATCTTTTCGCCACTGCTGATTGGTTTCTTTGCCAATGTTTGTTTGGCCTTCGCCAATGCCGGTTTTCTTCCTTGGCCACGATTTGTCCAATGCTTGTTGATCTGTATGTGTCAATGCTTGTTTATTCTTAGCCAGTACTTGTCTTTGCATGCACCAATGTTTGTACGCTCTTGCAGTTGCCAATGCTTGTTGTATAATTTCTTTTCTTGTCTTTACCAGTGCTTGTTTTTCCTTTTTACATTTGACAATGTTTGTTTTCTTGCATTTGTCAATGTTTGTTTTCACAGTTGCCAATGTCTTTATTAGACTGGAGGGTGCCTGACCCCAAAATGGCCGCTTCTAGTTTTCCCATTGGGGATGTCTGTGGCTGCCTGACTTAAAGATGGCCGCCGGGCTCGAAATCCCGTGTCTCCCGAGATTTGGATCCCCTCATTGACTTTCAACTATCAGTACCGGCAGGCTTCAGGCACTCACCGGGCAGGCGTGTGAGGTCCACGCTGAATGCTGGGGTCTTCGCTCCTCGCAGCTCTCGCTCAGGATCTCCTCACGTCAGGTAGGACCGGGGTGGGCTCGCAGCGTCGCTACCGCCTTGCTTCTTTCCGGTTCGCGCTCACTCGGCGACAGCGCGCCAAAGCTCACGCCTCGGGCGTGAGGTCCCGATGCCGGTGCGCACTCAAGTTTGCTTTCCTGTGCTTGACAGCGCTTACCGGCTGGTCTTCTCAGGGGCAGCGCTCTTCTCCACGGCGATCCTCGCCACGACGGGGCGCTAGGCAGAGTCGGAGTGGGCTCCCGACTTCTGCTCTTTCAGGGCACGCCGATTCCCACGCATCACGCGTGATTCGCGTTTTGGCGCCAACGAGCGCTTCACTTCTTAAGCGCTCCGGCGCTTGTTGCTTCGGCTTCTCTTGGGACTCCCACAGTCTCCTGACTGGTGAGTAGGTTCACCTGCTGCTGGCCTCTCAAGTCAGGCGGCAGCTTCACTCGTCACAGCAGCACCTTTCTTTTCTCGATGCTGCTCGGGACAGGACGCTCCTGCAGGGTTCAGTGGGTGGCAGGCACACCAATCCCACCCTCGTCGCCAGTTGTAGCATCCAGCTACAATGAATACAGACACTTATGATGACCCTTAATTAGAGCTTTATTTAGCATGTCTTGTCGGTCCCCTGTCCCTACTCTAACTGTCCCTGGTTCCTGTTCCCCGGCTCCTCCTGTTCCTGCTCCTCCCTCTGGCTCCACCCCCCAACCACTAGACTACATCCCACAGTACTACACCTACTAATCCGCATTTGTCTTCCTTTCCACTTCCCCTTTCGCCCCTCTCATGCACCCTGCTTGTCCTATACAGTATTTTAACATTACATGACAGTGTAACTGTTGGGAAATCTGAATCGGCCCCTTTCTCCCCCATCTTAATGACCAAGCTGCGCCCCTGTTAAATCACCTGTACCCAGCCACGGCCCGTGCAGGTAAAAGCGGTGTTATTTTGACAGATGACGACGAGGGGAAATTAAATTAACACTGCTATCTGTTCCCAACTAATTATCACAAAATGCATTAGGGGGTTAAACACCCCAAACACAAGAGATAAGAGATGGCCATGATGAAAGCAAAGAGATTGGACAGGACGAGCAGAGAACCAGAGGAGCTAGAGAGACGCAGATGGAAAATATATGAGGGAGCGAAACTGAAAAGTAGTGAGAGAGTAAACAGAGATGCAACAAAAGGGAAGGAAAGGGCAGAAAGGAGCATGGCATGGATTGCGTTGGGAAGATATGAGAGATGGGATTAGAAATAAGGGAGTGGGCGGCTGAGATAGATGAGAAGATAGAGAGAAGGTAAAATACAGAAGTCGAAAGAGGAAGCGGCGATTAGCAAGGCAAAGACGGCAGAGCAATGAATGAGACATAGTATGGAAAAGGGCAAGAGAGACAGTGAGAGGCGCAGTGCAGGCAGACAGAGGAGTAATGACAGTGAAACAGAAAGATGGAAAATAGAAAGTGAGAGTGAGAGATTTAATGTAACATCAGCAGCAGTAGATGGAATTGGCCAAGGCCACATTAAGACCATTAGAAGCTTTAAGCACTTAAAATATTTTGGTGCTCCCATATATATCTATTTTAAAATATAAACAATAATAACCAGTAAAATAAGATTTTATTTGTTGAAATGAAACCCAGCTTACAGTAAAATGGAAAATAATGTTTATTTTGGTATACTTCCACTTATCTATGTTTGAAAAGTGTTTTCCTACTTTTTCTAATTGCAACCTTTGCAATTTTGCACCTTTCCCTTGATGCTCTAAGAACGTGCTTTTTTTGCTTAATGGTTAATCCTGCCCTGGAGTTGGCTCCTCACCTGCACAGCGCCGTCTCGTAATTCAACCAGGAGGTAGTCTGAGTCACCGGCGGCCAAGAAGAGGACTCCCTCTGGCCTCCCGGTGAGGAACTGCAGGTGGAGCGTGACTTCATCATAGACCTCCTCCAAAGGGACCTCCAGGTAACTGTTTCCGAAAAAAGAAGCTGCAAACGAAAAAGAAAGGGAAGGGTAAATTTTTGTGTTTGTTATCCTCCATATGTATCATATAAACATGGTATAGACATGGAATCTGACAGGAACAGAAGCTTATCTGGCCCATTGGGTGTTTTTGTTATGCAGGCTACTCACTAATCCCAGTCCCCGCATGGTCCCCACTACTTCTGCTGTTGTGAGGTCAATGAGAGCAAACGCAGCTTGTATTCCCTTATTGACCTGCTTGCATTAATTTAATCTATTTCTGAAGCTACAAACAAATCTAAAACTCTGTTTAACCTCGTAAAAGAGTTAGCGGGCTCTAACACATCAGCCAAACCCCTTCCACTGAATAGTGTCCAATGCGAAGAACTGGCGTAATTCTTTACAACAAAGATTGAGACAATCTACCAGGATATAATAAAACAGCACCTGGCTCAAGCAAAGAGGGAATCGGACCCCTGCTCGAACAAGGAGGTCATCTCCTCTCCGCCATACCTGTCCTACTAGCCACTAACATCGTGGCCCGTGATTGATGTTCAGGGTCTTCGAGACATCTTAGGAAAAGTAAAATCTGGCTCTCCCACCGACCCCCTCCCGATTTCAGTACTCAGACTCCTGGACACCCCACAACTCTCCGTGATATGCCAAACTCTGAATTTATCCCTCTCCACGGCAAAGGTACCAGCATTATGGAAACATGCCATGGTTTCACCTCTACTCAAGAAACCATCGGCAGATCCGAAAATCCTGGCAAATTTCCGCCCAATATCCCTCCTGCCTGTTTTCTCCAAAGTCTTGGAGAAACATGTCCATGGACACCTCGCCAGGTTTGCGGAGGAAAATGATTTACTGCACCCCTCCCAATCGGGTTTCCGCCCTGGCTTCTCGACGGAGACAACACTGCTCGGAGTGATGGAAAATCTTCGCCTCCTGGTTGATAGAGGGGATTCCGCTGCGCTGATTTTACTTGACCTCAGCGCAGCGTTCGACACCATCTCCCACAACATTCTGCTAGACTCACTCTCCAACATGGGCATCAGGGGAAATGCACTGGATTGGATTGCATCTTTCCTGACACTCAGGATATTTCAATTCACCTCCAGTACCGCGGCCTCAAATGTCCACCTATCCCCCTATGGAGTGCCTCAAGGCTCGGTGTTAAGCCCCCTGCTTTTTAACCTCTATGTAACCCCGCTTGCCCAGATCGCCGAAGCAGCAGGTCTAAACAAGTTCACCAACGCCGACGATTCACAGATTGTATTCTCACTCTCAAATGGTGAACATGACTCCTCCTCCCTCCTGCAGACAGGCTTAGGAACATCGCCACCTGGATGAGCACCAATATGCTCAAACTAAATGGCAGCAAAACGGAGGTCTTAATAGTGGGTCCAAACCAAAACCTCTGGAATCCAAGACACTGGCTATCCGAAATGGGCCCCTTACCCATCCCGTCGCAACAAGTTCGTAATCTTTGCATTACCATTGACAATGGCCTAACTATGGAGCCCCAAGTTACCAACCTTACATCCACCTGTTTTACAATTCTGAGGTGGCTCAGAAAAATCATTTGGATGCTTCCGGACGACACACAAAAGACGGTGGTCAACGCACTAATCACCTCCCGTTTAGACTACGGTAATGTCCTCTACCTAGGGGCACCACAGGCAGTCATGCGACGTCTTCAATTGATGCAAAACGCCGCAGCAAGACTGCTATGTAAATGCCACAGAAGGGAACGCATGTCCGGTCACCTTAAGGCGCTCCACTGGCTATGAATCGAAAATAGGGTTAAATTCAAAACTCTTAGCCTTATGCACAGAATAAAATGGGGGAATGCCCCCAGATACCTTCAAGCCCTCGTGCAAACCTACACGCCGGCTCGGTGCCTGAGATCTTCTACCCAAGGCCTTTTCTGTGTGTCCAAAACACGACGCGCGAGGATGGGGGGAAAATCCTTCTCCCTTCTGGGCCCCAAGCTCTGGAACTCCCTCCCGCAATCCCTACGCTTGGAAACCCGCTACACTCATTTCAGCAAAGCCACTAAGACCTGGCTTTTTAACCAGTAACCAGTTCCAGCCTCTCTCCTGAACCTTTCAATCTGCCTACGAGGTTTAGTATCTCCTAGCGCCGGGAAACCCTTTTTGGGTAGCTGTCGCGCTTTAAAAGCCCAATAAATAAATAAATAAAATTACTAGCTGCTAGTTTCACCTGGTTGCATGATTCACTTTAGTGTGAAAGTTTAGTATGCCTTTTTATATTTGATTATTTTTCTGGCTCCAGTCCATACCTTGGTACGGCTGAACTTCGAGCCAACAGCTATCCCATTATCTCAGGGCCTGATTATGACTTTGGCAGCCCTCCAGTGGGCCGACACGCCATTGCCCCACGGGTTTACCGCCAAAGCCGTACTCACATAGCCCGTCGGGATATGATTGTAATCCTTGCTGGTCGGGTAGTGCTGTGGCCATGTCATGGTAGTACCAACACTAATCACCAGGTAGGGAGGAGGAATCACTGTCCATTCAGTTCCCCCATGTAAACATACTTAACAATCATAAAGGAGAATGGACACATTCTCCTTTATGATTGTTAAGCGTGTCATGGTAGTGCCTGTGTAAAGGCCCATAGGTGATACTCAGACATGTACCGCATTGATACCGCTGCAGCGCGGTCCTGTATTTGCGGCATGCACCATGTGGTGCCTGCTGCACCATACAGGAACTGGGTTGCAAATCTACAGGGGTGCATAACATGTACCCCCCTGCATGCACCGCCAGGCCCAGAGGCACGATGGGTCCCTATTAGGGTCCCCTTTGTTGTCTCTCTGCTAGCCTTTCCATGGCACGCTCACTGCCATTGGAAGGCTGTAAGTCAGGCAACTCGTAAATATGCTCAGCGGGTTTCACATCTAGCCCGGGACCAGGGTTCAATTCCCCGCCTCGGCGGGTCTTGGGCTCAAAATTCCATGGACCTGATAATTCTCGCCTCGGTGCCTATTCCAATCATGGAGTCCCACTCTGCAACTCTGGGCAATAGCTTGCTTAATCTCCACAACGGCCCCCACAACGCTAAGGATGCCTGGCCTCCACCTTGGGGGTGCCCAGGAGTGGACGCCTCACAGGGAAAGCCAGGATGGGTTCCTCTGCCGCATGGAATCGTTGAAACCCGGCGGTGCTGGGGGTTTCGTGGCGGCCTGACTGCCGCAGTCAAAATAATGCCGGTGGTCCAGCAATGCAGCGTAGGTCGGGCGGGCCGTCATCACAGGTTCGGTAGTCCTATGGACCGCCAACTTCGAAATCAGGCCCTAAGTGGACTCACACCGGCGACGCTGTTTTAAACACTCAGAATGAGTGAATGTAGTTGTTATTGCATTTACCCTTTTCTTACAGACCAGCAAAATATATGCATCTCTTGGTTCATCATCAACAGGCTCCTGTGCCCACAGCCTCTTAATCGTGACCATAGAACAAACTGTCAGCAGGAGCAGCCTTGGGAAAGAGCGGCTGGGGCGTCCTTACCTGCCACATATTTGTCATCCTTGAAGAGGTGGGACAGGGTTTTTGGTGGGACACTATCCGGTTGAGACTCCACATTTTATGCTCGGCAACATGGCTCAAACCTGAATTGGATCTTAATATTAAATTTGTATAGGACTGTATGCATTTTGATCCTACTCTACGGATACCATGATTTAGATATGTCAAGAAGAGGTTTAGATATGTCAAGAAGAGCTTCCTTAAACTAAGCCACCCTTCCTTTTTAGTAACCCTGAGAGTATTGTTATAGCGACCTCACATTTATTAGTCAGCTATGCAATAAGAGGGAATCCAACGCTTTGTCAAAGGCCTAAGTCAGGTTGTGTACTTGTGCAGACCACTTTGTCTTTAGAGCCATATCTTTTATAGGACATGTCTGTCATTTTTTGCTAACACGCTTTAGGCTGAATATGGTCCTTTTTTGCGTCCTCAAGGGATAGACCATAGACATGGATCACCCACCATTTCTCTGTGATTTAACATCCAAAGAAGACAATATGCACTTTATTAAGTTTTGTCCAGTTTACAAACAACTGAGACTTTGTTTTTCAGGGCCACTTTTAGTTGGTAGATACTTTACTCAGGCCAGGCCCGCGTTGCTGTTTTTACAACTACTTAACAACCCCCTGATCTGTTGGTCTGTTGCTTGTTTTTTAAACTGTGCAGTTAGATTAAGGAATTCAATGATTATTGATTAATGATGCATTGATTTTAATATTTTGTGCATGCATCGTTTGGCTTATATCTGTACATGACTTTTGTGGTTTTATTATTTCAAACTGAATAAAGTATTTAATGATGATGTGTAAATGTAAATGTAAATGTACAGGAATCTATATAGCACAAATCACCAAGCGGTTTCTAAGCGCTTGCTTAGGGAATCCGTCCTGGTATTCCCCTGTGAGATAACCCCGGCAGGGTATCCACAAGGTGAAAGCCAGGCATCCCACTGCTAGGGGCCGTTGTGGAGATTAAGCAAGCTATTGCCCAGAGTCGCAGAGTGTGAACCCATGAATCGAGTAGGCACCGGAGCGAGAATTGTCGAGTCCATGGACATTTTAGGACTCAAGACCCCGCCGAGCCGGGAATTGAACCCTGGTCCCGGGCTGACCTCTGCTTCCAGGTCTGCCTCCACTAACCAGTGAGCCACACTTGTGTAGATTTTATGTACCTAATTATATGTCTAGTATAAAACCCATTAAAAAAGTCTTTTTAAAAGGCTTATTGGCTTTAACAAATGTTTTCCACAATACGTAAGCCAGGCCTACTACCTTTTTCATCACTTTCCACTATAAACAGTTCAGACATATAGTGTTTGACATAACTTTTCCCAGTGAACCTTTCGGGTCTATAGTTTGTCACAATACCAACGCAGACCTACTGTTTTGAACATATGTTTCCCACAAGGTAACCATCTAGCATACATTAATAAAATTACAAATGTATTCAGAATTACAGTTGGCTAAGAAAAATACTATCTCTACTAAAACAGCCTAATAAGGATTATCAAAGTACAAATCTTTATCCCCTCGTTTTGTCAGAGGTTGTAACCAACATCAAACTGTTGCTTTTACAGTAATCTGTAAGATCTCATGTATCAAAATACCTCTCTGAAGGCTTTACTAAGAGCAATATTAATTCCTGCCATAAATATGTCAGGCCTACGGCCTTCATCATAGTTTTTCCAAATAAACAGATGAATGAATATTAATCTTATAAAGCGCAAACTTTTCCCAGAGGCCTCGAGGCGCAGCGGAAAGAGCCAGTAGTCGAGGTACTTGAAGGGCTCACACTGATTAGCTGGCGAAGAGCCAAGTCTTCAGGGCCTTGCGGAAGAGAGAGTGAGAGTCTTGTCCAGAGATTGAGAGAGGGAGAGAATTCCAGAGTCTGGCAGCAGCAACAGAGAAGGCTCTCCCCCCCTCCCCCCCACCCATCTGGCTCTCCTGAACCTAGGAACTACCAGCCAATATTTAGAGGCAGATCTTAACTGCTTGGTGGGAACATATCATTGAAAGGCTTTTGATAACTTCAGAGCCTACATTATAGAAAGCCTTGTGAGTAAGGCAAAGGACTTTAAACAGGATTCTCCGGCCTGGAGGAAGCCAATGCAGCTTACTGATAGACGCTGAGACTGAATGGGATTTGGGAAGGCCCATCACCAGCCTGGCCACTGCGTTCTGCACCAGCTGCAGTTGATGGACGAGTCCCTTATTAGAGCCCAGTTAAAGGATGTTGCAATAGTCCAATCTGGACAGCGCTAGGACAACAGCAGCCTGCTTTCGGGAGGAGAAATAAATAAATTGCAAGATCTTCCTGAGGACCCTGATAATTCCAAAACAGGTGGACACTGTTCTGTTGGTCTGAGGGCCCAGGGAAAGGAAACGGTCCACTATGACACCAACATTTTTTGCTGTGGGACCTGGGCAGGGGCCGAGCATATCAGGCCACTAGGCATAGGACCAAATAGTCTGTTGGTTACCAAAGACCAAAACCCCCTTTTTCTATTACCATTAAGTCTGAGGTAGTTCTCTAGCATCCAGGAGGACACTGCATGCATGCAGTTTTTGAAATTGGTTGCAGATGCTTCTATGCTGTTGGTGATGGACACCATCATTTGGGTGTCATCAGCATAGGACAGCACCTCCAGCCCAAATGATCTAACAACCTTGGCTAGAGGGGCAACATAAATGTTAAAAAGAGTCGGACTCAATGAGGAGCCCTGAGAGACTCCACAAAACAAATATTTCGGAACTGAGTTAAATTGATCAATTTTTTTAGGGCTCGCCTATCCCATTCCGCAAGGAATAGATAGGGGAGAATTTTAGTGGGCAAAATAAGTTCTCAAACCATCGGGCGGATTTCCGACAGTTCACGTGAACACAAGCACGCACTTTTCCCTCGCTTCCGAGCCGCCGGCCTCCGAGAGCTTCACTACAAAGGGTTCCCCCGCCCACTGCTTCACACTTCACGGCCGCCAGGCCATGTCTCCCATTTCTCCTCCCCCGCCCACTGCTTTACACTTCACGGCCGCCCGGCCGTGTCTCGCATTTCTCCTCCCCCACTCCCCACAGCAATGCCAACAGCTTGTTATTTATTGTTTTCACTTACTTTTGTGGCCACTAACTATACCCATGTTATTATAGGTGAATGCATTACCGTGCACTTTTTTGCAGTATGTACCTTTTTTTTAATTAGAAACATGAAATGTTTTCTATGTCTATGATGGTGACATTGCATAAAAAAGAACAAGCATTTCATGCTGTTCACGGGTCAACATCAGAGTTCCACATCACGCATTAGGTGTCATATTTTGTTCATCAGTCTACTGTTGCTTTCGACCTTTGACACCATTTGTGCCTGCATGTGTATATTTAACTCAGCACTGACCAGCCTTGCCTTTCATTCCAACCGCGATCCCCTTCCCCCACCAGATATCACGGCCAATGCTTGTTTCAACTTGCATTCTTTCTCAAATGGAATAAACTCGGAGCCGGTGTCCGGAGTTCAGGGGTGAATTTGCGCATCCATAAAAGCGGTTCGCATGGCATTGGACTTTCCGGAGCTAAGTTTTTATAGTGAGTTTGGACACCCGTGTATTACAGTTGCCGTTTGACATTTTGGTGCCTGTTGAACACTTTGCATGTGAATACTAAGAGGCATTATGGGACTAGCAGTCCCGCTTGTTTTATTTTTGTTTAACCATGTTCCTTCTTTACCCTCCCTCTCACCACTTCCCCGTGCTGCTGACACCCCTTTCCCCACCCTCCCCGTCATCCGCGCTTGTTTACGGGGTAGGCAGCTTTCCTGGGCGATTATTTTGCAGTGTTTACAAGGTCTATATCCTTGTCAGGGAGACAAATGCAAGTCCCTTCACTGTACCCCTTCTGTAAATGTACTGTACTTTTCAACCATAATTTTCCTTCTATGGCTGGCTCCTTCATATTCCGCTTGCGCATTTTGTTTGCTTGACGTGCTTGACATTTATAAGCCTTGTTACCACCCCCCCCCCCCAGTATTTCTTATCACACTCCAAGCTCATCTCTCAACTCCGTCCGAAAAGAAAAAATCTCGCCCCCAGATACACATCATGAACCATCTCTTTTCCGTCACGATGAGCAGTCTCTGCAGTTTTAGTTTTCCATAATACTGCAGACATCATGTTATTTCAAAATAACGTGGCTTGTGAGCATCTACCCTAGGTTTTATCTATCTGTGCATTCTGTTTACTTTGGTCTTTTCCTCTTTTTTACTATTCCTATCCCACATCTCTTCCTCTACCTCTCCCTATATTCCTCTTCCACTCTCTCCCATCATCTTGCTCCCTCACTTGTTGTAGTGGTCAACTCCGATGTTCCAGTCGCAACAGTTTCAAAGACAGGTCCGTGAATTATAGCTCCGACCCGATGGCGGATAAAAGAATCCAGGTTGGAGTCCGCATGCTAATACATACACCCAGTTCCTTATACGTAATCATAAATCATTCCCAAAACCAAAATGTAAAACTTTTCACAAGAACAACTTGCAATATTTTTAAAAGACCGCTCGATGGGAGGATAGTGCACAGCACGTTATGTACTAACAGCTTGTGCTGTAAACATAAGGCACCAGAAACCCTGTACCTCTCTGGTCCTCGTTACTGCTATGACCAATGAGACCAGCAGTAACAAAGACAGTGCCGGAGGTACCAAAAGGGCAGAGTGGGGAGCAGCCGCCATCTCTCATCCACGATCCTCAAGCATGCACAGCGTGTATGCGACTCGAGAGAATCGTGGTTCTGCTGTCTGTACTTTTTTTTCTCAGGTTCCCGCCTGCTTTGTCAATAAAACCAATGCCTTTGATTTATATCATAAATGATAGCAGCTGCAGTTCCCCTGCATTGACGACTCATGAAAACGGGTACCAGCAGTAATGTTACTTTGCAGCTGCAATTTCGATGTTATTTTTGAATGATTAATGTTCAGCCGCTGCAGATTGACTTCCCGCATTCTGCTGCCTAAGGTCAGCGTCTACGTTGTCAGCGAGTCCTTTCTTGCACACAGAAACAAATAATATACCTAAGTCATGCAACATAAACGTACATTTCTTGGACTTTTTTTTTAACTTACAAAAAGGGAAGATATATGGTAAAAATGAGACTGATAATTGAACACAAGGGTTTATTCTATTTTGAAATAACCTTCAATAGGAACAAATACAACCACCCCAAAAAGAAATTCTTTTTGTGCCTTTCTGACCCCTGTTAGACTCGTTTTTTGTGACCTTCTGCCCTCTGTTAGACTCGTTTTTTGTGCCTTTCTGCCCTCTGCATCACCACATCATCACTCAGCGCTACCCCAGCATCACTCAGCACCACCACATTATCACTCAGCACCCCCACATTATCACTCAGCATCACCACAGCACCACCACATTATCACTCAGCACAACCACAGCACCACCACAGCACCACTACATTATCACTCAGCACCACCACATTATCACTCAGCACCCCCACATTATCACTCAGCACCACCACAGCACCACTCAGCACCACCACAACATCACTCAGCACCACCACAACATCACTCAGCACCACAACAGCATCACTCGGCACCACAACAGCATCACTCAGCGCAACCACAGCATCACTCAGCGCAACCACAGCATCACTCAGTGCAACCACAGCATCACTCAGCACCACCACAGCATCACTGGTTCAAATATGTTCTCTAAATGTTTCAAGCTTTATTACAAATGTCACAAAAAGATGGTAATATTTCACTTCTGTTCTTTGATTTTCGTCACAATAAAATACACTGAACATAATCTTCACAAAAGTTATTTACAAAACTTTAAGCTATTGCCATTATAAATTACAATCACTTTTATTTAAGTATTAATTATTTAAAAAAAATAAAAGCCATTGTTATTTGTAATATCAATACATCTAAGTCACGTAAATACAAAACATGTTGCATTACAAATGCTATAGGTGTCACATTTGCGAAAGTTATAACTATTGGCATTGTAAATGACAAAGCTATTAATTTAGCTATTTTCAAAAACAACACATAAATAAAAAAAATTGCCATTTACAAGACCAATAGCTCAAACTTTCCTAATGCGAGACCTATTGCATTGCAAATGCTTGTTACAATTTGTGACCGTCAGTAAGAAATGAGGTAAGCAACTTCAAGGCAATGCCGATTACCCCTACTTCCTTAAACCAGTCCACCAATCTCAAAGGAGATATGGAATCAAAGGCCGCCGTAAGGTCTAGAAGAATAAATACCGTAGTGTGACCAACATCGACCTGGGTCCGAATGTTATTGATTACAGAAGTTACTGCTGTCTCCATACTGTGTTAATTGCTAAACCCATGCTGCGAGCCATAAAGCAGCTGATGTTCGTCTAGATAGGAACTGAGATGAGAATTAAGAAGTTTTTCTCCAATATTTTTGCATGAACTGGTAACAAAGAGATGGGCTGATTATTTTTTAACTCAGATGAGTCCAATGAGGCCTTTTTTAAAAGAGGCTTGACTACCACATTCTTCCATGAAATGGGGTACTGCCTAGATGAAATAACTACAATAAGTGTAGAGATAAGGTGAGGTACAAATACCTCCCCTCCTAATTTCATGATCTTCACGGGGCAGGATTCGAGCGGGGAACCAGACGTAACTCCACCTAACAGGTGAACTGTGTCTTCCTGTGATAGGAGGGGGAAGGTAGATCAATTTCCAGCTTTCACTGGGCTTGCGGGGGTATTAAAGGAAAGGAGGGGCATGGCAGGAACTATTTTGGATGCCTCTGAGTTGAGGATTTCCAAAGAGGAGAATATTTCCGAGATCTTTAAGCGGAAAAAGCTAGCCATTCTGTCGCAAAGATCCTGGGAGGTGTCAGTGTGAGCAGAGACTGAAGGGGAGGAAAGAGACTTAATTACATTAAAAAGTTCCCTTGAAGATCGCAGGGATTTTCTTTCTTTTTTTTGTTGCAGATTCTATATAGCCCAAACTCGACCTGAAGGTATTGGAGCGCTTTACATGAGAACCAGTTACGTTCCTCAAGGATGCATACATTTTTAAAAAATTGTTTTTGGTAGGCATGTGGAGATTAAGTGATTTGCCCAGATTCACAGGATGTGGAGTCGACCCCGAGGCTCGAACCTTGGTTTCCCAGCTCCAAGGTCGGCAGTCTAGACATAAAACCACATCCTCTCCCCTAAATTCTGTCTTTGTGGAGTAGAATGATTCTTTTTCCTCTATAATAGCGATTTTATATTCCCTTAATCTTTGTTTGTGCAAATCTCTTTCAACAGGATTGAGGCTAGGGGTTAGATCCTTTCTTGATGGTGGCAAGATTGTCTAAGTTTCCTCAGCCTCTCTGAAAACCAAAGGACAGAGGGCTTTTTTCTGGCTGCATAGTGCTCCTTAAGGGGAACTAAGAGGTCCATGGCTGCTAGAAAACTCTGTGGAGGCCAAATTAGCATCAGAGTGATGGACCCTACTGTACTTAAAGAGAACCAACATGTATGCAAAGTCTAAGCACCACTCTCTGTAGTACTTCTGAAAGCTCCGTTTCTGTTGGTCACATAAGGTCTGGCGACTGCTGTGTTGACAAGCCAGTTTTCAAAAAAGTTTCCTTTCTGTGTTATTAGGCTTTTGTAGTAGTGACCAACAGGCCTACGTGTATGTCAAATAACTTTTGTTTTTAGACCGTGACACTAAATGTTATTATAACTCCACACTAGATTAAATTAAGATCTCTCGAAATTTATTTTATTAAAACAAGTTCATTCTTCATTAAAATATTTTTGTAAATATATTCGTACAGTGCTCTGGTACAATGTTCACACCTCTCTCTAACAATTCCGGGTTACGGTATTCTAACACAGAGTCACTGTTGATTTAGAATCAAACTTAAATATTAAATGAGGCAAGAAGTTCACAAATTACTCAATAAACATATTCAATATACACATACAATAAAATAAGTCCTTTGTCGACGCGTTTCGGTGCATAAGGTATAATAGCACCTTCTTCAGGACAGACGATTAAAAATCCAATGTGTTCTTCTTTCTAGAAAGAAATACATGCCATTAACTTATTGTTCTTGGAGAGAGATTATTCTAGTTGTGGGCACATCTAGCTCATGTCACTATCTAGGCTGTTTGTTCAAAATTTATTAACCCAACCTACTTGAATTGTTGGAGTACGGTTCCTGTTCTTAATAATCAGGACACCTCTGTCTTCAGATATGATATGATCTTTTTGTGTTGTGCAACCACTTCTCATGGGTCGCGCAATCTAAAGTGCAAGGGTGGGAAAAGGAGATTCTTTTCAGGATTTCTCAAGGGGAAGAGACAATTTATCCCAAAATTTTTGTCGGCGGCCTATTGTTGTTTATACATTAAGCAACTTACTTTGAAACCGGGGAGACAATTGATCGATGGTCTATTATTCCGTTAATGGTACTGGAGTTTGCCCATATATCCGGCAAATATTCACTATGGATCAAAATAACTGCCGGTTTTATTTTCATTTGTATCTTAAAGTCTATGTTTAAACTTTGATTGCGGGCTTTACATATGATTCTCCCAGGTCTGCCCTCACTCCAGTACCATTAACTGAATACTGATTGTCTATAGAGAAATAATGCTCTCCACAATATCGCCCCAACATACAGGTCCATACGCAGAGTCCACAAAGAAAAGGGTGCAGAAACAGGGCACCAAGCCCCCTGCCGAATGCACAATAGAGGACAGCATCTATAAAGGTCACGCTGCCAGTGGGAAGTGCATAATCCTGTGGTAGGTATGGGCATCTATAGGTTAGACACCAATCTCGCTAATATTACCCTAGCGTATCTAATCTTATATTTCACGCCCTGTCTACCTAATACAGGCATCAAGAAACAGACGAAATGGGTGTACAAGTTTACAGCCTGACCAAAGAACAATGATACATGTTCACTGGTATGTACTTAGCCTCACCAATTAGATGATAGGTGATACCATAGCCATATGACAAGGGCTCTCTTGATGATGTGCTGTGTATTTATACAGACATCGGCGTACTCGAGAGTCTCTGCGCAGATTGAAAGACGCAGCACTGTTGGAATAATAGACCATCGATCAATTGTCTCCCCGGTTTCAAAGTAAGTTGCTTAATGTATAAACAACAATAGGCCGCCGACAAAAAAATGTGGATAAATTGTCTCTTCCCCTTGAGAAATCCTGAAAAGAATCTCCTTTTCCCACCCTTGCACTTTAGATTGTGCGACCCATGAGAAGTGGTTGCACAACACAAAAAGATCATATCATATCTAAAGACAGAGGTGTCCTGATTATTAAGAACAGGAACCGTACTCCAACAATTCAAGTAGGTTGGGTTAATACATTTTGAACAAACAGCCTAGATAGTGACATGAGCTAGATGTGCCCACAACTAGAATAATCTCTCTCCAAGAACAATAAATTAATGGCATGTATTTCTTTCTAGAAAGAAGAACACATTGGGTTTTTAATCGTCTGTCCTGAAGAAGGTGCTATTATACTTTATGCACCGAAATGCGTCGACAAAGGACTTATTTTATTGTATGTGTATATTGAATATGTTTATTGAGTAATTTGTGAACTTCTTGCCTCATTTAATATTTAAGTTTGATTCTAAATCAACAGTGACTCTGTGTTAGAATACCGTAACCCGGAATTGTTAGAGAGAGGTGTGAACATTGTACCAGAGCACTGTACGAATATATTTACAAAAATGTTTTAATGAAGAATGAACTTGTTTTAATAAAATAAATTTCGAGAGATCTTAATTTAATCTAGTGTGGAGTTATAATAACATTTAGTGTCACGGTCTAAAAACAAAAGTTATTTGACATACATGTAGGCCTGTTGGTCACTAACACAAAAGCCTAATAACACAGAAAGGAAACTTTTTTGAAAACTACTCTGTACCCAGTCCTTTCTGGTCTCTGGGAAACTCTCTCTTTTTTGTAAGAGTGTTGACAAGCCAGCCCTCGAAAGAGAGTCAAATTAGAACATTTAAGTGAAATCTGAAAAGTTTAAATCCCAGATTCTTATTCTATAGATTGGTAGGGAGCAGGCGGGCCCTCTGGGGTTGAGCTGAACATGTGGGGTTTCTAGCACCTTGTGGATTCTGGAGCTCCTCAATCATTGCTCTGGTGATGTCTAAGAAGAGAAGCAAGGGAAGCAGTGTAACTCAAGAAAACCCAGACCGTCACATCTGTGCAACATTTAAGAAGTTTTGCTTCTACGTCTTTCTTTTTCAGTCTGAATTCAGAGCCTGTGGGTCTGGATAACCAGTGAGAGGCTTTGTGAAGAGAGCAGGTTTGGACAAGAATGGCGGTCGCACTTTTACTAAGTTTCAGGAGGGTTTATTACAAACAATTGGTAATATATGTCTTGTAAAATTATGTGAAGAGTTTTGATGTGAATCCCTTGGATCTTCTTACATTATTTGATTATTACCCACGTGAAATTTCTTGATGTGTGAATTTGTTGGGCCGTCTAAAAGTGTTCATGTTGTTATATATACTTTACTGTCGTTATAATTTTTTATGTCATATTGATGTTGTGTCTTGTCTATGATGTTACAGCCCTGAAAAAGTTCCCCCTGACAAAGAATCGGTAACGAAACGCGTTGGCTGTGTGCCAGTTTTAAAAAGATCTAGGGCCAGATGTAGGTCGCCAATTACCGGTCGGTAACGGCCGATTTCGGCCGTTGCCGACCGGTAATTGGTTTTTGAGATGTAGGGGACCCGAATTTTACCGAATCTGTAAATTTACCGATTTGGTAAATGTACAGATTCGGTAAAATACCGACTCGGTATATTTACCGAATCGGTAAATCCAGATGTAGGTGGAACTTAAAATAGTGCCACCGGCCCTTAAGAATTCGTTATTTACCATGAGATGCTATCTCATGGTGAATAACGAATTCCTGTGTACATGCACATCTGTGCATGTACACCTGTGCCATGTGGCACACATATATGCCCTAAGGGCATGTATGTGTGTCACATTGCAAACAAGCCAGAATCAGGGGTGCAACAGGGTGTCAAAGTGACAGCCTGTCCCCCTTGTAAATTCGGTAATTTTACCGAATCGGTATTTACCGATTCAGTAATTGACATTGATTACTATGGGCCTTAAGGTCCATAGTAATCAATGTCAATTACTGAATCGGTAAATACCGATTCGGTAATTACTGAATCTTACCGATTCGGTAATTGATTCAGCAAATATACCTACATCCCGATTGCCAGTTCTTAAATACCGAATCGGTATGATTCAGTATTTAAGAATCGGTAATCGGGGATTACCTACATCTGGCCCTTAATGATTAAAAAAGAAAACTAATTTGGAATAATATTTTACGTGTCTCTACTGACTTCACAACAAGTGCACCTTCCTTCCTTTTTTTTAACTTGGTTACCATTTAACACCCCTGGACGGCGGGTGTGGGAAGAGATTGCACCACCCCTCGAACTTGTAGTACATATGGACTGGCTGTGCTTTACCTTGGTCTGCCTTGTTCTTTCCTAGATAGTATGTCTTGTAAAATGACCTTGCCAGTCGCTGAGAATATTCCATAAGCTGTCTGCCTTGCCCCTCTTGCAGTGTTCAGAAGCCCCTATGACTCAGTGCTTCCGAGGCGCGCGCCAGTGATTATAGGCTGCCTCTGACCAGTGGCGCGGTGTATTTTTATTGCATCCCGGAGTTATTTCTCACTCTGCGTGGAGGAACAGCAACGGAACATTCTGCGGAGGGAGCCTGGCTTCTGGGTGAAGACCGGAAGCGGAGTCCAGGCCAGGGATCTCTAGGAGAGGGGGTCTTCGTGGAAAAAACGCAGAAGGCTTGTGAGGAACGGTAACCTCTCTCAATGGAACAGTTCAGAAACGAGCAGCCAGTCTGGGGAGCATGACGTGCTATTGCCTCCCTGCCAATATCTCGCTCCCTCACTCTCTCTGGAACAAGCGCGCGCTTCCGAGGCCAGCTGATGGATGGACTCACTGCAAGAATTCACTTGTATATTTTTAGCATTTATGCATAACTTTTCTGGGTTTCCGCTCAAGTGCTGGCAGACATGAATGCCTATGTAACACAGAGGCATAGGTGTGTGTGTGTGTGGGGGGGGGGAGGGGGGGGTGAGGGGGGAGGGGGTAGAGATTAATTTGCCGAATCTGGAACCAGCTTTCACACCTGACCCAACAGTGTTATCTTGCGCTCATTTCTTTAATTTCCTGTGCCTCCGTTCCGTCACCCTCAAAATATTTCTTATGTGCATGTAGGATTAGGTATTTAATTTATCTATTCCAAGCCTAGCTATGGGCAACAAAGAACTGCACATTGAGGCATCAGGGTACGGGAGGGCGTAAATGGAGAAATCTCGGGGCATATTTACTAAACAGTCACGCAGCGCAGCCAGTCCCTCCCCTGGCTGCGTTGTGCGATAGAGAAAGGTCAGGAAAGCGCTGTATTTAAAGGAGAACGATTCACTCCTATCTTTGTCCCTGCACTGATGCTGTTTTGGCTGTCTAGTGTCAAATATCCATGCACCAGGTGCAAGGGTGCCTGCTTTGCAGACAGGGTTGTTTTTGCAGGAAGAGGAACCTTCCTGCACAAAAACGATCCCGGGAGGCAAATTCCTTTTTCTATGAGGTAGTAAGGAGGAGAAATATGTTGGCACATTCCCAAGTTTACAACTTCTTGAAAATCTGTGGATGCATTAAATACCATGGGAGTTGCGAGGAAACACCCGCTGCAATGCCCATGGAACGCCCACCCGGCACAGAGTAGCACAACGCAGTGATTCATGCTGCGTTGCGCTATTCCAGATTTATGAAGCCACTCAGAGCCACACAAAGTGGCTTTGCCACTGCACTCTACGCCAATGCACTCTACTTGTACCATTCCACTCTACACTAGTGCACTTTATGCCAATCCACTCGAGGCCACTCTAAACTACTCTACACTCTATGGCACTGTACTTTGTGCCACTGTACCCTACCCTGCACCACTCCACTCTACTCTGAAACAATCTACTCTATGCCACTGCACTCAGTTCCACTCCACTTGCCCCATGGCACTCTACTATGCATCAATCAATCAATCAGGGGTTGGTAAAGGGTAACTACTCACCTGTGAAGGTCTCAAGGCGTTGTGGTGGCTCCGTTGAGTGCTTCCGAAGACACAGGTCTTGAGGTCCTTCCTGCACTCACTCTACACCAATGCACTCTACGCCACTTTACTCAAAACCAAAGCACTCTACACCACTGCACTCTATGCCAATCTACTCTGCACCACTGCACTCTACGCTAATATACTGTACTCTGCAACACTTTAAACTGCTGCACTATACACCACTTCACTCACACCATTCTACTCTACGTCACTTCACTCTACACCACTCTATTCTACTCTGTACCACTATACTCTACATCACTACTTGCTACTCTGCACCACTCTATGTCAATGCACTCTACGCCACTCTACTATACACCACTGCACTCTATGACAGTCTACTCTGAAAAACTCCAATCTCTGCCACTGAACTCTATGTTACTCCAATCTACTGCACAGCACTTTACTCTGCACTACTCTACTATACAACACTCCATGCCAATGCACTCTATGCCACTACAGATTACGCCACTACACTCTACTCTGCACCGCTGCACTCTACACTGCTCTGTTCTGCAACACTGCACTCTCTGCCACTGAACTTTATGCTACTCTTCTCTGCACCGCTGCACTCTACTCGGGACCACTCTATTGTACGCCACTCTAATCTACATCGCTCTACTCTATGCCACTGCAGTCTACGCCAATCCACTTTAAGCCAGACTAATCTGCTGTGCACCAGTGTGCTTGATGACACTGCATTCTACTCTGAAACAATCTACTTTACATCACTAGTCACTACGCCACTCTATGCCATTACACCCTAAACCACTCCACTCTACGCCACTGCAATCTACCCAGAACCACTCCACGATATTCTCTGATCTATGCTTCTGTGCTCTGTGCCACTCCCTCTACACCACAGCACTCAACGAGAATGCACTCTACACCACTGTACTCAAAACCAATACACTCTACGCCTCGGTGCCAATCTACTCTTCACCACTGGACTGTACGCCACTATAGTCTATGCTGCAACATTCTACTCTATGTTATTGTACTCTAACCCACTCTACTATGACACTCTACTCTATACCACTGCACTCTTTGCCATTGAACTCTATACCACTCCAGTCTAAGCCACTCTGCTCTACTCTGCACCATTCTACTCTGCTCTACTCTACTCTGCAGCACTACACTCTATGCCACTGCACAATACAGCACTGCACTTTACACTAATGCACTCTATGCCACTACTGCATGTCACTGCACTCTACCCTACACCACTCCACTCTATGCCATTCACTATACACTAAAACAATCTACTCTACACCACAGCACTCTACACCACTCTACTCCACTCAGTGCCACTCCACACTATGCCACTCTCCTTTACTTTGCAACACTCTACTCTACATCACTGAACCCTACCCCACTACTCTCTTCCACTACACTCTACCCTGAACAACTCCACTCCACCTTGCACCAAACCACTCAATGCCACTTACCTCAACTTTGAAACTATCTACTCTATGCCACTGGGCTCTACGCCACTCTACTCTTAATCAATCAATCAATCAATCAATGACACTTATAGAGCGCGCTACATACCCGTAGGGTCTCAAGGCGCTGGGGGAGGGGGGGGTGCCGCTACTGCTCGAACAGCCAGGTCTTCAGCTTCTTCCTGAAGGAGAGGTGGTCTTGGGTCAGGCGGAGGTCGGTCGGGAGGGAGTTCCAGGTCTTGGCGGCCAGGTAGGAGAAGGACCTTCCTCCTGTAGTCGCTCTTCGGATGCGGGGGACGGCGGCGAGGGCGTGGTTGGCTGATCGGAGGTGGCGTTTGGGAGCGTAGAAGTTGATCCGGCTGTTGAGGTAGCTCGGCTCTTGGTCGTGTAGGGCTTTGTGTGCGTGGGTGAGGAGGCGGAAGGTGATTCTTTTGTTGACGGGGAGCCAGTGAAGGTCTCTCAGATGTCCGGAGATGTGGCTGGTTCGTGGGATGTCGAGGATGAGTCTGGCTGAGGCGTTCTGGATCCGCTGGAGTCTCTTCTGGAGCTTGGCGGTGGTGCCGGCGTAGAGGGCGTTGCCGTAGTCCAGTCGGCTGGTGACGAGGGCCTGGGTGACGGTCTTCCTGGTCTCGGTGGGGATCCACCAGAAGATCTTCCGTAGCATGCGTAGGATGTTGAAGCACGCCGAGGAGACGTTGTTGACTTGCCTGGTCATGGAGAGGGAGGAGTCCAGGATGAAGCCCAGGTTGCGTGCATGGTCTGTCGGTTTGGGTGCAGTGCCCAGGGCGGGAGGCCACCAGGAGTCGTCCCAGGCGGAGGGTGAAGAGCCCAGGATGAGGACCTCCGTCTTGTCAGAGTTCAGTTTCAGGCGGCTGGTCGTCATCCACTCGGCTACCTCTTTCATCCCTTCGTGCAGGTTGGCTCTGGCGGAGGCGGGGTCGTTGGTCAGGGAGAGGATCAGCTGGGTGTCGTCGGCGTAGGAGATTATGCTGAGGTTGTGTTGGCGTGCGATGGCCGCGAGGGGGCTCATGTAGACGTTGAAGAGGGTGGGGCTCAGAGAGGATCCTTGAGGGACGCCGCAGATGACTTCGGAGGCCTCTGACTTGTACGGTGGTAGGCGGACTCTCTGAGTTCTTCCGTCGAGGAAGGAGATGATCCATTCCAGCGCCTTGTCCTGGATACCGACGTTGCTGAGGCGCTGTACTAGGGTGCGGTGGCAGACAGTGTCGAATGCCGCGGAGAGGTCTAGGAGGATGAGGGCCGCTGTTTCTCCGTTGTCCATCAGGGCTCGGATGTCATCGGTGGCGGCGATGAGGGCGGTCTCGGTGCTGTGATTGGCTCGGAAGCCGGACTGTGAGGGGTCGAGGGATCCATTCGTCTCGAGGAAGGCGGCCATCTGCTTGTTGACGGTCTTCTCGATGACTTTGGCTGGAAACGGGAGGAGCGAGATGGGGCGGTAGTTCTTGAGTTCGGTGGGGTCCGCTGTTGGTTTCTTGAGTAGAGCGCTGAGTTCGGCGTGCTTCCAGCTCTCAGGGAAGGTGGCGGTGTCGAAGGATGTGTTGATGATGTCTCGCAGGTGGGGTGCGATGACAGCATCGGCCTTGTTGAAGACGTGGTGAGGGCAGGGGTCGGTCGGTGATCCGGAGTGGATGGAGTTCATCGTGCGGATGGTGTCTTCGGTGCTGATCGGGGTCCAGGCGTGGAGGGTGGTGGTGGGGGGTGGTTGTTCGGTCATGGTGTGCGTTGGTTGGTTGTTGAAGCTGTTGTGTATGTCCGCGATCTTGTTGTGGAAGTATGAAGCGAGGGAGTTGCAGAGGTCTTGCGATGGGGTGATGTCGTTGTTTCCTGCGCTGGGGTTGGATAGCTCTTTCACGATGTTGAAGAGTTCCTTGCTGTTGTGTGCGTTGTTGTCCAGTCGGTCCTTGAATGCCGTTTTCTTGGCGGCGCGGATCAGCTGGTGGTGCTTCCGAGTGGCCAGCTTGAGGGTGGTCCTGGTGTCCGGTGTAGGTTCCCTTCTCCAGACTTTCTCGAGGGCTCGGCAGTTCTTCTTGGAGCTCTTGAGTTCGTCGGTGAACCACGGGGCTTTCTTGCTGCCGGGTCTGCTGGGCGGGGTCCTCAGCGGGGCGAGCTCGTCCGTGCAGATGCTGATCCACTTCGTGAGGTTGTCGGCGGCCTGGCTGGGGTTCGCTGAGCTGGCAGGAGGGTGCTGGCTCAGGGAGGTGGCGAGCTGGTCTGCTGTGATCTTGTTCCAGCTTCTGCGGGCGGCCTGTTGCTGGTGGTGGTGGGTCGTCGTTCTCTTGAAGGTGAAGTGGACGCAGCTGTGGTCCGTCCATTGAAGCTCAGTGGCGTGGCTGAAGTCGATGTCTGTGCTGGAAGAGAAGACTGCGTCGAGTGTGTGTCCGGCGAGGTGGGTGGGGGTGGACACCAGTTGCTTGAGTCCAAGATTGGCGAGGTTGTCGAGCAGGGTGCTGGTGTTGTGGTCGTTGTTGTTCTCCAGGTGGAAGTTGAGGTCCCCCAGGAGGATGTAGTCAGCGGAGGGGAGGGCATGCGGGCTGACGAAGTCGGCGATGTCCTCGCTGAATTGTGTGCGTGGTCCCGGGGGTCGGTAGATCAGGGTGCCTCTGAGGGTGGTGTTCGGGTTGGTGTGGATCTGGAAATGCAGGTGTTCGGCGCTGGTCAGGGTGTTGTCGGTGCTGGTCGTGAGACGGATGGTGTTCCTGTGGATGATGGCGATGCCTCCTCCCATCTGGTTGGCGTTGCGGTCCCTCCGGACGATCTTGTAGCCCTCTGGGATAGCGATGGCGATGTCGGGAGCTGAAGAGGCGTTCATCCAGGTCTCCGTGAGGAAGGCAACGTCAGGGGCTGTGGCGTCTAGGAGGTTCCAGAGTTCGATGGCGTGTCTGTGGACGGAGCGGGTGTTGAGCAGCATGCACTTGAGGTGGGTGCTGCTGGTGTTCGACTTAGCGGGTGCTGGTGCGAGGCAGGTCCGGATGCAGGAAAACTTGCAGGCGTGGCAGCTGAAGGGCCCGTGGGTGCGTCGTGGTGTGGCTTGGTGGCATTCTGGGAGTCGGCCGGAGTTGAGTGCGATGAGGGTGGCGGCGGAGTATGTCAGGCGGGTCGGTCGGGGTCTTCGTGGGCCAGGGGTCCTGGCGCTGGTCGCGATCCGGTCGCGGACGGGCGCAGACGGGCTTACCTTTGGCGCGCCTTCGGCGCACAATCGGCGCGCCCGCTGCGCGTTCGCACGGTCGCCATATAAGGCGAAGTGCGCGGGTGGGCGGAGCAGCTGGGAGGCGGGAGCGGGGAGGGAACAGAAGGAAAAAAGGGGCGGGGTCAGCGGTGGTGGCGGGAAGCGGGGAGCGGGGAGCGGGGAGGGAAGACGGAGGGCGGCGAGGTAGGCGGGCAAACAGGAAGGAAAATGCTACCACGGGCACAAAGTAACAAATGGAAACAGGCACAAATGGTGATCAAAACAATACCAAAAACGAGCAACAGCAAGCAGGAAGCAGGAAGGAAAACGCTAACACGGGCACAGAATAGCAAAAAGAAACAGGCACAAATGGCGATCAAAACAATATAAAAACGAACAACAGCAGGGTCAACCGGCAGCGAGGCAGGCAGCGAGGCAGAGGGCAAGTCACTGGGGCACACGCAGCAGCTGGTGGCCGTGCGGCGCGGGGGTGTCCCACAAGTGGGTCACACTCACCTGTGTCGCACGGTCGCCATATAAGGCCAAGTGCGCGGGTGGGCGGAACAGCTGGGAGGCGGGAGCGGGGAGGGAACAGAAGGAAAAAAGGGGCGGGGTCAGCGGTGGTGGCGGGAAGCGGGGAGCGGGGAGGGAAGACGGAGGGCGGCGAGGTAGGCGGGCAAACAGGAAGGAAAATGCTACCACGGGCACAAAGTAACAAATGGAAACAGGCACAAATGGTGATCAAAACAATACCAAAAACGAGCAACAGCAAGCAGGAAGGAAAACGCTAACACGGGCACAGAATAGCAAAAAGAAACAGGCACAAATGGCGATCAAAACAATATAAAAACGAACAACAGCAGGGTCAACCGGCAGCGAGGCAGGCAGCGAGGCAGAGGGCAAGGCACTGGGGCACACGCAGCAGCTGGTGGCCGTGCGGCGCGGGGGTGTCCCACAAGTCAATCAATGCACTGTATTCCAATCCACTATACGTCAACTACTTTGTCCCACTGCACTCTACGCCCCTATACTGTACTCTGCAACATTGTACATCACTGCATGCTATGCCACTCTACACCATTGTGTTCTTAGTCACCACACTCTACACCACACTATTCTACTCTGTACCACTCTATTCTGCACCACTCTACTCTGTGCCACTGCACTCTTTGGACCTGCTCTCTACGGCACTGCACTCTACAACACTCTACTCTACAAGACTGCACTCTTCACCACTGAACTCAATGCCACTCTACTCTCCACCTCTGCACGCTACACCACTCTACACCATTGAACTCTACATCACTGCACTCTACACCACTATTCCACTCTACACCACTGTTCTTTGATACACTCAACTCTGTGCCACTCTACTCTGCGCCTCTGCACTCTATGGCACTGAACTATACCGCCTATGGACGGCTCGCCCTTCTCTCCAACATCTGCACATCTCCAACCCAACATAGCTTTTAACCCTTTCTAGATACAGGGGCCTTTTCCTCGGACTTGGGGCCTTATTTAGATCTTGGCTGAGGGGATTCGCCCGTCACAAACTTGAAAGAGATCTCATCTGCCTTATTATAATCCCATTATATCCTATGGAGATCGTAATAGGGCGTCGGAATATCCGTCACGTTTATGACAGAGTATTCCATCTGCGGAGATCTAAATAAGGTCCTTAGTTTCTTCTAAGAAGTCACTGACTACTGCAATCCATCTCTTCCCTTCAAAATGCGCTTTTAATGTAGTTGTATATATTGTTTTGGTTAAAGCATTATGCAAGTCAAATAAATGTATCGAAAGTGGTAAGAAGCAGGTTAATCACAAAAATGATGCGCTATATAACTCCTCCCCCAGAGACATTAACGGAGCTTTAAAGATCGCCAGCAATAGACAGTCTGCACATATTACCACATGGAGTAAGACTGCAGAACCAAGATTGTTGCTGCCCTCACTTGCACTCAACGGCTCATGCCGAATTTACCAAGATTCTACCCGAGAGGGCGTTTCGCCGGGATACAGGGGCACACTGCAGCCCTCGTACTTTTGCCAGACTATGCGAAGACATATATTGTTCCTCTAGAAATTCTTGGCTCAATATCAAGAGCATACTTTAGCCCATTGATACTGAAAAGCTTCCTTACCTCATTGCTTTCCTACAAAGTGATATTATCGAAACCTGTTATAGAGGTTCTTCTCATTTTTCGTTTTTTTCAAAGGGGGAACTCTAACTGAACACATTAGATGGTTTCCTGACTTTTTGCTTAAATCTTTCAGCCCCTACATCTTAGGTGGTTTTCCTAAAATGGGAGCATTGTTATTTTAGATCAAACCTTGAGGAAGTTACAGAAAGTAACAAAACACGAGTCAGCTGCCATCACCTATCACCATCAAGGAGGCTCCAAGAACAGGACCTCCACATGCCAACTGTACCTCTGTTGTTAATAATAACCATCAGGACTGTGCTTGTTTAACCCCTTGGCTGCTTGGGTAATTTTCCTGCTGTTCTGGGGGCGGGTGGGGCGCACAGCGCCCTGGTGCTCATGACGAGCTGAGCTCGTCATGAGCAACAGTGCTCCTGTGCTCATGACGAGCTGAGCTCGTCACGGCCAGACCCGTTTCAATAGAACGTTCAGCACAGCAGGGGAATTATCCCAGCCTGCGAGCATTCTAATGGCTATGACGAGCTCAGCTCGTCATGAACACCGGAGCACTGTAGCTCATGACGAGCTGAGCTCGTCATGAGCATGCAAGGGGTTAAACTACACTTCTGTCATAGATATGATCTCTTATTTCTAGTGAAACACAATGTATTTGGCCACTTAACATTAAAACATACCTTTGTTGAATTTATGCTTCAAGACTAGTGTTTACTGTGAGAAGTCACATTGAGTATTGGATCTATCTTTTAGGCTTACTGCCACAAAAAATAGAAAATGTAACTTTGAGAGTGCGGAGGTTCAATCTTTTCTGTTTATAAATGCACTCAACAATGTTCTCTCAAGTGTGCTTTTAGTCTCGTAGTCATAGTAACCCTGGGGTCATGTTAGACCCTACACTGTTGCCCTTCGCTCCAGCTGAAATCAGGCTACCAATGAAGGTTTTATTCATATCTAAGTATTCACCACTAAACAGCCCAAGTACCTAAGGACTGATCCAAGGTTCCAGCTCACACAGACCTCTACATCCATTATGAAACATCAATGACCTATAGGGTAACAGGGCTACATTCTTCTCAGCATCCCATCAGGCCCTAAACAGCTACATACTTTTCTTAATTTCTTTTGTCTACCCTCATTTGTCTATTTTGTGTTAAAGATCCTCCACTCACTGTTTGTGGCAAAATAAAATTCATAAATAAGTTTAAACCTGGTTTCTTAAGTACCCATCTTGATGGTAATTTATGCTTGGTTATTAATGTCCTCAAAGAGTTGGTCGCAATTGAAGACCATGTTAGATGTGAAGGACATCTAACATGGGCTTCAATTGGAATTCCATGGAGCATATTATCAAGGCCATTATCGCCGTTTTAGCGGCAGTTTTCTGCCGCTAAAACGGCGATCATTTTATCGCCTGTCTTGATAATATGCCCCCAAATGTTTCTGTCACAGAATCCATTAGGAAAGAGATTCAACAACAGTGGTCAGTTCGCAGTGGTTTAGAAAGAAACATTCTGTGTGACTATAAATTGACCAATAATATCGCTAGATTAATTCTCAGGACATATGTAGGACCAACGAAAAGCCCACATATATAGCCAGTTACTTGCCACTCGTGAACATGTAGCAAGTGTCATGCCAGTCTTGGAGATAGATACACTAGGGAATACATATTGAGAAAGTGCTGTCTCCCATCAGGTGCTTCTGGAACACAGGAGCAGAGCTCTGCTTCAAGAATAAAAGCGTCACGGAATAGTTGGAACACATTTGCGCTGTGCGATTGATGTCCTGACCAGTGAAGAGCCCAAAGGCCAATGTAAAGTTAAATTAGCTTCTGGCTGCAACCAACAGTCAGTGTACACAAGAAAGCGAACGCGAAACCATGTAAAACTATGTCAAATGTCCTAAAGATACAGATTAGATTACTGCTACATTTTGAAAAAAGTATGGGCAAAACCAGGTTGCGTTGCATACTCTTAATTTCGAAACTAGAATATCAATGGCACAGACTATCGAGGACAAAATATCAAAATTGAAATATTGACAGGTAAGTAAGTAAACATTTTCTAATCTAAACTCTGGATGTATTTCATCAAAGTATGTAGATGTGGCGTTAGGAATAGTAAATGTATACTTCTGTATATGCACTTACATTTTAATATTTTGTCCATTAATTTTCTGTCCGCGATATTCTTATACCACAATTTTCTGGGCCTTGATATTTAGAAGTACAACCTAATATGTCTTGGTTTAATGTTCTAATGTACGCAGTCAGCATTAGAACATTAGATCAAGAAACATGGAAGGGAACAGCAGAGTGAGAGGTATATTGTTGTAAAGTAATCCCTCATGCAGTTCAATGCAAGCACTTGAGTGGAGGCAGAGGAAAAGAGCCGAGCAGCATGAAGCTTTTAGGTGAAAGATGACTGCTCGACTAGGCTCAGCCAAGATGTGATTGGCAAAATCCCTAAATCAATGGTCGGAAGAGGCCGGTCAAAGAAAGCTGATGTACCAAAGGCTATCTAAACTTGCTCAATTAAAACGTTTACGACACCCCACTTTCAAATGTCACCTGCCGCCACTGGTATATTTTTAGCAGTAAGCCTGTTTGAGAGCTGAGCTGTCAAACTCAGACGTAAAAATTGCAATTTGTTGCCCCTCAAATCCAGGTTAACAAGAAATAGAGTGAGTTGCCATGATTTAATCCAGTGCTTTTAATAGTCGTGACAGTCGTTTTTTTAGTTGTCATATACAAATCACAGGAGAATGTGATTTTAAGTGTGTATGTATTCATGTAGCTGCTATTTGTATGGTGTAGGAAAGTGAGGTTCTGTTGCTGTAACCCCCCCACTTTTTGCCAGACTACTGATGCACTTTCACTTGATGTGCCCTAGGTCCCTGCCAATTAGGTACTCAGGGCCTGTGTTCTTTCCCCAAAACTAACCCAATTGGCATCTCTGGGACCAGGTCAGCCCCTGGTAAATGGTACCACAGGTACCCAGGGCACTGTGACCAGGGAAGACCTCTAAGGCCTGCAGCTCTTATTGTGCCACCCTTAGAGGCCCTGTACCTTTACAGACACACACTGTCTTTGCAGGCTGCGTGTTTTGGCGCAGAACAAAGTGAAGGGTCGACATGGCACACACCTCTGTGTGCCATGCCTGCAAACCACTGCCCTGAAATAGATCAGTCACCCCTCTAGCTGGGTGCACTATACCAGTGGTGAGGGTACAGGTGCATGAGCCCTGTACCCCTTACAGTGTCTAAGTCTATTCTTAGACATTGAAAGTGCAGTGCTGCCATTAAGAGTATATGGTGCTGGGAGTTTGTCATTACGAACTCCACAGCACCATAATGGCTACACTTAAAACTGAGAAGTATGGTATGAAACCTCTCAGCACATTGAACCCACACTGATGCCAGTGTGGGATTTAAAGAAACATGCACACAGAGGGCATCTTAGAGATGGCCCCTGAAAACTAACCCACCACTAGTGTCCAGGCTGAGTGGCTGCTTTCAGCTGCCACCACCAGACATGTTTCTGGACCCCTGGGCCGAGAGCCTGCTGCTCTCTGGGGCCTGAAACAATGCACATCCTTGGTCGAGGTGCTAAGCTTCTTCCCCCAGAATGGGCAGGGTTCTCGAAGGGGAAGCTTCAAAGGCTGCCACCTTTGTGAGGTTCCCCAGGCACCTTGCTGCTCTCAGCAACTGGTCTCCATTGGTTCTGACCCCCACTTTGGGTGGGAGAACCAGCGGTAAAAACAAGTGAGGAAGAGAGACCAACTCCACCCCTCAGGTGGGGAAGGCGAGGTGAAGCACAACTCTCAGTCCACGCCATCGTGAAAATGGAGGGACTCAGCTAACCAGGGACAGGCTCATACCCCCCTCCCACTGGAGGGTAGCATAATAGGGGGTGTACCCACATCAGGGAAGGGACCCACTGGTCCCTACCATTTAACTACCTGTAACACCCCTAAATCTAGTATTTAGGGACACCCCTGAACCTTGCTTCCTCAGACAAGAACCTTCAACAAGAAAAGAAGAAGGACCGAACAGCCATGACGAAGCGAACAAGAGAAAGAAGCCAACTGATCTGGCCCCAGCCCTACTGGCCTGTCTCCCCCTCAAACCTGCTCCTGCAAAATCCCGGTGTGTCCTTGTTGGAAATTGCCCTTTTTGCAGGGTCATCCCCAAACCTTTTGCTTCTTCCTCCTATTTTTTCCTGCCCTGTTTGTGTTGGTTTTAGGACTCTGGGCACTTTACTACTGCTAATCAGTGCTAAAGTGCATATATGCTCTCTGTGTAAATTGTGTTATGGATTGGTGTTTCCATAATTGGGTATTCGATTTACTTGTTAGTCCCTAGTAAAGTGCACTGAGTATGCCAGGGCCTGTAAAACAAATGCTACTAGTGGACCTGCAGCACTGATTGTGCCACCCACATGAGTAGCCCTAAAAAGGTAAACTCAGACCTGCCATGTCGTCTTGGCCAGTGCACACAGTTGCCAGCCCCTAAACCATCCCTTTTGTACATGTTAGTCACCCCTAAGGTAGGCCCAAGGTACCCCTGTGGGCAGGGTGCAGTGTATGTGAAAGGTAGGACAGGCTCTGGTGTGTGTGGCCTGTCCTGATAGTGCATTACAGCCTATTTTGTTTTTGACTATTGCAACGCTACCTGTTCCCCATAGGACAGAATGGGAAGTTTGTTTATAAAATCTTATAAACATAACCAGCCCTGGGAACTAGGTAGGAAAATAAAATTTAGTATGCCTGAACTCAGAATCGAAAGATGCATCTTTTAGTGAAGGAGATTTTTACATTCTGTGTTTGAAAATACCACTTTAGAAAGTAGGTATTTTCTTGCTTAGTCATCCCGTGTGCCTCTGCTGCAGTGTGGATTGCCTGTCTGGGTTTTGGATGACAGAAGGCTGGGGAGCAGGATTGGCTCCAGATAGTCTAGGTGGGTCAGGAAAGGGCTGAATAAACCTGGGCTGTGATGGGGGAATGGGGCGGAGATTTCCTTGCAACTCAAAGAGCCTGGTCTGCCTCTGGAAATGCCGTCTCCACCTCCTGCCAGGAAATCACACCAGAGAAGGCAGAACTTGTTCTGGCCGAGCACAGACACTCTCTGCCTAAGAGATCAAAAGATTTTGGGATATAAATATTGGGGCCCAGACCCCTGAACTTTAGAACTCTTTATACCAAGAAGACTGCCAAGAAGAAGAGCCGGAGAAACTGTGAGAAGGACCTACCACTTTGTTGCGTGCTTTGCTGTGTTGGCCTACAGGTGCTGCTTCTGTCTTGGGCAGTGAAAGGACTGGACTGAACTTTCTGCAATCTACTTTGTGAGTTTCTCCAAGGATTTGAGGTAGAGCTTGCCCCCTATTTAATAAGTCTCAGGAACAGCAAAGACTTCAAGCTCTTCCTCCCTCAGCACTGGGGACTGTGTGTTTTGTCCTGCAAAAGAAGAAAAGCAACTCAATGACGACTACAACGCCGCTGCCTACTCAGTGTCCTGAAGGCATCACAGAGGGCACTGCCGCAAAGCCGCACCGTGACCCTGGTCTCACCGACCGCGCCTGCTGACGCCGCCACCAAGAAGCTGCTCGCACCGTGACCTGTGAGCACCGCACTCCGCACCGCCTCGCTCCACGACGACATCTTGGCCTCCCCGACGATGCCGCTCCACGCTAAAATCAACACCGCTGCTTGCACCGTAGTTCGAGGGCCCCGCTCGTCAAGTTACACACGATGCACCGCACCCATCCCACACCGCAGCCATGGCCTAAAGATGCCGGTGCTATCTACTCCAGTTTGTCAGCTGACAACAGCGCTTCAGCAACGACGACGCCGCTGCTTGCACCGTGATCTGCCAGCACCGTATTAAGCGCTGCCTTCATATCGCACCGTGACCCTGGTCTTATCAACTACGCCATCCAACGCTGCCATGAGCTGCTGCTGCACCGGGACCTGAGGGCACCGCACGCCGCACCACTGCACTTTGCACCACAGCACACAACACCTGCCAACGTCAGCGCTCCTGACTCCAGCAGAGAGGAGATCGACCTGCAACACGTGTGACTTCGAGGGCCCGACGACTCCTGCACCAACCTCCGAAACTGACGCCTGCGGACGAAGTGTATTTGGAAGCTCAATGAGAGGTCATCGACACCCTGCATTTCTAAAAGGTACTGTTTGCGGGTCTCTCCGACACCGTAGCTGGCCCGCGACGCCGCGGTCAGCCAGAACTATTTGGATCTGTTTGATCACGATGCCGTGAGAGCACCGGACGGAGCTATCGACATCAAGGAACTATTTTTAAAGCATATTTTGATAAAAGAAGATTTTGAAGTACTGTATTGTGGATTTTTTTTTTTGGTCTTGTCTTAAGTATATAAAAATATTGGATATTTTTCTAAACTGGTGTGGTGTTCTTTTGTAGTGCTTACACTGTATTACTGCTGGTTATGTGCAAATGCTTACACACTGCCTGTAAGATAAGACTGACTGCTAGTGCCAAGCTACCAAGGGGGTGAGCAGGGGTTATTTTAAGAGTGTAACTCCCTTATTCTGACTAGAATGTTGGTTTCTGCCTGGCTTTGGCACCAGCTCTAGCCTGCCATCCCACAGTCCTGCAGCAGCAACCTCGAAAACCCCGGAGGACCTGCCTGCCGTCATCCACAAAGACTTTGTCTCCCGTGAACACCGAATTTGTTCATCTGCAACCTCTGGCATTGGCCGGAAACTGCGAATCTGCACCACTCTGCACCCACAGTCCACGGACCAAGCTCGAGTGGGCAAACACCACAGGGAGCTCCCCGAGGGGATCCTGACTTGAGATCCTGAGACCCCTGACCTGCCTCATACCTCCAGCCAACACCTGCAGTCTAAATCCAGAAGGCCCACTAAACGCGACCAGGAGCTGGTAAGAAGATCCGACCCCAAAAGGCACCCTTGCACCCGAAGCCCCTCAGCCTTGTGTGCTCACACCGACGGTGCCTAACCAACCCCTAACTTCCCAGCTTACCTCTCGAAGTGGTGGTCGCACCCAGAAGGCCTTCGTCCCCAAGCCTGTCGTGTCTTTGCAAACCGGAGCTTCTCCATTGAAAACAGGGTGCCCAAAGTCGAAACTGCACCCTGCACCCGGCCTCCCTAGTGTCGCCTAGGGTGCTCCTTTGGTGCTAATTTGTTTCCCCATTTGCCCTGACTTAAAGTCCAGCAGCTTTGCTCCCACAACCAAGTGGCCTGCTAGTCAGCAGCCACCAACCGGAGCCCCCCTATCCCTATTGAATAACATTGGGCCTCAGCACTCTGCACCCAGCTACCCTAGTGCCGCTGAGGGTGTAACAATAGTGCATCCTAGACCCTGGGGGACCCCTGAGTCTACCCCCAGACCTTCAACTCCCACTAACAAATACTTACCTCAAAATCGATAACTCTATTTCCTCCATAGGATAACATTGACTGTTTTTCTGTGATAAGTTTTTAAGTGGGGAGTTTGAGAAACTAAAGAAATTCTTTAAAATTGCATAATCTGACAAAAACTATTTTACTTACCTGTTTTCAGGAAATATCCCAGAGTAGTATCTAGATCTGCTACTCTGTGTAAACCTAGTAATCTCAAAAGTTACTTGCCGGCTATTTTACTAAAAAGCCTATTCAAGTTTACGTACTGCATTTACTAAGAAATGCATTTCTCTGCATCAATACTGTAAATCAAACCAAAGTGCATAGATTATCATTCAAACTGTATTTCAATTGCATTACTCCTGTAAAGTATATACTGCTTACCTGTGCTATGCTTGCTTGGTTCTAGAAAATAAAAAAACTAAAAGAATATTTTTATACAAAAACAATTGGTCTGAAGTTCAGTCTTTGAGTGTGTGAATTTATTTGCTAAATGAGTGTGTACAACAAATGCTTAACACTGTCCCCTGTTACTGCCTTACTGCTCGACCACACTACCACAAAAAGAGAGTGAGGTGATATCTAACTTTACCTCTGCCTACCTTTGGGGTTCCTCTGGACTCTGTGCACAATATACCTCACTTTGGCATAGTATATACAGAGCCAGCTTCCTACATATGGTGCATACCCAGTCAAAAGACAGTGGACTGCTGTACAATATCAGAGGCAAAGATACAGTCAATAAGTTGCCAGGGAGGTAGCTGAGTTCTGGGACTGCTACAGCATTGTGATGTAGTGCTCTTTATCAAAGTGTGTCTTCAGCTCTTTACTAAGGAGGAGCAGGGCGGGACAGTCCTGATGGATAGAGAGATGTTGTGCTAATCCTGGGTGTATAGATGGAGAAGGCCTGTTGTCTGTCTTTTTCCTTTTTACACTTATTTGCATCCAGCCTGATGGTGTCCTGACTGCTTGTAGGGCAATTTCCAACTTCCAGGGAGGAGGCCTTGAACAGCAGTTCTGAAGTGGTTTGGTCGGAGAATTGGTTTTACTTTCTTTAGTTGAGAAAGGTGCACCCTGTTATTTTTGGTTTCTTTGCAATGTATTCCTTGAAGGTAAGGTTGTTGTCTAGAGTCAAAGAAAAGGATTTGGCGTTGGGTGAGAGTTGGGGTTTGGATTTGTCTAGATCTAGGTCATTTAACCAGGATTAGATTAGTTGTCTATTGTTGTTCTTGGCAAATAACAAGAATTCTGTCTTGGTATGATAAAGCTTCAGCAAAGTCAAGTTGGCGTCATTAAATTATTGGTGACTGTTGATACTATTATTGGTGAAAAGAGCCTTGAGGCGCTCTAATGTATAGGCTGAAGATAACAAGGGACCGGATGGAACATTGAGGGTGGGATAGTCAACAGTGGCAATGCTATGAGAGTGGTCCAGCAATATCGGAAGCAGATATTGCTGTAATCTATGGTCTGGAGGATATTGTCTATGATTTGAAAAGTAGTTGCCCCCGTGCTGCTGATCGAAAAAGAGCAAGCTGAAGCCACTACATTCGTTTTAAATCCACATTTTTCACATCCGCCAAGGGAGTGAGCCAGGAACCCATCCAAGTGGGCCATTAAAGGCTCTGATTTCTAAAGTCCACCAAGGCCTCAGAATCCAACTGGGCCGGTCACTTCCATTCAGCTGACATGACTAGGAACTACAAATGTTTAAATGTAAATGTAAATGTATTTGAGCTTATATAGCCCACAGCTACCCGCAGTGGGTTTCCCGGCGCTTGCTTAGGGAACCCGTCCCGGTATTCCCCTGTGAGATAACCCCGGCAGGGTATCCACAAGGTGAAAGCCAGGCATCCCGCCGCGAGGAGAGCAGATTGGAGCCAAGAAACAGACTTTCAGTGACATTTTTGTAATTTTATCATTACCAGTGTGCTTGAATGCAATGCTTTATTAAGATGACTTCAACAAAAAGGCATTATAAGCAGTATTAGGATCAGACAACGAAGTACTCAAGACAAAAGAAAGAAAAATCCATACGAAAGCATCCATGGTAATTTTAGCATCTTTTTGACAAAGAGACTGCCATCCTTAATCTCGGTGTCCAACTACTATGGTTAATTCCAGCAACTGTTCTACTCGGGCCCTTTCTAAGAACTGTGTTTCATTAATTTACTTGGGATGCAGCCAACCCAGGCTTATCTGTGGTAATGGCGCCTGATCCCAGCCATCTTCTCTCCTAGGACTAGGATCAGAATAACCGTAAATTGATGATTCTAAAAGAGTTTGTGTGCGGTCCCTCGGCCTTGACTCGTAATAACCGTGGGCGGCCTACTTATATCAGATGTTCCCTTCATGCCAAGTTCATGAAGAACCGCTTCTGGGGCGGCCCCCAGTTTTAAGGGGGAGATTAATTTCAGGAATATTCTTTGTACTTCTTCCAAGGACTCGCAAATGCTTAAATCTTATAATTGTGCTGCTTACATTCTTGTTTGTACAAATTGCTTCTTATAAATTTCTAAAATGGCTGCCATCCAAGGACTCCCATGCTTGTTGGAAGTCATCAAACACCTGTTAGGGTGCGTCTCTGCCACTTCTCCTTCTTCATTTAGTGAGCAAAAAACCTTACTCCTTCGTAGTGAGGTAATATAAATTTTATGGTCATGTTGTGTTCCCTAGCGAGTACCCCACCGACTCCATGTACGAGTTAAAAGTGCATGTAACTTCCCTCCTGTACCAGCTATGAAGACGCAAATACATTTGCGTCCAACGTTAACTTGTCCTCTTTCAGACCCACCATGAATGGGTTTGATGGTCCGTTCCTAAGTATGCTATGCCAACGTCTTTTTGAAGTGTACTCCTACGTTTTTCAGCCTGGCTGAAAGTAGGCCCTGAATCTCTGCCACCGAGCCTCTTTTCTGGCTTCTGACTGCGAGGGCCTCTGCCCAAGCAGCCCCCGTACCCGTGAACTCTGACTTACTTCTAGCGCGGCCCTCCGTGCTCAGCTCAGCCTGCTGCCTGCCAAGATTGACTATAACCTTCGAGTTATCTGTTTTCCTCCCCGAAGATACATTCCGGCCTGCTAGCTTCAGTAAACATCCTTCCTCAGCTACAGGGCTAAAGGGCCGACCTGTCTTTATGCAAGTAATTCATAGCCTCTGTTGCCATGCTTCCATGGAAGGCCCCATGCCCCCACGCTTCTCATACAGACACTCAGGCGCTTATACACGCACTCACAGCAAGTATAGAATAGCTTCTGCTCTAGAGACCTTTCTGCCCAGATAGCTTAGTTCCTAAACATCAGATATCAGATATGATAGAAGTACAAGTTGATCTGACATGCCAGACTTCTGTCTCTTTCCGCCAGTGTAAATGTCAAGTCCCCTGCACCCCGTCTATCACACGTCATGCAGCTGCGCGCGCATCCAAGCTTCCGATTTCCGCTGACATTGCAACATTCTGTTAGCACCACCCCTTGGTGCCACCCACTTGCGTCACCTATCAGTGACGTTTCTAGCACACACGCCTAGTTTACGCCTCTTGATGATGTACTAGCACCACGTGTATACTGTTATCTTGTCTTCTCTCAGCTGTTACGCCTCTTACATTGAACATTATGATGTAAATCAAGTATATAAGCTATGTATTGTCAATAAACGTTAGCGCGCTCATCTATCCCTTCTGACATCCTGTGTGGTGGTCAGAACATGATATCCTGATTCCTTTATGAGGAATAAAACCCTTAGAAACTCTTACACCACGGACTCTGTTTTCCTTCTTTCCGATTGAGTTATTATTGATTAAGTACTTACCTGCATAGAAATTAAGAGAGTAAATTAATTATTTACATCATTTTGGCGCCCGAATAGGGACCCCTCCCCCACCTCACGCGCCGGAAGGTGCGTTGCAATCCGTGTCCCCTGCCATCAGTTAGACGGACAACACGTGTACTGGCAGGATTTCCTGCATCCCCCTCTGACACACGGAGGTGACGAAGACTGCGATCAGTGCCCAGACGAGGCGGTGAGGAGTGCGGAGGATCCCGACCAGAGCCCAGCCGAAGGAAGCAAGGTCCGAGGTGTGAAGAGGCCCACCAGTTTTCCGAAGTTTTCCGAAGTTTTCCGAAGTTTTCCGAAGTTTTCCGAAGTTCCGAGTCGAGTCCAGTCGAGTTTTCCGAGGCCTTCTGTTTTCCGTGCTTCCCGGTGAGTACCATTGCTGGGTCGTATCTAGACGGGTTTGGGTACGCAAGTCCGGTCTGCACTGTTTTTAGGCAGTGTATCTGTACTGTTTAGCAGTATATAAAGTATTCCGAATTTCTGCACTGTTACAGCAGTGTATCTGTATCGTTGAGCGGTACATTCAGAGTAGGGGGAAGTTAGCTATGTCTTTAAATGTTTCATGTGATTAATGTCGTGGTATGAATGTGATTGTTCTTGTGTATTATAGTGTTTTTTTGTTTAAATAGTTACAGGCGAAATTAAGTATTAAGGATCAAGCATTTCAGTATCAAGTAGGCACAATGCCGTTTTTTAACAAATTAAAGCAGATAGGAACTAGGAAAGGGATGTTAGAGGAAGAGATTCCAATCCCCCCTAGGGACACTCCAGGTAATTTCATGTATAATAAGCATGGCATAGACGCCATCTTGTATCTAGAGTTATGGACAGATTATACCAAGCACCTAGAGGAAAGATACCGATGGCCAGTTAACGGAACATGGGATGCCGAGTGCATCATAAAGGTAGAAGAAATATTACGGAAAAAGAAAGCTAGACAATCTCAGAAAGACGCCATAGAATTTTGGCGTAAGGAATCACGTAAGCGTGCTGATAGAGCACTCCGTAGAGAAGACAGGCTTAAAGAATCAGAAAAGGCCCAAGAAAACGAATTAGTTACTGAGGGAATTCGAGTAAAAGTAGAACAAATAGATCGTATCCTAAATGGCAAAGTGAACAACATGTATCTTTTGGCCGATGGTACCCCTGACGCCATTTCAGAAATACCGAAAAATTTGCCGTCACCATTAGTTCCAACTAAAGTAATGCATAAGACTACTAAAGACATATTCCTAAATTCATATCTCGAAGATGTAGCGCCAGCTTACACCAATCTGCCTGTTCGTGCCCTGCCTACTGATAGGGCCGGGGGTGGTACTGCCCCCCAAGATCACTCTCAGCCGACACCGAAAAAGACTAGTCCCGTTCCGCCAGCTCCGCCACTTCCCTCACCTAAAACTGATCTGCCGAAACCACTTCAATCAGATCCTACTAAAAGACAAATTCAGATACTGACTACACACAGAGATAATGCCCAAGCTTCCGCTTCAGAAGGTGCGACCGCGGGTCTCCAGACCCCGCCACCGACTCACAGATTAAATCTCAGAGGTCTGCAGAGTCCTCTTACGTACAGATCCCCCCGTTCTTCTAATTCATCCCGTCTTGATGCACTAAAAGAAAATATGTCAGTTTGTAGATACGATCCAGAACCTGGACAGGACGACTTAATGGTATTAGCGTCTTTACGGTTAAGATCTGCTACTGATAGTTTGTTATGTTATGCAGGAATGAAGGAGCACCTAGATAGAATATATGAGTTCGTTCAAACGGGAAAGGACCCCGACAGTATTAAGGATGCCCTGGAGAAACAGAAAGTTACCATGCAAGCACTGATACTACGATTTTTCATAAATTGTCTAATAAGAGAACGAGACAGGCCCGGAACAGAGCAGAGTGAATTGGATGCATTGAACAAGTGGGGTCAAAATATAGCCGATGGAAAACATGACAGACAAAATTGCATAGAGGCCATGTATAAAAAGATTAAGAAAGCAGTGATAGCAGTACACGAGAAAGAGAAAGAAAAGGCTCCCTCCGAGGAGGAAGAAGAATCTGAAGAACTAGAACCGACTACAAGCACTATAGCATATGTAGGTAAGGGAACTTATCTTAGGAAGGGTATCCGTCCAGAAAGCAAGAGAGTTTTCTTCTCTGCCTTAACGAATCCGAATTCTGCTGAACATCAGTTCCAGGAAACTGATAAACGGCTTCGAGATCGAGTTGGGTACCATGTACTCAATTCTATGGATGAACAAGAATTAGCCCGATCAGCGGTATCATGGGCCGAAAATGCAAACATATATAATGATGACACGGTAGCACAGACATTTCTGAACCTCTCCCCCGACGAACAGAAATTAGCAGGGGTATATATGATTCAGCACCTTCTCATCAAATACAGAAAACATTATTCCGATCCAGGTCCCTTACATGAGACACTAGAAGCACTACTGATGGATAGATGGAGAGGCCTAAGCACTAAATTAGTTCAAATAATTCTAGAACAACGACGCAGATATGACACCTTTGTAAGTCCTGAATATGTTCCCGCCCCACCTCCAGAAAGGAAAATGTACCATATGCAGTGCGGGGGTGGTATTGAAAGTCAGAACCCCTTGCGAGAAGTGCACCCTGTTATGGGTGAGGATAAAATTTTGAAACGCGTGTATGTACACACGCCTCTAACTAAATTAGAACTGTTAGAAATGAAGAAATTAGTACCGTGCCATGATAAAGACCCTGCAGGTTTTCATAGAGAGCTCAAAGACATGTTACTGATGGGGGACTACACATATGATGATATCATGAAAATGTTGAAAGTATTATTGCCTACGGGTATATTCGAGAAATTAAAGGAAAAGGACTGGGAGGTGGGAGACGCAAAGATTGCCTGGGCAGAAATAGAGGATGAAGAAAAGAAACGGGTTCCAGGGTTAGGCCTTGGGGACAAAACTAAAGCATTACCAGGTTTAATAGTACAGGTCCTGCCCAGATTATTGACAACTAGAAAGGAGGATTGGGATGCAATCTCGTCCTGTAAACAGAAACATGATGAAGATACTAGCGACTTTTATTCAAGATTCGAGAAATGTTTTATTATCAATAGTGGCCTCCAGCCAAGTAGCGAGTCGTACCCACATCTTTTTGTATCAAAGTTAGTCGAGAATTCCCTACCGTTAGTTAAAAATAGAGTGTATAAAGTCGAGAGTACATGGCAAGCAAATACGCCATCCCAGATGTTACAAATGTTACAATATCACCAGAATAGAATTAGGGAAGAACAAGATCAGGAACAGAAGCGCATGAAAGACACGAAAATGAAAATGTTAGTAGCCCAGACGGTCCCATCCGACAGTCACAGGAAAGGTACGACCCAGACAAGTCACGCTGCAGCTCCTGTTAAAGGGACATGCAATTATTGCAAGCAGCCAGGTCACTACGTACACGAATGTGCAGTTCTGAAACATAACATAGCGACAGGTAAAACTAAAGAGAGACCGCATCCGCCTAGACAAGACCATAACCAGCATCAGTCTACACAGAATACACAGCCCATGCATGCATCCGCACAGACAGCACAGACCGTAGCAGTACCACAGCCACAGCCCATTGCTGCAACTCAGCAAGTCTCACAACAGATGTACCAGTATGCCCAGTCTGCTTACCCCGAATATTCCCGATATACATGAAACAGCCTAGAGAGGGAAGGTGGCTTGCCTCTTATCGAGATTCCTGTAGATCAAGAAGGTCCTTATGTACACAGTCAAGTATTGGGGAAAGATAGAAAGTTTTTAATTGACACAGGGGCAAGTCGCACTACAATAAGTCATGACGAAGTTCCAGGGGCACCCCTCTCAGGCTCACAAAATGTTTCCCTTGGTTTTTCAGGACAACCTATTGTAAATGAAGTCTCAGAACCAGTTCCCCTGGCTGTGGGTCCATTATCACGCGTTACAGACCTGTTACTAACAAAATCATGTCCGGAAAATCTGTTAGGAATTAAAACACTGAAGGCTCTAGGAGCTATAATATGCTGCTCCCCGGAGGGAGTTAGACTCTTTCTGCGGGATTTCAAGGGTCATTACGTCCTTCGTGAGTTTGACGTCAGATTGAAAAATGTACCTGATTACTTGTGGGCAAAAGGCCCAACTGATGTAGGATGTATGCACATTACACCATACCGCGTTACCCTCAAGGCAGGTGTTGTATTACCCAGAATCAGACAATACAAGTTACCACCCGATGCTGTAGCGGCTTTACTGAAAATCATTGAAGAGCTCATTGCCCAAGGAGTGGTCGTCGAGACCGACTCCAATATCTGTAACTCACCCATCATTCCGATTCTTAAACGTACTGATCCCAATGCACCGCCAGTATATCGGCTGGTGATTGATCTTCGAGAATTGAATAAATGCATTATCCCACAGTATCCTGTGGTCCCCGATATATCATCTCTCTTGACTGCTATTGATTCAGAAGCAACGTTCTTTACTGTAATTGATCTCAAGAACGCCTTCTTCAGCGTGCCTATTGATCCAGAGAGCCAATATCTCTTCGGATTCTGTTTAAATGGACGCAGTTTCAAATTTTCGCGCGCACCTCAAGGATTCACAGAAAGCCCCAGCATCTATAGTCAAGCACTGAAAAGACAACTAGATTGTATTCAAATGCCAGTTAACACCGCTTTACTACAATACGTCGATGATCTGCTGATCACCGCACGAAGTGAGCCCGAATGTGAAAAAGCATCACTGACAGTTTTACATTTCCTGGCTGACAAGGGACACAAGGTGTCTCCTTCGAAGCTACAATTCTGTGCTCAGCAAGTTGTGTACTTGGGTCACTTACTGTCCAAAGTGGGGAGACAGCTCACTCCCGATCGCATTCAGTTAATTGTGAACATGCCGCAACCCAAGACACAAAAGGAAGTGCGGGCCTTCATAGGCCTCACCTCGTACTGCAGACAATGGATTCCCCAGTATGCATTTCTAGCTAAACCACTCATCCAGTTAACGACACAGGAGGCAGCGACTTCGACTGTCCTCCCTTGGACTCAGGAACACACACAAGCTTTTGAAGAATTAAAGAAAGTTTTATGCCAAGCACCAGTTTTAGCGACACCATGTTACAGCAAACCGTTTACACTTTTTGTTACAGAACGTGATGGCACAGCGTTGTCTGTCCTCACTCAAGACCAAGCAGGTTCACATAAGCCTTGTGCTTATTTTTCTAGTACATTGGATTCGGTAGCTCAAGCACTCCCTGCGTGCTTAAAGTCAGTAGCAGCAACAGCGTTAGCAATAAGACAAAGTGATTCAATTGTTTTAGGTCATCAGTTAACAGTTCAAGTACCACATTCTGTAGAGGTTTTGTTAAACAGAACCCAGACTCAACACTTAACTATAGCACGACTGACAGGTTATGAATTAACACTATTCCAGCCACACATAGAAATCAGACGTTGCAGCATCCTGAACCCAGCAACACTGTTACCTACAGTTATGACAGATCCAGCTCCGCATGATTGTATAGAAATAATTAATGCAGTAACTAAGCCTAGACGAGACTTAACAGATGTCCCATTGACAAATCCAGACCTGACACTTTATGTGGACGGTTCATGCATGAGAACAAGTACAGGAGAATTAGTGGCCGCGTACGCCGTGACCACTGAAACTGAAATTAAAGAAACACATCGTATTGACACCCTGTCTGCTCAAGCAGCAGAGCTCATCGCTCTGACTCGAGCCTGTATTCTAGCCAAGAACAGAAATGTTAACATATACACAGATTCCCGCTATGCCTTCGGAGTTGTACACGACTTCGGAGTCCTCTGGCAAGAACGAGGTTTTCTGACTTCCCATGGGGCCAAGATACAACATGGCCCCCTTATTCAAGCACTGTTAGAAGCAATACATTTGCCCTCGGGCATATCAGTCATGAAATGTAAGGCACATACCAAAGTCACAGATTCCGTTTCCCAGGGTAACGACCTGGCAGACCAGACAGCAAAACATACAGCACTGACTCACACCCAGACTACTGATGTGACAAAGACAATAGTCCAGACCCAGTGTATGGCAATTAGAGATCCCGCCCTAGATGTAATTGATATCCAGACACATGCTACTCCAGAGGAGATAAAGAAATGGACTGAACTAGGAGGGATTCAGACAGATCAAGGTTGGGTGACGAAGGGAAAATCTATATGGTTTCTCCCCGACTCAATGGTTCAAGTCATGATAAATACAGCACATAGTCCTGCCCATCTTGGAGAGAAAGCCATGTTAGACAGTTTACAGAATCTCTGGTACAACAAACACTTACGAGCAGCAGCAAAACAGAAAGTGCGTACTTGCATGATCTGTTGTCAGTTCAATCCAGGTAAAAGCGTCCCTGTTGAGCAAGGTGGATTTCATCCTCCCGATCACCCTTTTGAAGTCCTCCAGATGGATTATATCCAGATGAATAGCTGTAGAGGATTTAAGTATGTCCTTGTAATTGTTTGTGCTCTGTCCCGCTGGACCGAAGCATACCCAGTCCCAGACTACACTGCTCCGACCACTGCCAGACAGTTGGTTCGTGAATTCTTCCCACGGTACGGTTTGCCCCGTGTCGTGTACTCAGATAACGGACAGCCGTTCTCGTCCGAGCTGATGAGACAAGTTTCCCTCTTGCTAGGATATCAGTGGAGGTTCCACTGTGTCCGACATCCCGAAGCAGCTGGCCTTGTAGAAAGGCATAATCAGACACTAAAAATCCGTCTTGCCAAGATCTGTCAGGAAAAAGGGGTCGACTGGATAGTCGCCCTGCCCGTGGCACTATTCTACATGAGGATGGTCGCCCACTCGAGATCAGGGCTATCCCCGTACGAAGTGGTCTTTGGCAGACCGCCGAATATGTGGGGGACGCCCGTTCCGAAAAAGATCACTGATATTGATTGTAACATGTTGACAGATTACCTTGCCTCCTTGATGTCTGCACTCCAATCATGTCGTTCACAGGTTGCCGCAGCCTTCCCTGACAACACCGATGTAAAGGCGCATGAGGTCCGCCCAGGTGACCTGGTAGTCGTCCGGAATTTCGACCGGAAAAGCCCGCTGGAGCCCCGCTGGAAGTCTCCAAAGACCGTTCTGCTTACCACTAGGACCGCCGTGAAAATCGAGGGGAGAAAGGGGTGGGTCCACACGAGTCACATCAAACTATGCAATGAACTAAAAAACGGACTGAAACAGGACTCTGACTCGTCCACCCCCACCAAAGACTGTGTCGAAGCACAAGACGTTACTGTGCCTAAAAGAGAAAAGACTCCTCAAGAACTTTACCGAATGAAGCTTCGATCTAGCAAGTCAGACAGTTTAATTGTTTAAGTCCTCCCTTAGGTGAATCGGTTAAATAGTTTCTGACATGTATCCCCTAGATCGAGTTAGAGAGAGAGAGGAAAAGAGAAGAACATATTGCAAATCACTTCGTAGTCACTGCATAGTGACACTAATAATCATGTTTATTCTGAGTATTCTAATTATTATTGCCAGCATTCTGCTTCCTATGTACTGGCCTATTTTCAGGCGTGAACAATCTGCTTACAATGTCTCTGCTGAACACACTTTTAGTGAACTTCCTGCACATGAACTCTCTTACAGACTTGCGCTGCGCAACAATACATTCATTAGTATGTTACACCATTCCCATCAGACAAATAATGCTACAGACTGTTGGATATGTGGCCGACTCCCTCCCTACCAGAATTACAAGGGAGCTCTGCCTCTCTTTCCGTACCCATTCACTCACAATGGCTCCTGTGGAGCATGGTTTAAAATAATTAATTCTTTAGATCCTGATATTGCTGTTTTCGATGGGGGCTGGGTTTGGGGAAACTTGAACTTAGTCCTGCTCAACGTCTGTTATCCTGATCAAGAAGGACTTCCCACTCGAATAGGAACTGATCTAGAAAATGAAGTATATGGATTAGGTAATTACACAATTAGCCTTATGATCCTCACTGTTGAATCTGAAACTGCTCCAGTTCTGCCCCATATGTTAGTACTACCAGTCACAGGTGAATTATGTGTTAGCAAGAAAGGTTCAGTACACGTAGGTCATAGTAAATGCACTACTGTGGTCGAGTTCAGTGACCATGGTAAATCGTCTTTTAAAGCTACCAGTCATTCCTACTTTGTTTGTGGTCATACCGCATACATACGTTTGCCTCCAGATTGGGATGGTACCTGTTACATTGCCTTCCTTCTGCCACCTGTTTTCCTAGCTCCTCCTGATTACCATAGAAATACGAATCTAGCACCGAATAGACCCAAAAGAGATATTCCCCTTGTCGACTACACAGAAACGGCATGGGAACAGTACACTGATTTCAATAAAGGATTCTTTTTCTTCCTAGGACCTGTCCAAAACAGTAAATTAATACGCAGATTAACGAGAACACTTGAAGCAGTAGTGAACGAAACTGCCTCCGCTCTAGGTAACTTAACAGAGGAGCAGTCTGCTATACGGACTGTTGTCCTTCAAAATCGTCTTGTGATTGACGTCATCTTGGCAGATAGAGGCGGAGCTTGTAAGGTCATCGGGTCAAGTTGCTGTGTTTTCATTCCACAAAACGCACCATCTGTCTATCAAGCTATCACCCGTTTACATAAAATTGCAAATCAGATACATCAGAATCCAGGCACCTGGACTTGGTCCGGTTGGTTCTGGACTACGTTAACGGCTTGGGGATGGAAGATCTTATCCTTCCTAGGCATTGGTCTTGTTATAGTATTCAGTTGTTGCCTATGCCTGCAGTGTGGGCCAGCGATATGTGGACTGTGTGCCACATCCTGCATTGAGCATTCCAGTTGCCTCTCAAACAGTCAAAGAAAGAAAGACGAACATATAATGTTACAAGAACAAACCGATCGATTTATGAGGATCGATATATCATGAAGGGTCCGTAGGGAACAAGGAGGGAATGAGGTAATATAAATTTTATGGTCATGTTGTGTTCCCTAGCGAGTACCCCACCGACTCCATGTACGAGTTAAAAGTGCATGTAACTTCCCTCCTGTACCAGCTATGAAGACGCAAATACATTTGCGTCCAACGTTAACTTGTCCTCTTTCAGACCCACCATGAATGGGTTTGATGGTCCGTTCCTAAGTATGCTATGCCAACGTCTTTTTGAAGTGTACTCCTACGTTTTTCAGCCTGGCTGAAAGTAGGCCCTGAATCTCTGCCACCGAGCCTCTTTTCTGGCTTCTGACTGCGAGGGCCTCTGCCCAAGCAGCCCCCGTACCCGTGAACTCTGACTTACTTCTAGCGCGGCCCTCCGTGCTCAGCTCAGCCTGCTGCCTGCCAAGATTGACTATAACCTTCGAGTTATCTGTTTTCCTCCCCGAAGATACATTCCGGCCTGCTAGCTTCAGTAAACATCCTTCCTCAGCTACAGGGCTAAAGGGCCGACCTGTCTTTATGCAAGTAATTCATAGCCTCTGTTGCCATGCTTCCATGGAAGGCCCCATGCCCCCACGCTTCTCATACAGACACTCAGGCGCTTATACACGCACTCACAGCAAGTATAGAATAGCTTCTGCTCTAGAGACCTTTCTGCCCAGATAGCTTAGTTCCTAAACATCAGATATCAGATATGATAGAAGTACAAGTTGATCTGACATGCCAGACTTCTGTCTCTTTCCGCCAGTGTAAATGTCAAGTCCCCTGCACCCCGTCTATCACACGTCATGCAGCTGCGCGCGCATCCAAGCTTCCGATTTCCGCTGACATTGCAACATTCTGTTAGCACCACCCCTTGGTGCCACCCACTTGCGTCACCTATCAGTGACGTTTCTAGCACACACGCCTAGTTTACGCCTCTTGATGATGTACTAGCACCACGTGTATACTGTTATCTTGTCTTCTCTCAGCTGTTACGCCTCTTACATTGAACATTATGATGTAAATCAAGTATATAAGCTATGTATTGTCAATAAACGTTAGCGCGCTCATCTATCCCTTCTGACATCCTGTGTGGTGGTCAGAACATGATATCCTGATTCCTTTATGAGGAATAAAACCCTTAGAAACTCTTACACCACGGACTCTGTTTTCCTTCTTTCCGATTGAGTTATTATTGATTAAGTACTTACCTGCATAGAAATTAAGAGAGTAAATTAATTATTTACATCAGTAGGCTGCACTCTACTTTAGTAAACGTTGCTCCAGCTACCCTTCTGCATGAAATGACCTGTCGCCAATAATAGCCAGTTTACATTAGTTACAACATCTCTTTCAGGTTTTTAATTTCTAATCTGTTATGTGTGATTTCTTTCTTGCAATAAATGTTACTATCCTCACCTCGCGTACTGTGGGCAGTTACCTGCAACTCTTGACATTCCCTCTTCTTACCTTTTTTTTTATTTTTAAAGTTTTATATAGCGTGAACATGACCCTTGCGGGTATCAGAGCACTGTACAATAATACAGACATGTGTAAAAATAACAACATCCCAAAAGAGGGATAGGGTATGGGAGAATCCCACGGTGAGAAAACAACAGGATCCAGGCGAACAACAACCAGGAGAACAGCAAGAGAATATAGTCTGTGAGAAATAAGTATGTGTGCAGTCTACGTGCAGGACCGGACTGAGAGCCGAAACCGGCCCTGGCAAAGTGCTCGGCCGCCGGAGGGAGGGGGGGGGGGATGGGGGGTTGTGCTGCCGAGATCTTTGCCATGGCCGATTTTCAGCCGATTTTGTTACAGGGCCGATTTGCAGAAACGGCCATGTAACAAAAACGGCCCCCAGTGGCCCAAAACCGGCCCCAAACCCGTGCGCCGCATCGGGGGATTGCCCGGTGCCTGCTATGGGCAGTCCGGCCCAGGCTACGGGATAAATCATGACCTGTGGTGATTGATATGAGTTGGGAAAGGTGCACAGATTTGTGTTCAGAGGCAAGTCACTGATTTGATTTGGCCAGCTAGAGATTGGCATGTGAAAAGGGGCTGCTGCCTCGTTTGACTTTATTTTCCATCAGTAGCAAGGGCGGCAATTTTCAATAGCCCAGGGCGCTATTGGAGCAAGGACACTATGGTGCCAGTCTTGAGTGAGGGTCCATGCCAAGGCAGGTGGCTGACCTCTCAGCCACGACTGCATGCCCCCAGACCCAGGGAGGGCTGCTCTGTACCGGAGCAGTTAGTGCTGAGGGGAGCTTGTTCCAATCTGGATAGGGTACTTTAGATATGATTTATGCAAAGACTAAATAATGCTGCTTAAAAAAGTACTCTTGAAGTACTCACTTTGGGGCAGATTTACAACTTCTGGCGCATCTCTGCAAATCAGCAGGGATGCGCCAGAACAGATGCGTCACGTAATCCCCCCCTTGAGCCACCACGGATGTGTTGCACTTACAATGCGGCGCACCATTGTGCAAGAAGGGGCAGATGCGTGCCGCATCTTGTGACGTACGGGCGGCGCATTGCTGGAGTCGCGTCGTTAGCATGACGCAACTCCTGCAATGCACATGGGCCACCCATACTTAACGTGATGCGTCACTCCTTACGCCTGCTTCAAGCAGGCGTAAGGAATTGACGCAACAGCATTGTAAAACTGACTCAGTGAAATCTTGTAGATTTCACTGAATCAGTTTTACGGGGCTTTCCTGCGAGGTAACACCCACCCTGCGACATAACGCCGCCATGAAACCTGACGCAGGTTTCATGTGGCGTAGGGCTTTATAACGTGACGCATCTGCCTAGATGTGTCACGTTATAAATAAGTCGGAATGTGGCGCATGGTTTACGCCGCCGCTGTGTCACACAAGTGACACAACTGCGGCGTAAAAGTGTCGCAAGGGGCTTGTAAATATGCCCCTTTGTATTTCAAGCCAGCTAGTTAGTTGCCACTCTGTCAGTATCTACTGAATTGTCTGATGCCCTTTAATAAAAGCTCCTGCAAGTAGGTCCCAGGCCTACAAGTGCTTCAGTAAAAAGGGCTTGCTCACAGTCTCAAATTCGGTGGCCATTCTATTAAAACCATATTATAAACTTCATTTGTTCGTAAAGGTAAACGCAAAGGGGGTTTGACTAAATGGCGCCGAATTCTAAATAGCCTCCTGGAATCACGTGTTTCTACATATGTAATGCAGCGATGGTGCACATTACAGTGGTGAAAAATTCAACACAGAAAGCCCTCGTCGTCAGCATCCAGTTGTATTAGGAGCATAACGTTTCAAAGTCCCTATATTTTAGACAATCCTGTTTTTAAATTGTAATTAATGTTGGTGATAGCCTTAACGTATTCTTTTTTTTAAGTAGATGTTTGCACGTTATTCCTCTTTTTTTTTACCAAGCAGATTGAATCTGGTTCCCAGAAAGATTTAAAGTGTTAGATATTTAGATGTGTATGCATTTTGAAAGTACGGGCAGTGTGCGAATTGAGTAGTGTTGTGTATTCAGAATATGGTCGAGGATACCGAGGATACCGCAAGTGGGTTTGTAGTGTTAGATAACCCCAAATTAATAAAAGGTTTGAGCAACAGTGAGGTGCGTATGGATTTAGTAATGTGACACCGCAGGGAGTTTGTTAGATTGTCAGAGGTGAGAGATACACAGACAAGAGTGACTGTGTGGTTGTCTTCCTGTCCTGTACAGAAGCATCTGAATAGCACAGCTGTGTGGCATAATGCTTTCCTTACAGATGTGTACACAGACTGATACTCGTTTAGCGTGTCCTAAAGTCAACGAGGACGCCACACGTGAAACTGTCAGAATGTGGTACAGAATTCCATGTTGTGTGGAAGAGTATTTAGTGCGCTCAAAGAGTTGGTGCATGTGTCTGCTGTGCATGTATGTTTGTTCTACTGACCTACAGATGTGTATTAGTTTGATGTACTTTGGTGTGTATAAAGGGTGCACACGGAAATGACCAGATGCCATACAGATGTTTATCATTTGCGGCATGTTTTGAATGTCAGACAGATGAGTTACTCACACTTGCACATCTTACCGAATGTGGTGCAGATGTTAACTTGGACTGTGTGGAAGTGGCTCATGCGTTGGAATGTGTGTTTGCTTGGAGCGCATGGCTGACTACTCCAATGTCTTACAGATGTGTGTTCAGGCCCTTTAAGAGTATTCAGTCAATCTGTTGAGCTGGTGAATGGATGCTATTTCCAGGATGTGTGTGCCTGAGCCTTGCCCCGGATGTTGTGTGGTGTTTCCCTGGGTGGAGCTTGGGTCTGTATGTTGGATTGTACACGTCTGTTCTTTCCAAGTGGCGCACAGATGAGATTTGCTTACTGTATGTAACACCTAAGATCATTCGGTGTGTGTGTGGAATGGTGAAACGTGTATTGCTCAGCCAAGTGCTGAATTCCGTTAGGATTGCGCATGTGCTAGTGTCTAAATGTCACACATGTGTTATTTGTAAACGGTGCGCACAGGCATTTTAATGAATATCATACTGATGTTTATTTGGTCCATCTCTGGCTCATGTGCTGGATATTTTATAAGTGGTTGGGCTCGGAAACATATTTAGTCCCTGTCACTTGGTGCACCCTAAGTTTGATTCAGTTCTGTGTTCGGGTTATGGCCAATTTGAAGATAAAACAAGCATTGGCAATCCCAATCGGTCAGGCTTAAATTAATGTTGTATGGTAATGTGAAGCATTCAAAGTAAATAGCATGAGAAAAGATATGTATTTGTGTGGCAGCAAAGCACTGTAGAATAATATTGGCGTAGGGTAAAAGGTGAGGTCACAATTGGGCTGTCAAGCCAGACTTAAAAATCTATGTAGGCTAATGACAGCCCTTCTCCCTTATGTGCTGCTCCCAGAGAAAACCAACTTAAATTACCTAGTTATCTAAGACACTTTAATAGCATTCACATGTCATGTGTCTGCTACTAAAAATGTAAAGCCTAAGTAGCTGGATAAATAAATATATTGCTCAAGGCTGCTACAGCAGGATCCTCTAGAGGGAATGGCCTGCCCACCTGGTATTGGTGGGGGTTTAGTGGTTTAGGGCCTGATTCACAAACTGCACTTTGAAGTATGTTTGGTAGTACTACAAAGCGTACCACAACATGCTATTCACAAACTATGGGGGCCCATTATGATCGCAGACGGACTTGAGTCCGTCCGCGACCATAGAGGATGAGGGAACCTCCGCATGGCCTGCGGAGCTCCCTCCTGTCCAATTTGGATGTGACCGCCACCCTGGCGGTCACATCCTCTATTTTTACCATTGCGGCAGGTGCGGCTTCAAGCTGCACCTGCCGCAATGGTAAAAATGCATACTTTGCATTTGTATGCAGAAAGCGGCAGGCACCGTGCGGTGCCTGCCGATTTCTGCATACAAATGCAGAGGGGTACCATAGGTACCCCATGTGCAACCCCACCCCCCCCTTCACCCAGGGGGCCCGCAACGGGCCCGCAGTGAAGTTCCACATGCTTTTCCACGGCGGAAAACCATTTTCTAAAGCCCATCCTAATATGGCTGGCAGTGTCTGAGCGACACCGCCACCATATTAGAGCTTTTTTGCCGCGGTTGTAAGCCAACCGCGGCGGAAAAGCTGCGGACGGAAACCAGGACCCACCAGCCATCCTAATGTGGCGGTGGGTCTTTGGTGGGTCCGCTGCGGTTTTTCCGCATTCTCCGGGCCGGCGGTGGCTTCCGCCGGCCCAGAGGATGCGGAAAAAACACAATCGTAATAGGCCCCCTATGTGTGGATTTTACGCCTCCACAATTGCCTATAGTTATGTGTGCAGAGTTCTCTGCGCTGGCTACAGAATTGCAGCACACGTGAGTGTACATTGTAATTGTAAATGTGGATGGGACTGGAGGGAGTGGATGGTGAAAGGGCAGGCTTACTCCAAAAGGAGATTGGATTAGGGAGGAAAAAGAGGTTTTGTAATGGGCAGAGAGGGGTTTAAGAAGGGACATTACCCACCCAAACTAGAGTAAGCCAATTGTTATATTCTGAGGGTGGAGAAATTTAATTTACACGTTTTCAGTAAATTTACACTCAGTTTGTGAATACTGAAAAGTAGTAAACTTACTACAATGTGTAAATTAATCGAAAATGTAACTTACTATCCATTGCATTATAAACAGTAGTACAATAGAGCAAGTACGGGACAGTGCACCATCACCAACAAGCCTTCCGTAGTCCCCTGCACACCCATCATGCCATACCTCTATAGATCCGTCATGGGCCCACACCTTGTCATACTTTTGTGAGCACCCTTGACCCATCTAGGCATATTTTAAGCAGCTGCATGCCAGTCCATGTTTGCACTCAATGAATCTAGGACAGGTGGATTCACTGCCTCCCAAAGACAGGCAACACTGCACCTTGCAACTATCAGGCCTGGATAGCAGGGACATTTCAAGTATTTAGGAGAGTCTAATCAGACAAGATCACAGGGAACTTCTCTCATTTGTTTCTAAGGAGACACCTGTGACCTGTGCCATATTAAGCTTGACTCCCTCTCAAAGGGCTTAAGCAGTGGCAAGACCTCATAAACTGGAAGAAGGTACCCCTTTGACCACAGCCCCTGAGTTACAGATCAGGCCCAGTCCTGCCAAACTGGAACATCCATGTTCTATTAGAACATTCAAATGTTCAGTGCTCCACTGAAAACAATGGAGTGCTCCGGGCTTCTAATGGCTGGTAGAAGCCCGAAGCATCAACATTCCAATGTTTGTTCGCAGCTTTTGCTGTGAACAAAGGCCTCACGGAGCCAGAGGGTCATGAGGCCTCTTTTTACAAATTAGAACATTCTGCCCTCTAGGGGAGGAATGTTCTAATAGGCTTAGTGCACTCTGTAGTGGGCTCCACAGGGCATTAAAGGCCTGCTTCCTTGATAAAGGCCCTCACGTTCGGCCTTTAACGCTGGAGCAAGCCTTTAATGGCTGGTAGAGCCTGCTATGTCGAGCTCTGAGGCTATAGTATAATCGGTCCTATAACAAAACCAGAGACTCTGATTATGACATATCTTCCTTTCTCATTTTTTTCAGCAGCCGTGTAAGAAAAACATAATAACCGTATAACGTATTGTAGATCTGTAGGCTAAAATACCCATAACACATACTTAACAGCTATAGCACCCAATATCCCCCCACCAATACTCAGTTATATGTGGAAAAGTGTGGCTCACTGGTTAGAGGAGGCAGACCTGGAAGCAGAGGTCAGCCCGGGACCAGGGTTCAATTCCCGGCTCGGCGGGGTCTTGAGTCCAAAAGGGTCCATGGACTCTACAATTCTTGCTCCAGTGCCTACTCGATTCACGGGTTCACACTCTGCGACTCTGGGCAATAGCTTGCTTAATCTCCACAACGGCCCCTCGCGGCGGGATGCCTGGCTTTCACATTGCGGACACCCTGCCACGGTTATCTCACAGGGGAATACCAGGACGGGTTCCCTAAGCAACTGTTTAGAGACCGGTTGGTGATTTGCGCTATATAAATTCCTGTACATTTACATCCAATCACAGTTTTGAGGGTCATATAAACATTTATGAAATCAAAAGAACCTCCTCTTCTTTTCTGTCCTCCTCAGTTCAGGTGTTAGCGTGTTTCATGCTTTTTTCCCCTGAGGCATCTGCGTGGATGCCATTTTTCTTTCTTAAGACATTTATAGAAAAACCTATGTGTTACCACTGCTATTCAGCCCCAATTATCTCCCACCAGCACTGATCTATGGACCCTCATCACTTTCTAGGTCGGATCTCTCCTCGAAACCCCTGTTCTCAGCTGACCATCCCCATTCAACCTGACCCTTTGAGAGGATCAAGAAGATCTTCCCTCTGCCCAGTTACATGTCCATCACTTTTGGCAGTTTATTCACACTACTGTGTACTAACAACTAGATCCCCTGGTTTCTGATGAAAACCCTACGGTTGAAAAAATTATGGAATTTGCATTTTAGGGATGTGCAGGCAGAATTCAACTGAGATAAAAACTTCTTTCTAAGTGAAAAATGCTTACCATCTTTAAACAGGTCAACTGCGGAAGACCAGGTATTTTGTTACTAATATGTTTCAGGTTAATCCTTCCTCAATTCAAGTCACCTTGACTGCTGATGATGCCACTTATTTTTGAGCCCTGATAGGTCTGTTCTGGACAAGGCACTGTAAAACCACATACAGAAGTCTAGTTGTGGGCACTTGGCTCCAGTATTCCATTAAAGACCTAGTTCTTCTTCCTGCCTGTCCGTTCTCCAACTTATTCACATAATTTTGTCTGTGGGTCTATAAGATCAACTCCTGGAGGGTAAAAAGTATTAATCCTAGACGGATGTTCTCCAGAAGTTACAAAGGGTATATTTAAACACCCTCCCTATGCTCCTTTTTGAGATGAGGAGGAAGTCATGTCAGAGTGTGCTATCTCTGGCCAAGTTAACCTTAGTGACGATGTAGAGACTGACCCCTCTCAAGAGGACAATGCGAGATCTTGGCTCCCAGTAAATAAGTGTAAAGATAAGAAGACCTTGATGCAGGTGATAGCCCTTCTTATAGTCTAGTCCCTTGTTCCCCGCTGCAAGACATTTTTGACGCAGAGGACATTGTTCACCCCCTTACTCTAATTGGACACCATCGCTAAAGATGGCTGCCTATGTCCAAAACAGACAGCGAAAAACCCCTTTTTAAACAAATGTGTAACCGTGTTAGGGTTAAAGGCCGATCCTTCCTTTCATGGACAGGTGGCCAACATGGAGGACATAGTTCCAAAGTTAATACGTAATTGTGAGTAAATCTATAAAATGTCCTAAGTAGATCACTCAAAGGTCTTGGAAGTGTACCAAGACAAGGACCTTGACATGTTGGACTCCCTTTCCTGAATCTGGCCTTTTTGGCAAAGGACCAAAGTACCCCTGTTGAGAAAGGTGGCTGGGTAGGCCTCCTTGGCAATGTAAATTGTGCTATTCCTTCAGAACAATGCAGATTTATTATTCAAAGAATAGACCCCTGAGGACTCCTGGCCCCAAGTGAAGCAAGTCCATCTGCAGGGCTCTTCTTTTTGAAGCTTCTTTGTAAAGTAGCTAGCAAAATGTGTCAGGACTTTCATTTCTCTTGGCTAAGCACAAGCGCCGCTCAGAAAGGTTTTTCAACCACCCCTGTGTAGTGGGGATGGCAGAGGAAGGGAGAACTGCGGCAGCCTCATGTCAATTCATGCTCTGTTCAGAGGAAATGCACATTGTAAAAGCTCTTGGAATGACAGCCAAATATGTGATCTCTTTGTCCCCTCAAGGACATGAGTTCACAGGGACCTATTGTAGAAGGAGGTTCCCACAGAGAGTCCCCCAGCACCACTTACCAAGATAAGCTATCAACTTTCTACCCCTTTAAAACAATTTCTACACAACTGGGCTCAGAATATGCAGGATGTGTGAATCCTTTGGTTCATGTATCCCACCTAGAATTTTATCCAGACCCTCACAAAGTTTCCATTATCAGCAAGATTATTTCTACTCTGCATAAATAAGCCTTTATAGATCAGCCAATTGTCTGCTGATTCAAAATTGGGCTGTTAGGATTTGTTTCCCATATCTCACCAGCTTCCTCAGCAACATTTTCATGGTAGATGAGAAAGGTGAGGGCTACCACCTAGTGCTCAACCTCAGGGAACTCAATCCCTGGATATTCCACCGGCATTTCAAGACGGAGGACATTAACCTTTTAAGAGATTTTGTAAGAGAAAGAGACATTATGATTCATGTGTATCTCAATGATGCCTACCTGGCAGTCCCAATTTTTTTCCCTTCATTGATGCTTTCTGAGGGTTAAGCAACACTTATGATTTCTTAGCTCTGCCATTCAGACTATGTACAGCCGATTGATGTTTCACCAAGCTGCTGAAATCCGTGGTTAATTTTTGAGAGCATGAGGAGTACATCTAACAATTTATCTAAATGACACCCTAATTATGGCGCAGGAGCCACACCTCCTAATACAGCATTTTGACTACTACATTTTGACTCCTTCCAATCAGATGGTTTTGCAATAGATTCCATTTTTGTCTCCCCCTCTTTCATGACCCAAAAGATCAAGACCATCAGGAAAGAGATCCGCAAACTGCGAGCAAAGAACTGCACCTGTTTGCGGAGAGCCATACTTCTAGGTCTGTCAGCTTGATCCATTCAGGCCTTTTCCCTTGGCCATTGCACTACAGGGGTCTTCAGAATCTGAACATCCTTCACTTTCAAAGGGGCAATTCCTGTGCAGCTCTAGTGCCCTTATGGACGGAAGTTTGCCAAAGACTACAGTGGTGAATCAATCACATCTGGCAGGGAGTGGGAGGGCCATTTTGGGTCTTGTCCTATCATGGTGATCCATTCAGATGGCAGGCACTTGGGAGGCGAGATGCAGAGAAATGGCAACAGGGGACAGATAGTCCCATTAAGAGTGGGTAGGTGGAATGGGATGATCCTCACCTTACATGAGACAGGCCTTCAACCACTTTTATAACCCCTTCAACACCCTGAGTCCATTTGTACAGTTTAGAAAACGCAATCCGTATGCCAAAGTGTGTCCCCCATGTGTCCTCCGGGTGGTCTGACTTGACTCACAGGAGATACCTAGAAGATTGGTCCAAGTGGATATGCTGGTGTCTGGAACGTTCTAGCTTCTAGTCGTCTTCTTGAGAATAGTGAACTTCTATCGCTTAGCCATTTTGGCTAGTTACCTACCTATAGCAGATCATCCAGTCAATGAGCATCCTTTCATCTCCAAACAATTGCAGGGTATCAGATTCTCTGTCCCCCCTCCATCCACATACTTGCACTTGTGCGATGTGTTGATGGTTCTCACAATTTTTTGCATGCAAACATGAAACTCCCTGCTAAATTAGCCATGCTTCTTTCTCTAGTTTCTTACAGAAAACTTTTAGATATTCAAACACTAGATCGTGCAGGTAGATAATTTTATCATGCTTGGAGTAATTTATTCTTTTACAAAAAAACTCTTATTTTTATTGATTTCAAAGGCACAAAACAGAGTATGTAGTGCATTCAGATAAAGACAGTAAAGCCTCCCCCCACCACTATGAGTCCCCGCTGTCACTCGTTCGAACTGGTCTCATGTCGTCCATCCCGGTTACTCACCCTTCGCCTACCCCTTTGAGGGGAATTGTGCTTTCAGTTGGATACTTCACAGTCTTCTGTAAGGTTCTGCAGCTCATCCATCCCATAATGCTTTCTCCACGGTCCCCACACTTTATTACATTTCTTAGGGTATCCCTGCCTTCAAACACCATTCCACCTGTCCATCATGTTATGATTGGGATCTACGCCATTGCCCACAGTCTGGCCACGTCTCCCTTGGTCAACATAAACTCAACATGCAGAATCCCAAGGGTATACCAACATCAGGGAATCCCTAATATCACCAGTTGAGGTGTTCTCGGTATCTCCAGGTTCAGAACCTCCTCCAGCTCCTGATTATTCCCCTCGAGTAGTTGGCAAGTTTGGGACATCCCCATATTGTATGTATGAAAGTGCCCATCTTGGTGATACATCTCAGGCAGTTGGGTGGAGTCACTTTCTTGATATCCAAAAGAACAAAATCACTATCTAGGCAAGTAACTGATCCAGCTTTTCCTGCTGATCCGAAACATTTTGTAGTAAACAGTTTCACACATATGAAAAAGTTACCTCTGAGCCTCTCCTTATGGCCAACTCTTGATTTAAATTGTTCATCCTTATGGACCTATGTATTGTCCCACTTTGGGAAGACAGATCATATGGATTCTAGCAGAGGTAGGCATGGACACTTTTATTTTTGGACGTAAGAGGAGAGATGGTCTCCATATACCCCACTAGCTCCTCTCAAGGATATAATGCATATTGCAAACTGGTCCTCACATTCTACGTTTAGGGCTGTAAGTAACCCATTTTTATGTTCATAGAACATCTTTGAAGGAGCCTCAAGAATGTATAGCATTTGAGAGCCAGAATTTTCAATTCCATTAAGGAAACGAATGCAAGGATTGCCCCTTTATTATATTATGAATTGATGTTTCCAGAATATTCTGTTGATTCATAATTATTCTTCATTGCTTTTGTTCCCACCTAAGTTGAGTCTGAAGATGATTACTGAATGGGTCTTTAGCAAGTTAGAGACTGCATAATCTTCACCTCAGTGGCATTAATAGAATTAAACGTTTTTGCTCATAATTGCTATAAATGTTTTAATTTTGTATAGAATCCTAATTTGGACTAATTAAACCACTACAGACTCTTTCAACCTCCATAGGCCCTCGTCCCTTTTCATGCAACCCAGCTCCCACAAAATCAGTGGCCTATTTCTCTCAATGACAGGTGAGAGGTTAATCATCTTCCTATATATGGAGAATATTGCCTTTTAAACATGTGGTTCAGAGAGACTCCTGCTTTCAAGCGGGGGGCTCTCTTCAAGATGGGCATCATCTTGGAGATGGCGCGTTAGAGCATGTCTGAGTTGCAGATATTAAATCACATCGGTATCTGCCAATGTATACTCCTTTTTAAGTAGTTAAAAGTTCAATATACCAGTTTGGTACCAGACATTCCCTAATTTAGTGATACCAACGAGGTCCTACTTATCAAATCCTTTCAATTGCCCAACATCCCAATGGAGGCTGCTTCCCACAAGGAAGTATCCCCTGTTGGGTGGTGTCCCAGGCCAGGCATCGAGCAGCTGCCCTGTGCCTTTACCAAAGAGACGGTGCACTGACTTGCTCCATGTCGGATGAGTGAGGGCAGTGTGTCAGGGCTATGATTAGAGGGGAACAGGGAGGATGTATGAAGAATGGGGCAGAACAAGAACAAAGGATAAGTGGGACTTATTTCAATATTAATAAAAGTATGATCAGATCACTGGACACATGTAATGAATACTTCTTCAAGAACATAAGCAAACGCAGCCTTTCAATGTGAAAAATACTATATGCTTTTATTCCTTTGGCAAGTGTTATAATATAAAATGGTGTAGACGGCCCAGTGCTCATGGGTGCATCATATGAACAATAATAGGATGATACACATATATACTTTGGACAAAAGAGATGTCCCCCATTCTTCAATATTACATGGTCAAATTTAAATATCGGTTCCTTGTGTATGAAATCAATCTACTTTAGAGAATTCTCTTCAAAAGAGTCAACGTTGGTCGTTCCTATCCTGTTGGCTGGCGTACCTCACTCCTAAAGCATTAAGCAAACGCTTTTTGGGAGTAGAAAACAAATGCTTTAGATGTCAGCTTCATGAGGGGGGTGATTGGTTGCACATTTTTTACACATGCCCAAAGCTGTTCGATTTTTGGTGTAAGATCTTTTCTTCAATCAGCAGGGCCATAAATAAAGTAATTGAACCGGAAGCCGAAATAGCCTTGTTTGGCATTTCAACAAAAAGAAGGGATTTGCTCAGTGCAGAAGTAACTTTCACTGCAATCTGCACTTTAGTCGCCCGTTCTCTAATCCTTCAAAACTGGAGGTCAGAGGAGGTACCATCTTATTTTAAATGGGTAAATAAAATGCGACGGACGAAAAGATTTGAAGAGGCGTATGCTAAAAGAGTTGGGTCCACGAGAAAATGTATGAATATTTGGAAATATTTTCCTATTTGTGCATCTACCACCACCTCATAGCATTTCACACGAGAATATACTAAGAACACACAGGGTCTGAGGTATAGAAACGAATACTATTTACCGAAAAAAAAAAAATAGCACTTTAATGAAAAATTATACGGCACGATTGCACTTTAAAGATTTTTAGCACTTATGCACTTTAGCACTTGAGCACTTTAGCACTTTAGGTTAAAGGTTCAATTGGAGGAGAGTATTCAGTTTTTTGCACTAGCCGTGTGTCAATTATTGAAGCTGCTAAACTGTTTAAGTGTAACTGAAATTGAATGTTCTTGGTTCTTTGGTTTTAGCTGTGTTTCTTCTCATGTGCTTGATTTTATTCTGATTTTATTCTGATGATGCGTATAATAATCCCTGCTGAAGTATGTTTGTTAAATAGGTACTTTTTTGTATTTCTTGCACTGACCTCTGCTCTGCTCAATCAAAAAAAAAAAAAAAGAAAAAAAAAAAAAAAGAGTCAACGTTTCGACCCACACCCTGATTCCAGTGGGTCTCCACAAGACAACAAATGCTGCCTAGCACAACACCTCTGTGCTGTAGTAATTATTTTACATGCTTAGGCTGTTAGGTAACAATATCACATTAATAGCTCATCACAGCATAGACTAATTTGTACGAAGACTTCTGAAACAACCTCCAGGCGTAGCCAGTTGCAGTATCGTAAGCTAGGGTGGAGCAGACTAACTAACCAACTAGCGATTCTTTGCATGTTTAAAGCTCAATATACCATCATTCCGGTTACAGGCAGAAAGGGTTTGTCCTGTATGTTGTTCAATATCAATAACGGGGAGCATGCAGGGTAGGCAGGATGTACGTAATGGCTGTAATGAAAGGGTAGACTGGGAAAAAGCTACAAGGTCTTTTTTGTGAAATTGTATGACTGCTGTTGTCTCTGAGCTGAACCCTGTCTACTAAGTCAATGGGGACAGGCACCCCACTCTGAGAGATACTTTCACATTCTCAATGATATAGGAAAGGGGGTTTGGTAAATGGGGGTTCACGGCTGAACTGTGCAGGGTCTCAATATGAGGTCTCAAGTGCATGGGAACGGCTGTGGTGTAGACTGATGAGACTAAGATACTAGGAGGGTGAAGGATGGATAAAATCCTTGGGGAATGGGGTGGGACTAGAATCAGTGAAGGTAGAGGAAGACAGGGCCTCAGATCTAGGCAGCCTGAAGGGTGGGTGGGTGGGCAATCTGGTGTGGGTCAGGCTGGTAGAAAGGTAAAGGGAATACACTGCTTTCTAGTATGAAAAGTGCACCTGTGTTGGACACACACCCTGCATAAACCCTGTGTCAATGGATCAGTGCGTAGCTCTGGGACCTTGGATTAGTGTGTATTGGGTGGAGGACACTTTAGAGCCACTAACTACCCATCATTGTTAAAAGGACAAGATCAATGATATTTCAAAGGGTGGAGGACAGCCGGTTGCTGGAACATGGAAATTTAAGTTATGAATGGTTTTGCGGGGGTAGTGGAGGGATTCTGTCTGATCATGTTACATGCCTGGAAGCCACTTAGGGAGTGACCTGCCTGTGTTCCGTCTTGGTGAATATACATTCTGTGGGCCTCATTTATGAAAACTGTCACGGCGATGCAACAGTTTTTACTGCGCCCTCCTTGCAACATGGTGGATGCACCATATTTAATGTACGGCACTCCATCTCAGGGATTTCACTGCAACACTTCTAAGAGGCTTTCTTGTGGGGCAACGTCCACCCTGCATGCGTCACTTTGTAAATATAGTGCAACGTTGCGCATTGTTTACACGGCTGCTGCGTTACGAAAGGTAACGCAACAGCGGTGCAAAAGTGTTGCAAGGCCTTTAGAAATAGGGCCCTGTGCATTTTGTTTTGGGGTGGGGATATTACCAGCATGCTAGGCACTCATGTGAGATGGGCCTTGCTTCAATGTTGCTCAGCAGTTTCATTTTGGTTTGGAAGCCATTTAGGTATAGAAGGCGGCCCTTCATTCAAAGGTATAAATGGTCCAAACATCTAGAGATGTTGGCCTTTATTCAAGATTCCCGGCCCAGGCAGAGGTGGACAAGCATGCACCCGGATTGAAGCTAGTATTGTTTTGAATATTGTGCTTGTGAGTGTTATGTGATACAGAAAAGGGGGTGGTGATGAACAGAGTGTCTGAATTAAGCAGACCACTCTTACCCAGTCCAAAGATCAGGGCTTGATCCATCACCGTTTTTTAGCTCACTGCACCATCCCAGCTCAGAACTTGGCTATATGCAAATTAGTCTGACCCTGGCCCAGTGCATCATGGGAACAGGGCAGACCAAACTACCAAGCCAATTCTTATACTGGGAAGGAAACAAGCTACCGGGACCGGTTTCTGGCATTTCAGCCGTCTTCGGCCCGGCTTGCTTGAATCCTGATGGTGCAATGAGCTAGGGACTCACATCTGAGTATACCCTTCCACGCTTATGGTGGACAAAAATGATACAGAAAAGGGGGTGGTGATGGACAGAGTGTCTGAATTAAGCAGACCACTCTTACCCAGTCCAAAGATCAGGGCTTGATCCATCACCGTTTTTTTTTTAGCTCATTGCACCATCCCAGCTCAGAACTTGGCTATATGCAAATTAGTCTGACCCTGGCCCAGTGCATCATGGGAACAGGGCAGACCAAACTACCAAGCCAATTCTTATACTGGGAAGGAAACAAGCTACCGGGGACCGGTTTCTGGCATTTCAGCCGTCTTCGGCCCGGCTTGCTTGAATCCTGATGGTGCAATGAGCTAGGGACTCACATCTGAGTATACCCTTCCACGCTTATGGTGGACAAAAATGATACAGAAAAGGGGGTGGTGATGAACAGAGTCTCTGAATTAAGCAGACCACTCTTACCCAGTCTAAAGATCAGGGCTTGATCCATGACCGTTTTTTAGCTCACTGCACCATCCCAGCTCAGAACTTGGCTATATGCAAATTAGTCTGACCCTGGCCCAGTGCATCATGGGAACAGGGCAGACCAAACTACCAAGCCAATTCTTATACTGGGAAGGAAACAAGCTACCGGGGACCGGTTTCTGGCATTTCAGCCGTCTTCGGCCCGGCTTGCTTGAATCCTGATGGTGCAATGAGCTAGGGACTCACATCTGAGTATACCCTTCCACGCTTATGGTGGACAAAAATGATAAAGAAAAGGGGGTGGTGATGGACAGAGTGTCTGAATTAGGCAGACCACTCTTACCCAGTCCAAAGATCAGGGCTTGATCCATCACCGTTTTTTAGCTCACTGCACCATCCCAGCTCAGAACTTGGCTATATGCAAATTAGTCTGACCCTGGCCCAGTGCATCATGGGAACAGGGCAGACCAAACTACCAAGCCAATTCTTATACTGGGAAGGAAACAAGCTACCGGGGACCGGTTTCTGGCATTTCAGCCGTCTTCGGCCCGGCTTGCTTGAATCCTGATGGTGCAATGAGCTAGGGACTCACATCTGAGTATACCCTTCCACGCTTATGGTGGACAAAAATGATACAGAAAAGGGGGTGCACCATCAGGATTCAAGCAAGCCTGGCCGAAGAAGGCTGAAATGCCAGAAACCGGTCCCCGGTAGCTTGTCTCCTTTCTGGTGAAGAATTGGCTTGGTAGTTTAGTCTGCCCTGTTCCCATGATGCACTGGGCCAGGGACAGACTGATTTGCATATAGCCAGGTTCTGAGCTGGGATGGTGCAGTGAGATAAATAACGGTGATGGATCAAGCCCTGATCTTTGGACTGGGTAAGAGTGGTCTGCTTAATTCAGACACTCTGTTCATCACCACCCCCTTTTCTGTGAGTGTTATGTGGCATCTTCCCTGACCTTATTCAGTATCCTGTCAGTTGTTCTCTCTGGGTTAAACCCTAACTGACGGTTGCATATATTGAATATTTCTTGGTTTTAGATAGTCACTTGTATACAGGAATCTGTTCTGTATTGGAAATGAGAGATTGGTGTCTAAATGGAGAGAATATTGAGGTCTGATGCCCATTTTGGGGAGAAGAGTGATGATTTTATGTTTCATAGATCTCTCTCTAATATGAAAATAGTGTCAAGAGACCTTATCTAGGTACCAGTACGTTCAACAAGTATATTTCATTAACTCATACACAATCCTCAACAGGAGAGAGAATGTCGATGAATTCCTTGATGAAGTGTGCAGGGAAAAGTCCAAACACAGATTGAGCACTTTAATCTTTATAAAGGTTTCATCGCCTGCTCTTCCTTCCTAGCAGCCTTTATTGAATGTTTGATGGGAGTTAGGGAAAGGAGAAAAACAGGAAGTTATTAGGCTGCCTATTATAGACTCCTGATTATTTTTCAAATTTCATTAGAAAAATTGTCCTAGCTTAGATGTTTTGTGGTGGGCAGGGTGTTATGGTTCATTTCTAAGTTCAGTTCGTGGAACATATTTTCATTATACATTAACACCTATTAGTCTATTACCTTGTTACCTGGCTTGGAGAAAGATTCCCTTTCTTGCCTTATTTCTTTAGTGTCTTCCACAGTGGTTGTTATCAATCTTTTTGGTTTGAGGTATGTATTGGTTCCATCTCGACAGTGGTGGAGGTCTTTTGGAACTCACTCTTGCCCTCTTTCTTAGTTTCTTTGTATTATTTGTTTAGGTTGAATCTTGTGATGGGGTAGTTGATTATTGGGTATGTGGGTTAGCTGAAATAGATCTGCTAACAGTGCCATGGTGTGTCATACTATATCATCTCTCTTTGCATGGTCTCCCAGTGAAGAACCACTATAAAACGGTGGCGCAAAGTGAGTTGGAAACCCCTGCGCAGAGCTTATAAGCTCATGTTTGGAGGCTGTGCCAGCTGATCTCCATCAGGGGTTTTACAACTCTCTAGGACTTCAGCTACAGCCTCAGAGCCCTTTGCTATTTGTTTTTGTGGGAAGGTCGACTCAGTCAGCTCCATGCTCCAAGCTCCGCGAACTCCATGGTTGGCTAAATGATAAGGAGCCCAAAGCCTCAGCCCCAGACCAGACCCTTCTGTGACACAGTAAAACTATTTTCAAAGTTGACAGGTCTACTGAAAGTTGATTACTGAATGAGGTGGGCAGAGTTGAAGACTCTTTCTGCATAGAATCTGCCTTGGCCCTTGAAGTGGAACTTAGATAACAGTTTATTTTTTAGAGGTTGAAAGCTTTTATTCGATATGCAAGATATCTTGAAAGCATACATACATATAAAAATAGCATTTCAAAACAGTAAATAGGTGTGTCAACATTTAAATGCTAAGACAATAAAAATAGGATTTGACCCTAGATAAATTAGCTAAAAAGTGAATTAAATTGAAATTGACAGTCTCTTGCAGCGAATCAACCATGAGCGTTTTAAAAATTTGGAAACACCGCAAACAATTGGAGGGGAAGTATCAGTCAATAAAATACGTAGTGCAACCAAATGCCTACGTGTTCCCAGGCATCTAAAAAGCGGTTTAAGCCAATATCTCCTAGGATTAATATAGTCCGGGCACTCAAAAAAAATGTGTGCTACCGTTTCTGGCCTAGATGGACAAAGGGCGCAGAAGGGCGATAGATGAACACCGGATTTCCATTTTGACACAAGGGCCCCGATCGGGAGGGTGCCTACCCTGAGCTTAAAATACAAAGCCCTATCAACTGGTAAGGTGATTAAGTCCAGGTAGGGTTCGTAGGCTACCACGTCCTTTATATCCAAAAATATTGCAGTCGAGTTGCAGTGGTTTGGGTTCCCGATAAGTTTGCCAGAGACCTAGTTCCAATAAAGTTTTTTGAGTTCAGCCTTTGGTGGAGCAGATTTTGTAGTCCAACAGTACCCCAGGCCCAACTCCCCCAAGAGATTTTTGGTGTCCCTCAGCCACTCAATCTTGGCCCAGCCTCCATGCTCATTACCTCAGCCAAGCTGTCGGCATAAGATTTTAGCTCCGGGACCCTCCATATGCGGGACCAAAGGAGCAGTGGTCGAAGGCGAGCCTGGTCTTTAATGCTCTTGCAACCCACGTCCAAGAGCACCGGGACTGTTGGGGTGCTCGAGGGGAGGGCTAGGAGGTCCTTCAAAAACTTGTTCTCAGCCTTGGATAGGGACTCCAGATTGCAATGGCCCCACAGCTCTGCCCCATACAATGCTGATGTTACGCCTCTGGCCTTGTAAATCTCGATTGCAGGTCTCACAAAGTGTTTGGGTGATGCTCGAAATTCCCTAAGCAGAGCACCCCCTACCTTTTTGTGATTCAGGACCATCTTGTCAATATGGGAGGACCAATTCATATTGTCAGTTATACGTAGCCCCAGGTAATCAAATTTGGAAACTTTCTTCAAGGGGACGGTGTTCAAAACAGGCGAGCGACCTAGTTTCCTTGGAGGGTGCAAAATCAGATATTTAGTTTTATCCACATGGATTACCAGTCCTCTGGATAGACAAAAGTCCTGGAAGCGGGTCAATAGCTTCTGTAGCCCCTGGGGAGTTTTTGAAATAAGCAGAGTATCATCCGCAAACAGCAGAGTCGGGATCCGTACTCCCCCCAGACAGGGTGCGTCCGCTGGTTCTTGCTGGAGGTGCTCGACCACACCATTGACGTACAGCGAGAAGAGTGTGGGGGCTAGCACGCAGCCCTGTCTGACACCCCTACAGACCGGAATCCTGTCCGTTGTTTCCCCATTTTTCCCCCAACGGACCTGGGCATAGTTGCTGGTGTGAAGTTTGATGAGTAGGGACAAAATGTAGGGGGGCAGACCCATGCCCTGTAGTACCCTCCAAAGTTCCTCCCTAGGGACCAGGTCAAAGGCAGTCTTCAGGTCAATAAAGGCCAAGTAAAGACTTATTTTTAACCTACTCTGTAACTTGGTGCTCAAAATTAAAGATTCTCGCTGCAGGGGCTTTTAGAAGCATATACAGTCAGCTATACCTGCAGTACAAAAATAGGGAATTCCAAAGGTTACTCTTTAGGTCGACCTGGATTAGACTTTGCTCAAGCCTAAATCTTGAAGCTAAACGGTAATCACCTCTGACCATAATCTAAACCCATCAGAGTTGGTGGAAGAGAAAACACCCTCTCCCCGTTCATACATCTCTGCTTATAAACAAGTTGCTAAATACTTTTAAACTCTTAGAAGCATCTATTAAAATTGCTGAGACTCCCGGTTTCCTTAGTCCCTTCTCTTTTACATCCTTATAATACAATTACTTTAGCGGTATATACTGGCCTTCCAAGCGCAACAGAGCTGCTCACCCTGCATAGGCGCCTACATTTATATAGCACACACTGTGGGCCTCCCACGGGCTCAATAAGGCACTGTGCATTTCTGATTTCCTCTTCTACAATCAACGTTGTCTTTTGAAAGCAAATGCTACCTTGTTTTAGTGTTCGGTTTGGGGCCCGAAGCCAACTGTGGAGTTCTTTATGAATGTTTTACTTCCTTCCCCTAGAGTAACATAATAGCAGCACTGCTGTGAGCTGTTCATTGGCATACAAGCTTGGCAGGCGCTGTGCAGTCTGCAAAGCTCCTTCTCCGCTGTGAATGCTCTTTGTGAGAAGACCATGTGCAGGATTTCTTCCCTAGGATGTAGAGAAGCTGCAACAGTCACACTAAGCTGCAGAGGTTTCGGCCATGTTCTACAGGAGCAAGTGTTTTTCCTGCTTCCTACACCTGTGCACCTAAGAGGAGACATGCAGATGCATGCAAATGTACATCAAATGCAGATGGTGCAGGACCTAATTTGCATAAACCCAAAGGTTATGCTGCGGTTGGTTGGCATGAGCCTTCATGGCTATCAAACTGATTGCCATAGAATTCTATTCAGAGGTTTATTGCAGGGAATGTTTTGTGCGCAGTAGCTGCAGAAGAGGAGCTGTGGAGAGAAGTTGTGTGCAACCAACACAAGCTGGTCAAGTTAATGTCCTTTACCATACCAGAGAGGACCTCTACTGTTATTTTATGCCAACTGTATATATTGCCATTGACCACTTCAAGTAATTTGATCAGAAACATAGAGGAAAATAAAGCATAGAAGATGGAGGGCCCAAATCACAAAAGTAATCTGAGACAAAATCCTAACTTTACGACTTTTGGTATTCACAAAGGGCATTTAGGAGTACTAAGGTTAGGATTCCTACCTTTAGTACTCCTAAATGCATTTTGTGAATACCGAAAGTCGTAAAGTTAGGATTTTGTCTCAGATTACTTTTGTGAATCGGGCCCTATGTATCAGTGTATAAAAACGAGCTCTAACTCGCAGGTTTAGCTCACTGATTGGTGAATTTATTTGGGGACAAATTGTTATGCACATTAACAATCCACACATCCAAGACAGCTTATATATTAATCAGGTCCTAAATTGCAAGAATTTATAGCTGTTGAGAAAACATAATTAACAAGCAGGTGTGCTGAAGCTTTGTTTGATGTTGATGAGTTCAAAGATGTGGTGAGCAAAGGAAAAAGAGTAGATAATGTGGTTTGCATGATTAAAGGAAGTATCGACAAAAAGCACAGTTATGACAGAAATAGTGTAGGTATAGGTATTAAGGGTTTAGATGGTAGTAAAGCAAACTTTCACATCTGGAAGTTCGGAGCACATGGCTTTCGGTAAAAAGTGTTCAACACTCAAGCAAAAGTATATCAACAGTGGGGTAAAGGGATATGTGTATACAGTCTATTGTAGGAGTTAGGAGAGTGAGGGAAAATATGTAGAAAATGAAGGCTGATTGATTTCAAGCGAATGAAATTACAAAAAACAATTTGGTATAGCGTATTATATTGCTGATTGTGTTTTCAACCGAGATGTTTTAAATGTTGGTGGCAACAGGATGAATAAACCAATATAAGACATGTCACTTGGAGGTGGACACATTAAGATAGTTGTGGATTCTTGTTCTCTTTACATCATTATTAATAAGAGTGTTTGGGAGAGTAAATTTGTGAGTGTCTTGGGAAAGCATCTGAAAGCAGTAGACATTAATCATGAGAGTTTCATGGAAGAACTGATAGTCTATGGGAAATTGTTATTTTAATTTAAGGATCAGAGAGTGGAATGCAAATTTTATATGGTTTGGTCGGATGGACTAAGTTGGGGATGCTTTGTGAACCCAACAGTCAGAGACCTGTTTTGATTGTAGGTGGAGGTAATGATATTTGGACTAAGCATGTTTTTTATTTCAGTTGTTTCTAGCTGTCGTTTCTGGTAAGGTTGAATGGATTCAAACAGAACATGGTTCCTGATTACATGCCATGTGTGCATAAAACAAGTTACATATCAAAGTCTATTTAGGAAGAAGGCCACCATGGTGGTGAAATACATTAATTAAATCCTGGTGTGGCCACAACAATGGGTGTGGCAATGACTGCTGAAACAGAATTCTGTTGATAATCAATCAAACAGTATTTGTAAAGCGCAACACTATCACTCCTAGAAGTATCTGGGCGCTGTGCCTCCGTTGAAGAGCCAGGTCTTGTGTTTCTTTCTGAAGTCTGCCAGTGATCAAGCTGTATGGAGCTGGAGGGGAAGGTTGTTCCAGGTCTTGGCAGTGATGTAGGTGAAGGAGCAGCCAACGCTGCGGCTGCGACGGATGCGAGGGATGTGTACTCAGTAACTCTTGAACTGAACGATAATCAGACAACTCGGATCACAAATTCAAGTGCAAAAAGTCTCAGACTTAATGTCATTTCACATATCCCCCACTTAATTTGTAAATGCTTCAGTAAACTCGTCATCAATTGGCGGTCGAATCACCAGACGAAAATGTTCCACCTAAGTGGCTGACCTGACATAGCGCGACTCCCGCGGCGGCTGCTGGCGGAGCACGCTGCATGAACTGAGTTTGAAAAATGTCACTGATATTTTAATTTTGGCAGTATTTTAACTTGTTATACTTCGTACAACTATTTTAATTGCACTATTCTCTTTCTCTCCTGAAGCGGAAAGCCGGGAAATCTCTCTCTGCTCTGTCTACTTTTGGATTGGGGGATTGCGTGTAACATCCTTACCTCGGGGCAGCTGAGCTTTCTTTCTGTCGCCCTTGATTTGCGCTGCTCTCCCTTGTCTCCCTTTCGCCGTCCTAAGTTCTGGGCGCCCCCTACTCAGCTGATTACGAGCTGAGGGGCACCGTGGGCTGTGCATTGATCCGGCGGCCATCTTGGGTGAGGCAGGCTTGCAAGTTGGCTGACTAGCCTTGCTGCCTCACGGGTGGGACTATAAATTTAGTTCCTTCACTGCATTCGGTTAGACCTGACATAGCGCAACTCCCGCGGCGGCTGCTGGCGGACCACGCTGCATGAACTGAGTTTGAAAAATGTCACTGATATTTTAATGTTGGCAGTATTTTAACTTGTTATACTTCGTACAACTATTTTAATTGCACTATTCTCTTTCTCTCCTGAGGCGGAAAGCCGGGAGATCTCTCTCTGCTCTGTCTACTTTCGGATTGGGGGATTGCGTGTAACATCCTTACCTCGGGGGGAACTGAGCTTTCTTTCTGTCGCCCTTGATTTGCGCTGCTCTCCCCTGTCTCCCTTTCGCCGTCCTGAGCTCTGGGCGCCCCCTACTCAGCTGATTACGAGCTGAGGGGCACCGTGGGACGGGGAGGCTGTGCATTGATCCGGTGGCCATCTTGGGTGTGGCAGGCTTGCAAGTTGGCTGACTAGCCTTGCTGCCTCACGGGTGGGACTATAAATTTAGTTCCTAAACTGCATTCGGGTTAGACATGACATAGCGCGAATCCCGCAGCGGCTGCTGGCGGAGCACGCTGCATGAACTGAGTTTGAAAAATGTCACAGATATTTTAATGTTGGCAGTATTTTAACTTGTTATACTTCGTACAACTATTTTAATTGCACTATTCTCTTTCTCTCCTGAGGCGGAAAGCCGGGAGATCTCTCTCTGCTCTGTCTACTTTCGGATTGGGGGATTGCGTGTAACATCCTTACCTCGGGGGCAGCTGAGCTTTCTTTCTGTCGCCCTTGATTTGCGCTGCTCTCCCCCGTCTCCCTTTCTCCGTCCTAAGCTCTGGGCGCCCCCTACTCAGCTGATTACGAGCTGAGGGGCACCGTGGGACGGGGAGGCTGTGCATTGATCCGGCGGCCATCTTGGGTGAGGCAGGCTTGCAAGTTGGCTGACTAGCCTTGCTGCCTCACGGGTGGGACTATAAATTTAGTTCCTTCACTGCATTCGGTTAGACCTGACATAGCACAACTCCTGCGGCGGCTGCTGGCGGAGCACGCTGCATAAACTGAGTTTGAAAAATGTCACAGATATTTTAATGTTGGCAGTATTTTAACTTGTTATACTTCGTACAACTATTTTAATTGCACTATTCTCTTTCTCTCCTGAGGCGGAAAGCCGGGAGATCTCTCTCTGCTCTGTCTACTTTCGGATTGGGGGATTGCGTGTAACATCCTTACCTCGGGGGCAGCTGAGCTTTCTTTCTGTCGCCCTTGATTTGCGCTGCTCTCCCCTGTCTCCCTTTCGCCGTCCTAAGCTCTGGGCGCCCCCTACTCAGCTGATTACGAGCTGAGGGGCACCGTGGGCATGGGCGTGAACCAAGGCGCCAAGGCGCGCTGAGAATTTCTAAGCTGATTGTAAAAGAATTTATCTCTCCAGCCTCTATCACTCCTAAAGGTTCCTTTTCGAAGTCCTGGGTTACTCAATTAGCAAGTTTTTTTGCTAATAAGATCATCAGTATCCAGGCAACTTTCCCGCCAGCTGCTGGGGCAGCATCCTCCATCATGGCTCTGCCTGTTCCCCAACTTGTGTTGGGGCAGCCCTTGCTTGCCAATTTCCCTCCTATTGCATTACAAGACTCGTTCGAGATTCTATCCAAGATGCAATTGGGATCACCCCTTGATCCCTGTCCGGCCAAGCACCTTGCCAAATTGGCACACGTGATTAACCCTATGGTCAATCCAATTTTGAATCTCTCTCTTGAGACAGGAGTTGTGCCTTCATCGTGGAAGGAAGCCCTGGTTCTTCCCCTTTTAAAGAAGCCAGCATTAGATCCAGCCGCCCATGCCAACTACCGTCCTATTTCGTTGCTTCCGGTTCTGGCCGAGGTGACTGAGAAGCATGTACAGGGGGTCTTGGCGGATTTTGTGGAATCCCACAGCATCCTCCATTCTACCCAGTCCGGTTTTCGTGCTAACATGAGCACGGAGACGGCACTGCTAGAGGTGTCGACCGCCCTGCAGGGCAGTCGCATGCACGCCCAAGTTGTTGATGTGTCCTATGCCTGTTTTGTTGAAACTTCAATAAAAGATTTAAACTAAAAGTGGCGCAAGGGGCTGGTAAATCTGCCCCTTGGTCCCCTTCACCACTACTGCCATTTTTGTCCAAATCAAGGTAAAAAAATGTTGTGGGGTCTTCCCTCAAAATTCCCTGTGTACAGACGTCCAAGCTAATCAGGTAGTAAATAACCTTGTGTTAGATATTTCTTGCTTGCAAAGGTCTTCATAGTTCTTCCTCCAGGGCTGTGGTATTCTTTAACCCCTTCCAGGCTCATGACGAGCTGGGCTCGTCATGGTGTAGCCTCCTCGCACACTGATGACGAGCCCAGCTCGTCATGGAGCATGGGTTTTTTAAAATCTCAGCATAGAAGGAGAATTCAACTAGCGCGGATGTGGTTAATCATGGGGGTGCTTGCTGATGCCTGCTTGGACTATTGTTACAGACTCTTTCCAAATGGCAGGTTTCGAAGGCCCTTGGTCAATAGAAAACAAAACACATCTCAGCAGCAGGCTAAAGCCTGTATTAGCTATTAATGAGGCAATAATCCATATGAAATGCTGTTGTCTTCTGCAAAGGTCTAACTCCAGCTACCTGACAGGCAAGAATTCCCACCACGTCTCATCCAGATCATGGTATTGGTTGGTCATTCATAACTTCCACTCAAACATTTTCAATTTTTTACCTGTATTAGGCTACTCAATGGCATATGAAACTCCCTCCCTTACCCCTCTGAGTGAGATCAACTTTATCTACTTCAGTGTAAGCTTAATTCCCATCTTTCTTGATCCACAAGCAACTTCTCCACCTTGCAGAACAGTACCTAAAGAAAGCACTAATTTAATAGTGCCCTTTATATATAAATGTGCTTAAATTAATCAACTCACCCTTAATATGAATCTTGCTTCCTTCTTTTAAATCTTCATACCACAATCTCCATCCCAGCGCCCTCTCAATACTTCAGCTTCTCTGAGCTTTGGTCATAGAACAGACTCCATTGTTGATCAGGTAGTTGTTTATGGGTCTTACCCAGAGCAACCGGTGCTGGTATTGTGAGCGGGCTCCACCTCACAGTGGAGGCTTGCTTCAGAAAAAGAGATTTATAGTTAAGGTGATTACCCCATGTAATGTAACAGTCTTCAAGTGGTCAGCATGCAACACAGAAGCCCCTGGGCTCTCCAGCAGCTGCAAGGGGATTCATCATCTGCTATGCTCCCCTTGTTCTTGCCAGACCCCCATTCTTGGTCCCTATCTTTCCCCCACTTCCTTTCCACCTCCATCTTCCCTTCCTCCCTCTTTCTGTCCCTCACTGCCCTCCTTCTTTTTACCCTACTTTTCTGGCATCATGCCCCCTCCTCTACTTTTCCTCTACAAGGCGTTGTAGGCATACTAAGGTGGCATGAATCCCTCTACAAAAGTCCAACATAGCATAACATGGTCTGTGCCAGCTGCACATTTACTAATTCCAAATGTCTTTCCTGGTTGTAGTTTGTGATTTCCTGTTTCTGGGATCACCTATACATCTCTACAAGCCGTGTACCCAACTAAGTGCAGTTGAAGCTGCCAGGTTCCTGCTGAATAAATGATGCTGCAGTGTCGCTGGACAGGGTGTCAGGGCCGGACTGGGAACCAAATCTGGCCCTGGCAAAGAGCTCGGCCGGCCCCCATCAGGAAAATGTCCAGTGCCCCCTACGGCCAGTCCGGCCCTGCAGGGTCTCTCCTGTCCATTAAGGTTTGCAAGAGTTGCTTTGCTGACATTTGGTTACTGACAGGAGGTGCTTCAGCATGCGCCATACTACAGAACTCAGAAAATGCTACCTTCAAACGTGTGGTCTGAGGTTCAGGTTGGTCAGTAAAACTGGGGGTGGGGGGAGTTCCAGATTTTCCGGCAATCATGTTGGCATATCATGTTAATCATTATACGAGAAGAAGCGCAAGGTATGGCCTTGTGGAAAGGGAAAGGAGTACAGATTGTGAGGGGTAGTTAAAACACAGTATTTGTAACATAACCTTGTTTTACGACTTTCAAAACAGAGATAAGAGTGTATGTGTGTTTTTAGGTCGAGCGTAGCAAAGCTAGCGAAGGACCTTTTGTCGGCGTGTTCGAAGGAATCTGAGACAGTGTTCGGGGACGCGCCTCTGCTGTCTCAGATTCCTCCTCGAGGGTGCGCACGGCGCCATGCACATCCCCTGCCTGCCATTCACATGCTCTCGCAATCACACACAGGCAAAGTCACGCATGCGCACACATATTCCCATGCGCACACACTCCCCCCCTCCTCCCCCGGGGGGGGAGGTGAGTGTGTGCACACCTCCACACACAGGCAGGCATGCACGCACGCACACACACACACACACACACACATGCACACACACGCACGCACGCACCCCTCTCCCCCACCACTCACGGGCTCACGCGCACACACACGCACATTGCCCCCACCCCACTCCCCACTCACCGCATCGGCGCCGCCACTTCTGCAGCCATCGCAGGGCTCTCCCTTGGGCATGGGAGCCCCGCGTCAGTACTGCTTCTCTGCCAATCCCTCCGTGGGCGCGGGCTTCCCATGGAAAACGGAAGTCTCGCCCCACGAGAGTCGTAACGCACCCTAACTTCCGGCTGCACATCCCGACATCACTAGTATTTTTGTATAGCAATCATTGACGTCCCACGCGCCTGCAGACAGCATCTATGTACTGATTGCTTGTTTTATTTACATGTGTCTGTGGACGCGTGTAATTCATTTTCATGCGAGTTGTTAAGCCGAGCTGTGGGCTCACGGACAGCTGAGTGAAAACAGGCGCCTTGATTAGGCACGAGTCCGAAGACAGTCGCGGTTTATTAAAGAGAGCCACACCTGACCAGCCGGCTGATGCCGCGAACCGGCGGAGCGCGAGGCGCGCCAGAGCCCGGCAGGAGGAGGCGGCGGAGCGCGCCAAATCAACTTCCTGCGCAGCAGAGTGAAACCATGACGGGGCAAAAAAAACTTGCGCCTGGTAATTGCTTTCTAAAGGGGTCGCAGCTCTAAACTCACAAACCTAGAGGAAGCTGCGTACGTGAGGTCCCTTGCTAGCAGAAGGGAAACTGAGGTTTAGAAGTGTACTTGGGATGTTTCTTCATTGTGATTCCTAATAAGTTATTTCCTTTACTTAAGCCTAATAGTTAATTTTAATATTGAGACTCTACATTTATGGCAGCAAAAATAAAAATATTAATAGCAGAGCTAAAGAAAGCTGCAGTTTTGTTTGCTAGCACTTGTGCTGCGTGTCTGCTTTGATATGACTGGAAGATGTGACGGGGTCGTTTTTACCTTAGAGTAAAGTTCGGTTTCTAACTTGATTATGGAAGGCTTTTGGTCACTTCTGGACAGTTTTCTTGAAAGTTGTATTTACCCAAAGGTTTATTTCATATAGTAGTGTGATCGAGGGCATCTGTTCCAGCCTTTCCGAGTAACCAACAACTGTTTAAAAGATTTCCAAAGTTTAATTTGGCCCTGTATCCGGATGATTTGGCTTTGAGCCAGCCCCTCTAGAACTACGTTGGACACCAGTGAATTAAACCTGTGACAAGGCACTTGGTCATAAACTTTCTACTCCTATGTTTAACCAGCGTGTGCCAACTAAGGCAGCCAAGTCGCAATCAGTTGTCAGTGTGCTGCTTCTTCCAGCATTCTGTTTAGTGATGGAAATGATGCCCCTTCATTTTGCTTTCTTTTACTCTACATCTGTAGTTTGTACATTTCTATAAACGTGTACAGTGGCAGTGAGTTTTGCGTTCGCGCTCTGCATCATGAAATCAGATAACCATTATGTCATGCAATAATTGCAGCTGCCTTAAAGATCTAGCTTTCCGCAAATGTGATTATTTTGCCCCAAATTGTTTAGGTTTCGTTACAGACTGCTTTTAGCTCTTTGCCAAAGGCTTCTTATTGACCTTGCCAGAACTTTATAGTGGGTCTATGTAAAACCACTGCACTATGATCCCATGTCAAAACCGCATACTCCATTACTTCCCCTCACCATCCCATACTCTTGTTTCTTAAATTTTTGCTCTGCACTTCCTGCTCGCCTCAGTCTTCTTCACCACGCTTGTGCTGTGCTTCCAAAATCTCTTGTACTTTAAAAAAAAAGTAAAAGGGGCCTAGTGCTCGCCCATTACTTATCTTTACTTGCCATTGGCTGGCTCCCACGTCATTCACGTTTCTTTGCTGCCTATTCGTCAGCTCCTCCTCCTCACTTCTCTTCCTCCTGGGAGTATAATCTTCGTCCTGTTGTGCTGCCATTGATACTGGGCCAAGTACTGCTTCCGGTTGCCAGTGTCCTTCTACTTCAGGCTCCTGAAGTGCAGGCACTCTTTAAACAAGCATTTGCAATGCAATAGGTCTCGCAGTTGTTAGAGTTTGAGCCATTGGCATTGTAAATGCAACCGACTTTTATTTATGTGTTGGATTTTAAAACGTAAATAAAAGGCATTGCCATTTACAATGCCAATAGCTCAAACTCTCACAATTGCGAGACCTATTGCATTGCAAATGCTTGTTGTCTGAGTGAGTATTTAAAAATCCCAAGTGAAATCCGACAGACATTTTATCATACCCGACTGAAAACTCCTGTGCCCAACTATTTATTAAATATTGCATTTATTATGGGGGATGGGGGGCGTTGCATCCCAAACACTCACCCTGAAGGTATGCCCCTGCATGTGGTCTGGTCCTGGTGACTCACTGGGGCAGTGGCTGCAGCCTCCAGAGTTTCAGCACTTCCTGATTCCAGACAGACGGCTCGCGCCAGCGTCGCTTTGCAGTGTTTGGAGATTCTCATATCCCTGCAAGGCAGGGGTCACGTTGAGCTTGCAGCCTTCTGCTTTCAAAGTGCTTTGTTTCCGGTCTCCAGAGGAGGTAAGAACAGGCATCTCCAGGACACGGCCTGCTCACGCTGAGTTTCCCATGAACCTCCGCAAGCGAATGTGCTAAATGCGAACACGGACGCTTCCGACCATCTCCCGCCTTCAAAGCAGAAATGCCAGAAAAGGGCCTGGCAAAAATAAAACTTTCCTGTGAGAAAGTCCCCGGCCAAAGCCATTAACATCACGTGCTCAGAGTTTAAGGCTGAACGTGTGGGAAGGAGGTCGGGCAGGCTCGATTGTCCCTGTAGGAGCAATACAACCCACAGATCTAGCACATTTCCGGTATAAACCTTTGACTCGTCGTTTTTGGGGGTGCATACATGCCAACATTTTAGAAGAGAAAAGCGGGAGATTTTTAGAAGTAATCGGGAGATGTTTCCTCCCATTGACTTTTATTGAGGGCAAGGCCTTAATCTGGTCTATTGAAATGCATGGCACTTGCAAGTGTGTAGCTGCAAGGTCTGAGATCAGGAAAGCAAAAGTACATTTTTTTTGTACCTGTCAAGACCATGGAGAAAGCACTGTAGTATGCAGAGAGAGCATGACAAAAGTGTTGTGCACTTACCTGGGGGAGGAAGTCACTGCAGTGCATGTTCCAGAGTCACACAAAACCAGTCTATGTCGGCAGAAGCCCGTCGAAGAATAAGGTTTTTACAAGCAGGAATCGGGAGGTAGGAGGCAGGTGACTAGCTTTGAAATCGTCTATTAGCAAGAACCTCGTTAAAATTATCACCGTTTTAGCGGCAGGAAACTGCAGCTAAAACGGCGATAATGGGCTTGCTAATAGGCGTTATAGAATTCCAATAGAAGCCCAGGTTACATGTGCAGGACATCTAACCTGGCCTTCTATTGTAATTCTATAACGCATATTAGCAAGCCCATTATCGAAACGGAGATAATTTTAACAAGGTTCTTGCTAATATGCCCCCCAGTCCCTGCCTGAAACGGAAGGGTTGGCATGTGTAGGGGTGGGACTTTTAAGCCAGCATAATTTGAGCACCCATACCCTCTCCAGGGGGAGCAGGGAGGGTGCAAGGGTTGGGGGAGTTCTCTTCACCCTTCAGAAAATATCTTCATATTTTAACTATTCTGGCTTTGGTACGTTAGTCAGGCATCACAGCAGAAGCAAATAACATATGTGCCCTTCAAAATAAAATGTGCACTAACTAGAAAAGCCAGTGTAACTGCCTAGGGGAGAGGATGTGGCCAAATGGTTAGGGCGGTTGACCTTGAAGCTGGGGAACCAGGTTCGAGCCTTTGACGCTCAACATCCTGTGATTCTGGGCAAATCACTTTAGCTCCCCATGCCTAACAAAATGAATGTGTTCGTCTGTAACGCAACTGGTGCCTAAATAAAACTCCCCCGTCACCCCCCTCAAAAAACAGGGTCTTTGTTTACCTTATTTCATACTATATGAGCCATTTGTGACTAGCTAATGGTAATGAAATATTTGAATCAAATCAGTAGTGTAGCAGGGATGCCATGGGCCCTAGTGCAAGGAAAATGCCCCCTCTGACTGCTGTTGGGCTAGTAAAATACAGCAAATATCGGGGTTCAACAGGTCCTTTAGGGTGCCGTTCCTTGGTGACACTGCACCTGCTGCACCAATTGTAGCTATTTGCCAGAATTAAATATCTTCCAATTTCACATCAGAACTAAGACCTGCCACTGTTACCTCACTTCAGCTATGGAGGTAAAACACTAAATATATGCATTTATTGTTTAAGTGTATTTTATTTATTTATTGGGGGCATTTATAAAGGGCAAACCAAGCCCCAGAGGCCAAAGGAGCGCTACGCATAGTACCAAGACACATAGCTGGTTTGTGAGTATTGAGAGGCATAATGGAGCTGTATTATAAACATGTCCACATTCTCAGAAGTGTGAACTTTCTAAAAGCGCAAACGTTTAATGTAGAATTTCTCCAAGTTAGGGCCTGCGCTGCGGACAGCATGGCTCTGAAACACTGAGCAGAGGCGGCCTCTCTGCTTCCGAGCTCTACTTTCTGCAGCACTACCTAATCTGAATGCATTTCGAGTTAAAAGTATGCACTTTAGAAAGCGCATAACCATAAAAACATGTGCAGAGCTGAGCCTGTCTGAAAACACACGTTTGTGATACAGCCCAGTGGCAGGGAACACCCCACGTAAGCAGCTTAAGCAGGGGCTACTTGTAGGCCCCAGAGGCTGGTCACTTGGATCCCATTAAAACTTCAATAAGTTGTTTCTGGGCTTCCTCTGTCTGCAGGCCTGCAGACATAATATCTCATAAATAACACTGTTTGGCAATGCCACGAGATAAGGGTGTGGGAAGTGAAATGACAGAGCAGGGAAATTAAATTCAAAAAGAGAAATTTTGAAAGTTTGGGTAACACAGAGAGAGGGACAAGTATAAAAAGTGCGTAGGAAAAAGACAAAAACGAACAATTTAGAATAAAAGACAAAATATGGGGAGATTGAAATAGGGAAGAGAATGGGAGGAGAAACAAGGATAGAAGGAAAGAAACGTGAAAAGAAATTAAGATAAAAAGGTGAAAAGAAGGATGGAAGGGTGAAACAATAAATGGATGGAAGGGTGAAAGGATGATTGAAGTGTGAAAGAATTGATAGGCTAAAGGGTGAATGAATGCAAGAATGAAGAATAAACAGACACGACAACAAATGCACACAAATGAAGAAAAAACACAGCATCACAGTATGATGAGGCAGGGGAATAAAGATGAAGATTATAAGGAGGTGAGTTTTTATAGCTTTCCTGAACTGCACCAATGAAGGAGCAAGGCTGAGGTGCAAAGTTGTCCCTGAACCTTCATCAATACATCAAAAAGCCTGTTGGTACACGTGTTCTTTGTGAGACTTTCAGGTTTTATGATTGGCAAGCCACCGTTTCCTAGTAGTGTATGTGCAGGGCCAGGCGTGGAGCTAAAAGCTGCCCTGGAAAATGTGTTCGACTTCGAACAAGCCCCCCCCCCATTCCCTTCCTCTCTCTTTCCACTTGTTCTCTCTCTCTCCCTCTCTCTCCCTCTCTCTCGTTCTCTCTCTCTCTCTTTCTCTCTTGATCAAAAATCTGCCCACCACAACTCCAAAACAAACTAATCCCCTCACTGTTACAAACAAACCTTTGTATTGCCCACTTAGTCTACTGGACTTCAGCTAAACTCTTCAGACTAAAACTTAAAGACGTCAACACCTGCTTGGTCTCTAACTCATTGCCTGGCGATGCTGAACATGTGTTCTTTTCATGCCATAGCCTCTCTTCCTTCTGGTCAGACATCTCGTTCCAATTGCACAACATTTACAAAATCAACATCCCTCTAAGCTTCCATTTGATAATGCGTGGTCCTCACTCAGCCGAGCCACCAATTGAACTCCTAGATCCAGACCTTGCTTGACCAGATCTGGTACCTACCATCGCCCTTGCGGTGATTCTGATTGACTGGAAAGCCGTTCATTATGTTTCTTCTCATACATGGTGGGCACGGGTCACTTATCTTACGAGTACACATATATTCCAATCTCTTAACAAAGTCAACCTCACTACATCAGAATGTATATGGGAAACACTTGACATCTTTATTCGCAATTTTCCTACACAATAAAGGGATTGTTGGACACTGTCTCCCTGCTGTGGACTCCATTTTCAACCTTGGCTACAGCAGTTTACCATCAACCCACATGACTCCTCCACTTTCTCCCCCTCAACTCCTATACTCACTCACTTCATTTTAATGTTTTTGGGCCATATGTAGGTAAATGGGATTTACCGAATCGTAAATACCGAATTTTACCGATTCGATATTTACAATTCGGTAAATGCCATGTAGGTAATAATTCTTTAAAAATTACCGAATCGGTAATATTCGGTAATTACCGAATCGGTATTTACCGATTCGGTAATTGCCATTGATTCCTATGGGCCTTGAGGCCCATAGGAATCAATGGCAATTACCGAATCGGTAAATACCGATTCGATAATTTTACCGATTTGTCAAGGGGGACATGGTGTCACTTTGACACCCTGTTGCACCCCTGATTCTGGCTTGTGTGCAATGTGACACACATACATGCCCTTAGGGCATGTATGTGTGCCACATGGCACAGGTGTACATGCACAGATGTGCATGTACACAGAAATTCGTTATTTACCATGCCATTGTATTTCATGGTAAATAACGAATTTCTAAGGGCCTGTGGCACTGTTTCCAGTACCACCTACATCCCAAATTTCTGATTCTGTACATTTACCGATTCGGTAATTTACCGATTCGGTAAATATACAGAATCGGTAATTTTCTGGCCCCCTACATCTGGAAGTACAAATACTAGGCCGATTTGGCCACCTACATATGGCCCTTTGTTTCTAGTTATGTATACTACCCAGTAACCTACCGCAGACCGAATGTCTTCTAGAAATAGACCACTCCCAACTGAACTATAGTTTCGTTGCCAGTTAGTCCCCTCCCACTAACTCAACATGACTCGCATACGCTCCCCTGACAGTCCCAATATTATCATTCTTGTGATTTTGTGATAACTGTGCTCCTGTGTTCCCTCTAAGTGTGCATGCATCAACATTTTGTGTTATTTCCCTTTCATTATTTTACTTACAAATGCTAATAAAATATTGAGAACAAAAAAAAAGAAATACCACCAAGTGATGGATATTGTTAGATTTTCCGCATGGATGTTTTCTCCCCAAAGGTCTTTCCCGATGGTGAAATCTCTGAGGCCCTGGTGGCAAATTTTAAATACGACAAATTGGTGGGTGGAACTCAGGTCCATACTCTGGAAGAGTTTCCAACATTCCCCGTCCTGAGTGTGCACACCTTTGTAACAAGCTGGTTTTGTGGGGCACAAGCAGCATTGTGTGAACTAACTGTCTTGGCTCTCGGATACCTTCTATCACTGCTCTCTCAGCTGGAAAATAAAGGAATGTGTCTTACCCATATGAACATGTGTACATCTCACATGCTGCTGACTGTTTTCTATATATAACCAATGCTATCTTGGCACCACTGTAGTGAGTTGCACAAGACACATTCTTAGTTAGAATGTATATCTGTAGAATGTGGAGCGCCTGGATTGTAGGATGAACATGCAGGCTGTAACAAAAGAGATCCATAAAGAGGTAGCTGTGATGCTGTCAGGTCCATTGCTACATTATGCAATTATGGACATCTGTGTTAAGGCACTACCACAAATGGCCACAAGAGTGCACCATATTAAAACCAGTGACCTAAATATTAACTAATTTAAAGAAAAAATGGTGCCCCCAAAGAGCAACATATTATTTTGTCTGGGTCTCTAAAAAGTCTTGCACTGCAGCTAATAGCTAAGCGTTTGAAGGGAAATACACTTTCAAAATTAGATTAAATTGGAGTAGGTTTGTGCAGAAACATGCCACTAAGCCTTCCTCTCCATGGGGGGTAGCATGGCTCATACCCTATAAACCATCCAAGACATGTGAAGTGAAGCAGTGAGCTGAGGGAGGAGTGTGGGACCCCGTTTTGGTTCTAATTTTCCCCGGAGAGTGAGTGATCTCCCGGAGTCAGTCGCTCTGTGGCGGCCTTGAGAGGATCTTGTCTCTACAGGCTGATAATAAACCTATGTCAAGGTTTACTCCTGCCTCCGTGTGTATTTCTCAACGAAAGGCACTGAACTGCACACACCTAATTGTAGGGTGAGAAACAAGCACTGGAGCTTCTACATCTGCCAAGTAGGGAAATGCTTAACAGATACAAAGTACAATTTTTCGTTTTTAAACTGCAATACATGGTGACTACTATGAGCCATAACAACGTGCATTGATGCACCCTCATGCGGGCACCTGTTTGTGACTGAGTTCAGGGAAGGCCTTAATCACTCGATACATTATCTCGCTGCCCCCTTGGATGTTCAGACAACCCTTTATGCACCAATAAAACGACCGGGTTGTTAGTTTTTACTGATTCGATTCTCTGAGTTATATATAGATCTCTCCTCTACATTTTCAACATTAAACATGTCAGAAAACGATGACATGATAACTGCTATTCTAAACACACTATAGAGTATTACATTTGTTTTTGTACCAGTTCCTGGCCCGTGGAACCTCGTGGTTCTGTATTTTATTACTCCTGGACAAGTGACAGTCTGTTAGCACTAATGGAATTACACGGGTCTGTAGATTCCAGCTTCTTTGCCTATGGCCTTCTCTGGAGGATTTCTCGGTTTTCTAATTACAGCCACGATGGAAACGGCCCTGTTCATCCTCAGTGTTTGAAGTTTCCGCTCAGCCAAATCATTTAGCCGGCACCAGGGCCCTGCCATGGTGGCAGGCTTAGATCAGAGCTGTTCTAACTAGAAGCCTAGAAATAATGTGAGTGTGCTTTCTGGTAAATGTAGTTCTTTATACATTCATCCACAAACATTAGTCCTTTAGCACCATCTAGTGAGCTTTCAATATGTTGCCTGCATAGAAAAACAAGAACCCAAAGCATTCAACAAATGGAACAACGCAGACCCTGCGTGAACTATCAGGAACCGGAAATGAAAAAGCAGGAAACCAGAAAGCCAATGATGTCTATCAAAGAGAGCCGAAGACCTGGGCAACCGCAAATACACAAAAGCAGTCATGCATAGAAAAAAGATAACAATATTGTAAGACTATGTATGAGGCAAGCAAGTAAAGGAGGCACTTCTTTAACATCTGCTGCAGATTAACCAATTGGAGACACTAACAAACATGTTGGCCCAAATTTATCAAGGATTTTGGTTTGCCCTTGTGTCACGTAAGGTGACGCAAGGCAATGCAAGGCCTTAGTGTAGATGTACTATGCCCCTCAGAGCCACCCTGCATGCTTCTGAGTGGAATAGTAAATGTGGAGTAACCAAGGCAACAACTTGCCTTACTCTGCATGGGGAAGGTGTTCCATGAGGTGGACATGGCTGTTACCGTGCATCTACACATGGTTTTTGAAGCATTTCCAGATTTGTTAAGACTAGTAAACCTCAGAATGCGTCAAAATGCAATGCATTCCCAGGTGAGGCATAAGAAGGAGAGGTACGTTTATTTCTTCTTGTTATTTCAGCTTCTGCAGCACACGCAAAAAGAGGAAAATGCGTCCAGGGATTGTTTTTGTGCAGCAAGATGTCCCTTCCTGCACAAAATCATTACTGACTGTAATGCAGGCACCCTTGCATCATGGAGCAAGGGTGCCTGCGTTGGCCCTTGGCAGCCACAAGTGCGACAGGGCAGAGAGAGAGCAGGAACGTGCCATATGTTAGTAGTTATGATGCAATCCTGTTCTCTCTGTGCCATGCAGCACAGCAGGTTGTCTTGCTACATTGTGCTGTGTGACTTTGTGGTAAATCAGGACCTTTGTGCATAACATGATAATAAGGTGAGGGTCAGCACACACACTTTACGTCTATAATAAAGAGAATAATTAGATAACATGTTTATTTGTAAAGCATATGTTCACCCAAATCCTGGGTCTATTGGTGCTAAAATAACAGATGTTTATTGTTACCCAACTCAATGGTTCTCATTTACCAACCTCGCAAGAAGCAACAGCTGAGCAGACACAGGATGTGAACCTGTGACTATAGGATCTCACACAGACCCTTCAGGTGGATGCTTTCGTTCAACGAGGTTCCAGCGCGGCTATTAAGGGACTCATTTATAAAGAGAGCTGAAACAACTCATTATTTCTCAATACTGCGGATCAGTCTAAAGGCAATGGTGAAAGCGTTGGATCCCTTGGAACTTGGAAGTTGTAGTGACGAGATTGAGCTTCTTACGAAAGAACTGAATCTACTGGTAGACCGGTGTCTGACACTTACATCCTAACTCTGCTTGGTGGCAGAGAGGTGGTAGACTTTTCGAACGTTGCAAGAGCTGAAAGGAGGAAATTGGGAATGAATTGCATTAGGTGCAACTTTTGAGAAACTAGAGAGGCAAATTAGCAAAAAAATGAATCTGATTTTAGAAAGGTACACATCATTCTTGAGAGTGTGGATTTATTTAAAGCAGCTTTGGGAGAACTGCACAAAACTTTCAATTTTACAGGAATCAAAGCCAGTATCTGAGTGATCAACTAGTGCTACATGCCAACTGTATCATTATGCAGGCGAAGGATCTTGGTTTAACAGTTGCATCCTGGGATTGACTTACACCTTACATTGCACTGGGTGTTTTCTCTAATACACACTGGTTAAACACTGATTAACCTTAACACTCATAACTGAGAAATGCCGAGGGCACTAAAGGTCATCTTCAGTTGATGGTGGGCCTTAGGTCAAAACCATGAAGCCTTCATTACAGGGAGATGGATGGGCGGGTGAAGGTAAGTTCTAAGTGTTAGGGTGTTATTTTACTGGTGAGGTGGGAACGGAGCCAGAAACTTGTTAATGCTGTGCTCTTGGTCACTGCGCCATCTAGTGACGATCACATGAAGCAAGGATTTTGAATGCAATAATGTACGCCATGGTGCTCATGGAGGTGTTCCCTTTAAATGTCTAGAGCAGGGGTACTCATAGTACGGCCCGCGGGCCGGTGGCGGCCCGGCAAGCCTTCCCTGGCGGCCTGCGGACCTTGCAGACATTGTACCCGAGTTTAAAAAAAACATTTTTTAAGGTGTCTTCAACCAGAGCACGACTCAGACTCTGCTGCTCTGTGGGGGCCTGGTGATTCCCGCCATAGTCAGAGTGGGGCTGCAGGGGCGCTGAGAGGTAAACAAAGCTTCATTACATGCCAATGGTCTTTTAAAGACCTGTGAAGTGCTTGGGTGCGGCTGTGTGTGTGCGCCTGGAAGCTATCACAGCCCGGGCACACACAGGCAGGGTGAGGAAGGAGAGCGAGGGAGGGAGGGAGAGCAAGCGAGGGAGGGATAGCAAGCGAGGGAGAGGGAGGGAGGGAAAGGGAGGGAGAGCGAGGGAGGGAGGGAGAGCAAGCGAGGGAGGGAGGGAGAGCGAGGGAGGGAGAGCAAGCGAGGGAGAGTGAGCAAGGGAGGGATAGGGAGGGAGAGGGAGCGCGAGGGAGGGAGAGCGAGGGAGGGAGGGAGGGAGAGCATGCAAGGGAGCGAGGGAGAGTGAGAGAGAGGGAGCGAGGGAGAGGGAGGGAGGGAGAGCATGGGAGAGCGAGATAGAGAGGGAGAGCGAGGAAGGTAGGGAGAGGGAGCGTGAGGGAGGGAGAGCGAGGGAGGGAGGGAGAGCAAGATAGGGAGCGAGAGCAAGATAGGGAGCGAGGGAGGGAGAGGGAGCGCGAGGGAGGGAGAGCGAGGGAGCGCAAGGGAGGAAGAGTGAGGGAGGGAGAGGGAGGGAGGGAAAGTGAGGGAGGGAGGAAGAGCGAGGGAGAGCAAGCGAAGGAGAGCAAGCAAGGGAGGGAGAGCAAGCGAGAGAGAGTGAGGGAGGGAGAGCGAGGGAGGGAGAGCGAGGGAGGGAGAGCGAGGGAGAGCAAGGGAGGGAGAGCGAGGAAGAGAGGTAGAGGGAGAGCGATGGAGGGAGGGAGGGAGAGGGAGCGCAAGGGATGGCGAGGGAGAGCGAGGGAGGGATGGCGAGGGAGGGAGAGCAAGGCAGGGAGGGAGAGCAAGCGAGGGAGAGCAAGAGAGAGGGAGCGAGGGAGGGAGAGCAAGGGAGGGAGAGTGAGGGAGGGAGAGCAAGGGAGGGAGAGTGAGGGAGGGAGAGCAAGTGAGGGAGAGCGAGAGAGAGGGAGGGAAAGCGAGGGAGGGAGAGCGAGGGAGGGAGGGAGAGGGAGGGAGGGCAAGCGAGGGAGAGCGAGAGAGAGGGAGGGAGAGTGAGGGAGGGAGACAGAGCGAGGGAGACAGAAGGAGAGAGACAGAAGGGGAGAGAGGAAGACCTAAGAGAGAGGGAGACCTCAGAGTGACGGGGAGGGAACGAGAGAGAGGGAGACCTCAGAGTGAGGGAGAGGGAACGAGAGAGAGGGAGACCTCAGAGGGAGGGAGACAGAGGGAAGGAGACCTCAGAGAGAGGGAGAGGGAAGGAGAGAGAGGGAGACCTCAGAGAGAGGGAGAGCCCAGAGTGAGGGGGAGGGAAGGAGAGAGAGGGAGAACTCAGAGTGAGGGAGAGATAAGGAGAGAGAGGGAGACCTCAGAGTGAGGGAGACCTCAGAGTTAGGGAGACCTCAGAGTGAGGGAGACCTCAAAGTGAGGGAGAGGGAAGGAGAGAGGGGGAGCCAGAGGGAAGGAGGGAGAGGGACGGAGAGAGAGGGAAATCAGAGGGAGGGAGAGGGACATAGAGTGAGGGAGAGGGAAATAGAGTGAGGGAGAGGGAAATAGAGTGAGGGAGAAGGAAACAGAGAGAGAGGGAGACAGGGGGAATGAGGGAGAGGGAAGGAGAGAGAGGGCGACAGAAGCAAGGAGGTAGAGGGAAGGAGAGAGAGGGAAATAGATTGAGGGAGAGGGAAATAGAGTGAGGGAGAGGGAAATAGAGTGAGGGAGAAGGAAACAGAGACAGAGGGAGACAGAGAGAGAGTGAGACAGTCAGGGTGAGTGAGACAGAGGAAGTGAGGGAGTGAGACAGTCAGAGGGAATGAGACAGAGGGAGAGATGGCGAGAGGGGGTGAGAGAGTCAGAGTGAGTGGGACAGAGGGAGACAGAGAGACAGAGAGAGAGAGGGAGAGAGAGGGAGAAAGAGAGGGAGAGAGAGAGAGAGAGAAAGAGAGATAGAGAGAGAGAGAGTGACAGAGATGTGTGTATGCCGGGTCTGGTGGCTCAGTGGACGAAGGAGTCCGCTGCAGGGACCTGTGATCAGCCTCATGGTCACAGTTTTTTTTTGCTCTAGCCCCGCCCCCTCCTCCACTGACCCCGCCCCCACCGGTGCGGCCCTCGGACACAAACCACACTGTAAATTTGGCCCCCGAGAGAAAGGTTGTGAGTACCCATGGTCTAGAGCTTTGCCTAAGAATAAAAGCAACAGATTTTGGAAATGATAGCTCTCATAACAGAGGGAGAAAAGAAAACAGTATAAAATGTACACCCTGCAACAATCAATGCATCAGCAAGGACTCAAGCAGTTTAAACTTGGGGTTGGGGAGTACAGTATTTAATCCAAATAAAAAGATTTGATTTAAAAGAGAATTGAAATATGGGACCCAAACAGGAAGGGGTTTGTTGAAGCGTATAAGAAGAAGGGTAGGTTCTTGTTTGTCATCTCTTCCTCTCTTTTTCACAGACACACACGCAGTTTCAAGTTTCATCCACTTATCATATTAGACTTTAATGAGAAGGTCTCTAAATAGGGCTTGACTGTGCTCCCTCTTTCTTCAGCTCCTTCTCTTTAACTCTGATAGTGCTATCCGATTGTTGACCAAGGAAATTATGGCATGGCTGTAAGAGCCCCAGAGCAGTGGTTTCCAAACTTTTGATTTCCCGAGGACCCCCACTGAGTCACTACTGAAAGCCAAGGACCCTCAAGCAATGTACACGATTTACATTTCAAACATTAAAACAGTCATTTGCAAGAAAATATACAAACAAATGCTTTCCAAACAAATTCTTGAATCACTAAAGATTTTATTATTTTATACTGAAAACATTTGCAAAAATCAAAAATTGGTAATGCCATCTACATCTCAGCGACTAACTTTTCAACGTTTGTTTTATTTCGTTGTACAAGGCTCCTGTTCTTGCCAGGGCTGGACGGGTGACCCAAAGCAGCCCTGGCAAATGTTGTCAGATCAGCCCCCATACGGTGCATACCAAGTGCAGTGTGCGAGCTTGACTACTACAAACAGGACTTTGGAAAGCCCGCCCACCCCCAAAAAATTGGGGGAAATATTGTATCCTACAACACATTTGTCATTATAAATTGAATTGTATTCATTTTTAAAGCATAGTAGAGGTTGACCTTACTGTGCACCAGAATACAACAATCTTTGTTGGGGCTCTTCAATGATTCCCTCACTATCACCCTCCAACAGCGCCTCTCATCTGTCCATAGCTCCTTTGTCACGTGTATCTCATTTGTTTTAGTGCACCTCTCATACCAGTGCAGGGAGTTGCAGCACTTTACATCACACACATACAGAGAAAATGAATCATACATGTTTAGATCGGTGTATAGAAAATAGAGCATAAAGCAAAGTTGACTACAAGGTGTAGGATTCACATCATCCATACTGGTAGGCATTTTGGAAGAGTGCTTTTTTCTACCCCTACAAACCTTTTTAGCAGCATCATGATAATGAAAGACTGGGGGAAAAAACATAACTTTCTATCCTGTACCATGCAGGTTGCATGCAACTCTCTGATGGTAGTTCATAGTTCACTGTGCTAGATTATGAATGTAACTTGTGAACAGCACAATAACAAAACAATCTCTGTGACAAAGCAGTAACCTACTGAGCTATGCACTTAAAATACTGTTATTTGAAATGCATGGTACACTTTCTTTGCAGCAGGCATGTTAACCACCTGCACTATCTTAGATGAGTCAAAGCTGCCACTAAACAAAACTCCCATCTCACTTCAGCAGGTACATTTATCACAGGAGTTATCTTGACATTGTTATTGCTGCTGAAAGACTGCTGATTATACAAGGTACTTTTCAGTGCTTTTAAAACTGCAGCCTAAGAACCCTCTGGGAATGTGTCACAGACCCCTGGGCATCCGGGGACCACAGTTTGGAAACCACTGTCCAGGAGTACAGCGAGCTTCCATACCTTCTTTCTCCCACGGAGCATGTAATATGCTCTCAATCCCCACAGGCAGAGGTTCCAGGCCATAAGAATAACACCATTGGGTAGATGTAACAAAAGTAGAACATTATAGGGTTCAATATTAATTGTGATATTTTGTGCGAAGATGTTACAGTAATAGCACACTTTAGGAGTTGTCTTATCGCTAGGATCTGATACCAGGTGTTATATGTTACCCTGCCTATATTTCTACAGAAGAAGGCTTGCTTTGCAAGCCTTAAGGGTTTTTATTAATTGTACTCACCCACTAAATAGTGGCATATTTCCTTATAGGGCCGCAGACACACGCTGGTGCAGACCAGCATTCTGGGTGGAGCGCTCTATCTTTTTTGGAAATATTAGGAATCCACTAGGCAGATTTTTTTTTAAACTGTCTAAGAAGGTACCCGTTTTGTTTTATTCCAGGTCCCCCAGGCAGGCAGAAATATCAATGGGGTGTATCCAGGAGTTTAAATCCCTGACATCCTCTCTGCTGATATTGACATGTTTCAGCCTTTTGATTTGCCAAACAGGGGTCACTGGCCTTCCTCAGAATATAGATCCCTTCTGAACACACCTCCAAATTAGTAAATATATGGAGGTATCCGGTCACAGTTATGTCATACTTGCCAGTTGTAGTAACACATCAGGAAATTCCCGAGTTCCTTTGTTATTGATTATTCACAACACAGAGTAAGAGTGGGAACATCGTCCTATTGTCACACTTTTGTCAAGGTACAACGTCTCCAAATCAGACCACTTCTCATCCTCCGGTGGGGAGGGCTAGGGAAAGTATTGACCTCTCGTCCCTTTCTTTTTTGGGTGTATAAAGTTATAAGTTACCCACCACAGACCAGAGATGCTGAAAGACCGTCATGTTTCACACAGATCTCAACCCTGGTTGCATGATGTCACTGAGGTATCCTGCCACCCCACTCTTCTGGTCACAAATGAAAACTAAGAGGCTGAAAGGAGAGATGCCAAGTGACACCTGACCTTGTAAGATACAGAGCATTGATGCCAAGTGCCAATGTATGTGCAGGTGAAGCACAGGAATAATAAAACATAGGTAAGCCTGGGGGTTGAGAGGCCAGCATGAAGGGGACAAAGACTCAAGCCATTTCCCTGGGATGACCAGGTGTCCCAGAGCTGCCAGGGCACTGCTGGTTTTTAGGTCGAGGACCTAAAGGCTGCGCTTGCGCAGTCTTTGGTCGGAGATTTAATGTTTTTTAGACGGGCTTGAACCCGCCTCTCTCCTCCATCTCTCCACCATTTGCTGGCTTCCTAAACGGAGGTCAGCCATTGGAGGAGAGGGGCATCACTGCAATCAAGCCCCGTCTCTTTCGGATTCGGGGGCGTGTTTTTGGCGTTCTTTCCACCTGTGACGTCATCCGTCACTCAGAACGCCAAAAACACGCCTCCGATTCCGAAAATATCAGAGCTTTGTGGCAGCCATTTCTGCCCGACCGCGCATGCATGTGGAACCCTCTTCCATCAGCCTCCGTAAGACCCTGTGCTATGCGACTTTACATTGAAGCTTTCCTTACTGCGCAGCAGCTATGTAGCTGAGCCGCGACCTCATGTCCCCTCCTCCCCCCTCCCCGTCGGCCGGCTTTGTTCAATGCTGCGAGCGGGTCCGAGTTGGGTTGCTGGAGGCCGACCCTCGAAGCGTAGCCCAGGTGCATGATTTTAGAGCTCTTGAGGTAAGCGAGGGCCCGGGATTTTCTGTTTTCTTTCCCTCACTCTGCTGGCTCCCAGAGGCGCCCACGCACAAGTTGTTTTTATCCGTTCTCGTGTGAGGCTCTGACCGGGGTCCTGCTGGGCTGCCCAGACTACAATCGTGACTCCCTCGGTCTGTCATGCTAGCCTGATCGGATCAATGCCCCAGATCAGGTAGCTCGGTTTGGAAGCTCCTCTTCTGGCAGGAACGTATTCCTTATCTACAGCCAGTGAATCTCTCACCCGCTGTCATCGCACCATACGGAGAGAGGGACGCTTCTCTGTAGAAACGGCACTGGGAGAGCAGCCGCGACGCAATCAATGCTATCTAAGGTACAGATCACTCCTGTCTATTCACACCACATGCCCTTTAAATACACTTGCTCATCATTATTACTGAACGTCCGCTTTCATTTTCCTGCTGCAACACACGCCGCATTATCTGCCTACACAGAGCCACAGGCTGTCCTGCTGGTATTCTGACCACGAGCATCCCCGTTCTGCCGCTACCAGGAGCGCCATCACACGCTCATCGGTAACTGAGCTACCTGATCTGGGGCATCGATCAGATCAATGGATCTGTAGTCGTTAAATGGAATGAACGAAGGACTGCCCTGTGCATGTCCTGAGCCGGTCAATGAATCTTTAGTCGTTAAATGAACGACAGACTACCCTGTGTTTTTTCTTAATGTTTGAGATGAGCGCTGCTAGAAACAGTCTGTGAATGCAGTGTTCCAGGGCTGTGTGAGCTAGTCTGATAGTCAGTGTGCCCGTTCTGTACTGACGTACAAGAAACGATGCAGAGTAGAGGCCAATTATAAACACAAGGAGTCAAGGAATAAAGGAGCGGTCAATCTCAATTGTAATTGCGTCTGTCCAAGCCAGTGCTTTAAATGGAAAAAAATAAGTGCAGGTACTCACCAAAAGGAGCAGTGGGCGGAGTTTCGGGTGGGGCTAAGGGGGAACAAGGGGCGGGGTTAGCTTTTTGACCGTGCCAAGGATGTATGCACGAAATCTGCATGCATTTTATCAACCGCCTAAGGATTACATGCTGCTTCAGCCTGCCTTAAATCGAACCGGTGGTCTATAGCCCACTGAGCCATCTGTCCGGTACTGGTACTCTTTTGTAACATGCACACGTCACTTTTCTCTTGTAACACACTGTTTGCTACCTCTTACATTTTGTTTGCTTTAGATACTTGCGCAAGTGCCACCATTGCCTCATGTAACGTTTGTTCTTGTGCTGGAGTGTCTGCCATTTATTGCAGTACTATACCTCTACTTGCACTTTGTATGCTTTTGTAACCTGCACACACATCACTTTTTCCTCCTGCAATGTATCATTTGCTACCTCTTGTATTTTGTTTGCTCACAATTGTCACTTTTGCCTCATGTAACTTAACTTTTGCTTTTGTAATTTGTTCACTTGGAATTTCTCCTCATGTATCATTACTGTTCCTATTGTGAAGCGCTCTGACACCTTCGGGTAAAGTCCGAGATATATAAAACGCATAAAATAAATAAACAAGTCTCTCCTGCAACATTTGTAACCCGGAGTTAGGGTCAGAGCTGACAACGTCTGTACTGGGGAACCTGGTGCCAATCTCCACATTTTTGATTTGTCTTAAGGTCTGTCCAAGGTCGATGAAATAGGAATCAGCGAGTGTGGAAGTGGAAGTGTGCAAGAAAGCAATTCAGATGCATGGCGACTGTAAAAGCATTCTTTTGTTATGTCCTGAATAGTGCCTCCCACCGCCACCCATTAGATTTTACAGCCCCCTCTTAGCGCCCACTGTGAAAGATCTTTGGACTCAGCAGACACACCCTTGCTCTGATTTACAAAGCAGCTCACTCTGGGTCCATTGATTGATTCCGTGCAGTGCCTGAAAGGTGCTGCCGTAGTATAACTTGAGGGATAAAGGGAGCGCGCTGCCTCGGTTAAAGTCAGATCCCCATGAGCACCGGTACTCTCTTTCTTCTAGAAAAAAGTGCTGGTACTCAAGGGGAGAAAATGAACAAGTGCCGGTACTCAGTACTGGTGAGTACCGGCCCATTTAAAGCACTGGTCCAAGCATATGAGCACAAACATCGGTGCGGCCGCTACCGTGCATGTGCTGTGAAAGGATGGATCATAAGTGTCAGTAAGTCAAGGTGTTGTCTCTGGTAGTGAGCGGGTGGGTTGGCAAGGTTGGGAGACGGAGTCAGAGTTGATGGAACTGTTAATACACTGTGTGATTTTTATGTAGTTAGCTAAGTGAGGAAAGCAAACCTGCTGCTGCAGTAGAATTACTATTTATACCAGATTTCTGACTGCTACTTAGGAGTATTGGTTCGCTTGAAGAGAGGCCTGCCTTCTTTCCTGCACCTGTACCACAGTAAACATATATCAAATGAAAATAGAGACTTTGGCCAATACACCACTAAATAATTATGTTTACGAGGAAAGGGGAAAAACTTAGACCCAGGTTTATTTGTCATGAGGTGTTTTGAGAACTGCATGCCAACCATGTCTCATTGTTTTGGAGAGTTTTGACATGTGGAAAAAGTGGAGGAAAGGGAATATTGAAATCTGCAATCTGTGGAGAGGCCCAGTTAAGGAAGGGACGGGGTTCCTTCGTTTCTGCAGGCACCATGGTGTGTGTGTATGCAGAAACTGATGGATGTGTGCGTGTAAGTGCGTGCGTGCCTGTGTGCCATTTACTTACAGGAAATACACGGAGATCAGAAGTGCCCAGAAGCCCCGCCTCGAGCTGCCAAACCTCCCCTTGGCTATCATTCACAGCGTTAAGCAGAGGGAGCAGCCATGTCTGCGCCGTGGTTACCAACGTGCCGCTGTATGTGTGTGTGGATGGGTGTCTGTTCCCTGCTTGTCATCCCGGTTTTTCTGTGCCTGTGTGTGCGTGGCTCTGTCTGTGTGTGTGTGTGGCTCTGTCTGTGTGTGTGCATGGCTCTGTCTGTGTGATTGCTTGGCTCTGTGTGTGTGTGTGTGTGTCCGCAAATACTCTCTACTACTCTCTAATGCTCACCTATTGCCATTGTAAATGACAATACCATTTATTTATTTATTTTTTTTCAAAAAAATGTAATGAGCAATGCCAATAGCTCTACCTTTAATAATGCCGAGACCATTGCATTGTAAATGCTTGTTAAGCATTTTTCCTGGCAAATCTCAGTCCACTTAGAACATGTGTTTGTTCTCGGGTAGGGCTGTCTGAATCCATAGGGATGCAGGCTTTCACGTGTTTCAGTGCAGAATGTATTTGCAGCCCCTAACAGAATGCAAGAGATCATACTGTGTGTAAAAGTTGCATTTAAACCACTTAGTGCCTGTCTGCTGGTGTGCACTGTCAATTAAGTAATCCTTTGCCATGACTGCTGCAAAACTGTAGCCCTACTGGTATGTCTGAGGAATGTCCTGGTTTTCGATTTTTAAAATCTGGCCTCCTTAACCACTCCGGGCCTCTGGGCGCATTTCTGCCAGGAAATGAAAATCCTGGGGGTTCTCGCTGCCAAACATTAAGGGCCCCCATTGTGGACGGGATAATGAACTACTAGCTGTGAGATTTATGGCACGGAGAGAAAACGAGGGATGGAAAACTTTACAAGTACAGCCAGAAACACAGATCAGAGCTTTAACCAAGGGAAGTTTATTTGTGCAACAAATGTAATGTTTTTCGTCACGAAATTGAATATTAAATTTGTTATAGAATAGTGACCTAAGGCTCTGAGAGCAAATCAGTTCATGAATACGTGAGAGTTTAGAAGGGAGGAGAGATCAGCCAAGTCAAGTAAAAGAGACTCTTATGGGGCCTCTGAGAGCACCAAAATGTATGTAAACTGTGATCCTGAGTGCAGCAGAGGCGTGGCCAGTGACTGTTGGGGGATGGTCAGAAACGTGGCAAAAAAGAAAAAAAAGAACAAAATGTTCTGTTATCATTTTATTGGACTTTCACATTCAGATAACTGTAACTGAAGGTAACGCACACACATCTTTAATGAAATAATAAATGTACATTAAACATCGGCGGAAAACGTGCTCTTCTACGTTATGAAAGCTCAAGTGGTTAATGCAAACCCTGCAGATGTCTGTGTGAGTAGCCACAGAGTCAGATACCTGAATCCTGGCCTGTTCAGTGGGGTGTAGTGACGAGTGTATTGTAGTGCCAAGAGGGCCCATCCTGCCACAGGAAGTACCGTGAATATTGAAATCATTATTTTAAATAGTATTACACACACATGTATATATATAGGCAGCCATTGAACTTAATTGTCCAAAATCAGAGTACCTCAGGCCACGGAAAGAATTATGTAAATATTGTAATTAATTGTCCTGTATTGTCATATATACTGTTACTTTTAATCTGTATAAGTTATATCTCCTTACTACCTCATAATATGTAAAGCGCTCTGATACCCACGGGTCCTGTACGCGCGTAATAAAACTTTTTAAATAAATAAATAAAATGTGCAAGCTGATTTAGTGTTCCAAATAAATCAAGTGCTTTCAAAATAATTTTAGTATTACAGACTGTACCGCGTTTAAATCATTTTTACAACTGACCATTAAAAGAACACAGCCCATGACTCAGCTGGTAAACCTATTTTTACCTCTAGAAATAGAAAGCATCTTTTAAGGCCTGTAATATATCCCAAGCCACCTTTAGGATTGCAGATTAACCAATTGCAAACATGTACGTTTCTTTCAGAGGACATCGCAGCTTGGCATGAAGGCTTGTTTCTTCTTTAGCTCTCTGTCTCTCCTGGGCTTCAAAGTACAGAGGCAACTCAAGGTACAGGTGTGAATGCAAGCTCCTACAGGAGCTTGCATTCACAGGAGTGTTAGGGGTCCCTCACAACATTCTGTAGGGAACCCATCATTTTGCCTTACCCCACCGACTAAAGGAATTACATTAACCTTTCAGAAACATATGTTTTTTTAACCAAAAAGAAAGGGAACTTGTAAAATTATAAAAGCTTGGGAATGTCGTTCCTAATAGTTCCAGCTCACTTCGACCATTGCTATAAGCAGATACGAGGGATAGAGGGGGGTCAAAGGTGAGTGTGATGTAAATGAGGAGGAAAGGGGGCGTTAGGGCAGTGTCCTTGAATGTGAAAAAGAATGTTAAGTTAAAACATACAAAATGCTATTTGCCCATCAAAAAGAAAAAAGTGACAATAATGTTCAAGATAACGAATAACTCGATATTATAGTAAGCTGATGTTTTTAAACCAATAATGCAACAAAAAACAAAGACAAACTTCACCTCTTAGACAAAGAGACATATTTGTAAAGCTCTGACCAGTAAAACGCCTGTCTTTGCACAAGACGTTAAGTTTCAGTTTGGAACAGGTCTAGCTCTGCGCGCCTGCTAGGGTTACTGCTGAACTGCTTGTAAGGCGCCAATGCATTCGTTTTGTATGCTCAGATTTCGCCAGGGTGGGATCAACAAATGTCTTGGGCTGGAGACAGCCTACTTTCATATCAAAGTAACTCTTTGCCTCTCTCCCCTCCACCACCCCTCCACCCGAATTCCCCTAGGCCCTGATTACAAATGTCCCATTAAACAGTGATTTGTGTGCAAACATCTGTTTGCAGAAAGTCGCATCTATAAATGTTGTTATGCTTATCACACCCGCGAATAACTGAGTTCAATAAACATCACACTTCCTGTTAAATTTCAGCATATCAAATTTGCTGGAATTTAATGACAGAGAAATGCCATTAAATAACGGGACATGGAATGTTGATGCAGTAGGCACCAACATCCTCATGCTATGGTCCAAATTCAGGGCCAAACTTGAAATCCGCGATAATTATCCTCGGTGTCAGATTTCATTGGGTGCAATAATTATCGCATTGGACAACTGGGTAGCCATAACCAGGCCGCCCGTATTATCATGAAGGGAGACCTAGCAACTGTGCTTCGTAGTCACACATGCATGCACCTTCAGGCCCATGAACACAGTGAAAGCCCTTAGGGGGCACACCCGTGGCATCAACATGCAACATCAAAACTAACAACAATACATTGTTTCTCCTTTTGTTGCTAAAATTCGGCCAGTCTAATAATGTTACTTGGTGGAACGAATAAAGTATCAAAGAGACCACATCAGCTCTCCAGAGTGACCACTTGACATTATGGTCACTATGTATCGTACAGATGATTAAAAAGGACTTGTTTTAGTCGACTCCTACTGATTATCTAAACAGAAAGCACAGAGGTTCCCAGGACTCTAGTCTATGATGGTCTTCCAGGCTCCATGATCTTTTTCTACATATATTCTGTTTATTATTATATATTGTTAAAATAACACAGCCTATGTTATTATATGATATAAGTACTATTAAGTGTATTGTTGATTTCTTACACCTTTCTACACTCTTTTCTCTTTTGTTTTCCTTTTTAATTTGTTTTCCTCTGCTTTTCTTTACTTCATTATACATCATAAAATATAAAAGGCATTTTTTAGGCACATAATTATTATATTGTTGTCAATGGCTTGCAGTTTATTTTGCATTATTTATTAACTCATTATTCTTTCTCGTGCTTCTCTTATAGCATTCTTTTCCCGCACAATCTTGTATTTTTCATTCTACGAGAAATTCTGCACGTATGTAACTTATTTTAAAATTGCTTTTTTAAACTAAAAAAAGATATCGTGGTGAGTACCATTAACAAGGAAATAAATTAATGGGGAGTGTCATAAGTGCTTTTCTTTTACCTTACCAACTCTAAGTATTGATAATTGTCACAATACCGCAGAGAGTTACATGCCTTTCTCTCACCGACCCCTAAAGAGCTTAAGATCATACTTACCAATATACTTGCAAGGGGGTGCAGGCAAACACTTTTCAAAGAGGATGCTTATAATCACTGTGCATTAAAGTCCCCAACGAGTGAAAAGAACACACATTTGTGTCACTGCTCTGAAAACAATTGTTTATCAGAACAATCAAGAGCAAGTTATTTTGTGTGTTAGACTACTTTGATGTTTAAAGTACAATTTCTCAAAGAATGTGGTTAAAAAGGAAGGAGGTACAGAAGCAGTACATTTGACATGGCCTCCTATATAGATATATATTTTAAGTATAAATCTTCCCCTTTTCATTTTTGTACTTTCTACTTTATTTCATTTACTTGGAATTCTGTCTCTTCCAAGGATGGTATGACTCTTATAATATATCACTGAGCATCTCCATTTAAGGAGCAGGATGGGACTTTGAAGAATCACATCGATCTTACAGGCTCAGACCTTGAACAGCAGAGCTATCACTCATGTTAGACGGGCCTTGCAGTTACCACTCAGGTACTTCTTACAGCTGTAGACAGTAAATACATCTCTTAGGTAATCCTGATCTTACAGGCCGAGGCCTCACACAACCCTTATGTATAGTTATAATAAGGTTATAGAAAGTATCATAGATCATGTAATGCCTATATATGTGCAGGAGATAACAAGCAAAGCCGGAAGAACCCTGTGCATTCTGCCGGCAAGGAAATGACATCATAATATCAGTAGTATGTCTGAGAATCAGACTCTATTTTCACCCATATAATATCTTCAAATATTTTAATTTTGTCCCCAAATACAATTGTTTTTACTTGTAGTAAATCCATGTATGCTATTCCATCGTATACAAGTCAGTGCCATTGTGTATGTGCTCAAGAAACCAACATATCGCCACACTGCCAACATGTGCCAAGGTCCCCACCTAATGTGTCAGCGACTTCCACCGGCTGGGTATTGCCATCATATGCCACTCACTGCTGCTGTGTACAATGGTACCCCCAAATGTGCCCATTTTAGCCATGATGTACTTTTGTGCTGCCACTAGATGCCAGTCCAATATTCCTATCTTTCCCAACTTATGTTCAGACTCCCAACCCGTGCCAGTCTTTCAGTGGCGGCTCGTAATTGGAGCAGGAGAGGGGGCGGGCAGGCCACACACGCGCACATCTGCATACTCACACTCACCCATCTACATGCAATCTCACTCACAACCCTACATTCACAAGCATGAAGACATACACCGACCATTCACAAGCACATACACATACTCATTCACAGCACGTACGTACTTACTAATACACATACATACACACACAAGCATGTGCGCACGCTCTAAACATAAAAAAAACTACCAGGCTTCATTGGCGATATTGGGTAGCGGGAGGGAAGCCTAATAGGTTCCTGGAGGGTCGGGACTGCATCCTCCTCTCATTGGCTGACCTATGGGAGGAAGTGGCACTTACTTGTCAGAGTGGGATGGGGTCAGTCTGCAAAAAGGTGGGGACGGGCTGCTTTCTATTATGTGCAGTGCAATGTTTTCATATGCCTGGTCTTAAATAAATCAGAGCATACCACCAAAATTAAAATGAGTACATATATTACATTGTGAGGATTCCAATAAATGGCCCATGCCAGAGATCAAATGACGTGTAATGGTGAACTCTAAGTTCACACCTTATCACTAAACACTGTAGGAAGAGTAAAGAGAAACGAGGACAGTGAACTCTGTCTGTAATAAATAGTCTATCAGGCCAGCAGCTCAGCATCCATGGCCCTTCAGCAGTACAGGAACAACTGCATGCAATGTCCAAGTTAACAAATTTGACAAAGGCAATAGGTTTTTATGGTATGGTGAAAACCTTTTTAGCAAGGTTCTTTACCACAAATAGCAAAAGTACAGCACGAGATGTAGAACTGCAAGCAGTGTTTCATTTGTGAAAATAATAAGTACTGGTGTCCAAAGTTTTTCTCAGAAGTCTGCAGCCAGCTCTGCCAAATGCCAGTAATTGAATGAACAGGAGGCTTATTGTTGATTACAAAAAATGAGTACATTGTGGACCCCACCTGCAACCACGTTCTCAAATTCAGCACTGCCTGCAAGATTCCCTAACATATGACATAGTTCCCACTACTCATTGCTCACTAATCCGGATAAGCATGCTACCCTCCGAGAAGCACTTCAACACCTCATCAGGGGTAGCAAGCACTATATAAATGCAAACCCTTCCTTCTTTTATCCCTCCAATATCCTTTTCGATCCAAATAACAAACTCATATGACCACCGCTCTCATTAATTTCATATCTACCTATACTAATTCACCACTAATCCTTTTTGGGTTCCGGCATAGTGTGCTACTTGCCGAAAAAGCACCTCGATGCCTCATCACGGGTAGTAAGCACTAGATAAATGCAATTACAAGTACTGCATGCCAGGCAAGAGTGCAAGCTTCTATGACATAGAACAATAAACTCACAAGCATCAGCAGTGCAAGCATCGTTTTATTTGAGCCTCTTTGAGTCCTCTTGATGGATAAGATTGAAGGGAGTAAACAATATAACAAATCTGAGGGGGTATCTGTCAGTCGGTGGGTCTATGGTTCGATGAACAGAGGGAGTGCTTGTCTGCGGGCATTGGCGTTTGGTCTTAGCTGATCATTTGTGGATAGCTTGAGGATTTTGTCTAAGAGTTTTATATAGCGCTGTCTAGACCCAAAGGTATCAGAGCGCTTTACATGAGAATCAACAATGTAACAGAAAAAGATCAACAATTACAAAATAGGCAATACAATTAGGAGAGGAGAGAAAGGAGAGAGAAAAGTAGTGGAGGGGGCAGAGGAGACAAGAAAGGGAGGATAAGGGAAGAGACAACAAGGAGAGACAAATGGAAGTCTGTCTAAAGATCGACTGGGTATGTGACGACCAAGGAAGGAATCCACGGCCCGTCTCCCCTATAGCTAAACCAGGTCACTCCATCGGGCATCAGACAAAATAGTTCAGTCTCAATATATTGAGAAAGGAGAGAAGAAGAGACATAAATAGAGGGAGGATGTGGGAAGAGATGACAGGAGAGACGAAAGGAAGTCTGTCTAAAGACCGACAGGGTAGGTGACGTCCAAGGAGGGAGTGCCCGGCCAGTCTACCTTATAGCTAAACCAGGTAGCTCCATCGGGCATCAGACAAAATAGCTAGATCTCAATTGATGAGGGAAAATTCACAGATAAACAGGGTGGGGACTAGGGGCCAGGACAGGTGAGGGCAAAGGTCAGGGGTTGAGGAAAAGAGACACAGCAGGGAGACGAGAAGAACTGTGCCCAATGTCCGGCAGTGTAGGTGATGGTCGAGGGGGTGAGCCCAGGCCAATCTCCTCTATAGCTGTCTAGCAGCTCCACCGGGCATCAGCCATGTAGCTCAGGTCTCAGCGGTCAGGAAAAATAAAGATAACAGTTTTTGTAAAGTTACATTAGATACAGTAACCTAGTCAAACATAGAATAACACGTCCCAATAGAGGATGGGGGGAAAGGGGGAGGGGAGTTGAAAAAAAGGGGCTGAGAAGCAGGCCAATTCTGGCAGACCGGCAGTGGAGGAACAGTACATCAAGAAGGCCCAAAAAGAGTGACAGGGACAAAAGCACAGGGGGAGTCACATAGTCATGAAGTTCAGCGCCAAATTCAATCACCTCGTTGGGTTATCTTGGCAAAGTTGGGGGACCATAACGATGGGGTGAGACAAGGAAAGAAGACAATTGAGGGGAGGAAAGGAGACACAGCAGGGACACGAGAAGAACTGTGCCCAATGTCCAGCTGGGTAGGTGATGGTCGAGGGGGTGAGCCCAGGCCAATCTCCTCTATGGCTGTCTAGCAGCTCCACCGGGCATCAGCCATGTAGCTCAGATCTCAACGGTCAGGAAAAATAAAGATAACAGTTTTTCAAAGTTACATTAGATACAGTAGCCTAGTCAAACATAGAATAACACGTCCCAATAGAGGATGAGGGGAAAGGGGGAGGGGAGTTGAAAAAAGTGGGCTGGGAAGGAGGTCAATTCTGGCAGACCGGCAGTGGAGGAACAGTACATCATGAAGGCCAAAAAGAGTGAAAGGGACAATAGCACAGGTGGAGTCACATAGTCATTAAGTCCAGCGCCAAATTCAATCACTGCGTTGGGTTAACTCAGCAAAGTTGGGGGACCATAAGGAGGGGGTGAGACAAGGGAGCCCCATAAGTGGAAAATCAAGTCTGGAGGGGAGAGAGCGTCCAAGCGGGGGCCATCCTAGGGCAATGGTCGGGCAGGCAGCCAAATGCATGGATAAGCGATAAGCAGTGATTGAGGAACCGGTCAAAGGCAATCAAGGTGGAGTGCCCGAAGCCACAGTCCCCAACAACCTCAGCACAAAATGGCAGATTCCCAGATCAGCAGAAAAGGAGCGCCCCAAAAAAATGTGAGGAGCAAAAACCAACCTCCAGGAGCAGGACTGGTTGGGGAAGGCAGGCGCAGGATCAAGAGGAACGAAGGCTGCTGGAAAGTAGTGAGTTAATGTCTGAGTGGATTTATGGATGAATAGTTTGTAGGTGAGTGGATAGATTTATGAAGAGATTGTGGCACGCTGGATAGAGAGTTTGCAGCTGATAGAGATGTGGAGAGATGGATGGAGTTAGCTATCTGCACAAATAACATCAGACTGCAAACCACGCACACAACATCGATATTTCTTTTATATTGGAGAGTGGGTGCTGCCAGATAAGGTGGCGGCCGATATCTACAAGGAGGAGGGAGGGGTGGAGGGCAAGCGCAAAAATATTGAAAAAAAATCTTACCTTAAGATGAACATGACGTCCTCTGCTCCCAACATCTTCTTTCTCCGATTGCAGCCCGGCCAACAGGAAGCTCCCTTGACCAATCCTGGTGCTGCTCTCCTACAGAATGACAGCATTGAAGGGAGAGGCCTCATTCGGAGCTGCACAGCACTCTGGTGTCCTGCACTTGGTCTAACTCATCTGTCTTAAGACACCTGAGTTAGAGCTGTTTAAAGTGCGCATGTTTGGTTGGCCGTTGCAAGATGGCCGGCCAAAAAGAGATGCACATTTTAAACAGGGCATTCACAGCCCTCCCTGCTGATGTCACTCAGCAGACCTTGTCCCGCCCTGACGCTCTGTTCGGGACGGGGGATGACAAATAAAATGGTAATGATTTACCATTTTATTTTTCATTTCTGGGCTAATTTAAGTGGGGTAACGGTCCTCCACTCCAACGGAGGAGCCGCCCCTGGACAGATAGCAACAACAGCTATCTTTAGAACTCTGTATGCTTCTTCTTCTTTACCTGGTCATTTTGAGTGTTCTTTCACCTGTACAATGTGTCTCATGGTTCACACTGACCATGTGGCTGATGGGAGGAAAAGGCTGAGACATCGTTAGAGATGGGGAACATCCTTTACGACGAAACTTTAACAACGCGGTACTGTTACCACTCTACTTTTACAACGCAAGTTGTTACAACGACTTGCGCTGGGGGGCGCTCCAGGATAGTAAATAGTTTAATTTACTATCCAACTCCTTCCCTAGAGTCACCGGGGACTGGAGTTGGAATAGTAAATAAAACTATTTACTATCCAGCGCCCCCCAACACAAGTCGTTGTAACGACTTGCGTTGTAAAAGTAGCATTGTAACGGTACGCGTTGTCAAAGTACGCGTCGTATCGTCATACATCCTTAGAGAGTGTTCAACCATACCCTATAAAGTTAAACAAATCTATGCACTAATACGAGACAAAAATGCTGAAAACCAGAAAGCACTACAACCACGCAACAGCACATTTTTGCTACCTACTAATAGTGTAATTGTTGCATTTACAAAGCAAAACCAAAGGGGATGACGGACGGAGTGTTGCACATTGCAAGCATTCACCCCCACTCAACTGATCTGGGTTTAATCCATCATCATTCTTTAGCTCACTCTGCCACCCCAGTTCGGACATGGGCATATGCAAATCAGTCTGACCCTGTGCCTCATGGGAAAAGTCCAGCCCGAACTGCCAAGCCATGTCTTTGTTGCATTTACAAACATTGGCCTCTGAGGCTGTACGTGTAGAAGCTGGAATGGGCATGCCTCCAAAGGAAAGGTAAGCATCCAACAGTGAGACAAAAAACAACAGAGAGTTGCATTGGAACTGTAATTCTAGACCAGCAGAAACCCCAAATTTCGCATTAGGTGCAATTTGTTACATTTTGCGAAATTTCCCATAGCTCAATTGTGTATAATTTTCTCCCATGGGAAAACGGTTCACACAGAAAAATTCTCACCAAAGACCCTTTATTTGCTAGAACCAGTCTCTTATCTCAAACTTGTGTGACATTTTAATGCATTGTTTACCCTTGTGTGGAAACAGTTGCTGTGGGAACTTTTTCAGAAGTCCCAGAGCAATCAGGGGTTGCAGGGGTCTCACTGTAATAATGAGAGTCTTTTACTTCGTGTGTCCTGAGGCCTATACTAACAGTTGGACCTTAACCTGATCACCCAGCACAGCCTCTCAGCAACCTTCCCTCAGGGTAGCAAAGTCAAACAGGCTAAGGGTTACTCAGGTTGGTGATGTGAGGTAGAAATTGGGAACCCAACGAAGCACATAATATGAATCACTAAATTATTGTCCAGCTAAAAGTCCTTATCATGTCAAACACAGAACTATCCAAGAAATGTAGCTGACAGAATTAATCTAGAGTTGTTCCTGGGGACTTAATGCTGTTCTGGGATTGCCCCCCAGGTAACACACCAATATCAGAGTGAAAAACGCATTCTTGGTTCCCAAGGCTTGGCGAGTAAAACTTCTTTTTACTTCCCTGTGTGCAGTAGTCATACAGTAAAACAGTAGGCACAGTTCCATTGCCTCTGTATTTTCTAGGGTAGTTGTCCCAGCATATGTACACCTGACTTCACTGCACAGTCTTGGTTGCACAGAGTACCGCTTTAGCATGGTGCTAGGTTACCTCCAGTGCAGCGGCAGCCGCCATAAACAAACAATGGTGGGGCAAATAGGGTCGCCGGGAGCATCACATAGCAGGGAATACAATATTAAAAATCAACGTAACTTTTGCCGCTGGCCGCCTCCAGCATAATGTCTCATCGCGCCACCTCTCCTCTTCCTCTCTGGTCCCAGCAGCCCTTGGGACAGACTCCCTGTCCAATCCCCAGGCTGCAGATTGGTCTGAGCGGGCAGGAAAGATGCCCTGCTCAGACTAGGGACTCTGTGGGGTTTCTCCAGCCCAGCTGCTCAATGCAGCTGGTCTGGAGAAAACTTAAGTGTGCATGTATGTTTTGGTCAGCCTGAGACAGCCGGTCAAACACACATGAGGACTTAAGGAGTGAAGTGCACTAGCACTCCCCCTCCCCCCTCCGATGCCTAGGCCCTGCCACTCTCAACACCACTGGCTAGGAGCCAGCAAATGTAAAACTAAACAATGCAAGGACATTGTTTTATTTGACATTTTCTAGCTCTGAGCCATGCAGTGGGGCGACGCTCCTCCGCCATTGCGGAGGTGCCGCCACTACTCCAGTGATATATCCCTGAGGTGCAGTGTCTTGGTTCCACACTTTGCCACTTTAGCATGGTGCTTGTGTACTTCCAATGATGCATCACTGAGCTGCGCTGTCTTGGCAGCACACTGTACCACTTTAGCATGGTACTAGGGTATCTCCAGTGATGCATCACTGAGGTGCTCTGCCTTGGAAGCACCCTGTACCCCTTTAGCATGGCACTAGGGTACCTCCAGTGCTGCATCACCGAGGTGCTCTGCCTTGGAAGCACCCTGTACCCCTTTAGCATGGTACTAGGGTATCTCCAGTGATGCATCACTGAGGTGCGCTGCCTTGGAAGAACACTGTACCCCTTTAGCATGGCACTAGGGTACCTCCAGTGATGCATCACTGAGGTGCTCTGCCTTGGAAGCCCACTGTACCCCTTTAGCATGGTACTAGGGTATCTCCAGTGATGCATCACTGAGGTGCGCTGCCTTGGAAGCACCCTGTACCACTTTAGCATGGCACTAGGGTACCTCCAGTGATGCATAACCGAGGTGCGCTGCCTTGGAAGCACCCTGTACCCCTTTAGCATGGTACTAGGGTATCTCCAGTGATGCATCACTGAGGTGCGCTGCCTTGGAAGAACACTGTACCCCTTTAGCATGGCACTAGGGTACCTCCAGTGCTGCATCACCGAGGTGCACTGCCTTGGAAGCACACTGTACCCCTTTAGCCTGGTACTAGGGTACCTCCAGTGCTGCATCACCGAGGTGCGCTGCCTTGGAAGCACCCTGTACCCCTTTAGCATGGTACTAGGGTATCTCCAGTGCTGCATCAATGAGGTGCGCTGCCTTGGCAGCACACTGTACCCCTTCAGCATGGCACTAGGGTACCTCCAGTGCTGCATCACCGAGGTGCGCTCCCTTGGAAGCACACTGTACCCCTTTAGCATGGTACTAGGGTATCTCCAGTGATGCATCACCGAGGTGCGCTGCCTTGGAAGCATACTGTACCCCTTTAGCATGGCACTAGGGTACCTCCAGTGATGCATCACTGAGGTGCGCTGCCTTGGAAGCCCACTGTACCCCTTTAGCATGGTACTAGGGTATCTCCAGTGATGCATCACTGAGGTGCGCTGCCTTGGAAGAACACTGTACCCCTTTAGCATGGCACTAGGGTACCTCCAGTGCTGCATCACCGAGGTGCACTGCCTTGGAAGCACACTGTACCCCTTTAGCCTGGTACTAGGGTATCTCCAGTGATGCATCACTGAGGTGCGCTGCCTTGGAAGCACCCTGTACCGCTTTAGCATGGCACTAGGGTACCTCCAGTGCTGCATCACCGAGGTGCGCTGCCTTGGAAGCCCACTGTACCCCTTTAGCCTGGTACTAGGGTATCTCCAGTGTGCATCACTGAGGTGCGCTGCCTTGGAAGCACACTGTACCCCTTTAGCATGGTACTAGGGTACCTCCAGTGATGCATAACTGAGCTGTGCTGTCTTGGAAGCACACTGTACCCCTTTAGCCTGGTACAAGGGTGTCTCCAGTGCTGCATCACCGAGGTGCGCTGCCTTGGAAGCACACTCTACCCCTTTAGCATGGCACTAGGGTACCTCCAGTGATGCATAACCGAGGTGCGCTGCCTTGGAAGCACCCTGTACCCCTTTAGCATGGTACTAGGGTATCTCCAGTGATGCATCACTGAGGTGCGCTGCCTTGGAAGAACACTGTACCCCTTTAGCATGGCACTAGGGTACCTCCAGTGCTGCATCACTGAGGTGCGCTGCCTTGGAAGCACACTGTACCCCTTTAGCCTGGTACTAGGGTATCTCCAGTGATGCATCACTGAGGTGCGCTGCCTTGGAAGCACCCTGTACCGCTTTAGCATGGCACTAGGGTACCTCCAGTGCTGCATCACCGAGGTGCGCTGCCTTGGAAGCACACTGTACCCCTTTAGCATGGCACTAGGGTACCTCCAGTGCTGCATCACCGAGGTGCGCTGCCTTGGAAGCACACTCTACCCCTTTAGCATGGCACTAGGGTACCTCCAGTGCTGCATCACCGAGGTGCGCTGCCTTGGAAGCACACTCTACCCCTTTAGCATGGCACTAGGGTACCTCCAGTGCTGCATCACCGAGGTGCGATGCCTTGGAAGCACACTGTACCCCTTTAGCATGGCACTAGGGTACCTCCAGTGCTGCATCACTGAGGTGCGCTGGCTTGGAAGCACACTGTAACCCTTTAGCATGGTACTAGGGTACCTCCAGTGCTGCATCACCAAGGTGCGCTGCCTTGGCAGCACACTGTACCCCTTCAGCATGGCACTAGGGTACCTCCAGTGCTGCATCACCGAGGTGCGCTGCCTTGGAAGCACACTGTACCCCTTTAGCATGGCACTAGAGTACCTCCAGTGCTGCATCAATGAGGTGCGCTGCCTTGGCAGCACACTGTACCCCTTCAGCATGGCACTAGGGTACCTCCAGCGCTGCATCACCGAGGTGCGCTGGCTTGGAAGCACATTGTACCCCGTTAGCATGGCATTAGGGTACCTCCAGTGCTGCATCACTGAGGTGCGCTGCCTTGGAAGCCCACTGTACCCCTTTAGCCTGGCACTAGGGTACCTCCAGTGCTGCATCACTGAGGTGCGCTGGATTGGAAGCACATTGTACCCCGTTAGCATGGCACTAGGGTACCTCCAGTGCTGCATCACCGAGGTGCGCTGCCTTGGAAGCACACTGTACCCCTTTAACATGATACTTGGGTACCACCAGTGATGCGTTAGGTGCTGCTGCTGGCCAAGTGCTCACTCACACACAGTCTTCAGGGGAGCGACAGCTCTGGACTCTAGCTCAGCCCGAGGGTCTCATTGCAGCACTCTGGTAGCATGGGTATACAGAGGTGGGTTCCTCTGGTTGAGCAGCCAGTGCAGACTCAGGCGGAGGGAGGTAAAATGTATTTAACCCCTTCGGTGCTGATGACGGCTCCCGGTCGTCATCAGTTACGGTGGGCGTGTGCTGATGACGGCCAGGAGCCGTCATAACCACGCCCGCGATCGGAATGTGCCGCACAGGTGCAGAATTCCGGCCGCAGCGGAGGGGTTAAGGGATCTTCTACAGGCCAAAGCTCAAGCCCACCACCCAAACATATGGAGAGCCCATCCCAGTCTCGGTGCTTAGCTCGCTCTTGCAAAGAACGCCAGATGCAGGTATGATCTGTTGCAGCACCAACGCATCACAGGTGGCTTATCTTGTAAAACATGAATGTCTGAAGACGGTATTGAGGGTTCATAGCAGCACTTCTTTTGCAAATTCTGTTTTCAGGATCCACTTCCTCCATTGCTGATCACCTCTTGTAGGATAAGCAGACTGGCTGGAGGAGTGCACAGGTGCCTGTCTCAAGCACAGTCTTAGGGAGCTCTGAGGCTCATGGGATGGGAGCCAGGAACACATGTTCTCGCTAGTTGTCGCCAACTGCCCGAGCAGTAGAAATCCTTGCTTGTGCAGCATTGGGACAACTCCAGTCCTTCCTGCACTGCTCCTCGATGCCCTCCTTTTCTAAGCAGTATTTCCTTCATGAAAAGGTTCCTCCATCCTCCATCACCCTTTCTCGGCAGTCAGGAGGCTCATTCCCATGAGCTAGTTTTTAGGCAGCTCTTCTTGGCAGGATGCAGAACTTCCAGGTTCCTGCAACCCGGAAGCACAGAAGTCTTTCCAGGCACCCTGTTACTACTCAATGAGATGTCCTGCCACAAAGTCTGGGGGGTCTGATCCCTACTTATGCCAGGTTTGCAGTCTCTGTGCATTCCAGAAGTCAAGTTCTGGTTGTAGGCCAGTTTCAGGCTGTTCCTGACCTTTAGTGTTCCTCCCAGACTGGCCATCCTTATCCTCTAGTGTCAGTATGGAGGAAGGGTGGGCATCCCTGTCAGGGAACCAAAAATAAAGAAACACAAGAGGGAGAGGCAGGCTCACTCAGCTACCTCTCAGCCTGTTGGGGGTAAACATCTGGGGAACAGGAGCAGGGTTTGGGTAAGGGCTGCAGCTATGCTTTAAAGGGAAACGCAGACTTCTATTCTCCACGCTCTAGAGTATGGCCCAGCTCAAAGCCCCTCAGTCATGGAAATGCACAATGATGTCTGGCAGGCTTCCTCCATCGTGAGTACCACCTAAACACAGGCGATCCACAAGAGATCCCTGTGCTGCAACAGCCAAATATAGCACGCTCAACCCATTACACATACATAGGTTAAACATACATTTAAACATGAAATCCATGCTCCACATGTAGCATCTAGTTGGAGGGGATGTTCAGTTAAGTTTAAAAAGGAGAGACCTCCCTTATACGTATTAATAAGGATAAACATTTGGATACCCAAAAGGAGCGCTTCCGTTCCATTCCAAAATATTGGCTAAACCATGACTGACACTCTTTAGACTTCATTTGTCTCCAGCCAAAAGTCTTTACTGGAATAAGAGCCACTTTTACTAAGAGCTTCAGTAACTGAGGCATGTTGGAGATGGGACAATAACTCTTGTCGTCCAACTGGTACCTTGGATGGTTTTGTAACACGAGGAGTAACTCAAGTCTACTGAGCAAACGAGGTGTTAATAACCTCTACAATGAGAGATGCTAAGTCTCCACAACGCTCTTTGAAAACGATAGATGAGCAGGATTCCCCAGGTACAAAGTAGAATGTAAGATATTTATAATGGAGATTACATCTGGAGTCATGGTCAGCTCATAGGAGAAGGCACTTTGTTCTCACCTTGACCCTCAGAGGAGCCTCATTTCTCAGAAAAAGATTTGAATGTTGCAGTGGTTTGCCTGATCACTTCAACTGTCCTATAAGAACATGTTTGTATAATTACACACAATCCTTCGACACTTTGCCATGGGTTGAATAGGACATTAGGTCAGCTGTTTGCATAGATGTCCTGAACACCTCTATAGTAGTATTGCCAGTTTCCTGAATTATGTTAATGAAATGTTTCTGTGCTGCCTACTGGATTTCTTATACTCCTTTGTACCCCTGTCTCTACACCACAAACTAGAGTCTTGAAGCACATAATACTAGATGGGGTGTCTGACCTCACACAGCCCCCGCTAACGCTCAGACCTATTAATATAATCTACCATATAGAAATGAGGGTATGTGCATGGAATGATTTCCTGAGTGCATGTGACTAATCCCATTAACCATTAACCTCTGGACTAACCACTAACCCTTGGGTTCCATTTTAGAGTGCTACTCGCCATACACCACTTTCGCACCTCGTTAGGGGTAGTAAGCACTATATAAATGCTATTACAATTACAATATGTGGTGGCAGAACCTCAATTAGCTCCAATTGAAGCAAACCAGCGCTTCTGGAAATAGGGTAAACAAGAACTACTACAGACTCTATTTAAGTTAATAATACGTTTAACACTACGGTCCCCGTTCCACAGGCGAACGTTAAAGAATGTACTAATACCGCTTGTATAACCACAAATTAAATGTTTTTCCCAATATTTTATGTCTTTTGTTTTCTACTATTGTCTATACTTAGCTCCTGTAATTGATGTAATTATGTAACCTGTAACTCGCTGATCCTCATGTAAAGCGCTCTGATATCTTCAGGTCTAGCCAGCGCTATATAAAACTTTGCAAATAAATAAATAAATATATATGATCGGATCTCTTAAAGTGCTGCTGCTATCTATAACCCAACCACGCACTATGTGTGTTCTTCACACACTAGTCATTCGGGAATGCAGCATGCCTACATTTATATATTTATGTGGATTTGTTTAGTGCTGACAAGAACCTTGGCTATTAAAGTACTTTACAGATTTAAACTGGTGTCATTGAAATTACCATACATGACAACAAAGCAGTTGTCACAGTCTTACACAGAGTGTTTGCGATATGGAAATTAGCAGAAAGAAACATAAAAGGATTAGTTCCCATACTAAAAACGTAAATAAGCAGGAATAAATTCAATTAAAGCAGATATTCAGTCCTTTAACACACATTATGTCCCCTTGCCGTGGGTATTTTCAGTGGTTAGTTCTTCACTTTACTCTCTTCACTCCTTGGTTTTTATTTGGTTGTGTAGGTATTTTCTTGCCTGGTAAGGGTGCTGGACAAGACTGACCTTTTATAAGGAAGAATGTGTCCTCATTTACAGCACAAAATATTTGACTCTATTTGGTTTACTCAAATAGAGTGGGTGTGGCCCCATGGAGCGGTGCAGGGCTTAGCAAAGAACAGGTAGCTGCGCGTCAGGGTGTTTCAGCCATATATACAATGAAGAGGGGGTTACATTTGTGTGTCGGGAGATGCGGGTGAAGGTGGGCCTGTTATAAGCACTGGAGCATCTGTTTGCAGGTTGCATGGTCCCCAGTTCTTCCCTGATCGGTTTCAGTGAAGTGGAAAGTTTGAGGGATGAGGAGAGCTCGATTCAGCATATTTGTGACAAAATGAGCAGGGACAGGTATATGTATGCGGCTTTTAGGACAGCACAAAAAAGTGCATGTTTTGGTGTACAAGAGCTACACACGGCGTCAAAGAACCAGAGGGACACAGATGTATATGTGTGCCCATGAACATGTGTAGAGGAGCGGTTTTATGCCTGAGAGTTAGTGCCAGTGTGTGTGTGTTAGGAGGATGTGCGAACGTTGTGTGTGGTGTGTGCTGATTGTAGTTGTTGATATCTGACCCATGTTCAGAAATACATTTCTGCATGAAAGTCCAGATTAGCACCCTTAATTTTGATAACTCAATCAAGGGTTTTGAGAGAAATCGGAATACGCTTATTTCCTAGTCCGCGGTTGACTAAGGTGAATTCACACATCTGTCTTTGTTCTAAATCATAAAATGCAAAAGCACAAAAGAGACTTTTTGGCCTCTTTCAGAAAGTGAACATATTGCCAGCGGAGGAGACACAAGCCAAGACTGCGCTCAGTGCACATTAGATGCTTCTCTTTCTGGCTGCTGTATACATGTTGGAGGCCAAGACCAGACTGTGAGTCATATATAACTGTGGTCGGCCATGCCAGATCAGTTTATTAGGATTAAAAAACAAAGGAGAAGATTGGTTGAGCAAAAGGTTTGAAAACAAGTAAGTGGCCCAGCGGGCTGCTGGACAATGGCAAATAAATACATTTAAAGAGATAAATCAACAAGGAATGGGGAGTTGGGTGGTGAGGAGGACAGGCAGCATTGGGGACAGGTGGAGGTAGGATATGAAACTGGCGAATAAAAAGGGCAGTAGGATGGGGCAAGAGCATGAGGGGAGAGGGAAAGTAAAAGAGGGCACACTTAGAGAGGAGGGGAATAGAGAAAGAGAGGTAATAATTAGCGGGATGGGGACAGAGCATTCAGGGGTGGTGGCAAACAAAAGAGAGCGCACTCATGGAGTGTTCAATTCAAAAGAGAAAAGGATTCCCCTCATCTTTGCAGTGGAAGGATACAACTCATCCAATCAGATGAATGTGAGACCGAAAGACTCCTGGGCAGATCCAACACAAAAACAGGGAGGAAAGCCCTCCAATCAAGAGCAGGGAAGTGGTATGGACAACAAAGCCATCCAATCTTGAACAAGGGTCTGACCAAAAACACACTCTGGGTATACTGCAAACAGTAGGTCTGGCCAAACTGACTTCCTACAGAACCTCTGTCAGAGTGGCGGCCCTACACTCTGGTAAATATATGTGGCGGACATTTTATATGCGGCAATTACTGGAACCACGCAAACTGTCTCATATGCATCAAATGAATAACCACTCCCCTGGTTGAACAATCAAATAAATAGCACAATATGGCCTGCTCCTACGATCAATGTGACAATAAGCGGCATTGCGGAAGTCCCAAAGGTACTTATGCAGGCAAGGAAAATGGCTCCCCTTTGTCCCCCGGGTTGTGTTCGAAAAGGTCAATAACTGGGTGCGGTGTGCCCCAACAACCGCTGGGCACCGGCGCCACTGCACCTGCTGCATGAAGGCTGCCCTGGTGAACAGATTGTCAGTCTGACCAGCTAACTGCCATGCCTCATTCTTTCAAAAATGCGGGCCAAACTCCTTCTGGTGCATTACTCGGAGAAACTTAACTGCTCGTTGGAACCTCAAGAAAGAGCCAGTGGAGTTTTGAGGAGTGGCCTCGGCTCAGCATCCCTCACAACCGTCTACTGTCTGCATCCAGTGATACAACTCTGCTATGACTGACTGTGGAGTGCGTGACATCGCGCACACGGTAAATAGAGCTATATAAAAGCAAATAAATTGAAAAATAAATAAATGCTGAAGTCCCTCAAAGTTCCGACAGACTTGGGCGGAGTGTGCGCACGTTTGGGAGGCGGCAGGCGGTCGCACAGAGGCCTCTGTGTGTGTGTGGACATTAAGGACGTGTTTGCAAGAACCCAGCCCTGACAGCACACCTCTAAACACGAACCAGAGGCCGCCACCCCTCGCCTGCCCTTCAAACTGAGGCGCACTATGTTTGCAGCAATTTCCTGTCCCAACGGCCCACCGTCCCTATGGGGGAAAGATAAACAGGGCAATTAACTGCCTTTTCTATCTAGACAACCCCCGGATTGTTCTGAAAGGGGTGTGCCGGGGCTGTTTTGCGGGGAGTAGGCGGCGCTGCTCGGGTCACTCTTTCCAGAAGCCGACGTGGATCTGGAAAGGTGACAAGAAATCTGAGACAGGTTCACAAAAGAGCGGGAGAGAAAGAGGGAAAGCAAGGAGAGAGGGGGAGAGGGGAGAACCGAGAGGGACGAGTCCGAAAAAGAAGAGATGTGGAAAAGAAAAGCTAAAATGAGAAGATAGTCTGGGCTAACGGAGAGCAAGAGGGAAGAGAGAAAAGAGGGAGATAATATTGGGAAGGAAATCACGAAAGAAAGCAGAGGTAGGGATCGTTGTGGGTAAAGGCTAGAACAGCTCCAGGAGAGAGGAATTGAGAGAAATGAAAGACACAGATTTTCAGACCGAAGAAAAGAGAATTTCATCGGATTAAGTCAAAAGGTCTGGTTTGTATTTAGAGTTGTGACAAAAACATTTAACAGTAATCTCCTGGTGTGAAAGGAAACATAATATACAAGAACCCTCTTTCTGCATAAAGTACATCTATGCTTCACTCTACTCCAGAGCCACTGCCAGGTGGGGTGAGGTCTTCACTTCTTACAAGTTGTGGTAAGATTTACTCTCTCTCATATGGCATATAATTTATATATCCTGAAATGTCAATCAATTACACTACGTATATGAGTGTCTAGAGTCAGTACCGGTAGTCTGACTTAGCTTAAGGTCTACATTTATTGGACCTAGCGATCCTGTGTGTTTTTGTGTGTGGTTATAGCCTTTCTGACATTTAACCCTTCTTTTTCTGACCCTTCCTAGTGAATGACATAACCTGTAAGGAACAAGACAAGACTCTTCACCTAGAGATTGCAGGTGACCTCAGTACTTGTCTTTGAACTTGGTTTCTTATTGTCACTCATTTTTTCTTTTATATTTGCAGTAGCATATATTTGTTGTAAGGTCCTGAAGAAAGCAAGGATAATCTTGTCCACAAATTGCTGAAACATGTTGACCTGGTTCCATTTCTAGACAGCTAATTCCTCAACCTGTCTTAACAAATTTTTCATGTTGGCGGAGTGAGTACCACCCGAATAAATTTTGTTCTGTACTCCCTCATCCAATTTTAAACACACTTTTCTATTTTGTTATTTTTTTTTTCCACATAGTTTTTTTGCACTGCAGTCCACCAGTCATCCTACACTTTACCACTCATTAATCTAGAGAAGTGGTACGCCATACTACCTGTTGTTTCAGTCGAGGGGATCTATCAACATTCTGGTCTCCCTCTTTCTGAGAATAACACATCTGAGTAGATGGTTTTGGAGGAATCCCAAATGATGAAGGGCGGTTCCGAGTGGTGACTGATGGGTATCTCTGACCATCTATCTGGGTGTCATTGATTACCACCCTCTATAGGTCAGGTGAAAGGGTTGCTGTTGAATGGCTTCACACAATATTAACCCACCTTTTCCTTTTTAGACCCTCTGGTACTCTTTTGTTGCTACGTATCTGTTGCGAATGTTGCCAGAGCTTGGTCTTTAAATATTCCCCTGGGTCCCACTTTATAGTTGTGTTGTTGTTATAACTTAATAAGATGCCTCATGTTATCTGAATAAACCATTTCAACGGATGTTCTCTCTTTTCTTATTCTTTTTTATGATTTTTCACATCTTCCATAATGCAATTTGGCTTGGTGACTGTGAAGATGCTCTCAAACCAGCACTTTTAATGGGCAGGTACTCTTGGGCGCTGAGCACCTTTAATGTCTACTTAAAAGGAGCACTATCTGCACTTTCAGCAATGGCTCACTCCTTTTATTGGGAGAGTACCTGTATTTCTAAGGCGTGAACAGGTACTCTGGCATGGTGAGTATCTACACTTGTAAATTTCCATTTCAAGCACCGTCTCATACCAGACGACGGAGGACATTTTCAAAGGAAATGGTGCTTTCTCCATGTGGCTAGATGTATTTTTTGTATATTTAGTGCCTTGTGGTGCATAACTGCTAAATTATGCTATTCTTCTCTCTGGCCTGCTGGCAGAAACCTCAGGTCGGTAAAGGTTTTCATCTATGGCTTTCTAATCAGTCATAGTGGCTTTCTTCACTCGAGCTGCCTAGGCTCCACCGCTTGTTGACTTGTTGTTACAACCTCTTGGTAGACCAGGAGCACACAGAGGATGATCGAGTGTATACATCCTTCCGCATCTATGTTTCCTTGATGAAGGCCTTAAAACATTCTCGGATTGATTAGCAAGGTTTTCTCAGCTGTGTGATGCAATAAACAGATTATGTAGCCATGAAGGATGATGAAGCTGAGACTTTTAGCGAAACTGGATTTCAACATTATATTCAATTTCATTAGAAGTTGTTAGAGTAGCACTGAGGGGGTGTAAGAGATTTTCCTGGCATTTTGAACTGAATGAAGGCAATTAGAGTGTGCGCGTGTCTTTAATGAGTTCTAAGTAAGGGTCAGATAGGCCTTTGGGGACCACAGTAGATTTTAGGAGTATTTTGTTATAATGAAAATGTAGGGACCTTGATATTGTATTTCCTGGGGTAGATATTGTAGTGCTCCTTTTTCCCTTTAAGAGCTTTATGCGCTTCTCTCATAGTGCTCTCTAGAGGTTGAACGTGCTATATGATACAAGCTAAAAAAGTTGGGGACCCTAGCTCAAACAACTAAATACAAAAACTCACGTGGAGGCAGAAGGAGACACCCAAACAGCCAATAGCATTAGGTGAGAGATGAATATCCCAATTGGTTGAGGCAAAATGTAGTTGACTAAGTTTCGACTGCCAATGGCTGAAAGAGGCTGGTTATTAGAAAGCCAATGGCTGAAAGTAATCCGCTCTATTTGACAGCTGTGCATCAAACCCCTGACCTAAAAGCTGTCAGGCAGTCCATGTCTTTACATTTGCCCTCAACTTTTCGTAGCTCATTAAAGAGGCAACAGAGTGTATTTCCTCCCATTGACATTGCACAGAAAAATTATTAAGGAAACTGGTCAAACAATAATTTGGATGCCCAGTGTTCTCCTTTTCTTATTAAAAAACTTAACTATACAATTAAATTAAAAAGTCACATTGCTTCAGCGCCTTTTATGGTCATCTGGATCAACAGCTTAGAGCATTGTTTCTCAAGATACTGCACTAGTAAATTCATATATATATGTATACAGTCGATCTTATATTTCTTGATAAATGCATACAAGAAGTAAATACATTTCCTTGAAAATGTTTTATTTGACAAAAACACCAGCTGACACTCAAAACAATCGGCCTGCACTGCATATTCTAAAGATGCCAACACAGGCATGTCAGCTGAGGCCATGGACACAGAACATACACATATTCGCAAAACATTCACAAAACCTTCTGATGAAATGCTGCTCTCGATGAACAATAAAATAGTAAAGCTGTTTCAAAAATCAATTCCAAGTAAAACATACTGCAAAGACGTTCGCAATAGGTCTAATGCACCAATATCCCTGAGAATGCGCCTAATCATAGAAAATCTGCATGGAAATATTTACATGGCTTAAAAAAAACACAGAAACTCTGCATGAAAATATTCCCATGGCTTACACATTGGCTTATGGGGGAAAGTGATATGGTCAGTGATTTGGTGCTGGAAAAAAGGTGTGTTGTGATTTATAGCAAAAGGATCCTTTCCCGTGGGGTGAATGTATGGGTCTAGGTCCAGGGCTGGTGTGTTTGCATGTGTTATTATCAAAGGAGGAAGTTGTGTCTTTCTCTGGGTGTCTCCATTCCGTGTGTGAGTGAGGAGAGGCATGTGGTGTGCAATGACAATGTGTGGAACGCATTTTGCCCACAGGACCCACCAGGGTGAGAGTAGGAGAATCAGAAATAGTGCCAGTCACCTGATACTTTGAGCTTATGCCTGACTAGTAACGTTATATTTATGGATCTTTCCTGTACCACCTTTTGACTTACATTATAATAGGTGAATACAAATGTGTGGAAGAGATGGCGTGGTACACAGTCTTCCATACAATAGGCAGATCCGTCGTAATACCCTAACCAAATGTGGTGAAGTTTAGACATTTTAGAACGTTATAGTTTGTAAAGTATCCCTCAATCCTAACACCCTTTTCACTTTCATTCCCAACCTAGGGCCAGATTTAATAAAATGACGTGTAACGAAGCAAGACAACTTTCTGCGCTGCGCGACAGGGACAGAGCAGGCATGCACCGCATCTACTAAGAGATGACGCAATACTGCTCTCTCCCTGCGCTGGTGCAATGAGTGCTGCCTAGTGCCAACGTAGGCACCCCTGAGCCATGGTGCAAAGCTGCCTGTATTCAGCAGCGGCTTGCAATACACAAATATAGGAGGGCCATACACGCAACTCACCTTAATAATGCTCCCACCCCGTGTATCACTCCCGGCGATGATGGTCTGACATCCATGAGCTTGAAAGGGAAGGACTTCCTGTCCTGCCCAGTGGAACACAACTCCTGACCAATCCTGAAGCTGCTCTCAGCATGAGAGCAGCTCCAAGAGTGGTGGGAGCAGGCTAACACAGTGCCTATTTTGAGGCTAGGGGACTGGGACAGCAAACCCCAGCTGTTTCACAGCCCAGGGATTGTGAAGTGTGCAGTGCGCATGTCAGGCTGGCCGTAGGTGGCCAGCCGACCTACTTGACATGCACACTGAAGGGGCAGAAATAACCCTGCAAAAGCAGGGTTCAGCCCCACCCCCTTGCCTCGCGCGCTGGTGGCAAATAAATAAAACAGCATTATATGCCATTTTATTTCTTAGTGTTTGTCTGCTGCACTTGTAGCAGGCGGGGAGACGCTCCTCTGCCATTTAGGAGGAGCTGCCACTGCCTGTTTTACAGCCAGGATAGTTTTGTGCAGGAAGGGACGCCTTTCTGCACAAAAGCAACCTTAGATGTATGTTCTTCTTACTGTGTGTGCTGAATGCAGCACACGTAGAAAGAGGAAACAATGAGTAGAAAATAAGATATTTCTGCTCCTTACACCTCTGCTGGGAAGATGTACCATTTTGACGCAATCCCAGGTTTACTACCTTTAGTAAATCTTTGATTGCATTAAAATCCATGGGTGGATGCAAGAGAATGCCCTTGCTCCACTCATGAAGCGCCTTCCCAACGCAGAGTAATGCAAGGAAGCAATTTGCGCTATCTTGCGTAACTCTGGATTTACTAGGCCCAGCAGAGCCACACAAGGTGGCTTTCCAGGGCTTAGTAATTCTCGCTTAAGCCCCTGCGTTGCCCTGTGTCATCCTGCATGACGCAAGAGCAATGCAAAGGCTTAATCAATCTGGCCCCTAATCTCTTGGTGACCTTTGCCCTCGGGGTTTCTCTCTCAAGCCATCCCTTGAGATGATACAAGGTATAGTGAGTATATAAATAACATAACACCAACATAGCACCACATAACATGAAATAACCCAATACCGCAGTGTTCCCTTCTTCAGTCCTTCATGCTCTCATTTAAAAGAGGGCTGCTCTGCTTTAAATATGGAAGTACCTGTACTCCTCAGCAGGTGCCCAACAGTTGATTTACTTCTTAAGTGCAGAATGAACATCCTCAGCAGAAATGGCACACTGTTCAAGGCCAATATCAGCTCTTCTCAGCAGGGCTGTCGTGTTTTAGTGGGCAGTACACCACTTCTCAGTAGGACTGAGCATTTAAATAACCCTCCCAGAAGGCATGCTACTCCTTGAATGGGACATGGCCAACATTTCTCGGAGTGACTGTCATGTTTGTATGGGCAGGAGGATCACTTCTCAGTGGGACTGTTGTGTTTTTATAGACAGTAGTAACACTTCTCAGCAGGAACGCAAACACGTATTTCCTAATACTAACACTACTCAGCAGGCATGTTTTGCCTTGAATAAGATAGGACCAACACTTCTCAGCTTTCATGTTATCGAAAACTACATGGCTTTGCAGCAGGGTACAGATCAACAAAACATCAATAGTTTATTCTCTTAGCTTGGCCCACTCGCTTCTTTATCAAAAACATCTGCAAATTTTGTCACCAAACATAGCAGAAGCAAACACAGTCTGCTGCACACCTATTAAGAATCTTGGGGTATATTTAAAAAAAGAATGTTGGAGCGCGGTGCTTCGCCAAATTTTGCAACACCGTGCTCTGACATTTTTTAAATGCGGGGATGCACTGTAGTCACAAAAATACGGCACACCCCTGTGTGTCCTCTAGTGCTGTGGCAAGAAAAGCTGCCTAGTGCCAGTACAGGCACCCTGTTGCCATGTTGTAAGGGGGCCTGCGCTGCAGGGACGCTTGTGTATGTGCAGGAAGGTTTGCCTTCCTGCACATAAACAATCAATAATGGCGATTTGCTCTTTCTATGTGTGCTGCAGAATGCAGAATGCAGCACAGAATGCAGAATGCAGCACAGAGTAAAAAACTAGGAGAAATTAATAAATTCTCCTCGTATCGCCATTCTAAGACCAGCTATTCCCGGGCGTTAGTTTTTGGAGCTGTCTCATCCTTGTAAATCTGGGGCCGGGTCAAAAAGCAATGGGTGTTGCGGTGGTAAGCCCGCTTCAACACCAATTGAACTGCACGCCACTTTGCCGCAGAGGACTGTGGTCGAAAGGGGCCTATATACAAAGTGGTGTAAGCCACGTTAAGTGGTATAGCGCCACCCTATAAATATACGAAAAGGCGCTAGACCACTGGAGCATCAGAAAGAGTGATGGTTCATTGGTGATAGGGGCTTGTACATATGCCCCTTGGAGTACTTTCTGACTCAACTGTTATGGTCATCATGCAGCTTTATATACTCACAATGTGCCCCGTTACGTCTGCGGAGCCCAGAGGGATATATTATGATCTTTTCCTTGCCTAAACCAGCAGAATACTGTCACAGATTCCATGACTAATTCACGCCTCCACTACACATATTCCACCTATCTGAAAAACTCATCAGAACGCTTACAAAATGCAGAAATGTGCAGTGAGGTTGGCTGCTGGCCGCCACAAAGGAGATCACAACACTGATGTAGAAACAGTGCACTGCCTTTGAAGCTTCAGACAAAGTAGCATTTTGTCATTCAAGCGCCATCTAACCTATCATTTTTGGCATATTTTGTAATTTGATACCAAATAGGAGAGGTAATATAAGGCGGCTGTCTTAGCTTGCCTTACGGAACGCCACTCCTCCACTAGTACAATGAGTGGCCTGCTTTGAGTATAATTGTAAACAGGGTACCTTTTAAAATCGAAACCATCCTTTGTAAGTGATTTTTGTGTAAAACCACATCCGATATAAGACCTGTTAATGTTGTCTTTCATCTAGTTGTATGGTGTAATTTAATGGGGTATGAACAATTAGTGTTTTTTCTTTCTTTCTTTCTTTCTTTATTTATTTATTATTATTATTTTTTTATTACTGAACTAACGGTGCCGCCCATGGGCTTTTTATCTCATATACCAACTTTTCAGCCAAGACTCATACAGTGCTACTTCGAGTATGGAAACTCTTTTGCTAACCAACCCAGGTTTAAGAATCCAACTCTTAAAGCACTGTTACCCAAAATGTGTCAAAAATGGTAGCCAAAATTTGCGCTTTTTCTTTGTCTGATCCAAGGTGTCTATTTTAGCAGTATATCTCATAACTCGTAACCAATCCAAAATCATGAACAATTAGTGTTGTACAGTGATGTGTACTCAGGGCCGGACTGGGAACCACAATCGGCCCTGGCAAAAAGCTCAGCAGCCCCCCCACCCTCGCCACTGGGGGGTTGGAGGTACCACCGAGCTCTTTGCCGGGGTGGGTTTTTGGCCGATTTTGGTACAGGGCCGATTTTGCAGCTAGGCGTAAGACTGATGCAGGCCCTTTCACATGGGGCTTGCCCCATGTGAAAGGATGCATTGCTGGAGTTGCGTCACTTTTATGACACTCTCCAGCAATGCGTCACTTTTGTGCCTACAGATACATCAGAAATACTGACGTATCTGTAACTCCTTGCGACATGATGCGTCATACTGTAAATATGACGCATCATTGGTGCCGCAAGGAGGGCGCAGTGAAAAGTGATGCGTCACTTTTCACAAATGAGGCCCGTAGTGGTTTGCAGTGTAATAAGCTGATATTAGACTGGTTCAATGTAATTAGTATTTTGTTTGGGGGTTTTTGGTGTAATTTTATTTGAGATAGTGTTCGGGTGTTTATTGTGTGATGTTGCATAGTAACGTGTAGTGGTTGATTGTGTCTATAGAGTGACCTAATGTCGTTTGGTACAGAGTGTAGCGATGTACAATGGTGTGGTGTAGTCAGGTGTGCTATGGAATTCGTTGATGATTGAAGGCATGGTATAATATGGAGACTTTATCTGTTGAAGCCTGAGTGATGTGATGTTGTATAATATAATGTTACATTGTACAAAGTGATATGGTGTTGTGTGTTGTGACAGGGCATGGTTTGCGCGTAGTGCTGGTGAGTTTCGGACTGAGTGGTATTTTGGGAAAAGCAACAGTATGACGAGAGGTTGCATGATGTGTATGGTGCTGTGTATTTTGGCAGGGTTGTGAGGTTTGTTGTTGTGTGGTACAGAAACGTGTTGGATGGCGAAGGGTGGTGAGATAGTGAGATGTGTGATGGGGTGGGTGTTGAGATGTGTCATGTAATATGGTGTGCACTGGTGCTGGATCATGTGGAGTGGTAAGGAAGATATGTTTATCTCTAGTTGAAGAGGGCGACTTATTGTGGCAGGTTCAGTGTGTAGTGGTGTGCTGTTTGGCAGTATAAAGTAATTAGGGGTGGTGTGATTTAGCGATTGGGTGGTATGATGTGATTTGGTGGTGTGATCGGAAGAAGATATGGTGGGATGTGATGATGTGTGTTGTTTTATGATGTGGTATTGTGTAGCATGGTGTAATACAGTATTATGCACTGTAATTAGATAAATACGGTGTAGTATGTGTGATGAATGTTGTGGTATCATGTGAATACAATAGCATGTTGTGCTATGGTTCGGTATGATAATATATATATAATGTGGTCATATTTTTGTCTTTACTACTTTCATGTCCTTTTACTTAGTGCACTTTGAGTCAGCTGCCAGCTGTGTGATGCTCTATACAAATACATTACTACATGAATTAATATAGAGAATTTGTGCTTTTTGGTATTGTTAGACAGTGGGTTATTTATTTGAAAGGGGAGAATCCTTCCCAACTCAATAAACACACCATGGTTTGATCTAAACACATGTCTGATTGAAACTCTCCTCAACCTGAAAGACATGGTATAGGCAGCAGTAATTCCCCAGAGAATTGTGTGTTGGGTTCAAATGGTATTTGTATTTATAATTTTAAAATCAAGAAACAACACAATACAACTTTGAAAACCAGTTTGTAAAAGTAGAAAACAATGTAATAAATACAAAGACACCAAATGATCAGAAACTGATAAGGGGCCCCAGAGATATCAACTTTGAAAGTTTTTAGGCCAAATGCACCCACAACAAAGTAAAGTGCCATTGAAAAATAGCAGCTTGGGGTCGAACGTAGGTGCAAGGATGGGGGTTTTAGCACCAAAAGATCAGAGCGGGACAACGCTAGATTTCTTTCGCCTGCTGGGCACCAGATCTCTCTCCAGCCAGGACTCCTCCATGGTCCAGTGGAGCAGAACAAGAGGAGAGAGCAGGGGTCAGGTGTTTATTTTATTATTTCTTATTTTTTATTTATGCGTTTTTATATAGTGCAGACTTAACCCGAAGGCGTCAGATCTACGAATACTCTGAAGAGGTGGTGTTGACGTTCCAGTATTATACTGTGCACTAGCCAGTGATTGAAGAATGTTTCCTACCCAACTCTACGTTCTCGCCCTATGTCCATTTCCTCTTTTCTTTACTGTAAAAGCTCTCAGAAGCTCTAAATATAAAATGGCCAGACCCTTCTTCTGCCAAAAAGGGGCCCAGGATCTCCTCAATTTGGGTCTAGTCTCTTCTCTCTGTCAGGGTGAGGAACTGTTTCCCTTGGACTGGAGCCAGAAAATCTAGGAGGGTTCTAAGAAGGAATCAGAGAATATCCTCTTAGCCCTATTTGACATCTCTGAGTCAAAACAGGTGTCTTTTAGGCTGCCAACTGCTCCTGTCCCTCTTTCAGATTTCTAATCCCTGTTAAGTAGCCTGTTGTTGACGATACCCTGCCTTCTACAGCCTACAGGCTAGGCCATTGTCAGCTGCACAGCAGAGTTGCGGACTCCGGCTAGGAATGTATATTCGCCCCATAGAGGTGGGATTTTAACAAAACGGTTTCTAAGCCAGGTTTGGCTCATGCAACACAAATTAAACTTTTATATAGTTACTATTCTCACTAAATGTATCAGAAAGCCACTTTCACCATGAAATAATTTATTTAAATTAAGTGGAAAATAATCGTCTTGCTAGGGCTTTGCAGGTGAAGGGAGAAATTAAGGGTTTTATCTCTACCTGGCATATTCACCAAGAATCTAGCTTAACCCATGCAGTGAAAACACCTTATGGACATAGAGGTGCATATTTTCTAATCTTTCAAGCCATGTAGGGCAGCAAGCAAAGTCGTTGTGTTGCTTTGCATGAAAGGGAGACAGAAAAATAGGGAGATAGCAAGCATGCTCTTTATTTACTAAGATATGGTGCATCTTTGCTTTCTCCTTGTGCTGGATCACTGTGTGTTGCCTAGTGCCAAAGCAGGCACCATTGCAGGTGCTATAAAACCCATTACAGACCATGTATGGCATTTGACCTACTCACCAATTTCTGTGTCATCTACCATGGCCTTACAGAAAAGTTCAAACATACCAATTGGATTCAAACCACGTGTGCTGCGGCACTGAACAGCACTGTTACGGTGCACAGAGACATTAGACAATGGAAAAGGCAAGAAGCTGGGCTAATCTCACAGGAAAGGTGTCTCTGCTACAGGTATGGAATCCTAAAAAAAGCAACACCCTTCTAAGATGCATCTCTAAGAGCCAAACCACAAAAAGTTTCAATTGGCCCTGAAAATGCAGGTGTATGAAGCAAGGGCTCTTCCAGCTGTTGTTTTTTTCTCAATATAAACCTTAGTAGATAGTTGTGCAGTGTCAAAAGACAATTGGGTTGGCAGTGAGTACTATATAACAAGCACTGGCAAATCCAATATGCCTTGCCTATGCAAGAGCTATTAGCTTTGCCAATGTGTTTTAGCCATGCTGAACACCAGTATGGCTGTGGTGCAGCATGGCTAAAACAAAGTTGTGTAGAGGTGAGTGGTGTGGAGTGGCGTAGAAAGGAATGGTGAAGAATGAAGTAGAGTGTTGTAGAGTGGAGTGGTATAGAGTGCCATGCATTAGAGTGGCAAAGAGGGAGGTGGGGCAGAGTGGCATACAGTGGAGTGGCATAGTGTAGAGTGGACTGCTGTAGAGTGCACTGTCATAAAGTGTTGATGAGTATAGTGGCCAGATGGCAGCGGCATAGAATGCAGCGATGTACAATGCACCATTGTAGAAGGTAGAAACCAGATTAGTAGATCAGCGTGTTGCATAGTAGAGTGCAGTGGCATAGAGGGCAGTGACATGGAGTGCAGTGGAGCAGAGTGGAGTGGTGCAGAGTAGAGTGGCGTAGAGTGATGTAGAGTGCAATGGCACAGAGTAGAGTGGCACAGAGTGCAGTGGTGTAGAGTGGTGCAGAGTAGAGTGGCATAGAGTGGTGCAGAGTAGAATATAGTGCCATAGAGTGCAGTGGCATAGAGTGGAATGATACAGAGAAGAGTGGAATGGAGTAAAGTACATTGTCTTAGAAAGGAGTAGGACAGATTAGTGTGTTGTAGAGTGCAGTGGTGTAGAGTGCATTGGCATAGAGTAGAGCAGTTTGAGTACAGTGGCAATGAGTACAGTAGTGCAGAGTAGCGTGAAGAGACATACAGTGCAGTTGGCACAGAGTAGAGTGTTGTAGAGTAGAACAAAGTGCAGTGGCAGGTAGTGGCGTAGAGTAGAGTACATTGACACAGAGTGTTGCAGAGCATAGTGACAAGCAGTGCAGCAGCATAGAATTCAGTGGTGTACAATACAGCATAATAGAATGCAGTGGCATAGATTAGAGTATTGCAAAGTAAAATGCCCTGGCAGAGAGTGCAGTTGTGCAAAGTGGAGTGGTGCAGAGTATTGTGAATAGAGTACAGTGGTGTAGAGTGCAGTGGTGTACAGTAGAGTGGCAAAGAGTGCAGTGGTGCAGCGTAGAGTGGCATACAGTGCAGTGGTACAGGGAGGAGTAGAGTGGTGTAGGGTGCAGTGGCCTAGAGTCGATTGTTTCAGAGGAGAGATTGAAGAGGCATTGGGTAGAGTGGTGCAGGTTAAAGTGTACTGGCATAGGGTGTAATGGCGTAGAGTAAAGTGGTGTACAGTGCAGTGGCATAGAGTGCAGTTGTGCAAAGTAGATTTGAGTGGCATACAGTGGATTGGCATAGAGTGCAGGGATGTAGAGTTGAGTGTTACAGAGTAAAGTGCATTGGTGTAGAGTGCACTGGCATAGAGTGCAGTGTTGCATAGTGGCATAGAGTGTAGTAGCATAGAGTGGAGTTGCGCAGAGTAGATTGGAGTGACATAGGCTTGAGTAGTATAGAGTGCAGTGGCAAAGAGGGCATACAGTGGTGTAGAGTGACGTAGAGGGAATGTGCATAGAGTAGAGTGGTGCAGAGTTGAGAAGCATAGAGTGAAATAGGGTAGAGTGCAGTGGTGTAGAGTGGAGTGATGCAGAGTCGAGTGCAGTGGTGTGGAGTATTGTAAAGTGGAGTTGTGCAGAGTAGAGTGCAGTGGCTTGGAGTGATGTAGAGTAGAGTGGAATGGCATAGAGTGGAGTATGCATGGTGTGGTAGCATACTCCCATTGCAGACAACATATTTTAAATTGAAATTACCATTAAGTTTGCATAGATAAACAATTTTACTAATAAAAGCATATAGTGCACAAACGGTAATGTGTGGAAATGGCATCACCTAGAGTATTTATTGTTTGGATCAAATCAAGGTATTTGTTTCCAATACACGCTTTAGAATAAAACAAAATGTGATTAGTTTGTGTGTTCCTTATTCTGAAATATTCAGAAATACTTACACAGTTCATTTAAATGTTATTGTAAGCTAGAAAAAACAACGTTCCTATCCCCCAGTATCCAGCAAGATTGTCACATAAATCCTCTCACTTTGAAGTCAGAGAAAGATCAGTAAACGCCAAACTACCTCAGAAAACAGAGCCTGACATTTGATCTCTGTCTTTGGATGTACATCAAATGTGACAAGGTAAGAACAAGATCTACAGGGTTGTTTACATAAAGGAACACTCATGGAAGAATACAAGGAGATTGGTGTGAAAAGGCTTTGCTTCTTGTGAGGGACAAATGCGCCCTGGACAGCCGAAAACAAATAAAGCCAGCAAACCGAAAGTCAGAAAATGTGAGTTACAAACCACAAACCCAATGGTAAGCAATTGGCGGAATGCATTCCCAGAGAAGCTTTCTCAATGTCCCAAAAATGTCTTTATCATCCGAGACAGTTAACCTGTCTGGTAGTCTTCGACCTACAAATCACTGACGGTCTCACTCACTCACACACTGATTCGCGCACTCACTTGTTCACTCGCCTAGTCTCTTACTCAGTTTCAGACAGCACCTATGTACAGTAGAATAAACAGGAGAAAGCTGGTGAAACAGTGCCGGTCTGCCAAAGAGGGCTGACGCTTTGCAATGTGTTCAGCTGTAGAGCAAGGCCTTAGGAGCGAGAGCAGCAGGGAACACAGGTTTTTTTTTTATTTAATTTTGTCTGCAGTGCCCGGAGTAATGCAATTTAGGTCAATGCCAATGTTATGTTACAAATCTGATCGTGAAACAATGTCAGTGCTGAAGGAAGTAAGGACATGAGACAGAATTAAAAAGAGTTATGTGCAGCAGCAGCGACATTCCTCAAGACCATCTGAGCTCTCTTCTCATCCCTGCCCTCTTGCACCTCTACTCGCCTCATGCTGCAGAATAGTTACATTTATTTATTTATTTTATTTATAAAGTTTTATATAGCGCAAACTTTATCCCGAAGGATATCAGAGCGCTTTACAATTTGGGAAAACTGTGGGGCAGTGGGAATGGGGGCTTCAAGATATTCTTCCACCTCCATCACATTCCTAGTACCAGTGGTAGCTGCCATGCACCGAGAATGGTGAGGCAAGGGGCAGAAAAAAATAATAATAGATAAAATAGACTTACCTTCCTGGCTTGCAGTGCAACGTCCTCCGCCCTCTGGTGTCTTCTCGAAGCTCTGGACCCAGAAAACTGCACTACCCAATCTTGGCACTACTCTCACAGCATAAGAGAAGCACCAGGATTGGAGAAAGCGGCCTTACTCAGCGCTCTAAAGAGCACTGGAGGCCTGCGCTTTCGCTAACCCAGCTAAGACAGGTAGGTTAGAGAAGTTTATAATACGCATGCCTGTCTGGCTGTCCCAAGACAGCCGGCCAAAGAGACATGCGCATTTTAAAGTGCAGAACTCCCTGCTGCTGCCACTCGGCAGCGAAGGCCCCGCCCCTTCCTGACACATAGTTCAGGATGGGTTACTGTAAAATACAATCGTAATAAATAAACGTTATTACCAATTTATATTTCAGCCCTGTGGCTTGTGGGGCGATGCTCTTCTGCTCAAATGGAGAGACACCCCTATCTAGCGCCTTTCTGCACCCCATCATGTCTATAATCACATGCCATTTGTCTAGGTTTGTCCATTGCTGGTTTTCATATTCCAAGGCTACTGTCACCCGCTCCCTCTTCCTGGCAACATACATTCAAAGGAAAGACCTTAAAACACACTTGCTAAAGAGCCGTCAAGATACTGTCTATACAGAATAAGGCTTTCAAAACACGTTTGCAACAAAACTCAGCTAAACAAATGAGGGCTCTGTTTTCATTGGCCCGAAGGCCCCAACTATTACTGCCCGGAAGCCCATGTGTTACAGTAATCAGAATAAAGCATGTGACAGTCTGATGTGTGGCCCTGTTCTGATTGTACAACAGATATGATTAAGAAAGATTCCTGATTCATTCTGGCAGAATAGAGAATTCCCTGCAAGGAAGGGCCAGTGTTAGCAGCTGCGGCTTTCTTATTTACTTTGTAGTTTTACATCAGAGAACTGAAGATATTAAAAAGAAGACAAACATCAAACAGGGAATAAGGGAAAGTTACGGTCTGATTTGATGAGCCGGGAACTTTATCCGATGTTTTTCAATGCAACCCTGTTTTGCGCGGAATTCATTTGAAAGTAAGAGTGCGAAGTAAACATATTTTGGTGTTTCCTGAATCGCATATAGTCTGATTCAGCTCCTAGATCTGGGCTTAGTGTTTCCCATGGCAAGATTTTTCATGTTTCTTGAAAACAATGAAGTTTTACTTTAAGACTGAAAGCCACTGGATCAAACCATCTTCACAGGGCTTTTTCTTAAAACACAGAACAGCCATGCCACCCACAGGATGGGTTTAAGACAGCCCCTAGTGCCTAGAGGCCTTCTTCTGTAACTGCCCGAAGGATGTTGAGTGATCGCACTGTAAATGTTAAAATTCGTACAATAATTAATACATAAGGCCTGTTGGGTTTACCCTTTAAAGTAAGGGCGATCAACATGTTTCTGCACCCATCTACTATTCATCAGGCACATTCTTCAGGACTAAGCGCCTTCTTCTTACCACGAACATTAGTAGGACGTACAAAGGTTTCATGATGCATTATATTTACAAGCACAGTAAGGCGTCTAGTCCAGTAGGATACCCAAATGGAGGAGCATACAGGGTAAATGATGAATTCAAACTACAAAATAATGAACAGACTCGAAGGGCTGCAGAGTAGGAAAAACCAAGAGAAGAGAACAGCCACGTTCAAGCGAGAAGGATCAAGGCCTGGATGTTACAATTGACATTGGCAGGATTTAGAAAAGGTTTGATATACCCCAGTGGAAAGAAATAACAGGAAAACAGAATAGGGAATGCTACCCATATAGCAGCAAAAGCAGACAGAATCTGCTGGACATGAGGACAGCACGCAGAAGACTAAGAACAAACAGAAACTATCTTACATGGAGTGAGTTTCAGCATGATGGTTGGCATGTGTTGTGTAATTACTCTAACAGAATTCTTTAGGCAGCGAACACCCGTCAAAGATCGAGCATCCTCCACAGACTGGTATATGGAGGCACCAGAGACCCCTAGGGTTTCCGCTAGCGACTCGGTGTAAAGCTAATGAACCAACATCACGGTTTCAAGCACTGGGATACTACATAGTACGAGGGATAAAAGGACAGAGGTTGTCTCTTCTTACTGTACAAACTAAGTTTGCCTTGTCAAGTAGGATAAAAAAAGGGTACAGACCCCATCCTTAATCTCCAATCAACATGGCAAAACAGACTGGGGAACGACCAATGGTTGATCACATCAAATGTTGTGGAGAGATTTAGACCAGAAAGTAGAAGCCTCCACCAGGAAACAGAAAGCTGTTGACTAAGATATGCTGCTGTATCTGAAGTAAAGTACATCTTTTCACAAAAATTCAAAGAAAAGTTTTGTAATTGCAAGCTCAGTGAGACCCAAGGGTTTTATCTGACAAACAAATATGTCAACCGTTAACCTTTCTGTGGTTCCTAGTACTTATAATATGTCTGGGGACAGCTTTAGTGCTCTCCAACAGCTCATGCGATCCATGTGCAGTTATTTTATGGTTTCTGATTGATCCTTTCCAATGAATGTGAGGTGCCGGGTTTTTAGAGACCCGGTGGTGCCAGGGGATCACACCCGAAGACCTCTAGGTTCTCCCTGTTCTGGACTTACAGGAACACAGAGTCTTCTAGGTGAAGTCAGTGATCGAGTTTTATTGGCTGCAACCAAGTAACATGCATCCTAGAAGTACGACAACACGGGCCGTAAGTTCTCAGGAGACTGTTCGTTTTTACAGAACCAGGCTTCTCCTTATATACACAAATAACAGCTGCAGGCAAGAATTCTTAAGTTTACGATATGGCAATACAAATATTTCCACAATAATACAAAGAGGGAAGTCATGCTGGTCAGCACATATTTCAGATGTCCAGTTAGTGATGGATTACTCCGCCAGATCCAGAACTCCCATCAGATATCGATGAAATGCCAATAAGGTCGAGCACCCTCCCATCATAAACGGGTCATAAACAAGAATCATGGACAGGTGTGTGTGTGTATGGGAAAACAGGGTCTGTATGCAGTGAAGGGTTTATGACATGTTGTGCCTTGATGATATCTAGCTCGGCCACTGGGTGAGGAGTTGCCCAAACAGGCTTGGCTGGAGGCAGTGGAGTCAGCTCGGCCAGGTCATGGGGAAGTCAGCTACGGTGGACGTGTCCTTTCAGATCAAAACTCGGCCTTAATCAATTGATTATATGAGGGCAAGTCATAAGATGGATGCCGTTCACAAAATGGCGTCTGAGGGTTCGAGACGGAAACCACGATTTAAGGGTGTCAGCATCACTCGATCGTGACGCAAATGCATAGGGATGATGTCCTAATCATTACCGGTCCGTCGATACCAAATTCGTCATGTTACGACGACATTTGTGACACGAGTGTGCGGACCCCGAGGCTGGTGAAACGAAAGGGTCCAGAACTGCAGTACCACAGACCCTCCTTTTGCCCTCATATAAGGCAATAACTCTAATCTGAATCCAGATCTGTATTGACGAATTCGTGGAGATGCTGTTGGAGCATCATTTTGTTGCTCAGTTCGTCCCTTGACACAGGCTTCCTTACACATGAAGTGGCGCAGAGGCCACATATTGCAGGAGCGCACTGCACAAACAGGCAGAACATAAACAGAACGGCTAAGATCATACCAATGAAGATCAGAGTTTTCCATCCCCAGGCAGAGATCAGTTCCCAGAACCACCCTAGCAGAGACCAATCCCCTTTCTCCATGTGAAGGGAATCAGAGATTGTGTGTAGTTTGGAGATGGCCTGGTACACTGTCGGAGCATTATCGGGGATGAAAATGCAGCAACTAGATTGGATCACTCTACATACACCACCACGGTCTGCAAGGATGACATCTAGGGCAACCCTGTTCTGAAGGGTCATAAGTCGATCCGACTGAAGCTCTGCTGTCAGGTTGCTAAGGGCACCGGCCGTTTCAGTCACGGCGGACTCAACTATCCTCGTTAATTGTCGAATGTTCCTGCTGTTCACCATAGGCCCCCAAAATGGCAGAAAACCCTTTGCGAAGTCTCCAAATTCTTGACCCGCAGTGTCGTCTTGACTCACGACACCCCTAACTGTCCTTGTCCATTGGTAATCTGCCCCGGCCGTGTAGGTGGGTGGCAGCAGAAACGAGATGAAGCATGTGCCCGAGAAGTCGGCAGGCAACCAAGTGTATGCCTTGTCGTGGCAGATGAAGTATGTACCCTTAGCCGCCAAGAATGGAGGGGAAGTTCGGGAGGCAAACACGTATGTTTCCGTGCATATGCTCTTCCCCAATTGTGCTTCTGGATCCCTGCCAATGCCTTGCAGACATAAGTGACCACGGTGGGGTACTACCCAGACTGAGGATGATTTCTTTGATTTCTGGCTCGCACTTAATGAAATCCCATACTTGGTGATGTTCCACCTACTGTATGGGGTAAACTCATCTTTGGGAGTGGCTCTGATCGTGTCAATATCTCTACTCATGTTCTTGATTCCTGCTATTAATGCCTTGTTGTTTGAGTTCTCTCCCCGAACGTATGGTTCAAGGGAAAACAGGAACATGGTCTGGAAAGCCCACAAAGAACCGTAATAACTGAAGGGCAGGACGAAGTAAGGGATACCCTTATCGGTTGTGTGCGGCATGAGTCCACATATCCAACAGTTCGTGTTGTTCATAACAGATTGGTGCTGGTGTAGGAGTAAGACAAATGAATTATTTACAAATTCGAGTCTTCTGGCAGACTCGTGTTCAGGTAGGGGATGGAAGGAGTGTGTGGAAATGGTAGGAGAAGGTGTGAGCGGAGTGTGGTATATGAATGGAACTCGAAAGATAGATAGGGCATAGCCAGTTAAAAACATTATTATACTACACAACATTGAGATGCTCAACACTAGAAAACGTCTCTTTGCCATTATAGTGCATATTTTCTTTTCAAAATTCATACGTCTAGCAGGTCTCTCTACCCTCGGAAACTCCATCCTCTGGTTGCTGCCCGCGGTGGGTGGTTGCTTCTGCCAAGATGTGCGCTCCGTCCAGTCCGGGGCGATTCCCTCAGACTGACCAGAACCGTTGACCTAGGCGTCCCCGGCTGCACTCCTCGGACTTCAACCGCGGCCTTAGCAGCAGAACCGGATGGCGGTTCGAAAATCAAAAATGAGCTAGTTCCCTGGGCGAGAGAGCTGTGGAATCAAAAATAGTTCATGGGAAAAGGGAAGATCGCACTAGTTCGAGTATGTCAGTTCTTTGGTCTTGACCTTAGAATATATCGTTCTTTTCCAGGCACGGTGTGATCTTCAAACAGTGTTTCAGGCTTTGTAGTGTCCAACTGCAGCAACGGTGGCACAGATCCTTGCAGAATGCAATCGCTCTCTTTGTCGGTACCAGTTCCTTTTAGTCGTGCATCGCTGAAGGGGACAAAACGTGGTACAGATTCGGTCTCGGAGTCAGCGACTCCTTGTTGGACCCATCGGTCGTATGGAAGGGGCAACGGGACCCTTTTGCAATGGGCGCCGTGCACCCAATGTTTCTTGCCGTGGACACGTACTGCAGAGCGGGTCGACAGCAAAACCTGGAAAGGTCCGGTCCAGCGAGGCTCCTCGTTCTTCACTCGTCTGAAGTTGCGAATCAGGATCCAGGAGCCAGGTTCGATAGTATGGCCTGGATCGTCAGATGCCGGTGGAGAGGAGCTGTGGACCTGTTGATGTAAAGCATGCAGTTTAGTCGTCAAGTCGTGCAGGTAATTAAACAGTGCAGGGTATTCTATCTCACTGAGCTTTCTAGGTTTCGGTACTCCCCATATATTTGCGGGCGCCCGAACACGATCTCGTGTGGGCTAAGTCCCAGTCGAGAATGGACAATCATCCTGGTAGACAGGAGTGCTAAAGACAGGGCGTCTGGCCACTTGAGACCTGTGCTAGCTTGGATTTTGGCCAGTTTCAATTTAAGCGTGCCATTATAGCACTCTACCAATCCTGCCGATTGGGGGTGGTTTGCAGCGTGGAACTTCTGGCGGATGCCTAGACACTCACACACTCTCTTCATCACTCGTCCCACGAATTCACTTCCGTTATCACTCCAGACAATCCTAGGCATGCCAAATCTAGGGAAGAATTCTCTAACGAGGGCTTTGGCAGTTGACAAGGCAGTGTTGTCCTTAAGGGGGTAAGCTTCTACCCATCTAGAGAAGGCGCAAACAACAACAAGTACATATTTCAGGTTGTTGCACCTCTCCATGTGGATGAAATCGAGCTGCAAGACCTCGAACGGATACGTTGGAGGTGCGAAGTGACCAGCTGGGGTTGGGGTTCCTCTACCGGGATTGTGCTTTAAACATATCATGCAGTTTCTGACCAAATTCTCTGCACATTTCGGGATACCACTATTCTGCCATACTGGGGCCAACAGCTTGCATATTCCTTTCACACTGACGTGTGCCATTCCATGGGCCATTGTCACCACTGCGAGAACATAAGCGTCCGGTAACAACCATCGCTGGTGTTCTGACAGTTCGACCCAACAACCATTCGTGTCTAATCTACCCTTGCTTTCTCTCCATTCATTCACCTCTTTCTTAGTCGCGTCAGCTTGTATAGATTTCACGCTTTCGATGGTGTCCTCACACATACCCACATCAGGGGTCCATCTAGCAGGACCTACAACATACATCCGACTCATTGTGTTCCTTGCAGTCTCTTTCGCGACCTCGTCGGCAAATGCATTCCCTCGACCAACATCATCTCGGATCTTTTTATGCGCGCTACACTTCACGATCGCAACCTGTAGGGGCAAGGTCAGTGACTCGAGAAGGTCGTGTACTAGCTGTCCGTGTTGAATCTTTGCACCATGCGACGTCAGGAACCCACGTTCACGCCACAATCTTCCAAAACTGTGGGCTACGCCAAAGGCGTACTGACTATCAGTGTACACATTTACTCGTTTTCCTTTCGCCAACACACACGCTCTTGTGAGTGCGACTAACTCTGCTGCTTGTGCGGAATTGTGGGGGACGCGAGCTGTCTCTACAATCGTGTGTAATGTTGTCACGGCATATGCTGCAGTCGTATCACCATTCGGCAACTTGAAACATGAACCATCAACCCATAAATTATCATTACATTCAGGGAGAGGAGTGTCCTGCAAATCTACTCTTCCTTTTGTCTCCTCTTCTGTCCTAAAACAGCAATCATGTTTGTCGACCTCATCTGTCTCTGCTGGAATGGGTAATAATGTAGCAGGGTTGAGTGTATCACACCTCTTTATGGGAATGTGACTTGCTAACAGGGTCAATTCATAGCTGGACAGTCGAGCACTAGTTAGATGCTGTGTCTTAGTCCTGTTTAGTAAAATATCCACTGCATGTGGGACCATAACGGTCAGAGTATTATTCATGACTAACCCAGCGGACTGTCGAATACAGACAGCTGCTGCGGCAGTGGCCCTCAACTAACTCGGTAATGCTTTAGCTACAGGATCTAGAGTCACAGAGAAATATGCACATGGGCGTTGTTTGTCCCCAAAGTGCTGCGTCAAGACTGATAATGCGCAACCTTCCTTCTCGTGGACGTATAATGTAAACGGCTTGCTGTAGTCGGGGTTGCCCAATACAGGAGCCAAACATAATGCACCACGCAACTCATGGAAACTCGCCTGACAATCTTCAGACCAAGGCAAAGGATTGGGTGTGTCCTTACGCATTAATGCCAGCAAAGGTTTGGCCAACAGTGAGAAGTTCGGTATCCATTGTCTACAATACGATGTAATGCCCAAGAAGGCCCACACTTCTCTTTGTGTCCTTGGGGCACTCAGTTCTGCAATTGCCTGTATTCTTTCTGGGGTCAGTCTCCTTCCCTCCTTCGATAAGATGTGACCTAAGTAGGTTACTTCTTGTCGGCAAAATTGTAGTTTGGAAAGCGAGACTTTGTGCTTCATGTCGCATAAATGACGCAACAACGACAACGTGGCTTGCTTGCATATTTCTTCAGTATCTGCAGCGATCAGTAGATCGTCTACATACTGGATTAGAGTCGCGCCACCAGGTAGAACAATCGTGTCTAGTTGTGTTTTCAGGGCTTGACTGAATATTGATGGGCTCTCACAGTAGCCTTGAGGAGCGCGTTTAAAGCGGAAGCTTCGTCCTCCTAAATGGAAGCCGAAGATATCTCTGCTCTCCTCGGCAATCGGGATGCTGAAGAAAGCATTCTTCAGGTCAATCACCGAAAACCAATTGGTTGAGGCTGGAACCATTGTCAATAAGGCAGTGATGTCGGGAACGACTGGAAACTGCGGTACAACGATCTTATTCACTTCCCTTAGATCGATCACAAATCGGTACACAGGGGGCTGTGAAGGATCGGTACGCTTTAGGACAGGCAAAACCGGACTGTTACAAATGTTGCCTGTAGTTTCTTCGATGACATCTTTCGCAATCAGATCATAGACGATCGCTAACAAAGCCTTTTCACATTCGTTTGATATTCGATATTGGGGAATACGTGGCAACCTAACATTAGCTTTTAATGTTATGACATACGGTGCTATCTCTAGATGACCCACATCGTTAGAACCATTCGCCCAAAGTACATCTGGAAGAGATGACAACTCAGTCGGAATTCTTTCTTTTGACAAATACATCGGGGAAATCACTTTCTTACCAAGGGTGAGTTGTACTCCCGAAGGAGAACAGTACAATGTCGCATATAGTCTCTTCAGTAAATCCAAGCCTAACAAATTTTCGCCACAACCTGTGGTAAGAATGAGGGGTGCTTCTAATTCGCATGGGCCAACAGAAAGGGGCATGGGGCTGGAGATCGGGTTCCTAACGGGGGCGCCAGAAAAACCTACTGAAACATTCATTTCGCCAGACAAAGGTGCGCCAGGAAGTTTTGAGTGCATAATCAAACTTTTTGTAGCACCAGTATCCAGCAGAAATGGCTCTGACACTCCGGATGTAATCACCTCAACGTAAGGTCCATTCTGGTCTACTGGAACTGAAACAACTCCCTCTCTTTGTCCATGGCTGTCCTAGCAACTATTACCCTCATTCTCGTTTTCTGCGTAATAGTCATCAGCATAGTACTGAGCTGTCCTGGAAGACGCATTATTCTGTTGGTCAAAGCTATTCATGGAATTTTGAGGAGGAAAAGAAGTGGTGTTCTGGGAGAAATTTCCACGGCCCCTACCTCTAGGAGCCTGTTGAACGCCTCTACCTCTTGCGCCGGAAACACCGCTTAAGCGTCGCGCAAGAGCTTGACAATTACTTTTGAAATGACCCTCTTCTTTGCAATAGGCACATTGATTCGGGCCATACGGAGAACGCTGATGGGAAAACTCGTTCCCTTGCGCGTTTCTTGAATACTGCTGTGGCTGTTGATAATTGGGCTGACTAGCCGTGCGAGGCGGATAGGCTTGCTGGAGAAGAACTTTAGTTTTTAACTCTTTAGTCTTCTTCTCTGTCTTATCTAGCTCGTCTTTACGCCTATTTTCATAGTACTGGGCTGTGGCTAAAATCTGTGCTGACGTGGAGACAGCCCAAGCACTCTCTGAATCTTTCAATTTACTGCACAGTTCGGGAAGCAGATTATGTACAAATTTGTCTACAAACAATCTTTGACCACCCTCGGTAGCCATATCCTGACCACTATGATCAGTGAAAGTCTCCTCAAATCTCGTGAAAAAGTCGGACACATTCTCATCTTTCTTCTGTTTGCATGCGGATAGCTTGTCCCAATTTACACGTAATTCAGGCATTAACGTTTTCATGTACGCAATAATCCTACCGGGAAGTTCTGCTATTAAAGGCTCGGGTTTAGAACCACCAACTTGTCTAGCGTCAGTAGCGGTAATATTAGCCCATGAATCACCTAGTTCTTGATCATGATCTGCATGACGAATTTTACTCCATAAAGGATGCGGAACAACATTCCCAAACAACATGTCTATGTCTGCTAAATTCATTATACATGAGCTGGCAGTTTGTGATAACTCCTTGTAATACCCTGCGGGATTTTTACGCGGATCGGGTAATGTCTGTTTGAGTGCTAGAACTTCAGATCTTTTCCAGGGGACATGTACCCATACTCGCTGGAAATGCGGTGGAACAGGTGGTTGTGCATTCGCATCACCTTCCCTCCATACTGGAGGAACCTCTCTCATGGGGTACTGTCGCGCCTTTTTCCTACCAGACACATCGTCCTCAACAAACGATCTAGAGCTGTTTCCAGTGCTCCTATAAGATAACAACAAATCCATTGCTTTCTCAACATTTGCGCCTATAATCATGCCTTCATAGAATTTGAATCGCATGCGGGCTAGTTCCTGCATTCTGCGTTTTGGGTCATTGTCTTGTAAATCTTCCCAGAGGTACATGCACATTTCCTCAAACACATATCTTTGAGTGGATGGATCCCACTGACGGAAGACTTCCATAACAGACTGAAGATCATATCTTACAGTATCAGTAACCCATTTGCGTGCTAATTCATTCAGTACTTCTCTTTCCTCGTAGTCGGGTAGTTGACTACGCAACTGTCTACGTTCTGGTTTAGGGGTCGTTTTAGGCGACCCGAAGAAAGGTGATAATAGACCAGTGACAGTACTTGTCACTCTCTGTCTGACAGAAGGAGAAGCTTGCGGCGAAGCAGATGCGCCAGAAAAGACAGGCTGATGTAAAGAGGAAGTCGAGGCGACAGCAGAGGAAGTTGAAGCAGTAGCAGACGTAGTATCATAGTGAATAGTCGGAGCGGTAGGCAAAGTCGTAGAAGCAGATGGAGTGTGGAGCAAAGGCGGCGGCCCTTGAGAAGGCTGCGCCGGAGAAGTAGGAACCAGCTGAAGAGAAGCTGGTGCTTGTGCAAGAGCTGCTTTTCGTGTGCCAGGGCGCGGTATAACAATACGTCTCGGGGGTCCCACAACACTCGATGTATATGGCGGTGGTGAATTCAATAAATGGGACATTAACGGATCTTTCTCTGGTGTTCCCTTTGAGCCTTGTCCCTCATGTGGTAACATCGGGTAGCATTTATCTATTGCTAGTTTCTTGCTTCTGAGCATTTGTTCACTTTCCTGCTCTTCCTCATTATCCCTGTATGCGATGGCAGCTTGTACCATCGACATACCTCTTTTGTTTTTCTTCGCTAGTTTCATTTCTTTCTGTTTGGCTTCTTTGCGCCATAAGCGAAAAGAGTCAAACATCGCCGGCCGGGCTTTCTTCTTGAACAATTTGACCTCGAGGTTGTCTAATATTTCTGAGTCAAAACTACCATGTTGGGGCCATTTTAAAACACCATGCTTGCGGGTGTATTTTATCCATACCTCATTATACGTGATAGGACCTACTCCGTGTTTTATATATAACTCATATGTTGGAGTTCCAATCGGAGGAACCGGACACGAATCCTCTAATCGGGAGTCCTTACTACAACCAAGACAAAACAAGTTTCCAAGTCTGCTGAGACCAGGCATCTTCGCTCACTAGTCTAGCTTCAAACTTCAAGGGATTATCTAATTATGATATTTTCGTGAATACACGAATCCCTCGGTTTTGGTGCTTGCAAGTACCAATATACAAACCGTATCTCTGGGATACCAAACTAAGAACCAAACTAAGAACCAATACAAATCGTATCTCTAGGATACCAAGGCTAAGAACCAAACTAAGGACTAGACTAAGAACTGGGAGACGCTCCACTTATACTTAACTGAATATTGAAGATCGGTGACGTCACCAGAAGACTCTTCTATCGTTTCGCTCTACCAAGGATCACTGGGTCCAAAACAGGGCGATAGTCAGGGCAGCAGTCCTTCGTAGCCGTCGGGACGCGGGGAACCTCGCAGCAAAGACCTTCGGAACCACGTCGACATGCAGGGGTCGCTGAAGTGGCTGGCCGTCCTCCGGAATTTTCAGACGAAGCTCCTCACGAACATCTGGCTTGGACCGTCACCGCTTGATATCGCCTCGAGTTGGGCGCCAACTGAGGTGCCGGGTTTTTAGAGACCCGGTGGTGCCAGGGGATCACACCCGAAGACCTCTAGGTTCTCCCTGTTCTGGACTTACAGGAACACAGAGTCTTCTAGGTGAAGTCAGTGATCGAGTTTTATTGGCTGCAACCAAGTAACATGCATCCTAGAAGTACGACAACACGGGCCGTAAGTTCTCAGGAGACTGTTCGTTTTTACAGAACCAGGCTTCTCCTTATATACACAAATAACAGCTGCAGGCAAGAATTCTTAAGTTTACGATATGGCAATACAAATATTTCCACAATAATGCAAAGAGCGAAGTCATGCTGGTCAGCACATATTTCAGATGTCCAGTTAGTGATGGATTACTCCGCCAGATCCAGAACTCCCATCAGATATCGATGAAATGCCAATAAGGTCGAGCACCCTCCCATCATAAACGAGTCATAAACAAGAATCATGGACAGGTGTGTGTGTGTATGGGAAAACAGGGTCTGTATGTAGTGAAGGGTTTATGACATGTTATGCCTTGATGATATCTAGCTCGGCCACTGGGTGAGGAGTTGCCCAAACAGGCTTGGCTGGAGGCAGTGGAGTCAGCTCGGCCAGGTCATGGGGAAGTCAGCTACGGTGGACGTGTCCTTTCAGATCAAAACTCGGCCTTAATCAATTGATTATATGAGGGCAAGTCATAAGATGGATGCCGTTCACAAAATGGCGTCTGAGGGTGAGACGGAAACCACGATTTAAGGGTGTCAGCATCACTCGATCGTGACGCAAATGCATAGGGATGATGTCCTAATCATTACCGGTCCGTCGATACCAAATTTGTCATGTTACGACGACATTTGTGACACGAGTGTGCGGACCCCGAGGCTGGTGAAACGAAAGGGTCCAGAATTGCAGTACCACAAATGAAGGTATGGTCCTCGACATATGTAGAATAAATATTGCACAATTAGTGTCTGGCATATCCTCATGTAATCAGTGTTTGATGTGAGGAGTAGGCAAATGTGGAATTGCAAAGATACCCAACTCACAAGCTGCACGCAGTTACACAGTGCTTGCAGGGTGCCTCTGCACGGTACTGGTAATTATGGGAGCATACTTTGCACACCACTGGTACTGTACAAATTGTAACCAAGGCCTAAATGTTTTCACTCTTATTTCCTTAATTATGAAGCAATCCCTCTAAGAGGAGATGGAAAAACCTTTTAGGTGGATGTTATACTATCGAGCATCTGATGTTCACTTCATGACTCAAATGGTTCGGTTGAATACTAAGGATCTTATTACAAGGGGTTTGATAAAATACTAATATGCTGTTTTGGAATTTATCAGGTGTAGTAAACACCAAGCAATTATGAGTTGATGCGTATTTAGTACTGACTGCACCAAAATCTGCATGTTCCTTTAAATACCAGATATTTTTTCCATGATAAATTTCGGCAGGTTTGACCAAAACTTCTAATTGTGATATGAGCATTACTAGCCCTTACCGCATAGAACACAATAAACCGGGCCATTGGTAACAGGAGCTAAGTCTAGTAAAGCATGTTAGTACTGTTGTAATAATAATAATAATAATAATACTGGATTTTATACAGCGCGAACAGCTACCTCACGAGGAGGTGTCCCGGCGCTAGTAGTACACAGATAACCTGAGGCAAAGATAGGAGAGCTAGCGTGGCTGGGTGAAAAGCCAGGTCTTTAGCAGTTTCTTAAAGCAGGGTTCGGAGGGGGCCTGTTGGATTGCTTGTGGCAGGGAGTTCCACAGTATATACACAATAGAAAGTCTGAAGTGTGGGTACCATATAGGGCAGTCTGGACTAGGTTGCTATGACAACAGTGAAAGTGGTTATCACTGACCTATGCTGTTCCTGAAACAAAATGGGCCTGGTAGATGGGTTTGAGAATGGACATTATGAAATTCATGCACCTGGTCACTATCTGGCTATTTAGCTGGCCTCAGCTTGTTGCTATAGGTACCCTGCTGGCTGTCTTCTGATGGTGACCACACAAGAAGGAAAGGAACGTTATGGTTTTTATTGCGTTAACAGTACCTTTGATTGCCGACACAGCTCAGGGTTCATTCCTTGGAGAACTGCTGCACATCAATTGGATGTCAGATTTGATTCAAGACAACTTCCTGAAACCATGCAGATATTTCCCCTTAAAATAAATTAATTTGTCCTTCGGGTATGTAAAACCAAGCAAAATAGATAGTTATCATACAAGTCTTTCCTGTTTCTCAGTAATAGCCTCCTACCAACTCACAGTCCAGACAGTACTTAGGCTAGCCAGAAAAGTGCCTTTGTCAGAATTCCTAAGAGCATGCAGTCCTTTATATATAAGAACCCATCCATAAAACTAGGCCAAAGGCAATACAGTAGTCAATAAGGACTGGGTTAGTCAGAGGCTGCAATGGAGGTTATAGCTGAGGGGATGCTGACGAATCAATGTAATTGGGTGAGGCAACTGGATCTCAGGCTGAAACACTTCCGGGGCAGCTTAGGAAGGCACTGGAGGAGGACTTGGGGCAGGAGCAGAATAGTCAGGATAGGAAATCATGCCTCTAGAACTCAAAGTATGGTCTGGGGGGTCTCTTGTGGCTCTCCTGGCCTTGATATGTGGCCCTCCTGACCTTCACATGCCCGCTAAAGAAAAGCACTGGCCTGCTGTCATTTCTTGACAGAGCACTCACATTCAGAAAGACATAAGAAAAGTTAAGCGTTTATTTACACCTACATGAAGTAAAAGAAAAGAAGTAAATAAGGTGTCCTGCACCACTAACTTTAGCAACACATTTACTTTTAAGAAATCTAGCATTAAAAGCGTACAAAATATGACAAAAGCCTCTTCCAAATTCATAAAAGCATATTTTATTAACATGCAGAGGCATTTGACCTTAGTGCATCAGAATATATTGTTGCATTAAAAAGCATTTTATAAAAGTGATACTTTAAAAAAAATGAACGTAGAAACATTCATTCCTCCTCCCACCCGGACAACAATGCCAACAGTGTACTAAGAGGCAAGTCAGTAAATCACCAGGGTCATGTGAACCCCCTTCGGTGGCCTGGGTTGTTATTAAATATGGACATTATAGTTTATTAAATTAAACCCAGGAGAAAGTTATTTAGAGCATGTATGCAGAACCCGAGTATTTCAAGGTGCTCTTAGATGTGATAAGGAAGAAAAAGGAGGCAAAGTGAAATAAAGCAATTACCTAGGATCACACAATTTGGTCAAGTGGGGAACCCAGATTGAACCCAGGTTATCTGGTTTCACATTATGCAATTCGATGTCATTCCTATTCAATAATCAAGTTGCTTCCTCTTTACATTTGACTCTCCCAAGGCAGCGATAGGAAGTAGAGAAGGTTTACCCCAAGATGCGGTAGAGGGACAGCGATTTAGATACTGCATAACAAAGTTTTGTCACATATATGATCTTCTAGAGACTAGGAGCTTAATTTAGAGGGCAGTATGGAATGAAAAAATGTTTGCAAGTGCCCATGCTCTAGGATGTGCTTGTCAGACAATAGAGGCTCCGAAGGTTACTCGCTCTATGCTCAGTTTGAACCTGGTTTGCATCCTTGCACCTCTTTTGTGTTTTCCAGGGTGCAGTCCGCATGGTTAAGGCTTTGTTGCTCCTTTCTCTTTTTGTTTCTCTGGCCTCTCTTCTAGAGGAAACATTTTCTTCCACACCCTCTCTTGGGCGTCATCTGTCTAGCTGCTTCTGTTTCACTTGACTTCATGCCAAGCATCTGTAATCCTCTGCTCGATTCTCCGGTGGTCTCGAGGTAACCAGGCAATAACTACAGCAGCTTCCTTTACTGTGGGTAAGAACGCTCATGACCACCGCCACATCCCGGCTGAAAATGTACTATGGCCATTCCTGAAGGCACCAACTATAGCAGTCAATCTCTCTCTCTCTCTTACTCCCAGAAGATTCCACCGTAGAAGGGAGGGAGTGTGATTCTTGTCTGCTGTTTTAAGTCACCCTGTGTCGTTCTTCGAACCTGACAGCCATCACTACAGCTTGGCCTCAAACCTTGGAGGAGCTGGTCTGTAATTTGGGCAGTATTATCACTTCGACGTCTCCTATTACTAGTGAAGATGTCAACGCTGTCTGCATTTTGCTTAAGAACTCAAGTGATTGAGAGTCTTTTGGACTATCTTCCAATGTCCCCTCCTTCATTAACCTATCCTTGGGAAAGCACCATATAATATATAATGGATTAATGGAGTGCGAATAAAAGATGAACATCCTGTTTCCACTATTTGAGCTTCTCCCTTAGATCAGACAGAGGATGTAATGGTTTGTTTTGCTTCCTCTTTTAGGATTAAGATTAAACATATGAAATATATGCCTAGGAGATTTTAATTTAAAGGAGCACACGTTTTCTTATGTTCATAAGCTTTATAGTCACAGTTGCAAAAATAGATTGCAAAAACTGAGTCTCCAAAATATAGAATGGCAAAATCCCATCCTTAAATAAAAATTGACATACAAACATTTGGCCTGCACTGAGTTTTTATATCCATCCAAACTCTCTTCCCACAAGTGTCAGGACTTATTTTACTTTACTAGTCAAACACCTGTGCTTGCATATTTAGGGGAAAGGACTTGGAAAGTGGGATTAGGTTGTATGGAGAAATGTATGTGACATCGAAGTGATAGTGGTCTGTGTTTATGCAAAAGAGGATTTTGCAGGGAACGTTTCGACCTACTACCACAAATGACGTTTCTTTCCAGAACTAAAGCAGCACAGCCACACACATTGACCCAGTCTGGATCTCACCGAGACTTTATTCGCACTAAAGTCAGAAGAGCAATCTAAAAAGCAACAGAGAGGTCAATTGATGGCTCTTTGTGTAAGCCTTCATTACAAGTTGTGGGGAGTGATAATACCGGAGGTGATCTGTGATATTAGCAGCCCACATGATTAGGCCGAAAAGCAGATTATACTAAAGGGTGTGCAAAGACACCCGAAATAAAATATGCTGTTCCGCTTGCATTTTCCATAAATTAAAAGCTGGTGGAAAATGTTAAGTGCAAAAGTGCCCAGAATGTGGGAAAAACAATTGGTTAACAATTTGGTAATTCTGAGGCACGCGTTTGGTAATACCACACGATCTTGGTGACACAGGCTCGTTATTATCACCCCATATTACAGGCCAATCCTTAAGGACGTTCGAGGCAGAACATCTGAGCGTCTGGCATCAGGACCCGGGACCGTGAGCAACAAGAAATTCAAAGTCATATTAGATAGACATAGTCTCAGAGTAGTAACTTAATTTATTTATTTCGATAGGAGTGGGTTCACAAATAATTCCTGGGGCTGGGGCTAGGACCGGTCCATTGCTGGCAATGTCTGGCACGGGGTGATATTAACTTAGCTGCGTCTGACTCTGTAGGGCACATTCCGCTCGCAAATGACTGCAGCACGATGGTTTTACAGCCCGCGGCGGGGAGGGCCGCATTCCATTCCCTCTGTTCATAGCAGTGTTTCATGTATTCCTTTATAAGGCAGCGGCAAAAAAATCTCACACAAGCTTTCCGCCAAGTCTCTCAACAGCCAGTATCCTAGTCTGCGGCGTGCTGACGCAGAAATACCCACGTAGGTGATGTCATTGGTGCGGCATGACGTGCACTAGCCACTGTGATCCGGCCAACGTGGGCTCTTTAAGGAATGACAGGCCGGAACCTCTGCTAATTGATTTTATTAATTTATTTTTGCAATTTTATATAGCGCAGACATCGCCCGAGGGTATCAGAACGCCTTACCAGAAGCTGGATATAAGGTTTACAGCTGGTTACATTAAAAGCAATCAAACTCGAACAATTACTTCAGTGGATGTGTGCAGTACTGACCACAAGAAAACAGCTACAGCAATTGGGCAGAGGAAACACCATTCACAGCATCAACTTAGATGGTGTGGTCAAATAATGACATACATGCTAACATTTTAGGACCGGGACATGGGAGATTTAAAATAAAAAATCGGTAGAATGCAAAGGCTGCCCAGGGGGGGCACGTAGTGGACCCTCCAACAGGGCGGCCGCCTTAGTGCCACAGGAAGGCACACTAGTGCCCTCGGCCTAGGGACCAGGGGGTCAGTCGGCCGTCATATGTTCTATCAGTGCATCTCGTTTCACATCAGCAAAGGCACCACCTGTGACTTCCCTGCAATAAGAGACTTTGTGGGCCCATGTCTTTCATCATGAAATATATACTTTATTGTGCAACTGATCCTCACAAGTACACAAGTACAAGCACTTTGGATAAATTAGAGGTTTACCGAAGGCTCAGTGTCTCCGAAAGGATGGACTGGCCTTTTGGGCAATCAGGCAGTGCCCCATGGGCGGGTCTAGCAGGTAGCGGGTCAACAGATTAACAGGAAGAGCTGAGCCAGAGCCCAGTCAAGGATCTGGCTCGGCTCTTGGAGCCTGTGCACGAGCCGAGCCCTGAACATTTTTACTATGTAATTCATGCAACAAACATCATGTAAAATATGATAAAATATAATCTAAAGTGTATTTCTTTAACATGTGAAAGCTCTGACATTAATACATCACATTACAGCACTGCACTGAGAAGTACTTAAAGTGATAGCTTTTAACATTAACCATTAGCAAATTAAGAGGCAAGACATTTATCATGTAAACCCTATACATGGCCCAGCTTATTATAGAGCAACACTTTTGTATATTAAATCAAACACAGTAGGTTTTTGTACTGCTATTATACTGAAATCACATATTTGAAAGCACTTTCATTAGCCATAATGAAGAAAAATAAGTTTTGGTGAAATTAAATATTTGCCCAAGATCATATCATTTAAGCACGTCAGACGTGATTTGCTCAGGTTTTTCTTGTTTCACTTTGTACAAACCAACCACTAAATGAGTACCCATTTGTCCCTCCTTTTTTTTTTTTTACATCTTTGTGCTTTTTTTTCTGCAGTTTATATTGAGCACGAACCCGACCCGAAGGTATTGGAGCACTTTATGTGACCACTTGCTTCATTTATCAAGGACATCATCATTTTTCATCATAGGCACTGTAAGATTAGTAAAGTGAGATCCCCCACATCACAAGATGTTGAGTCGATGTGTCAGCCCTCTTCATCTGTTGGTTTGTTCCAGTGGACTACTTTTACTTAGATATGAACGTGTGCACAACAAAACACCATCTTTCACAGTGTAGAACAGCAACAGCCGAAGAGGGCTGACATATTACTGCCCCATACTATATAATGTGGCTTGTGCAACCAAATCACTGGAACAGACCAACAGATTAAGAGAGCTGACACAAAGTGTGTGTGTGTGTGTGGTGTGCATGTGTCTTAAATTATATGTTTGAACATAAGGCGGGAAGAGAACTAAAGCTGTCTATTGGCCAGAAATAAAAAGAAAGGATGTGGAAGTGATACAGAGACTCACAAATGGGAAGAAAAAACTACATCTCAGTCGCTCAGAGCCCTACAGGAAACGTGGTTAATGGAGCCAATCGACGTACAGGCAGATTGTGCTTTCACGTCAGTGCAACTCGGTCTTAGCGACATGGGCGAGCAAAGGGTGGACTGTCGGTCTACATCACCACTGCATTAAACATCGAGGCCTCCCAATTGGCAGCACCCACGGCAGACATGCAAATCATTAAACTTGAAAAGATTTCACAGGCTAAAACCGGAACCGTTATCTTAATCAACATATATGCCCACCCAAAACACACAGTTAAAAAATACCTTTTTGAACGCCTTAACACCGTTGTATCTGCCTTCCGCCTCGAACAACCAGCATGGGAGATAATCCTAACAGGCGATTTTAACGCTTATCTGCTTCATCGCCTAGAAGATGAGGACGACATCATCAATGCTAATGAATTCTGGGGTGTTGACACACAGGAGATTACATCAGCAAAGAAGACAGACAAAGTTGGCAGGCAGTTGATGTGGGACCTTGAGCGCCTTGGGCTGCGGGTGCTAAATGGAAGAACAGACCAGGATAAACCGCCTTCCACCACCTATATTGGCCACATCACAAGTACAATTTTGGATTATACCATAGTTTCGCTATCTATATTAAGACTAATTAAAAAGTTCAAAATAATATGCACTTTAGATAGCGACCATTCAATCCAGCATATTGAAATAAAATTGGCACTGTTGGAACATTCGCAGGCACTGACGATAGCGGTGAAACCTCAACAATTAACCTGAAGCGGTTAAGGTGGACGAGTAATTCATTACCACTAATAGCGCTGGCCGCTAAGAAGGTACTCCAAACACTGACTCTAGAAAAAGACCTGTGTGCTGAAACCTGGTCCGCCTTCTTCAATAAACTACCGAAGACCAGTTTCAACCATAAAAAGAATGCCATTCCAACGAACAACACCAATTTCACAAAGTCCACACTTTCCTTAAGAAGAAATTTGCGGAAGTTCACAAGGACACAATGCAAATTCAAACGTCTGGCAACTAGTCCGATCAACAAGGAAACAATATAAGAAACTAACCTGGACTAAAAAAAAACGAGTCACCGACTTTTGGACCAAAATACTACACAACATAAAAAAATCCGATTCTAGAGCTTTTTGGTTGCAAGTTAATTCATTAAACAGACCAGCACAAACAATAAGTATGACCTGCATTACCGAAAATGGATGGGTCCAGTACCTAGTTGACACCTTTTCAGTAAAATCAACGACGCCTCTGACAGCAACTACAGCATATAAAGCACCAAACATAGCGGCCCGAAAAGCACAGCCTGCGCTCAGTCAAACATCTCGGGTAACCAACAGCAGGGCTCAGACCAAAGAACACGGACAGATGATGAAACTCAACGATTACAAATAATTAAAAGAAGCAGGCAAGACAGTGCCCCAGGACCAAACGGTGTCCCCCAGGCAATCTACAAGAAAGACCCCGACTACTGGGCCAGCAACTTCAACCTCTTGTTCCGGTCAATTAACACCACAAGTCCGCTCCCAGAAAGCTGGAGAGGGGCTATCATTAATCCCATCTACAAAGGCGGAGATCGTAAAAACCCAGCTAACTACCGCCTGATAGCGCTCATCGATGCTGAAGCTAAAAATTACGCATACTTGGTGTTAGCTGACCTTTCCCAATGGCCCAAAGTCAATAACAAGATCCAGATAAACCAGACAGGGTTTCGCCGCGGCACGGATACCTTGGCAAATGCCATGACGATAAGCTTAATAGCCGAAAAAAGTCTACAAAATCACCAAGCACTGTACCTCTGTTTCATAGACTTTAAGGCGGCATTCGACCGTGTCAGCAGGCAATTACTCTGGTCTAAATTGAAGCGGGAGGGCCTGCCGGACTCCATCTTAAACCCAATAATGGACCTGTACACCAACACCTGGATGCAGGTAAAGATCGACAATGGACAGCGGCTAACTCTGAAGATCAGTACCTTTGATGGCCTAAAACAAGGCTGCGTCTTGGCCCCCCATCTATTTAACCTGTTCATGGCCGACTTGACACCAAGCCTAGATAGGATCAATGCTCACCCACCGCGGCTAGGAAACCTTCGTTTAATACATCTTTCCCATGCCGACGACGTGGTCCTCCTCAGCCAAACGAAAATAGGCCTGCAGCGCCTCTTGCAAGAACTGGCCAGATACACAAAACAGAACCTTCTAGAAATAAATAGCAAGAAATCAAAGGTTATGATAATCACTTTGACGCCGTAATGTACCACCAACCTTTACAATAGACAACAATAAATTGGAAGTAGTAGGAAGCTATAAGTATCTGGGGATACAACTGGACAAGTGCCTTAATTTATCCTCGCATTTCAATGCCATCGAAAGAAGGGAACTGCTTTGTTACACGCATTTATCAGTCTATCAAACCAACTTAAAGGCCCTTTGTACAACCCCCTCTTAACTGTCATGAAAGCCAAGCTACTCCCAACAATAGCTTACAGCGGCGTGTTACATCATGGAAGGAGTGCTGAACTTATAGACAAGATCCCAACGAAAGTCTACAAGCGTGTATTCGGCTTACCACCTAACGCATCACCAGCGCAGGTGAGACTCGAGTTTGGCCTGCAGTCCCAAGTACTACTAAAGAAATATGAGACAGTTAAATTCTGGTACGGCGTCTGGATGAGTCAGGCAATTGAGGTCAACCGTGCCATGTGGGAAACAACGCTTAACAATCCGAACTCCCAGTATGCCAAATACTTGCAACTTTCACTTGAAACTACGGAATTAGTAGCATTATGGGAAACTAAGCTACCAGTTCCAATGTTCAAACAGGCTGTAAAGAAGGCGGCCAATATGCATTCATTGATTATTGACAAGAAAGCACTGAGCCATCGCTCACATGCCTGGATGACAATAAAATCGTACAAAAGGTCCGCGCCGGCTGCCTATTTAGGACTTGCATTTTCATCACATATTAAACACTGATACCTCGGCCTAAGGATGGGCAACCTGCCAACAAACGCTGATCAACCGAAATGGAGGTCTCAAGACTCCAAGGAGTGCGACTTATGTGGTGCGGGGAAACAAGACTTCCTTCATTTGATTTGCATCTGTCCCGCACTTGACCAGGAACGCCAGAACAGGTTAAAAGCGAAGTTCAAGGAATATGGAATTCGCATCTGTCGTTCTGCAATCATCCAAGTCCTGTGCTCGGTTAATCCCCAACTCATATGTAGGGCAGTTACATTTATCACCAACTTCGAGAAAAAAAGAGGAACCATTGCAAAGATCTAACCTACAAACTCAGAATTTTCATCTCTTTTGTGACTGTTCTCTCTCTAACTGTCCCTGCCTTTTTAAGCTCGAAGGACATTTTCACCGTAGGTTTTTAATTATGTATATATCTCTTGTTAGTTTCCTAAATATTATTGTATTTTAACATTTTGTAATGGTTTTTATTAACTATACAATAAAAGAATTCTTCTTCTTCTACTCAGCCGCTCAGAATAACAAGAGACTCGAAGAGTTTTGGGCTATGTACGAGTCAGTATCACATTTTTTATACAACACTCATGGCCACATATTCAAACAAAGTTGAATATAACACCGATGACCTCAACATATATAATTTCTTACTTTGTTTTGTTTTTGTAAATTGGTCCTGCCACTTTGTAGTCACTTTCAAATGCTATTCCAGATAGACCTGGGTAAAATGTAGGTACAGAGGAGACAACTTTACACGTCTGGTCACGTGATATTGTCATTGCGTGTCAGAGGTAGTCCACTGCCCTTTCCTTTAGTGCTTTAGGGGTCTGAAGTTTGATCTCCCCTTTATTGGGATCAATGCAAGGCACACTGGTGTGATGGGATCTGAATGGCTCAGGCTTGAGAAGATCTGTTCTGTGTGGATAGTTTATGTTACTGGACTGGTTTAGATGGAATTGAAATAATCCAGCCTTGAAATCTCCAGAGCAACAATCAAGGTGAAGTGAGGCCAACAACGGGAGGATGCCTCAGAATGCATGCAGATGATGGACCGGTCACTGTTATGTCCTCATGGAAAAGATGTCCAATTCTCCAACATGACTCCCTCACCGAAAGTAATGACTATGATGAGGATGAGTACGTTTCCGTGTAGTGAACATTACTGGTAAGTGACCAGTGCATTATTTTACTCTTTGCTTCAGAATGCGCAGGTGCCAATTTTGTATGTCATTAACAAATTACTCTCCCTATCTAAGCATGCTTCTGTACAGTGCGATGGGCTAATTGGGAGGCCCCATCTCTGCTTCGCCGATTCTGAGAACTCTAAGTCAGCGCTGATTCTAGGACTGCTCTCTAGCCTCAATAATTTCAGTAGCCATTTATTCTTCAGTGCTTCACAGTCCTTATATGTGCTGATGGAATCTCCACTATCTCTGTAATACCACTTGCCAAACCTGCATTTCTATGACATTATGCATATCAATGGAGAGTCACTCAGTGCTGGCATCACTGACCTTTGATGGAGCCGCATGCATTCCCACTTCTCTGATTCCATGCACGTCAATGGAGTTTCACTCATTCTTAGCATCACTCATCTTCAATGGATTCTCAATCATTACCATATCTCTGACTTGTCAATGCATGTCAATGGTGTCTTAAACATTACCATGTCTCTGACTTTCTGCACGTCAATGGTGTCTCAATCATTAACATGTCTCTGACTTTGAGCATGTCAATGGTGTCTCAATCATTACCATGTCTCTGACTTTGTGCATGTCAATGGTGTCTCAATCATTACCATGTCTCTGACTTTATGCATGTTAATGGTGTCTCAATCATTACCATGTCTCTGACTTTGTGCATGTCAATGGTGTCTCAATCATTACCATGTCTCTGACTTTGTGCATGTCAATGGTGTCTCAATCATTACCATGTCTCTGACTTTATGCATGTTAATGGTGTCTCAATCATTACCATGTCTCTGACTTTGTGCATGTCAATGGTGTCTCAATCATTACCATGTCTCTGACTTTGTGCATGTCAATGGTGTCTCAATCATTACCATGTCTCTGACTTTATGCATGTTAATGGTGTCTCAATCATTACCATGTCTCTGACTTTGTGCATGTCAATGGTGTCTCAATCAATACCATGTCTCTGACTTTGTGCATGTCAATGGTGTCTTAATCATTACCATGTCTCTGACTTTCTGCACGTCAATAGTGTCTCAATCATTACCATGTCTCTGACTTTCTGCATGCCAATAGTGTCTCAATCATTACCATGTCTCTGACTTTGTGCATGTTAATGGTGTCTCAATCAATACCATGTCTCTGATTTTGTGCATGTCAATGGTGTCTCAATCAATACCATGTCTCTGACTTTGTGCATGTTAATGGTGTCTCAATCAATACCATGTCTCTGACTTTGTGCATGTCAATGGTGTCTCAATCAATACCATGTCTCTGACTTTGTGCATGTTAATGGTGTCTCAATCAATACCATGTCTCTGACTTTGTGCATGTCAATGGTGTCTCAATCAATACCATGTCTCTGACTTTGTGCATGTCAATGGTGTCTCAATCAATACCATGTCTCTGACTTTGTGCATGTCAATGGTGTCTCAATCATTACCATGTCTCTGACTTTGTGCATGTCAATGGTGTCTTAAACATTACCATGTCTCTGACTTTCTGCACGTCAATGGTGTCTCAATCATTACCATGTCTCTGACTTTGTGCATGTCAATGGTGTCTCAATCATTACCATGTCTCTGACTTTGTGCATGTCAATGGTGTCTCAATCAATACCATGTCTCTGACTTTTTGCATGTTAATGGTGTCTCAATCAATTCCATGTCTCTGACTTTTTGCATGTTAATGGTGTCTCAATCAATACCATGTCTCTGACTTTGTGCATGTCAATGGTGTCTCAATCATTACCATGTCTCTGACTTTGTGCACGTTAATGGTGTCTCAATCAATACCATGTCTCTGACTTTGTGCATGTCAATGGTGTCTCAATCATTACCATGTCTCTGACTTTGTGCATGTCAATGGTGTCTCAATCATTACCATGTCTCTGACTTTGTGCATGTCAATGGTGTCTCAATCAATACCATGTCTCTGACTTTGTGCATGTCAATGGTGTCTCAATCATTACCATGTCTCTGACTTTGTGCATGTCAATGGTGTCTCAATCAATACCATGTCTCTGACTTTTTGCATGTTAATGGTGTCTCAATCATTACCATGTCTCTGACTTTGTGCATGTCAATGGCGTCTCAATCAATACCATGTCTCTGACTTTGTGCATGTCAATGGTGTCTCAATCATTACCATGTCTCTGACTTTGTGCATGTCAATGGTGTCTCAATCAATACCATGTCTCTGACTTTGTGCATGTCAATGGTGTCTCAATCAATACCATGTCTCTGACTTTGTGCATGTCAATGGTGTCTCAATCATTACCATGTCTCTGACTTTGTGCATGTCAATGGTGTCTCAATCATTACCATGTCTCTGACTTTGTGCATGTCAATGGTGTCTCAATCAATACCATGTCTCTGACTTTGTGTATGTCAATGGTGTCTCAATCATTACCATGTCTCTGACTTTGTGCATGTCAATGGTGTCTCAATCAATACCATGTCTCTGACTTTGTGCATGTCAATGGTGTCTCAATCAATACCATGTCTCTGACTTTGTGCATGTCAATGGTGTCTCAATCATTACCATGTCTCTGGCTTTGTGCATGTCAATGGTGTCTCAATCAATACCATGTCTCTGACTTTGTGCATGTCAATGGTGTCTCAATCATTACCATGTCTCTGGCTTTGTGCATGTCAATGGTGTCTCAATCAATACCATGTCTCTGACTTTGTGCATGTCAATGGTGTCTCAATCAATACCATGTCTCTGACTTTGTGCATGTCAATGGTATCTCAATCATTACCATGTCTCTGACTTTGTGCATGTCAATGGTGTCTCAATCATTATCATGTCTCTGACTTTGTGCATGTCAATGGTGTCTCAATCATTAACATGTCTCTGATTTAATGCAAGTCGTGGAGTTTCACTCATTGTCACCCTCATCGACCTTTTAGGGAAGACACACTCACTGTCCCCCTATCTAGCCTTCAATGGAGTCTCATTTATTTCCACCTTTCTGGTCTTTTGAATTTGGCTTTGTATCCTGCATTGAAGTGTCACTCGTTACTACATCATTGATCTCGTGCACTTCAAGAGAACCTGGCCCAAGATGTACGAACCTATTTTACGATCACCAACCTCCATTTTGGAATATTTTTCAGCAAAATAGGTTTTTACCATGTAATATTCACATTTTAGGAGTCTATAAACATATATTGAATCCTGAAATAGGATTGCAAGCTCATATGGATATGCCTTTTGGAAGGGGCATGTTGAAGGCTACCGATACAAATACTGAATTGGTATGAATTGTATAAGTGTTTCATGAATAAAACTGAGTCACAAAACATTGAAAGATTTTGAGTTGGGTAACCCAGTCACAAGAGGGAAGCATTGCATTAAAAAAAAGTTCGTTGGGGAATAGTTAGTGGCCCATAGTACAACTACAACTCTCACATAAACTTTTCCAAAATATAATTTTTTTTTTAACAGCCCCGATTTTTGTAAGGAAATCGGGCTCCATTAAAATTTAATTTTAAAGGTGATCACAGACATGGTAGTCAGCTGAGGTTCACCCAGCAGGCCACCATCACTGTGACGGCCACCAATCAGAGTGAGTGATAATTTGTGAAATATCTCATTAATACCCATGAGGTAGACCGGATTACGACCCACACTGAATTGGAGTTTTATTTGTCTATAGGTTGGTTTGTAAAATTCTTTACTGGTCGCAAAATACTCGTGGGAAAGTGCGAGCAGCATTTTGCACCCAGTAAAGCACACATCTGGCTCATAGTGCCTCCATTAGTAAATCTCTTACTAGAGTGAGGTCTAAACCCTCCCAAATCACCCGCTGGTAAATAGGATGTTCGAACATTTCAGACACAATCTCTGGTTTTAGTCTGATCCTCGCAGCCCGGGCCCGGCCCAGGCCTTGACAGCTGGGGTTTGTTACAGATGCCTCGCTTTTATTTCCTCGGGCTATTTTTCTTGTTGTGAGAAGAAAGAAGTCCATTATATTTGAGGGTTCCGTCCGACAGAACACGTCTCAAAGGCCTGCACCGCCGGCCCACTCACTCCGCTCTTAAAACGGATGTTTGGCAAAGCCAGGCTGCTAATTGGCAGCGTGTGTGTTCCTCTGTGTGTGTGTGTGTGTGATCCTGTGCTTGTTCCCAAGTGGTTGTGTATCTCTGTGTGCGTCTCAGCTGTTGGAGTGCATGCATGCATGTTTGGAAGTGTGAGCTTGGCTGTGTGAAAATTGTGTCATAGTGTGTTATATAAAAAAGTCCAGCCCTGATAAAATGTACACCCCGGACTAAAATTAACAGAATGCATTCGGTCATAAGTCAAAATGCTAGAAACTTCACCTCTCACTTTTAGAATGCAGGTCACATGCAATTGTACGGATGTGAAGTATACCCATTCCCAGACCACATCTGCCCAGGTGATGTCTGGCAGGGTGCTGTTAACTCCAGGGTTTGTGGAACTCGTGATAAGAGAGCTAGATTTTAACAGTTTGCTAGAGACTAAAATGGGGGTGAGGGTGACGAACTGTGAACAGCAGATGTGAGCGATGGATCTTGAGTGGACCAGGGCAATATGTCCACTGATCCTGAACTCGAACGTCATACCTTCTGAGATGTCGACTATGAAAAATCCTGGTGTCCTGTTGCAAACAGGTATGTACTTAAACAAGTTTAAGGAGGAGTGTGGCTCACTGATTAGAGTGGCAGACCCTGATGCAGAGGTCTGGCCCGGGACCAGAGTTCAATTCCCGACACGGCAGGGTCCTGAGCCCAAAAATGTCCACGGACTCGATAATTCTCGCCTCGGTGCCTACTCTAATCATGGGGTTCCACACTGCAACTCTGGGCAATAGCTTGCTTAATCTCCACTACGGCAGCCCACCCGCTGCGGGATGCCTGGCTTTCACCTTGGGGATGCCTAGTAGGGGTTATCTCACAAGGAAAAAGCCAGGACGGGTTCCCAAGGCAAGCGCCTTGATGCCTTCGGGTGATACCTGCGCTATATAAGTCGCAATACATTTACATTTTCTAATATTGCAAAAAAAGTTTTATGGTACTGTACCTCTTGAAGCACATCATACATTCACACAAACCAAGAGCTAGTGATGGGTGATGCTCTAAATGCCCATGTGGACTATGGCTGTGATGCTACATCATTGGAAATTGATCCAGAGCGCCGCCTTGTGGCTGGTGTAGGACTTCTGTCTATTATAGTAATGGACATGCAGCCCGATTCATCAAGCGAAATTGCGCTCGCAAAGGGCCAGATTCTGAGAATCTGGCCCTTTGCGAGTGCAATTTTTGCATTTGGGATTCATCATGCCAAATGCAAAAATCGCTATTAGAGAAATCGCAAATTTGCGAGGAATTGGATTTAAGGAATCTCTAATAGAGATTCCTTAAATGCAATTCATCAACCAATTTGAAATTGCGAATTCGCAATATTTGGTCGCAATTTACCACGCAGTCTGACTTCGTGGTAAATTGCGAAAAAAGAGTAAAAAGCACTTCAGTGCATTTGTTTCTTTTGCATGTTACACACACACATGTCCTTTGGACATGTGTGTGCGCAACACCTGTTTAAATTTGCATTTAAGGGGTGCTACAGGGTGTCCTTTGGACACCCTGGCACCCTTTAAATCGCTATCTTATTTGCGATTAGCAAATAGCTAATCGCAAATAAGGAATACTCCCCATTCATTCCTATGGGCCATAGGAATGAATGGGGAGTTATTCCTTATTTGCGATTAGCAATTTGCTAATCGCAAATAAGGAATATGTAGGAATCACATTTTATTTTGCGATTCCTACATGAATCCCGTTTTGCGAGTCTGTAATAACGATTCCTTATGAATCGCTATTAAAGACTCGCAAAACGGGTCTTTGATGAATCTGGCTGTATGTCTTGTTTCTGACAGCCTGCTTGATTTTAAAATATCTGCTCAAAAGCACCCATCCTATCTACAGGAAAAGAAGTGTGCTGTCCACTAATCACGGCCTGTTTATAGTCAGGTTCAATAGAATTATGTGACTTTGCCGCTGCAGCTGTTTCCACATAATTATGGATTTGCTGCATTTGCCACATAATCATTATCTGTTGTATAAACTGCAGATTTTTATTTTTTTAAAAATGTTGTTTCTAGATCATACACATCAAAAGTTACTAAAAGCGTGGTGCCATGCATTGCCACACAGTGGAAGACCTTAGCAAAAGGTTGACTGATCACCTGGCTATTGCTTACTGCTCCACTTAGGCGTTAAACTGGTACTGATGAAGAGAAATGTTGTCCCAGACAATAATACCTAGTCAGCTGACACTATTTCCATGATGTTCAAGTTTGTTAATTCATGTATTGCTATGTCAATGGAATAGAAACAACTCACGCTTTTAATCCCATCTGACTGTAGAAGCCACGTTGTGTGATGATTCGAATTTTTTCTATAAAACATATTTTGCTTATTCTTCTCACATTAGTGAAATTTTCCGACAGCAAACACGCTGTACTTTCTGTTGTCACTATTTAGTGTATGCTTGGCTATCTTTGCTTGTAAATATGAGGCCTGGGTGGAGTTTGCGGAGTTCTGCATACCAGAAAACTCTGCTGCTCTACGAATAGTTACGCAAGCAGAGAGTGCATTAGGACGCGCCACTCATGCTGATTTTTAGCGCTTGTTTATCCCACGCTGGAAAATTAGCATGAACGGCACCATGTGCAGTGCCAGAGGGCGCTGCTTCTTTCTGTCGCTCGAGTAGATTTTCTACTCGAGTCGCAGCTTCAACGCAAACAAATGGTTTCTCAATGCGAGCGGTCGCGACCGTCCACAACCCTGTGTTGAGAAATCTCGGTGGGAGGTGGTCAGTGTTGGGTTTTCCTTACTTGCGCTTGCCAACTTAACGTAGGCGAGAGAGGAAAAAACTCTGCTCTGTGATTGTCACTCTGTGTGCTCTTTATAGCGTGGAGTGCGGAAAACTCCGCAAGCAACGCGAACGGAGGGAAGATCACCACCATGGCCTACTACATATAACTTCTTCTGTACTCTTATCGTCTGCATCTCTGCTCGAATTGTTGATTTCCCTTTGCAGAAAAGAACTGTAGAAGAGATGCACAAATGGAGTGCAGTATTTTTACACATCCTGTACTCAAAGAAGTTGCTAAGGAGAAATGTGAGAGCAAACTTTTTCTGGTCACAAACATCCCACATTGTAAGGCAGCTTAGAGTCAGAGTGTCATTGTGGCACTTGCAACGGAGAGTTATGCTTATCTAGCTAATCTCATAGTATAATATTGCCAAGGTAGCTTAGGTGGTTAATGCCAGTGCTGCAGAATTAGATGTGTAATCTGCTGGTCCAAGTTTGAAACGTAATAAAATACCTTAGAGGGTGAATGTGGCAGCGGCAGTTCACTCTTGATATTTATAGCAGAGAGCATTGCATAACCTGGAGGTCACAACTCTAACTCTACCAAAATAGCTGAGTTGCTTATGCGCCAGTTGCATATAGCAGCATGTTGCCTGCAGGTATGTATTAGAATGTTTGCAGGTTGCAACTAATTTTCTTATCTTCCCAAAGTTGATAAAATCTGTACCCCTAAATTAGGTATTAATTAAGACATTATTTAAAGGCAAAACCAATTAATTCCATTTGCATTGGATAGGAAAAACTGCTATTAGCAGCATACCTATGGACATTCACCTACAAAGCTCACATACCCACACAGCACATGTAAACCCACCTTCGTTACATACAGAAGATTTGTGGCAACGTACAGATGCTCTGCCTTTGATTTCCAGTGCCTGTTCCCTGCTAGAGCCTATATGAGGCTTTGAAACTAGGCTTTCAGACCTGGGTGTGCGTGTGTGGACGGTGCAAGAGGAGAAGCTGCCCATCCCTTCAGCTCCCTCCCTGCAGGCTACTCCTTAGCATGCACAGGACATGCTCAATGAGCCTGGGGCCCTGGGCCCATTTCAGCCCTGGCTGATATGTGTCGGCACACTGCATAAGCTAACAGTCCACTGCACTGCACCAGGGCACAGTCGGTAGGAACTCTTGGAACCAAAATCTGTCTGTTGTCCCTCCATGCCAGCAATGTTTGGAAGAGGCCTGATGAAGTTCTGTGCTACCATAAACAATGTATGAAAGTATGTGGAAAATGGGCAGTGATTATTTACTTAAGGTCTCTAAGCTTGACTCCTTTAAGTATTTATTTAACTGTTCTATATAGCCCCTCTGCACCTCAAGAGGGATTAGAATGCTTTAGATATACACACCTGTTGTACAACGGCGGAAAACGTAAGCTTAGTTTAAAAGAGTAATTATCAAATTTCAGAATTGTCATATTAATGGGAAAAGAGGCATCGATCAGTTTAAAACCCAACAGAAAAATGCCTTTTCGGTTCCCGCTGAAGAACAGCGAAGAGGAGAGAGTTTAAAGACAAAGGGAGGGAGCAGACAGGCCCAGCAGACAGCAGCTGCATCATGGAGTTTGTATATTTTTAGGTACATGTTATAGGAAGTCTTGGCCTCTTAGGAATCACAATCCCTGGGAGAAAATGGGAAGGTTGTCCAGATAGGGAGATGTGATTGGGTAGACATCTTTGTAAGTCAGATGACAGATCTCGAAATTGATTGGTCTTGATCCGTAGCCAACAAATCTTTTAAAGCCAGTCTGGTGTAGTCATATTTTCTGATGGACTGACCACTGATCGAATGACAGTATTGAAGGGGACAAGTGATATCTGCGGAGTACCTAAGAGTAGCCCTTTGGCAAAACCGAGTCATGCAAAGAAAAGGGAATATAATGCGGTTCTCTACCTGGTATGTAAGAGCAGGAGATACCTTATAAGGTAAACGTCTGAATTGTAGTTGGTATGTGGAGTGAGAGTGAGTGTGTGTGTGGGGCACAAGATGAATGCCAGAAACTTGACTTCTCAATCTGCCTCCCTTCTACCCCCTACACCACCCCTAGGTATGATGACAGCGTAGTGGTCTATCCTTATATCCCCATCAATCCCCCCTACCCTTACACCCACTATATGCTCTTCAGACCTCAGTTTCTTTGTAGCTAGTTTACGTCATAGGAGTCCAGAAAGACACAATCAATAAAAAAGGTTTAATTCTGCAACTGTATATGGGGTTTATGAGAAAGAGCCCAAGATTGTGTGAACTCGACAGAAGAAAGTTTGCTAGTGTTCACAACTGCAGAAGGTTGTGCCGAAAGGAAGGTAGAGTTAAGAGAGGTTAATATTTAGGGCTGTCATTTGTGTGGACGGCCATCTTTATCCCCTCCATCAGCAATATTACTTGCCCAAATAGATGAAAAACGTGGTGCCCAATATGGAACAGCTGTGTGAGACCTGGGACGGTATACAAAGCCTTGCGATTGCGAAGATGTGTTTCCAATTGCTCCAATTGACCTGAGCATACCTGCCAAATTGAATAACAATCTCACCATGTGAGGAGGGGGCATGTCCATGAAGGGGCGGGCCTTGTGCCAAGAAGTACCTACGAGGCACTTTTGAACCCCCCCTCATCACCCCTAAGCCTTTTCCCCTGCCCCCAAAACAGCTTGCTGAATTTGATGTCGTGGGGTGTTTTCACACACCTTAATGGACGTCGGTATTTCGGATAACGTGCCGGAAAAGCACTATTTACAGTGGTTTTCAGCTCAATTTCCTTGCCACTGTGTGATGTTGGCTCCTCACCGCGAGACAGTGTAGTGGGAGCCAATATTGTGTGTCACAGGGTGTCACCGTGGAAGTTGGCAGGTATGCTGAGTGCTGCTGATCACATGTTTAGATTGTTTTACAAAAAAGGGGTAATCCTGTGTCCCTCAGAACCTGGGTAAGCGTGATTAACAACAAAATGGTTCTGTCGGGTGGTAGCAAGAATTACTTTTAGAGGAAGGCTGAAACAGCTTAGAACACAAATGCAAACCTCTCTGAGAACAACGTTTTTTATATATTTCTGAGCTGTTTCAGCCTTCCTCTAAAAGTAATTCTTGCTACCACCCGACAGAACCATTTTGTTGTTAATCAAGATCACATGTTTAGAAGCATTCTCAAGAAAGCCAATAGGTACAAAACTATTGGCAGACCAGATATAGGCAGATATAAATAGTAAACCGCATGCCCACATACAGACTACAGCATAGGTACCTCTACACACACTTCCTAATACAGATATATATGCACCTAAACACACAGCCAGAAAGAATCACAGGCATCCAATCATGCACAAGTTTCCATGTACAAAAGGACAACAAACGATGTGATTTGATAATATGGCTGCCAAGCAACAACTTCATTTTAGCTCCAGAGACGACACCTCCCCGGACTTATGTATGCGCCATTAGCACTAAGGCATAGATGCATGAAGGTAAAATCCTCTTGCAAAGGGGCAGATTCTCAGAATCTGCCCCTTTGCGACCTGTATTTTTGCATTTGGGATGCATCATCCCAAATGCAAAAATCGCAAATTAAGAAATCGCAACATTGCGATTACTTGCATTTAAGGAATCTCAAATTGTGATTCCTTAAATGCAATGCATTAAAGTTTAAAAAATAGCGATTTCGCTAATAGGGCTCGCAAATTACCATGAAGTTGAACTTCATGTTAATTTGCACTAAAGTGCATTTTTCAAAGTTACATGTTGCGCACACACATGCCGTACGGGCATGTGTGCGCGCAACATATGTGCACAGATCAATTTCAGGGGTGCACAGGGTGTCCTTTGGACACCCCTGCACCCTTGAAATTGCATTCTCAATTTGCGATTTGCTAATTGCGATTCGCAAATTGAGAATGTCTTCCCATTCATTCCTATGGGCCTTTACAGCCATATACGTCAGTGTGGGGATACACCCCCCTGGTGTGCAGCCCACCTTCATACAGAGGGTTGCTTAGCCCAACCTCTCACCTTATGACTGTACTATCCAAGACGCCATCACAATGACCCACAGCCATAGGACCCTGGTACAATGAGTATCCCCAGGGGGGTTTACATGCTCACTCTGTAAAGCAAGTCTGCAACGACTCCTGTGCACTCCTGTTGTTGCTCCTGCACTCACATTGCACCTCCACCTTCGACACTGCACTTTCATCCACTGGTACCGTTGCCGCCATAGCGTCATCGATGCACTTGCAGCTTTTTGCAAACTCACTACGCATGGATAGTTGGCACCTGCACCCACTTCCACGTGTTTTGAGTCTGTGCCCACTGATTCCCAGACTGTACTTGCATCCATAGGCACAGTGCAGCTGCACCACAGGCACCTGCAGTTCCGTCTCTTGACATGTGCTGTTTTTAGAGACCACCCATTACCTACCACCCTTTTCATGCCACTTAAAGTACTCGAGACATGGACACAGAGAGGCATGGACATGCAAAGACATGGACACCGTGACATATTTACACTGAGGGATATGGACACTGAGAGACATGGACACCGAGAAACATGGACACCGAGAAACGTGAACACAGAGAGACATGGAATCTGAGAGACATCGACATCAAGAGACATGGAAAGACATGGACACCAAGAGACATGAACACAGAGAGACATGGACACCGACAGACATGGGCATCAAGAGACATGGACATGGATAAACATGGACGAGGAAAGACATGGACACTGAGAGACATGAACACAGAGAGACATGGACACCGACAGACATGGGCATCAAGAGACATGGACATGGATAAACATGGACGAGGAAAGACATGGACACTGAGAGACATAGACACCACAAGCCATGGACACTTGGAGACATGGAAACTGAGAGACAAAGACATGGAAAGACATGGACTCCGAGAGACATGGACACCAAGAGTCATGGACACCAAGAGACATGGACACGAGAGACATGGACATCACGAGACATTGGCACAGGGAAACAGGGAGACATGGACATCGGGATACATGGAAAGTTAGAGACATGGGCACAGAGAGACATGCACACCAGGAGACATGGGCATCGAGATACATGAACATGGAAAGACATGGACACCGAGAGACATGGACACCTAGAGACATGCACACCGAGAGACATGGACATGAGAGACATGAACATCACAAGACATGGACACCAAGAGATATGGACACAGAGTCACAGGGAGACATGGACACCGGGATACATGGACACTGAGAGACATGGGCACCGAGAGACAAGGACATGGATAAACATGGGCGTAATAAAATCAATGCTTCCCGCTCTATCCACACCCATTGCCAATCTCGTGAACTCCTCTATTAGGGCAGGAGTCGTTCCGAAGGATTGGAAATTGGCAATGGTAAAAGCTTTAATAAAGAAGCCCTCACTTGACCCCAGTGATTTTTCCAATTATAGACCCATCTCTCTTCTCCCGGGCATTAGCAAGCTTACTGAGAAGCACATCAACCATCAGCTGGCCTCCTTCTTGGAGACCAACAACTTGCTTCACTCTTCCCAGACTGGATTCAGGAGAGGGCAGGGTACCGAGACGGCGCTGCTGAGCGTGGTGGAGGAATCCAGGAGGATTCTGGACACTGGTGGGAGCGTGGCCATTATCCTCCTGGACCTCAGCGCCGCGTTCGATACGGTGAACCATGATACCCTTCTGGCCCGCCTTAACAACTTGGGAGTCACGGGGAGCGCCTTGAGTTGGCTCAAATCCTTCCTGGAGGGAAGGGCCTGCAAGGTGTTCGAGGAAAACATCTCCTCGTGCCCGGTACAATTGCAGTGTGGGGTTCCGCAGGGATCTTCCCTGAGCCCCACGCTGTTTAATGTGTACATGGCTCCCCTGGCGGGACTAGTGGCACCATTCGGGATCCAGCTGGTGAGCTACGCTGATGACACCCAGCTTGTGGTCTCCTTGAACAGGAATGGGTCCTCCTCTGTTAATCTGAGGATGTGCCCTGAGGCGGTCGCGGGATGGATGGACCAGTCTCAGTTAAAGCTAAATGGAGGAAAAACGGAGGTGATGCTCCTGGGGAAGGAAGCCTCCCTCGATAACTCAGAGGCTTGGCCACTCTGTATGGGATTAGGACCATTGCCGAAACCAGAGATCAAGAGCCTTGGTTTCTGGCTTGACACGGAGCTTTCCTTCCGTTATCAGGCTAGGAAAACCACGGCCACTTGTTTTGGATTATTAAGGGTGATCCGTAAGATCCTCCCCCTGTTACCTGAGGCAGCAAAAAGGACACTTGTCCAATCTCTGGTTCTATCAAGGATAGATTATGGCAATGCCATCTACCTGGGCGCCCCTGCAGGGGTACTCCAGCGGCTCCAGATCGCACACAATTTTGCAGCTAGAATCCTGACAGGCATTGGCCCTAGGATGTCGGCTAAACCGGCCCTGAAGAAGCTCCACTGGCTCCCAGTGAGGGAACGGATTTCTTTTAAGGCCTTATGTATTACACATAGGGTCATGCATGGACAGGGTCCGGCCATTCTGAGGACCTTGATTAGGCCCTATAAGTCCCGGAGAGACCTGCGCTCAGATGATCAGAATTTAGCTGAGATCCTGAGAGTCCGTAGATCTAGGACCGGGGGTCTTCTCTTTTCTCTGAACGCAGCCAGGCTGTGGAATTCGCTACCCCCCCCGCTTTGGTTACTGGGTCACCCTCATGAGCCCCTGTATATGGTACCTTAGGTACCCAGGACATAGGGACCCCAGAGGCCTACCAGGGGCTGACGCATGTATTGTGCCACCCCTGGTTAGCCTTCCAAACTGACACCACAGGTCTGCAGTTGCAGCCTGGGTAAGGTGGAGTAAGCACCCCTTACTTAGATATAGTATACCTATATCTACCTTTACATATAGACACATAGTAACCTATAAGTCACTCCTATGGCAGGCCTTGACAATCCTGAAGGCAGAGTGCTTGGTTTTGTGTGAGAGGGTGCCCTAGCATGAGCGGAGCCCCTCTGCAGCTTTCGGAACCATCTCCTTATAGCTGTTCTATGATATAGCCATATCATATACTCTTAAGTGCATTATAATCCTCGCAGGTAATGCTAACTTTAGTTTGGCTTTATCAAAACATGTCATGTAAGGTGTCAAACATGTTTGAATACTACCCCCCCCCCCCCACCAGTTTTGGTGGTGGGAGTAGTATTCCACCCTTCTAGAGGGAGAAGACATGTACATACTGGTAAACCAGGTTAAAGTTAAACAGAGCCCCAGCATCACAAAATGGATGCTGCTGCCACAGACACGAGTCTGCCCTCCTTCTGCTGGATGAAACTCCGGCAGGGGAGGCCTGGACAATAGGTTTCCTGTCCAGGGAGGTGCTGGCACCTCCCCAGACAGGCTTTAGTGTATTGGGGCAGGGTGGGTTGCATTCAATGAATGCTATTCAGACACTACCTGGGGCACACAAGGTGCTCCATGCATTTCTCAGTTCAAACCGGTTGCTGGGTCACTCAGCCCCAGCTCTGGCGCAAAACTGGACAAAGGGGAAGGGATGTAACCACTCCCTCCCCAGGTCCACCCATAGGTGGGACCTTAGAGTTAGTCCAACGCCTAAACTTGCTGTAAGAATAGGATCCCAGTCCCTAGGACTTTAGATTACCCTGGACGAAACTCTGCAACATATATCTTGGACCTTCGACATTCCATATCGACTGCAAGACAGAAGAAATCTCGCTAGTGGTCAAGGAGTGACAACCCTGTTCAAACAGGCACCAACTACATCTTTGCCAGTCTGCATTTCTGAGGCTCCGTCTAGATCCTGAAGAATGTGCGACACAGGACATGGACTTCCAGACATCTCTGAAGCTGACTCGAGCTCCCAGGAAAGCTGAGACCCGTAGCTGACATGAGAGACGTGGGACCGGAACTCCTGGACATCCTGAATGTTTGCAACTGCACCTACTTTCTGAGGTATCCTGAAGTTGTGCATAGGAGTATTTGAAGCCCCTGCCCCGAGCACCTTTTGCACCGAAGTACAGAGGCCAGCACTCCACGAGTGACCCGCGAGTCCCCTTTCTTCACCGCAGCTCAAGGCGCCTTTGCGGTTCCTAGTCCGTTGTCTAATAAGACCCCACGAAGGTCAATCCTTGACTTCTTGAGCTTTTCTGGTTGCTCCAGACGTGCTCTCACTCCTCTCCAAAGGAGGAGTCCCTCAGAACTTGCTGGTCTGCACCGAAGCCAATCCTGTCATCTTGCGTGGATTGCTGTTGCCAAGGCTTCTTTCGTCCAATCCGGATTCTGACGCTGCAGCAAGCTAGATCCTTTGTGGGATAGCTTGAATCCAGCTCCTGGTCATCGTTGATGCCTCCTGGTCCTCGAGGCTGAAGAGTCAAGCTTCATCTCTTTCACCTGCAAACACCCGACATTTGTTGGCATCGTCCCATCCCCATCCTGGTCACTGTCTAGTGACCAAGACACTGTCCCCTCTGATTTCAGGTTCTTCACAGCTCCGATCCACTCTTGGATCCACTCGGACACTTTTCCTCTGGTCGTCTGCAGCATTTCTTCGCAGCTCTCCATAGGAATCGACGATGGAACCTGACACCAAAAGACACCTATGTACCCGACTTCCCTGTGTGAGGTAACACAAGTACTCCCGTGGGTCTTGACTCTCGAAGTGTCCTAGTCTAAAAGGGTTCCATCGTAGTTCATCTTAGTGCCCTTAATCTTTAAAATTGTAACTTGTTCGTTCTCCATAGAAAGTCAACGGTGATCCGCGGCTGTGATTAGACACTGCACGTGTTCCAAGTGGGCCTTCTGTGTTCCTACCTTGGGTGGTTCCTGGTAGCCCCAGGGGTTCTACAGACCCTAGGCCTGCTTTCTAACCCTTACATGGTTCTTATACTACTATTTTAGTATATGGTTTGTGAGGCCCCTAGGGCATAACATATACAGTGCAGCTTTTTGTATGCTAATTAAGTTCCTTGCATTGTACTTTTACCTCTGACCTCATAGAGAGTCCAGAGGGGTTGTTTTTAGAATAAATACATATATATTTGATATATACCTTGTGTGGTGTACTTTCATTTGATCAATCAAGAGATTATAATTGGTAAAACAACTAGCTGAACTCGCCTCTAAGTCTTAGCCTGAAGGCTGCTCTCCACAGCTACCACTAGGATAGCTTTCTATAAAGGTTGACTTTAAACCTACCATCAATAAGGGTAGTCTGGACTAGTGCAAGGTGCCCATTAGTATAGTGGACATCATATGCCAGGCCAACTTCTCACACATGAGACATGAACACCGATGGTCATAGACACTGAGACACATGGACACCACGAGACATGGAGACTGAGGGACAAAGACACAGAGAGACAAGGACACGAGAGACATGGACACCAATTGACAGGGACACAGAGAGACATGGACACTGGGAGACATAGACACCAAGAGACATGGACACCGAGAGACAAGGACATGGAAAGACAAGGACACCAAGAGTACTGGACCCCGAGAGACATGGACATGAAAAGAGATGGACACCAAGAGACATGAACACCGAGAGACATGGACACCACATTGAGACATGGGACATGGACACCGATAGACATGGATGCAGGGAGACATGGACACCAAGAGACAAGGAAATGGAAAGACATGGACACCAAGAAACATGGATACCGAGAGACATGAACACCAAGAGAAATGTACACCGAGAGACATGGACATGGAGAGACATGGACAGTATGAGACATGAACACCGAGGGTCATGGACACCAAGACACATGGACACCACGAGACTTGGACACTGAGGGATACTGACACAGAGAGACAAGGACACTGAGAGGCATGGACACCGAGAGACATGGACACTGATAGACAGGGACATAGAGAGACATGGACTTGGAAAGACATGAACACCATAAGACAAGGACACCAAGAGACATCAACACCGAGAGACATGGGACACCGAGAGAAAGGACACGGAAAAACATGAACGCTGAGAGACATAGACACCGAGAGACATGGGCACCTCGAGACTTGGGCACCGAGAGACATGACCACCAAGAGACATAGACACCGAGAGACATGGACGTGGAAAGACATGGACACCGAGAGACATGAACATGGAAAGACATGGATACCACAAGACATGGACACCAATAGACATGGGGCATGGACACCGATAGACATGGACAAAAAGAAACATGGATATGGAAAGACACAGACACTGAGAGACATGGACATCGAGAGACAGGGACACCAAGAGACATGGACACTGGGAGACATGGACACCAAGAGACATGGTCACAGAAGGGCATGGGAATGGAAACAAATGGACACCGAGAGAAATGGACACCGCACAACATGGACATCACGTGACATGACACGAAGAGACATGGACACCGAGAGACATGGACATTGAAAGACATGGACAGAAAGACACATGGACTCCCGGAGACATAGACGCCAAGAGACATGGACACCGAGAGACAAGGACATGGAAAGACAAGGACACCAAGAGTACTGGACAGCGAGAAACATGAACATGGAAAGAGATGGACACCAAGAGACATGGACACCGAGAGACATGAACACCACAGTGAGACATGGGACATGGACACCAATAGACATGGACATCAAGAGACAATGACATGGAAAGACATGGACACCAAGAAACATGGACACCAAGAGACATGAACACCAAGAGACATGCACACCATGTTACATGAACACCGAGGGTCATGATCACGAGAAACATGGACACCACGAGACATGGACGCCAAGGGACGCAGACACCGAGAGACAAGGACACTGAGAGGTAAGGACACCGAAAGACATGGACAGCGAGAGACATGGACGTGGAAAGACATGGACACGAGAGACATGAACATGGAAAGAAATGAAAACCACAAGACATGGACACCAAGAGACATGGGACATGGACACCGATAGTCATGGACACAAAGAAACATGGACTTGGAAAGACACAGACACCGAGAGACATGGACACCGAGAGACAAGGACATGGAAAGACATGGACTCTGAGAGACATGGACACCAAGAGACAGGGACACCAAGACACATGGACACTGGGAGACATGGACACCAAGAGAGATGGGCACAGAAGGACATGGGCATGGAAACAAATGGACACCGAGAGAAATGGACACCACGCAACATGGACATCACGTGACCTGACACGAACAGACATGGACACCGAGAGACAAGGACATGGAAAGACATGGACACCGAGAGACATGGACATGGAAAGACATGAACACAAAGAGACATGGACATCGGGAGACATAGACCCCAAGGGACATGGACACCGAGAGACAAGGACATGGAAAGACAAGGACACCAAGAGTACTGGATAGCGAGAAACATGGACATGGAAAGACATGGACACCAAGAGACATGGACACCGAGAGACATGAACACCACAGTGAGACATGGGACATGGACACCGATAGACATAGACACCAAGAGACAAGGGCATGGACACCAAGAAACATAGGGCCCGATTCACAGAACTAACTTAAGACAAAATCCTAAACTTACTACCGTTTTCGTATTCACAGAATGCACTTACTCATTTTGGTATTCACAGAAGACACTTACTCATTTCGGTATTCACAGAAGTTAGGAGTCCTAACTTTAGGACTCCTAAATGCCTTCTGTGAATACCGAAAGTCTTAAAATTAGGATTTTTCTCAGTTTAGTAGTGGTAAAGTTAGGACTCCTAACTTTAGGACTCCTAAATGCCTTCTGTAAAGTTGAGAAAAATCCTAATTTTAAGACTTTCAGTATTCACAGAAGGCATTTAGCAGTCCTAAAGTTAGGAGTCTTAACTTTACTACTACTAAATTGAGAAAAATCCTAACTTTAAGACTTTCGGTATTCACAGAAGGCATTTAGGAGTACTAAAGTTAGGCCTCCTAACTTCTGTGAATAACGAAATGAGTAAGTGCCTTCTGTGAATACCAAAATGGGTAAGTGCCTTCTGTGAATGCCAAAATGGTAGTAAGTTTAGGATTTTGTCTTAAGTTAGTTCTGTGAATCGGGCCCATGGACACCAAGAGACATAAACATCAAGAAACATATACACCGAGAAACATGGACATGGAGAGACATGCACACCGTGAGACATGAACACCACGGTCATGGACACTGAGAAACATGGACACCACGAGACATGGATGCCGAGGGACGCGGACACAGAGAGACAAGGACACCAAGAGACAAGGACACCGAAAGACATGGACACCGAGAGACATGGACACCAATAGACATGGACATAGAGAGACATGGACATGGAAAGACATGGACACCACGAGACATGAACACCAAGAAACATGAACACCGAGAGACATGGGACACCGACAGAAAAATAAATGGAAAAACATGAACGCTGAAAGACATGGACACCGAGAGACATGGACACTGGACGACATGGACACCAAGAGACATGGACACCAAGAGACATGGACGTGGAAAGACATGGACACCGAGACACATGGATATGGAAAGAGATGGACACCTAGAGATATGGACGCAGAGAGACATGGACACAGAGAGACCTGGACATTGAAAGACACGGACGCCACCTGACATGAAGACCAAGAGACATGGACACCGGGACACAGATGCCAAGAGACATGGACACCGAGAGACAAGGACATGGAAAAACAAGGACACCAAGAGTACTGGACACCGGGAAACATGGACATGGAAAGAGATGGACACCAAGAGACATGGACACAAGAGACATGTACACCACAGTGAGACATGGGACATGGACACCGATAGACATGGACACCAAGAGACAAGTACATGAAAAGACATGGACACCAAGAAACATGGACACCAAGAGACATGAACACCAAGAGACATGTACAACGAGAGACATGGACATGGAGAAACATGCACACCATGAGACATTAACACCGAGGGTCATGGACACTGAGAAACATGGACACCACGAGACATGGACTCCGAGGGACGCGGACACAGAGAGAAAAGGACACCACGAGACATGTACTCCGAGGGACGCGGACACAGAGAGACAAGGACACCGAGAGACAAGGACACCGAAAGACATGGACACCAAGAGACATGGACACCAATAGACATGGACATGGAGAGACATGGACATGGAAAGACATGGACACCACGAGACATGAACACCAAGAGACATGAACACTGAGAGACATGGGACACCAAGAGAAAAGGACATGGAAAAACATGATCGCTGAGAGACATGGACAGCGAGAGACATGGACACTGGGAGTCATGGACACCAAGAGACAAGGATGTGGAAAGACATGGACACCGAGACACATGGACATGGAAAGAGATGGACACCTAGAGATATGGACGCAGAGAGACATGGACACAGAGAGACATGGACATTGAAAGACATGGATGCCACCTGACATGGACACCAAGAGACATGGACTCCGTGAGACATTGGACATGGACACAGATAGACATGGACATGGAAAGACACAGACACCAAGAGATATGGACACCACGAGAAATGGACACCAAGAGACATGGATATCGAGAGAGAAGGACATGGAAAGTCATGGACTCTGAGAGACATGGACACAGAAAGACAGGTACACCAAGAGACATGGACACCGAATGACAGGTACACCAAGAGTTATAGACACTGAGAGACATGGACATGGAAAGACATGGACACCAAGAGTCATGGGCACAGAGAGACATGGACATGGAAACACATGGACACCAAGAGAAATGGACACTACGAGACATGCACACCACGGGAAATGAACACGAAGAGACATGAACACCGAGAGACAAGGACATGGAAAGATATAGATACCAAGAGACATGAACCCAGAAATTTACGGTCACTGAGAGACATGGACATGGAAAGAGATGGACACCAAGAGACATGGACACCAAGGGATATGGACACCGAGAGACATGGACACCGAGAGTCATGACAACCAAGAAACATGGACATGGAAAGACATGGACACCAGGAGACATGGACACAAAGAGACATGGAAACCGGGAGACATAGACAACAAGAGACATGGACACTGAGAAACAAGGACATTGAAAGACATGGACACCAAGAGTTCTGGACACCGAGAGACATGGACATGGAAAGAGATGGACACCATGAGACATGGACATCGAGATACATGGACACGACCGTGAGACATGGGACATGAACACCGATGGACATGGATACAGGGAGACATGGACATGGACACCGAGACACAAGGACATGGAAGGACATGAACACTGATAGACATGGACACTGAGAGACACGGACACCAAGAGACATGGGCACCGAGACACAAGGACATGGAAAGACATAGACAACGAGAGACATGGACACTACGAGAAATGTACGCCAAGAAACATGGACATCAAGAGACAAGGACATGAAAAGACATGGACACTGACAGACTTGAACACCGAGTGACATAGACACCAAGAGTCATGGACACAGAAATAAATGGACACAAAGAGTTATGGACACAGAAATAAATGGACATGGAAAGACATGAACACCAAGAGACATGGGCACAGAGACACATGGTCATGGAAAGACATTGACACCGAGAGACATGGAAAACACGAGACATGGACACTGAGAGTCATGGATACCGAGAGACATGGACATGGAAAGAGACGGACACCAAGAGACATGGACACCAAGAGACAAGGACACCCAGAGTCATGGACACCGGAGACATGGACATGGAAAAAGATTGACACCACGAGACATGGACACCAAGAGACATGGATACCACCAAGAGACATGGACTTGGCAAGAGCGGGACACCAAGAGACATGGACACCGTGAGACATGGACATCGAGAGACATGGACACCGAGAGTCATTGACACCGAGAGACATGGACATGAAAAGACATGGACACCAGGAGTCATGGACTCCGAGAGACATGGACATGGAAAGAGATGGATACCAAGAGACATGGACACCAAGAGACAAGGACACCGAGAGACATGAACACCAAGAGTCATGGACACCAAGAGACATGGACACCATGAAACATGGACATGGAAAGACATGGACACCACGAGACAAGGACACCAAAAGACATGGACACAGAGAGTCATAGACACAAAGAGACATGAACAAGAAGGGACATGTACACCGAGAGACAAGGACATGGAAAGACATGGACACCAAGAGTCATGGACTCCAAGAGACATGGACATGGAATGAGATGGATACCAAGAGACATGGACACCGAGACACATGGACACCACCAAGAGACATGGACATGAAAAGAGATTGACACCAAGAGACATGGACAACAAGAGACATGGACACCGAGAGACATGAACACCAAGAGTCATGGACACCAAGAGACATGGACACCATGAGACATGGACATGGAAAGACATGGACACCAAGAGACATGGACACAGAGAGTCATAGACACGAAGAGACATGAACAAGAAGAGACATGTACACCAAGAGACAAGGACATGGAAAGACATGGACACCAGGAGTCATGGACTCCGAGAGACATGAACATGGAAAGAGATGGATACCAAGAGACATGGACACCGAGAGACATGGACACCACCAAGAGACATGGACATGAAAAGAGATTGACACCAAGAGACATGGACACCAAGAGACATGGACACCGAGAGACATGAACACCAAGAGTCATGGACACCAAGAGACATGGACACCATGAGACATGGACATGGAAAGACATGGACACCACGAGACATGGACACCGAGAGTCATAGACACCAAGAGACATGAACACCGAGAGACAAGTACATGGAAAGACATGGACACCAAGAGTGCTGAGCACCGAGAGACATGGGAATGGAAATAGATGGACACCAAGAGACATGGACACCAAGATATAGGGACACCACAGTGAGACATGGGACATGGACACCGAGAGACACAGACACCAATAGACATGGACACAGGAAGACATGGCCATCAATAGACAAGGACATGGATGGATATGAACACTGAGAGACATGGACACTAAGAGACATGGACACTGGGAGACATGGACAACAAGAGACATGGACACCGAGACACAAGGACATGGAAAGACATGGACACCAAGAGACATGGACAAAGAGAAATATGGACATGGAAAGACACGGACACCGAGAGACATGAACACCACGAGAAATGGGCACCAAGAGACATTTACATGAAAAGACGAGGGCATGGAAAGACATGGACACTGAGAGACATGAACACCGAGAGACATGAACACCAAGAGCCATGGACACCAAGAGACCTGGACATGGAAAGACATGGGCACCAAGATACATGGGCACACAGAGACATGGACATGGAAACACATGGACACCGAGAGACATGGACACCGAGAGACACGGACACTGGGAGACATGGATACCACGAGACATGGACACCAAGAGACATGGACAACGAGAGATATGGACACTGAGAGACATGGACACGGGGAGGCATGGACACAGAGAGACATTGACACCACGAGACATGGACACCACGAGACATGGACACATAGATATGAACACGAAGAGACAAGGACATGGAGAGACATTGACACTGAGAGACATGGAAAGAGATGGACACCGAGAGACATGGACACAACCAAGAGACATGGGCATGGAAAGAGATGGACACCAAGAAACATGGACACCATGAGAAATGGACACCAAAAGACATGGACATCGAGAGACAAGGACATCGAGAAACATTGACACCGAGAGACATGGAAAGAGATGGACACCGAGAGACATGGACACAACCAAGAGACATGGGCATGGAAAGAGATGGACACCAAGAGTCATGGACACCGAGAGACAAGGATATGGAAAGACATGGACACTGAGAGACATGGACACCGAGAGACATGGACACTGGGAGACATGGATACCACGAGACATGGACACCAAGAGACATGGACAACGAGAGATATGGACACTGAGAGACATGGACACGGGGAGGCATGGACACAGAGAGACATTGACACCACGAGACATGGACACCATGGGACATGGACACCTATAGACAAGGATATGGAAAGTCATGAACACTGAGAGACATAGACAACAAGAGTCATGGACACACACAGACATGGACATGGAAAGACTTGAACAGCGAGACACATGGACACTGAGAGACATGGAAGCCAAGAAATATGCACACTGGGAGACATGGATACTGAGAGACATGGACACAGAGAGACAAGGAGATGTAAGACATGGACACCAAGAGCCATGGACATGAAAAGACAAGGAAAGACATGGACACAGAGAGACATTGACACCACGAGACACCACAAGACATGGACACCATGAGACCTGGACACTTATAGACAAGGGCATGGAAAGTATAAAAAGGCTTCCGGGTTTTGCCTACCGCGTGTTAGTCTAGAAAGACTAGAGCGCGTATTAGTACTAATGGCCGCCATGGAATGGAAAGTATGGCGGCCATTTAAGGAGAAACCGCGAGTGGGCCAACCACGCGCCGTTCCTCCCACTCCCTACTTTTACACCATCCCTAAAATCCACAAACCTCTGTACAAACCACCAGTGAGACCCATTGTGTCAGGGATAGGTTCCATTTTAGAACCTCCATCTAAGTTTGCAGATGCATTTCTTAGACCAATTATACTGAAAACTGACACCTACCTACAGGACACGAAGGCAGTCCTCTGCTTAATAAAAGACCTAACCTTTGACCCCACATCCAGCATACTTATTGGCTTGATGTAGAGAGTCTCTATACCAGTCTTCCTCACAGAGAAACACTGGAGATACTTGAAGAGGTCCTTTTTGAGGAAGACTGGTCTTACCACACACTCAGACATGTGGTGCTTGAGTGCTGCAGACTAGCGCTTACTGAAAACTTTTTCAGATTTGAGGAGACACTATACTGTGAGACATGGACAGCAGAAGACATGGACACCAAGAGACAAGGAGTTGGAATGACATGGACACTGAGAGACATGGAAAATGAAAGACATGGACACCAACAGACATGGACACTGGGAGACATGGACATCGAGAGACCTAGATAGAGAAAGATATGGAGACCAAGAGACACGGACATGGAGAGACATGGACACCAAGAGTCATGGACACCACGAGACATGGACACCAAGAGACATGGACACTGGGAGACATGGACATCGAGAGACCTGGATAGGGAAAGACATGGACACCAAGAGACATGGACATGGAGATACATGGACACCAAGAGTCATGGACACCACGAGACAAAGACACAAAGAGACATGGACACCAAGAGACTTGGACACAGTGAGACTTGGACATGGAAAGACATGGACACCAAGAGACATGGACACCACGAGACCTGGACACCAAGAGACATGGACACCAAGAGACTTGGACACCGTGAGACTTGGACATGGAAAGACATGGACACCAAGAGACATGGACATCAAGAGACATGGACATCAAGAGACATGGACACCGAGAGACATGGACACCACAAGACATGGACAAGGAGACACATGAACACCAAGAGACATGGACTCCGAGAAACAAGGACATGGAAAGACATGGACACTCGGAGACATGGACATCGAGAGACCTGGATAGGGAAAGACATGGACACCAAGAAACATGGAAATCAAGAGACATGGACACCGAGAGACATGGGCATTACGAGACATGGAGACAGAGAGACATAGAGATCGAGAGACATGGACACCTAAAGACATGAATACTGAGAGCCATGGACACCGAGAGACATGGACACCGGAAGACAGACACTCTTCAGAAAAAGCACATGGGATACAGGTACACAAGAGAAGTGAGCACTGGGAAATACACTAAGAAATAATAGAAATGGACGCCGAGAGCCATGGACACTGAGAGACATGGACACTGAGAGACATGGACACTGAGAGACATGGACGGACATGGGCACCAAGAGACAAGGACACCAAGAGACATGGGAGCCAAATCACAGAACTAATCTGAGAAAAAATCTTACATTTACTAGTTATGATTTTGTCTTAAGTTTGGATTAACTCTACATCCAGATAGCTCACTGTGCTATGATGCAATTAAAGTTGCTGTTGTATTATATAATCGCAAAATAATGACATAGCATAAGAAAATCAGACACTGGTCTCCAAAGGACTCTTTGAAACCATGCAGAAAATGACTGGACGAAAGCGCTTTTAGGCCATACCCGTGGCAGAATGTGCCTGACACAAAGGCCCACAACAAAGCAACATAATATAAAAATGCTTAAACTGACACAGACACAACATGCATGCAATATATATGCACTCCTTGGTACAGTCATCATCCTTCGTCACCATTTCAGGTTGCTTCATAGAATACATGAGAATAACAGTCTTTGCACGCATGGTTTATTGTTTAAATAGCACATCTGTCGAGAGTCGGCTGGATAGTAAGGCGTTGCTGCCTTTGAGGATGAGTTTTTATCTGGTTGGATGAATGCATGGCTGAGGGTGGATGAGTGACTATACTTGTGTTGGGGATGGGTGAAGGCATGGATATAATGTGATTGGTGAATGGTTTGGGTGGATAGATAGATAGATAGATAGATAGATAGATAGATAGATAGATAGATAGATAGATAGATAGATAGATAGATAGATAGATAGATAGATAGATAGATAGATAGATGGGTGGGTGGGTGGGTGGGTGGGTGGATGGATGGATGGATGGATGGGTGGGTGGGTGGGTGGGTGGGTGGGTGGATGGATGGATGGATGGATGGATGGATGGATGGATGGATGGATGGATGGATGGATGGATGGATCAGTGTGTGTGTGTGAATAGATAACTCAGTGCATGCTTGGGTGGATGGATGGGTGGATGGATGGATACATTGGTATGCATTTATTGATGGATGCATGAATGCTTAGTTGTCAGCACTACTGTATGAAAGAGTGGATGTGTGAATCCAAAGGTACTGATGGACAGATCAGTGACAAGACGTGAGTAGGTAGATTTATCGGTGTGGGTGGAAGAATACATGGCAAGAAAACATAGTATGGTCTTCTATTTCTCAGGCCCTGTTGAATTTTACACATCAAGCGTTTATAGCCACTAACTACTCTAACGTCGTGCAGCAGTGACATAAAGAAATGCCATATGCTAATGGTTTGAGAGCTAAATTGCTCATGCAATGCACATGCTTCACTAGTCAATCGCTAATCATAATTATATAGTACACAGTCATTAGCACAAGTACCAATCCTACCTTTTTTGCATTTCACAAACAATCTTGTTAAATATCCATAAAAGATTAAGCTTGAGTGACATCATCTACAAAGAGTGCTTTTGGTGGGCCGGCTCTCACCGGGTCTGAGCACTGGCAGTTTTTTATAGGGGACCTCGAAACGGGTCTCTATCGGGCTCTGTTTTGTGCCCTGGACCAGGCAGTCCGTTTTTTCCAGACTGCAGTGACAGCAGGCACATTCATATGCGCGCTCACACTGCTCACTGGTCACTGCTGGAGAAGTTATGACATGACGTAATGCCAGGTGAGCGTTGTAGGGGAAGGGAAATCCTTTAAAGAGAGTCATTTTCTCTCTGGATTTCCCTTGTCAGTCAAACTCAGGAGCAGCAACATTGTTGTGGTGTCACCAGGGCTTTAAGTGGAAACGTTTTCAATGTTATGTACAAGCCATAGTTAGTGCTTATTTATCTTATGCAACTAACAACCATTGACAAAGCCAATAGTCCTGACTTCTTGTAGGTATGATGTTACTTGTTGTATCATATAGCTGGATACAATGACAGAAACAGCAAATTACAAGGTGGGCGGCACAGTAAGCTAATCACAAATGTTAAGCTTATGTGTTTAAGCCACGCCCCTAATTACATTGGCCACGCCCCCTTGAGAGACACTCCAGTTTTTTCCTCCCACTTTAAAGCCCTGTCTACAAGGTTTCTGGTGCTCGTCTAGTTGAAGCACCCTTTGAATCCAAGGTTATGAGACCCTTTGATGAGAAGTACAAGGACTTATCTCAGTCAGGGTCCTGTGTTCGTAACTGTGTAAGCAGTGTTCGATAATTCACTGCTGGTTCAACCATCACCCTGAGTCCCCAGTCTTATTTAGGTACTTCCCCTGCTTCAATTGTTTCATGTCACCAGTGGACCTCAGAAGTGAAGTTAGGTATTCAGGTCATGTGTGGGGGTGTGGGGAAGGTTAGAGGCAGGCTGTAATTCCTTGCTGAGTTTTCATGAATAAGGTAGGTGATAACTCTGGGAACTTTTGAGGTTTAGCTAGACTTTTGTGTTGTCTAGTCCTCAGGACATTAGGTTCACTATTTATGGTGTCCAAACAGGCATTTGCATGATGGCAAAGTGATGTAAAAAAAAAAGGAAAAAATAGCCCGCTCAGTTTATGTCGGACGATGAAGCCTAATTAATTATGGCGAGGTTAGTAAATTGTAAAGTGACATTTATGGGTTCGGTTCTCAAGGTTCCTGTTCACACGGATGTCAACCAGAGCTTCAGAAAGTAATTTTGTATCATAACGATTTCACATTGTACTGAAGACTCCACAGAACATTTTCCTTGGGATGTAAGGGTCTTTTTTGCATGTGCTTTGCTACTCTTTGAGGTGAAGAGATGGAAGCCTGTGGTATACCAGGTGTCTTTTTCCATTGATTGCAGCATTGCGTTGCCTCGCTTCTGTGCAACGCTCTAAAGCCTGAAACAGCCATCTTGCTAGACAGAACTCTGTGACGCGCGGCGGAAGCCTCTAGTGGCACGCACTGCCTGTGGCGCGCGCGACGCACACCGCACGAGCTGCTCGGGCCCATCCAGCACAGCCACAGGCCCAGCGGCCGCCAAAAGAGTCTGGTTGGAAACTCTGCCTCAGAGCCTGTAAACAGGCAGATGAAAAATTACCCAAAACCATTTCCTTTCATTTTTTTATTTTATTGCTTAAACTCTTTTCATTTGAAGCTGCTAGCGTGAAAGGAAACGCCCTGGGCTCGCGCGCCTGGCACTGAAGGTCTGGGCAGGGGTCTATGCCCATGTAGCTGCCCCACAGCATTCTTTCAGACCATCCCTACTGTCCTGCCTGTTAGACAGAGTCGATGGCACCAGTGACTCTCCTGCCTGTCACACAGTATACCAGGTGTCAATCAAACTCAACCCACTGGCCTGCTGTAGAGTACAAACTCTGTCAAAGCTCGCCACTTCCGATTGCCATATAGTGTCTTCTTCGTCCGTCAACACCCTGATACGTCATACGGTGTGCTGCCAGGCCTCCACTGCCTCCTGCCACACATCACGCTGGCTTCCAATCCCACCCTAACCTTTTCCCTGCAGTAGGTTGTGCTGACTGCCAGCCCCACCCTTCTCTTCTGAGGGCTGCCCCACCCTGCCCTTTTGCATACTTCACAACGCCCTGACTTTCACGCCCTTTTCAGTGGCTGCTTTGCACTTTACAAATGTAGACCTGAACAGTCTGTCAGAACAGGGTGGTCGTTGATTAGGAAAAAACAAGCGTTGGCAAAGCCAATAGGTCTCGTCTAGAGAAGAGCTTTTGATTTTCACAATTTGGTTGCATGTTGTACACCAGTGGGACTGCTGTTCAGCACGGTGAAAAGTTAGTGGTGTGGTGTATCCTAGAGTGGAGTGGGGAGAGTATTGTGTTGTAGACTGGATTGGGGTGGATTAGGCTGGGATGGGAAGGATTGCATTGAAATGGGGCCAGTTGTTTTGGATTGAAGTGAGGTTGATTGGAGTGGGGCAGATTAGAGTGGGCAGATTGGAGTGGGGCAGCTTGCTTTGGACTGAAATGGGATTATTTTGGATAGGAGTGGGACAGATTGGAGTGGGAAGGATTGTTTTGAATTGGAGTGGGGCAGATCGTTTTGGATTGAGTGAGGCAGATTGTTTGGAATGGAGAGGAGAAGATTAGTGTGGGGCAGATTGTTTTGTATTGGAGTGGGGTGGATTTTATTGGTGTGAGGTGAATTGGTGTGAAATGGACTGTATTGGAGTGGGGTAGATTGGATTGGGCTGGATTGGGGTGGAATGGATTGGGGTGGACTGGATTGGGGTGGACTGGATAGGAGGGAGGTGGATTGGAATGGGGTGAATTAGGATGGAGTGGGTGGATTGGGGTGAGGTGAACTGGATTGGAGTGGAGTGGGGTGGATTGGAGTGGAGCAGATTGGAGTTGAGTGGATTGAAGTGGGGCAGGTTAAAGTGGGGTGGATTAGAGTGGGACAGACTGTTTTGAACCGAAGTGGGAAGGATTGGAGTGGGGCATATTAGAGTAGGGTAGATGAAGTGGGAAGGATTGGAGTGGGATTTTTTTTTATTTGGAGTGGGGCAGATAGAAGTGGGATGGATTGGAGTGGGTCAGATTGTTTTGGATTAAGTGGGGCAGATTGGAGTGGGGCGTATTAGATGTGGGCAGATTGTTTTATATTGGAGTGGGGCACATTAGAGTGGCGTAGACTAGAGTCTGGCAGATTATTTTGGATTGGAGTGGGGCAGATTGAAGAGGGCAGGTTGTTTAGGACTGGTGTGGGGCAGATTTGAGTGTGGCAGCTTGCTTTTAATTGAAGTGGGCAGACTATTTTGGAATGGAGTGGGACAGATTGTCTTAGATTGGAGTGGGGTACATTGTTTTGGATTGGAGTGGGGTAGATTGTTCTGGCCCTCGCCACAGTCCCTCGTATCCGGAAAACCACAGCCGGCGGAAGATCCTTCTCCTACCTCGCCGCCAAGACCTGGAACACCCTCCCTACCCACCTACGGCAGACCCAGGACCTACTGGCCTTCAGAAGACTCCTCAAGACCTGGCTCTTCGATCAGTAGCAGCCCCTCCCCCCCCACCTAGCGCCTTGAGGGCCTCACGGGTATGTAGCTCGCTTGAGAAATGTAATGATTGATTGATTGATTGATTGATTGGATTGGAGTGGGGTAGATTGTTTTGGATTGGAGTGGGGCAGATTGGAGTGGGATGGGTTGGGAAAATTGGAGTGTGGTGGATTGGAGTGGACTGGATTGGGGTGAGTGGTGTGGATTGGAGTGGAGTGGATTGGTCTGAGGTGAGCTTGGGTCGATTGGCATGGATTGGGGTGGGGCAGCTTGAACTGGGGTGGATTGAGGTCTACTGAATTATTATGTGTTAAAGCGTCATTTTAGAAATTACACATAAGAAAGAAACAATGACACTTTACAATAAGACAATGCTCATCTGTTGATAACAGTGTCTGTGAACAAAAACAAAAGAATGCCAGGGTGCAAAGTGAGAAAAGAAGACTTGGCAAAATAAAGTTGACTATAGAAAATAAATCTTTGAAATATAGTTTTCCCGCTGGGCATGTTTTTGTCAGTCACCTGCCTTTAGTTTGCATGGTATTACATGTTAAACAGAACAAAATAGTACCTCAATAAAATGGGGAGAAGCGAACGGGCACTGATTAAGCTGAATCATTCAGTGCATAGTCCCTGCTCCACAGAGGGGAATGGAAATGATATTAGGGCTTCCTTGATGAATTTCGAGGCTCTAAAGAAGAGTGCCATGCGCACCAACAAATAGCAAGCGACGGGCAGGCTTCAAGTCGTTTTTTAGGTTTTGCCTCGCCAAAAAGATGCGCTCTGCGCATCTTTTTCGCGCAGGCGAAAACCTGATGAGAACTGTAGTGGCGTTGGGTCGGCCCTCGTCATTCATTGGCTGGCTCCATAAATGGAGCCTAGCCATTGGATGAGGGGCCTGTCCGTCAATGCCGGACCAGACACGGGGGCGTTCCCGACATTCTTTGGCTTTTGGCGACGTCACGCTACGTCAGCCAAAAGCCCTCGGGAACGCCCCCGAATCTGGTAAGGCACTAATGGCACCCCGAGCGCTCTGCCGCCTCCTACTACGGCGGCCCCCCTGATTGACGCCGCTGCCCGGGGCCGTGAATAACTTTAGGACCTCACCGGGGCACAGGAGAGCAATAACGAAGGAGCTGCCCTCCCATTGGCTGAGGCGGTCGAGCCCCCTCAGTGCCGCCGCGCTAGGAGTGGTTCTCGAGCCGCCCACGTCATCGCTGGAGCCGCGCATCCATTGGCTACAGCCTCGAAGAAGGACCAACAGCGATCACCTTTACAGACGAAGCGTAGGAGCACATGCCCGACTACATCCCTTTTGCCGGCACAATGCAAAGCACCCTCGTGACACGTAGACTAGAGACGCCATCTCTTAGACACTGAAGTGCTTGGAAGCACACCGTGAATGATGACGCCCGCCACGTGGACACTGGTGAAAGCCACACACTTGTGCCTATTAACAGTACGGACCCACACACCTCGAGGGGCGCACACCCTTGTGTTTTCATCTCGAACCATTTTGCAGTTCAACAGCTTCATATTATAAAGCCAGCAACTTTTTATATAACACGTCACTATTGCATTTGTGTACATAAAGACAACAGGGCCTGGACTAGAGAGCGATCGCCCGGGATCACACGTGTTCACGCGGAGGAGCCGTGACTCGATGTCTGCCGCCTCTGCTGACACCAGACCCGTCAGTCATCTAGTGGCCACTTCCGTCCAAAATGGGCAGACATGTTCAATGCACCAGCGATGGAAAAATCCCCCCAGCGGGGGTTCTTCATGTGGAAAACATCATCCGCCAGAGACAAGCACGAGGCGATGATGATAAAATCAGGAGCAGTGGCCGGACGGATGCAAACATCACAAGGCAAATGATAGAATCCGGAGGCGCGCGCCTGAGCGGGGGCAGATTGCGCCCCCACCCCGTCCTTCGCTTGGCAGTCGGGGTACACTGGAGACATTGGGATGGTAGCGCCTGTCTGCGGGGCCGCAGGTCTCAAGCGCTTCAAACAAAGCGCATTTTTTAAGACGCTGCAGCTATTTAGCGCTCCGCATCCGCCTACGGTAAAGCACTGCGTGATGCAAGCTTGCCGGGGGTATGGCGTACGAGACGGAGCGGCAAATACACTGCAGAGGACACGAAAAGGGCATTCCCGACCATTCCTCTGTTCAAGAAGAACATCTGGATGCAAACATCACGAGGCAAATGATAGAATCCGGAGGCGCGCGCCTGAGCGGGGGCAGATTGCGCCCCCACCCCGTCCTTCGCTTGGCAGTCGGGGTACACTGGAGACATTGGGATGGTAGCGCCTGTCTGCAGGGCCGCAGGTCTCAAGCGCTTCAAACAAAGCGCATTTTTGAAGACGCTGCAGCTATTTAGCGCTCCGCATCCGCCTACGGTAAAGCACTGCGTGATGCAAGCTTGCCGGGGGTATGGCGTACGAGACGGAGCGGCAAATACACTGCAGAGGACACGAAAAGGGCATTCCCGACCATTCCTCTGTTCAAGAAGAACATCTGGCTGCAAAGGGAACGAACAGCTGTGCAGCCTGGTGCAAAGTCCAGCACATCCACCCCAGCCCGTCTCACCGCATCTCAGTCGAACTCCAGCAATAAGACTCCCACCAATATTATTCCTAATAATATACTCACTATATCTGGCCGTAGCGCCTTCACGACAACATGTAGCGCCGCTCATTTTAACGGTTAAACCATTTATTTTCTTGCAATTGATCCATTTCTCCCACGAGCGCTTGGAGTGTTAAATTACAACATTCAACACAAAATGTGCAAATTTAAAAGAGAACAAAATCTAAATGTCTCCATTTGAAATTGTTCTTCATCTGATTGACAAATAGATAGTGACAGAAATGCAAAAAACAGGAGGACTGGGAGAAAATAGGAGTTTGCTTGTGTCCCCATAAAAAGGTTTTGTCAAACCAATAAAAATAAGACTCCTGTGTGTGTCCGGCATTAACACCTGCATTAGGGTCCAGCGCGCGAGTGTACAGACGACCTCAGCTGTTTACAGCAAATACTCACCAAACCACGAGCCACAGGTACTTCGCCTTTTAATGTCGCAAAATACCTGATACGTAGAAGATAACACACAGTCTCCTGGCAGAGACCCTTCTACCTGTACACGGTCCAAACTGTTCAGTTTAAGCGCTCCCAGTTCGTTTCCTGCATCAAGCACCGACTATAAAACATTACCTATGAAAATGCTGGTGCCCAAGGGTCTCGTCTCCTGGCTAGAGCTATCTGTGGGTGTGAGTTGTTTTAATGTGCAAGGTAAGCTAGCCTGAAAGACCTCTGAAAACTCCCTGCCTTCCAACCAGCTACAAGGACACCCCTCCCCCTCGCTCTCTTTCTCTCTCTCTCTCTCACTCACTCACTCACTCACACACACACAAACACACACACACACACAGTTCTCGTGATTAATTTTAAAACTGAATTATTATTTGCTTACATGGTAGCCTAGCCTCCGAAGTCTTTTCTGTTAGGAGATGTGTTTTTTTAAGTGAAGCCTCGCCTCCTCCTCGGGTTTCTCCTGCCGGTTTCCTTCTGGGGTGTTTTTTTTCTTGTTCCACCTTTTGTGCTGCTTGCTTTAGAAAGAAGAGAAGCAGCTGCGGCCCGCTCTGGTTCTTGAAACCTATCCCATTGTGGATATTGCAATATCCTCCATTTTTTCTGCCCTCTAAACAACAAGGCTCTCGCCATCTTGGGATGGATTTATTCCCATGGCTTTATAAGGTCGACCTTGCCCCCTCCCTCATCGTCAGCTCCTCCAACAGAAAGTTTAAGACATATTGCACTATGGTTGTGACGTCAGGCAAACTTTAGGCAAAAACAGTTTCTGAACAACCGCTGTATGGCTCTTCTAATTAAAAGTCTAATGTTACTTCAGAGCGTTATGTTTTTTTTTACCTGACCTCTGTTACAGAGTATATACTGTTTGCATTCCCAGTATTACGAACAGATGGGCATCTATTTAGACGGCAGATGTCTCAAAGGCCGTTCGTCCAGTAGCATTTGACAGCAGGTCACGTTCCTTAACGACACTCGTTTTATTGGGCAAAACAATTGACAATTCAGATACATTTTATATCTGTGTATATATCTACCGGTGTTATATACTTCATCGATTAAATGCAGCTTTACAAGAGCTCAGTTTATTTGTTTTTTGGTGCTTGCAGATTGTATGTCTTATAGCAGTTGATCCATCCAAAGTAATGTTTCGGCCTACACTGTAGAAAGTTCCAACACGTACATGTGGATTTCTTGGATGCGGAGATTATTTGAGTTTACTTAATTATGTGTACATCTTTGGAAGTCGAGTCAACTCAATCACATTTGGGACTGTTTTTGTTGTTGTTTTTAATCAAGAAGTCTACATTAAGTGCAGACTTTTGTAATATTCAAACTTCATATTTATTGCACTGCAAGACTACACGACTGACAAGACTGCTAGTGCCAAGCTAACTTATTATTTCATACAAGGTACGTAGGCCTTTTGACACCTTTTAATGCCCTAATTGATATGTATCACCTGTCCAAGTTTAATATTTCATCACTCTTTTGTTACTGTTAGCTAAACATGAGAAGTTCAAGTGCAGTCTGATAAATGAATTTAATGGGACTATAAAGTGCAGAGAGCTGCCTGGGACTGCAGTTGTTGCCTAGAGTTTGAACTATTAAAATATTTAAGTTGACTTCTTTTAGTGATTACGAAAGTATTTTCTCTTACTAGGGCCTTCAGTCATTTGTATGCAATATATTTTTCTGTAGCGCAACAGAACGTTTATTCGTATAGTATAATGCATTTCCTACACGTCAATTTAGCTAATCATTATTGAATGCCAACATGCATTTGTAAAGCACATATGTCCAAGAGGGTATCTTGGTGCTGAAATAAGATATGGATTGTTACTCAATTCAGTGGTACTCATTTTATCTACCTTGAAAGGATTGAGTGGATCTGTAAGGGTTCAAACAAAGACGCTGCAGTGGATGCATTGAGCCCCCAGACTTCCAACATTGTTGGAGGTTGATTCTACAAAGCAAATGTCTACAAGGACTGACGCAATGAACACCTTAGTTGTACATGGTGTCTTGTGCCTCCGTGTGCCCCTGTTGCCCATTTGTGCCTCTGTGTGCCCCTGTTGCCTGCTCATCTTGCCCATTACTTGTTCAATTCCGGAGACCAGCACTGCCCCTTATCCCCGTTTCAGCTCAGCCTCTCATCTTGCCAATGTCGTTCACAAGAGTACCACCGAGCCCGGTGATAAAAAGCCCCGGTAGGATTGTAGGGCAGTGTGCTAATAGCAAGCTGTTACTACCAGGGCACCTGCCGGGAGGCTGGCATGTGCCCTCGTTTGTGCACACTTCCTGGCTCGCCTGTGACTCCCATTTCACAAGTGCTCACACGTCGACGCCCCGGCTGAGGACCGGAGGGCACTGGTTCCCGGTGTGTAATAAGGAGGAAGGGACTCACCTGTGCCCGGCCCGCTGCAGACCTCACCCCACGGCCGCTCCTTTCACCCTAATTATCCGGAGGTTGAAATCAGGTGTCTGAGACTTCGCCGTGCACGCCCAGAAGAGACGGGCACCTCCGTCGTCAGAGAGATGAAGCAGGAAGTCCACGGGGCAGGAAGCGAGTGTGGAGCAATAACTGCCGCCCTGGACCTCTGCACACCCGTGCCAGCCGGGCCTGTTTACTCAGCGGCGCGCTGCATTCTGGGGCTTGTATTTTGCGTTTACCTTCCGAAGGATGAGCGTTACATCTCAGCACACAAAGTTAGGTGTTCTAAAGTGCTTAATGAACTCGAGTTAAGTGCAGAGTGAAAATCAGCCATTTACACGGGGCTTTCAGTGGGAGCGAAAAAAGGTGTGTGTTTGTGGAGAGGGTGGTCTCTAGAAGGTGCTGAACTCAGTGCTTCGCATTATGTGGCTATCTCAGCTGCTGGCATTGCCACGGTCCCCCATAAAGGCTTTTTAACCAGCTAAAACTTCTGGAGAGCGATGTGGACCACTCCAGTGTCGCACTGTATTTGAGAATGTGAAAACGTCTGCCTTTGGCTACTACATCCTGCCTTGGCTTTCTAGCAAGGTATGTGTATAAATGCCCAGTATTGACATTTGAAAGTATACTTCAGGGGTGCGTGTATGCTGTGCAGCAGGGTATGTGTGTGCTTTGAAATCTGGGTATCTTCGTCTTCAAGGTGAGTGTGTGTGTGTGTCAGCCTACTGGGAGTATGTACTTCTGTCTAAAGGGGATCTGTGTGTCTGTACATGCGAACGTCTGTGCATGATAGAGTTTCTGCATTAGTGTGTCTGCACTGTGGTGTGCCTCTGTAGGGAGGGCTGTGTGGTACTGTGCAGGGGTGAATGCATCTGTGTAGTGTGGTTGTCTCTGTGTAATTGGGTTGTCTGTATTTCCAGTGGTTAAGCAATAGGCGAAGACAAAATGTAAATACCCATTGGTAAAGAATTAGGAACACAGCATGGAGAATTTCCAGGTTTGAGCTAATAAGACAGAATCAACAATATTTTGGCGTATAGACTGAGTAACAACTGGTGAAAGAGGTAATGAATGTCAGTGCTGGAAGCGAAATTAGTGCACACCCATAAGGCCTAGTACCACATTCAAAATAAAAGCCGTTTTTTATGGACTCTGCTTGTGCCTCCGTGTGCCCCTGTTGCGCCTCTGTGTGCCCCTGTTGCCTGCTTGTGCCTCTGTGTGCCCCTGTGTGCCCCTGTGTGCCCCTGTTGCCTGCTTGTGCCTCTGTGTGCCCCTGTTGCCTGCTTGTGCCTCTGTGTGCCCCTGTTGCACACAGAGGCACAAGCCCCCGCTTGTGCCTCCGTGTGCCCCTGTTGCCTGCTTGTGCTGTGTGGGTGTGTGTGGAGGGCTCCGTGTGGCTGTGTGTGTAGGAAGCTTTGTGTGGCTGTGTGTGTAGGAAGCTTTGTGTGCCTGTGTGTGTGAGGGGCTTTGTGTGGCTGTGTGTGTGGGGGGCTCTGTGTGGCTGTGTGTGTGTGGGGGGCTCTGTGTGTGTGTGTGTGTGTGTGTGGGGGGGGGCTCTGTGTGTGTCATTTGCGGGAGATAAAGCTATTGGCATTGTAAATGACAATGCCATTTATTTATGTTAAAAAAAATTAATAAAAATAATGTCAAGAGCAATGCCAATAGCTCTAACTTTAACAAAGGCAAAACCATTGCATTGTAAATGCTTGTGTTAACAACAGTGTCTTGCAAGCCAGACGCATGGCCTAGTGCATGCTCATGAAGTATCAACCCTAAAAACTGGGACGGCCACAGATATAGAAATAGGACTAAATGTTGGAACATACTTGGAGCTCTCAAGCATCACAATAATAACACCACGACATAGGAAGAAATAATTGGACACGCCTGACAGCCTTATAAAAAAAACTACATATGAGGATAACAAAGTAAAACAGTGTTTCAGAGGTTGTGCATTTTTATCCATTTCAAAAGAATACAGTAGCCAAAGAAAGAATGAAGATCTCAATGTAGCTCAAGTCACACATAAGAATCTTATCCAGTCCCGTTATCTTTGCATCTGGGACCATAGTCATTCAGTCCAGTTGCAATTGCATTCTGGGACATGCAGTCCTGTATTTATAGTGGTAAAACAAGACTACAAGTACCAGAAACCAAATAAAAAACAGGACTGTGTAAGCTTTGTGTTTCTTCAAGGCAGTGGTGGAGAAATGCAGCTGGTAATTATTTTCAGAGCCCCTCTTCTGACCTGGTTTATACAGATTTGTGCCAACCTCTGAAGAATGAAATTCAACAGTGAAAGCACTCTCTCCTCATGCCGTGATGAGTTGCTGGGATAGGCTTTGCCTTGGTTGATAGGCTCCTGATTCACCCCTTATTAATACCTGGTGTATTAACACGCGCAGTGCCACGAGAAAAAGGCAAGGCAGCACGGCAGGCAGTACTGTAAAGTAGTAACTTTGCCCCTCTTTTGTGACGAGAGGGCTTCTGAAATCGTGAGCCTGCACAACACTCCAATGGATGTATATTCGTGCTGATTGGACCCTGCATCACAATCCAAGACATGTATTTATTTTAGCAAAAGTGTTGAGACGCCGGGACAGTCCTTGAAAAAGCAGTACTGTCGGAGCAAAACTTATCTCAGAACCACCCTGGCCCTCGGGTGGTGTGCCGGTGTAACGACTGAGCAAAGTGCACCTTAGTTTTCACAGGAAGACCTCTGTCTGGCTGGCTATGTGTCAGGTGTCTGAAGTTTCATTTGCTTGTCTTTGTGCCACAGAATCTGTCCTGTATGCACATGTGGTGGTATGCTCAAGCACATTGTGGTGTGTGTGTGAGAACAAAATAATGTGTGAGGTTACACATGGCCATTGATACAGATCAGACCACTACAACGAGAGCGGGTGTCTGTACGCGTAACCTCTCCCACCCAAAGTTTGCCACGAAACAGGACAGGGCTGACTTAAAAGCATTACAGGCCCCCGGGCAAAGCAGTGCATGGGACCCTGCCTACACACCGTTCACAGGAATAAAAATGTTTAACGGAAAATGAGTGTTAAGTTCTGGTCAGCATGGGGCCCATATGCTCGTTGGCCCCCAGGGTGACTACCCAGCGTTCCCATGCGTTAAGACAACACAAAAGCAGGGCTCTGTCTGCCATACAGGTACAGCACCTAAATACTTCCCACATAAACCACCCTGCACTCACACTCTTGCTATCCATATGTGCACAATGACTGAATGCTCGAGCATCTTATCTTTTACTCATGTATAAATCAATTGTGCCAAAGCATACTGCTAAAGCAAGATAAGAGCACACATCTCTACAGGCCACATGACGGACACACACTCTCCCACTCAGGGCTTTCCAGTGCAGTTGCGTGTTAGTCCTTTGAAGATGTGCTTTGGCACCCCATCAACTCAACTGCAATAAATGACTGCATTGTGACCGCAGACTCTCCACCAAAGGCATGGGCAGTTTCTGAGCTCCTTTCTTGTCTGGTAAGGGGGCTATGTTTATGAGTAGCCAAACACCAGCATCCCTCTTTTTACCTCAGACCAGGATTTCCTCTTGTTCACGTCTACCGCCTTAATGAGGGACAAGCGACCAAGAAGCAACATGGCTGTGTGGAGCACCATGGACGTGTCAGTAACTCTTCTGTAAACTTCTAAGTTAAGGCTGTGAGGCAAACATTAAAGTACATCCCCCTCTATGTATTCTTGGCAATTTCAAAGAATTCTCCTTTTTCCTATTTCTACTAGCCAAGAATATTTGAGTTTACTAAAATTAGAGGCATAATATATACTTATAGGGGCTCTTTATACATTCGTCTGCTTTCGTGCCATTCACATTTTTCTTCTGCCCACTACAGCGTATGTCTTGGGGTAACATGTCCACCTCTTCAGCCACTGATTAACTACCCATTTGCAAGCAGGACATCCACACACATAGTATTTCTCTTCAACGCTGAGGAATGCTACGGCAATGTGTGAGTTTGAGATTAAATACATATTTTTGCTTTTAAAGTTTTGCCAACCCATGTCAAAACAAAGTAAGCAGTAACAATGCCTGGTGGCCAATGCCAGACTTCTTTTCTTTACCAATGCTTGTATTGTCTATAATGGTACTTATATAGCGCTTACTACCCCTGAAAGGGCATCAAAACACTTTTTCAGTGAGTAGCATGCTACTCCGGAACACAAAAAAGATTAGTGGTGAATTATAATAGGGAAACATGAAACTAATTTGAGTGGTGTACATGTTAGTCTGTTATTTGGATTGAAAAGGATGGTGGTGGGATAGAAGAGGGAAGGGTTTGCATTTATAAAGCGCTTGCTATCCGTGATGAGGTGTTGAACCACTTTTCGGCTACCCCAGAACCCAAACAGAATTTGTGGGGAGTTAGTATAGGAGTATATGGAATAAATTTGAGCAGGGGACATGTGAGTTTATTATGTGTATTGAAAAAGGATAGTTGTGGGGTAGAAGAATGGAGGGTTTGTATTTATATAGAGCTTAGTAGTTTGAAGTAGTGTGGCTCACTGGTTAGAGGCGGCAGACCCGAGAGCAGAGGACGGCCCGGGACCAGGGTTCGATTCCCGGCGCGGCAGGTTTCTGGACCAGGGTCAGCGGACTCGATAATTCTCTCGCCTCGGTGCCCACTCTGATCAGCGATCACACTCGGCAACTCTGGGCATTAGCTTGCCTCATCTTCACTAACGGCCCCACCAGACCGCCGGGGATGCCTGGTCTCACCCTGGAGATACCCATTAAGGGACCATCTCTCAGGGAAGCCAGGAAGGGTTTCGCAGCGGTCGAAGCGCCTTGGGACCCTACGGGTAAGTAGTGCGCTATATAAATGCCAATACATTTACATTTACATTTACAGCTTGCTACCCCTGATGAAGTATTGAAGAAATTTTCGGCGGGTAGTACATTACTATGCAAACCAAACATGATTAGCGAGGAATTAGTATAAGGAAATATGAAAGTAGTTTGAGTATTGGACATGTTGGTCTGTTTTTTCCTTTCCTGAATACCTACCTTGCTTCTTTTTGATTCAATGGCAATTTTCCTCCCTACGGGTAGTATTCCTCTCATCAAGAGAACAAGAGAAACAATTTTCTTTGGACCTGGCTGAAGGTATAGTATTTACATTTTGTGTATTCACCCACCCCCTCCACGCACACAACCTTCCACCCCTCTACCCCAACCCCACAATTGACTACTCTTAGGCCTAAGTGGGGCACTCACAGTGTTACAAGGGTCTAGACTGGGTATCCCCGTCAAGCACGTTTTGTATTCTACCAAATGATTATGATATTCGATCTTTGCGACAGATATTGCACTGGTATTTTGTGAATGGCAGGCGCTATGCAAAGTTGATGGGCTCGGTTAATAAAAATGAATTCTTGGAGGGAACATATTTCCGTTCTCCTTTCGGCCTGCATTCCTATGGCTGTCATCTACTGGATAACTGCAATGAAGCTCACTTTCTATTCAACAACTAGACATTTATTAGAGAATTAGATTACATAAACAACAGAGTTATAAAACCCGCGATTGAACAATAAATAAATACATAAAGCAATTAGAAGTAGTAGAAAGCTTCAAACTCGTAAAACTTCAGTGGAACTTCAAGAGTCCTTCTATAAAACATGCTGGAAAACCGCAACTGTCCTGCTAGCTGTTAGTCCTTATTTCTTTCGTTGTGCTCCTCACTGACAACATAACATAACGTGTATTTGTAAATGGCAAGTTAACCCACGCTTGGTGTCTCTTGAAATTGATGCTCATGTTATCAACCTCAGAAGGATGAAAAGCTGAGTAGACCTCCAGGGATTTCAACCTGTGACCACAAGGTCAAACACAGATTCCTGTAGTGAATACATTAGTCCACTGAGCTGCCTATCCAGCAGGGTATAGGGTAGCAATTAGTGCAGTGAACTCCAGCTTTTGCAGTTTTTATTGTGACTCCTGACAGCTAATGCCCTCTACTGCCAGGGGCTCCTTAAAACCTGTGCACTCGAAAGACTGCCAATGGCTCCTTAAAACTGTGAACTTGAAACACTGCCAAGGGCTCCTTCAGTCGTGGCTCGCACATGTAACCGCGGTGAAGCGAGTGGGGGATTTAGTGAAATTCGACATATGACGGGATAGTAAAAAAATAACGAAATAAAACCACTTACCTTGCATTTGCTGCATCGCCGACTCGCTGCTTTTATTTACTTCTTTATTTACTTCTCACCATCCCGTCATATGCCAAATTCCACTACATCCCACCCTGCCTCACTGCCCCACTGCGCTTACCTGTGCGATCCGCAACTAGGCTCCTTAAAAACTGTGCACTCGAACGGCAGCCACCTGAGATGTCAAACACAAGGAGATGATGAAAGGAGCGCTGAAACTTTTCAGACGCTCATCCCCAGTCACAGATCTGGATTGAATCCATCATCGTTCTTTAGCTCACTTCGCCACCCCAGTTCAGACCCAGCCATATACAAATCAGTCTTGACCCCATGTCTCATGGGAATAGTCGCGCCTGAACTGCCAAGCCAGACCTTCCCTAGACCAGAAACAAGCATCCTGGGACCGGTTTCGGGGTAGCATCCCTCATCAGCTAGTCTAGCTTGTAACCAGTGGCAAAGTGAGCAAGGGACCCACGTCTGGGCATACCCTGATGGAATCAACCCAGATCTCTGACTGGGGGCGAGTGTCTGAAAAGTCTCATCTCTCGGTCCATTATCTCCTTGTGTTTACCTGAGATGTTAAGATCCCTATAACTCCCTTTACACCCTTTTGTTTAAGAAAAGGCTTGAATCAGCTTCTTAAATGGCTTCAGAGGGGATAAAGGAGACTACTGTTACAACTCGCTTACCCCACAACCACAACTTCTGCGACTTCTGTACCAAATTCCCCACCAAAGGGACATGCTGGGCGTGGGCTGCACCTGGACTTTATGTTTAGCCTTTTTGTGTCGGGGTTGGAGTTGGGCTGGGTAGTCTTCACATCCCAAGACTGACTTGGATTTATAATAGGTCAAAGTGAGCTTGCCATGTTACTGCCTTTGCTAGATCCCACTCCAGATTATAAACACTTTCACTTTTAATTTTACTTAATCAGCATTAGTAATCCAATATAATTGTTCACACATTTTGAATTCAAAACAAGTATCCTGTAGGTGTGCTTCTTGTTCTTACTGATATTTGAAGAAGAGATCAGTTGTGTAATATACACCCATGATTTCCATATTTGGGAGGGTCCTGTGCATGGTACTTTGCATCTTCCATTACCTGCTTTGACTTATTACGCTTCAATCTTCAAATGTTACTTGCTGCAAGCGCACAGTCTGAGTCGAAAGTAGCACTAGTTGCAGCTTTCCAAGCGTACTGCTGGGAATATCAGATGACAGATTCTCCACAGCCACGTTTCATGCATGAAGAAGTATACATAGAGTACATATCCACATTAGGAAAACGCTGATCATAATTCACATGGACATTTTTAAGTCTAGCCTGAGACTGCGCATGCTCTCTCGCATGAGAGACATTATCTTACAGAAGACTTCAAGCCTGCTCATCGCTTACCATTGGTTGGCTTCATTGTCACTCTGATCTCCTTGCTTGTATTTGGTCAGTACATTCTGGCTTAATATGTATGTCCCTCCTGTTGAGTTTGACCCAAAAACTACTTCTTTGGCCAGTGTCCTTGCCCTATCCCACCAGTCCCTCTCCTGCATTTTTGCTTGTTTGCATCCTCCCACCCTCCCCCTCTAGGTGCTTGTGTGCTCCATCCCTCCTACCTCCGCTCTGTTGTTGCTTGCTTGCCTTGTCCCACCTGGACCATCCAGACTTGTTGCTTGCTTGCCCTATCACTCATGCAGCCCTTCAGCATTGCTGTTGCTTGCCCCATCCCTCCCACGTTATTACTGCTTGCCCCATCCTTCCTGCACTGATGTTGTTTGCCTCGTCCTTTTTGCGCCCTCCCTCACTGCAGTTGCTTGCCACATCCCTACCATTCTATTCCTGCATTGTTGTTGCTTGGTCAATCCTTCTAACCCCCTCCTATGTTGTTATTGCTTGCCCTGTCTCTCTCACTACCCTCCTGCGCTGTTGCTTGCAACAACAAAAAAAGCAATATGATGCTGCAAGCGCAAGCCGAGTCATGGCACTTTTTCCATTTCAGCCATGCCCACAGCAGCCACACTGCTATACAACATGGCTATAGGCCATTGACAAATTCAATAGCTCTTGTGTGGGGGAGATCCATTGGCTTTGACAATGCTTCTTCCTATTTGTTTTTCCCCAGGGTTAACATTTTTCCATGTTGAGAAACATCTCCTGCAACCCACTAAGTTTGGGGTTGACGAGCTTAGCTTCCCACCTTGGAAACCTGACCATATGAATTATAGTTTGTGAATGCCAGCATACTCACAAGTCTGTGGACTTTCACACAAAAGGTAAAGCCCGCCTCTTTCCGCCCATTCCCCACCCAGTGAGCGCGGTCTCCTACAACGTGATTCTATGCAGTTGTGGTGGACAGTTGTAGAGAAGTAAAAGCATTTACGCCTCTCAAAAATCCTTCTATGAACTCCTGACAGGCTTAAATGGAGACATTTTCTGCTCTAAATTGCTTTGCGAATTGAGCCCTGTGTGTCCTCACTACGATGCAGCTCAGTTAGACACCGAAGATGGATTGTCACCTGTCACTCAAGTTTCCATGACTACCCCAGAAACTTTTCAGTCTTTCTAGCCACCTTTTATTTCAACCCATTGATATCCACGGTTTCCAGTTCAGTAGATAACCAGGTGCTCCTCTGACTGAATGGCCTACAAAAGACAAGCCATCTACCTTTTCGTGCTTGCCCTCCTAAAGCTACTCGGGAACATACTGTAATGATGTTCGTTCTCCCCCCCCAATAACTCTCAGAGTCGGGTATCGGCGTCACTCTCTTTATTCAAGTCGTAACATACAAGGAGCGCATAGCATGTCCTTCGCCCAGCCGGTTCGCGCTCTAATGCCGCACTACGCACCTCGCGCCCCTACGTCACCGTACGTCACATGGCTACGTGACGTACCACGTTAGCGCGCTCACTACATATCTCCCCTTTTTCCAACAACTATATGTACAAGTCCTGACTCATGTCATAGTCTCTGAACCTCGCTGGTGGGACCACCGCCCTGCCCCTTCTCGTCAGTCTTACCGGGGATGTGGCGGTTGTTGCTGCTTCTCCTTGACCACCCCCTAGCGCAGCCGCGCTAGTCTCACTCTGACTACTGTCCTCTTCAATCTGCTGCTCTCCACTCGCCTCTTGATCCTCTTGCCTTCTCTCACCAATGTCTAGATCCTCTCCCCCATACTCACAGGGGTCATCGCTGCTGTTCTCTCCTTCTCTTTCATTTCCATTGCCTCTCCAGCGGAGTATTTTGTTGCACCTGGCCATGCGGTCCTGCGACCACACATTGCCGTCACTAAGCAAGGCCGCCCTGCCCTTGACTTCCACTACCTGTAGGGGCTTGCTGTATTTGCTTTCCCCCTTTTCTGCAATGTGGCCAGTCTTACTCTCACCCATTCTCCTTTTTCTAAAGCTGTGTCCTTTACATTCCCCCGTGCATCGTAGTGTTTAGCGTACACCGCTTGTGCTCTCTCCAGATTGGCTTGCACCACTGCCGGTGACCACTCGCTCTTAATTACTCTTTCTTTCCATATTCTGTTGTCCTGAGTGAAGGGCTCCCGGCCTCTAAGGATCTGGAAGGGACTATAGCCAGTGTTCGTGGGCGTTATCCGATATGCCCACACCATGTGCCATATCTCTGCTTCCCAGTCTTTGTTGTCTGAAATCGCCGCTTGTATCGAGCCCATCACCACTCTATTGAAACGCTCCACCAAGCCATTTCCCGCTGGATGATATATGGACGTGTGTTTTGCCACAATTCCGTTTCTCTGCATGAATTGAGACCATTTCTCAGACCGGAACTGGGTTCCATTGTCGCTGAGGACACACTTTGGGATGCCCTCTCTCACAAATGTTTCCGCCATGAAGCTCACTATCATTTCCGTGTCCATGGTTTCTTCGATCTTTAATTCCGGCCATTTGGAATAGTGATCCATCATTACGCATATATACTTCTGTATTCCTTGTGCATTTAGCACTGGGCCTAGTATGTCAATGGACAGTTCCTCCCACAGATTTTGTGGAGAATCAATTTTTCCCAGGGCAGGGCGTAACGGCTTCAGTGTTTTGTCCGCGCCCTGGCACCTCGGACATTCTCTAACATGTCTTTCCGCTCTTATGTCCATTCCTGGCCACCAATAATTCTGCTTGGCTCTCAGTTTCAGCTTCCCCGCTCCCAGGTGGCCTTCGTGTAACATGTCCATTAACCGGGAGATCATTTTTTCCGGAGGTATGACTCTCTCTCCTCTGTATACAAAAATGCCCTGGTCATCCATAGATAGTTCCTCTCTCACTTCAAAGTAGGGGATGAGGCCTCGTCCTGTCTTGCTTTTGTCCGGCCAGCCCCTTACGATATGTGCCTTCACTTCTTCTAGGATGGGGTCCTCTTCATAGGCTAATTTCCATTCTTGCTTGCTTATGGACGTTTCTAGGTCTTCGGTGAGTGCGACCCACTCTTCCGCCGCCTCACTGCATTCCGTGCTGGTTTCCATCGCTGCCGCCCGGCTCAGGTAGTCCGCCACCTTGTTCTTATTCCCCGGGATGTGCTCCACATCATATCGGAATTCCATCAATTTGAGCGACATTTTCGAGATCCTCGGCGTTGCATCTGCGTGTCCACTGGATGTGAGTACCTTGAGCAAGGGCTTGTGGTCGGTCCTCAACCGGAACCTGGTGCCCCACAGGAACTGCCGAAAACGAGACATGGCCCACACCACTGCTAACATTTCTTTTTCGATCACACTGTACTTTTTTTCCGTGTCATTAAGGGTGCGGGACGCAAAGCATATTGTTTCTACTCTCCCCTGGCCGCGGTCTTGCATGAGGACTGCTCCCAGTCCTTTATCACTGGCGTCAGTCGTGAGTATTGTGCTTCCTTGGGGGTCAAACCCCTGTAGAGGAATCGCCCCTGCCACTTCTCTTTTTATTCCCTCAAATTCTTGCTGGGCCTCCTCTGACCACCGGAATTCACTGTTCTCTCTGGTTAGTAACCTCATGTGATGGGTCTTTGAGGCGAAATGTTCTATGAACTTCCCGTAATATTCTGCCATGCCCAGGAATGATCTGACCTCTTCTTTGTTGGCTGGTGAGGGTGCGTCGCAGATTGCCTTCACGTTTTCCCTCTTGGGGGTCACTCCTTGTGCACTTATCTCGTGGCCCAAGTACGTCACTTTTTCCATTCCTATGCGGCACTTATCCCACTCTGCCGTGAGGCCCTTCCTTTCCAGGATACTCAATACTACGTCCAGTTTCTTGTCATGGTCGGCTCTGTCGCGACCCATCACCAAAATATCATCTTGAAAGTATTGAAATCCCCGAATGTCCTGGAACAACTGGTGCATTAGTTTTTGGAACACCGCAGCCGCCGAGGCTAGCCCGAACGGCATGCGGCGGAATCGATAGCACCCGAAGGGAGTTATGAATGATGTCAAACTGTAACTCTCCGGGTGTAATGCGATCTGGTGATACGCCGATGTTAAGTCTATGGTGGAGTACCACTGAATACCCCTTGTGCTGGCCAGCATTTCTTCTATCCGGGGAAGGGGGGAACTTCTCTACCACTATGTTTTTGTTCAACTCACGCAGGTCCACGCAGAGACGGACCTTGCCATTGGGTTTCTTCACCACCACCAATGGCGCCAGCCACTCGGCACAGGTAATCGGCTCGATGATTCCTCTTTTCTCCAGCTGCCGTAGCTCCTCCTTCACGTCGTCCCTCACTGCCAACGGGATGTTTCTCACCTTGTGAGCCACCGGCACTGCTCCTTCTCTGAGTATGATCTTGTGCACGAATTTGTCGAGCCTTCCTACTGAACCGCCAAAGACCGTTGGGAACTCCTTCCTCCATCTGTTCGTGTTCAGCTCTTCTTCCGGCTCCGTCATCAATATTTGCTCCTTGCCACCTGGGCCCAGTTTGATCCCCAAGTCTCCCTGGTCGAGCCACCCCAGGACAGAAGGGCCTTTCTCGGAAACGTATAGTTTACACCTGGCCGCCCTGCCCCTGAACTCGAAGTTCAGCTTTCTGCATCCGGCCATGGGGATTCGATCTCCATTATATGTGACGGGGCGTATGTCCAGCTTATCCAACTCGGGGCCCAGTTGCGGAGCAAACTTCTCCTCCCATACGTTTCTTGGAATTATGGTGTAAGGTGACCCCGTGTCTGCCACCACTTGGACTTCCACACCCCCTATCGTCATGTCCATGATCGGCTTCATCGTTCTCCTTCCGTCGGTGCCTCGGCCTTGGTCGTTCACGCTCAAGATTTCGTCGTAGATGCAGAGGACTGTGACCACCTCCTCTTCGGTCGCCTCGTTTGGCTCCTCCACTTCTTGGCCCACGTACTTCACTGCGTTTTTGGAGGCCTTCTTCCTGCACACTTTTTCATAATGGCCGACGATTCCACAAAACATGCATTTGGCGCGAAGCGCGGGGCACTTCCGGTCGTGCGCCTCGTGCGTCCAACTGCCGCATCTGTAGCAAGGCCGTTTGTTACTTCCGGCCGGTTTGCCGGAGTGGCCTGGGCTGCTTTGCCATTTGCTCGGGCCCTTTTCTGGCTGTTTCCGCGCCAGGTGATCTTTGTGGGGTTCTTCGTTGTCCACCTTGTTCACCACCCCGCTGGGCACATTCTCTTTCTTCGTGGCCGCCGTACACCTTCGCGCCAGTTCGGCTCTCTTGACTATCACCAGTACGTCCTTGAGCGAGGTGTCTCCTGCATCACCACTTGGTCTTTTATGAATTCACTTTCCCAGTTTGCGTACTTGCATGGGGCCGCCAGTTTCCTTAACGCCGCTACATACTCTTCCACCGTCTCCCCTGGTAGTTGTTTCCTTTGTTGGAAGTTAAACCTGTCCACTGAGACACATACCGAGGGTTTGAAGTGTTCCTCCAGGTCTTCCATTGCGTGGGCGTACACATCGTCGTCGTCCGCCTCTCTTTTCTTAGGTACCAAGCTTTTGTAGATCCTCAGGCCTTCTGGGCCCAGGTTTAGCAGCAGAATGCGTTTCTTTCTCGGCGGTTTGAATTTCTCCTCACTTTCATCTTCCAGTACTTCTATGAAATTATCTATGTACTCTTTCCAGTCCTCCCATTTCATGAGCGGCTCCCCTGGTCTGGGAAGGAACTGGACTGGCGCTATCGCATAACCTGCTTGTGTGTTCATCTTTTCGCCCCTGGATGTGGGCAGCGCACTTTCCAGGCTTCTCGGGCTCCCTGGTGCACTGTCTTGTTCCTCCTTGTTGAGTAAGAGTGGAGGGCTGCTCCTTTCAGCCCTTTCCTGTTCGGGTGGGGTAGCCAGTGCGGTTGCCTGCGGGCCTTGACCGTGGCTGGCTTCCTGCTTCGGGTGTGTGGCAGTTCACCGCCCTCTTGATCACTGTGCGCCCACGGTGCTCTGTTCCTCGTGCTGTTGGCTGCGTCGCGCTCCTTGTGTGGCAGGGTATGCTCAGACGTGAGTCCCTTGCTCACTTTGCCACTGGATTCAAGCAAGCCGGGCTGAAGACGGCTGGAATGCCAGAAACCGGTCCTCAGAAGCTTGTTTCTGGTCCATGGAAGACATGGCTTGGAAGTTCGGGCTGGACTGTTCCCATGAGGCACAGGGTCAGACTGATTTGCATATACCCATGTCTGAACTGGGGTGGCAGAGTGGGCTAAAGAACGGTGATGGATTAAACCCAGATCTTTTGACTGGGTGTGAGTGTTTGATTCAGATGCTCCGTCCATCACCACCCCCTTTTGTACCACTGAAATCATGCGGCAGAACAGCAAACCTGGGGATCCTTTAAAGAGTTATCCATAGACAATCTAGTGCTTGAACTCATGCCTCACTCCATGAGCTCTACGCCCGACGCCAACACCCTTCTAAACAACTGCAACATTTTTTGGGAAAGATATGTGAAGTTCACACCCAAATTATAACATGCAAGTGCAAGCCAAAGACTTCAGTCCCATGGTATTCTAAAGACCTTGCTGAGAGTAAACTATTTTTCCTCATACAGGAAAGACAATAGAAGAAAAACAGAACTCCAGAGGACCGCTTGAGAGGGACAGACCCTATGCACAATATACAGACAGGTCATCACAACAGCCAAAGCAAACTACTATACCATCAGCATCAATGAAGCGACCTACAGAAGCAGAACTCTGTTCAAGACATTCAAGCACTGCATCAACCCCTGTCGGATACACCCATGCCTCAAGCCACAGAAAAGTGTGATGCCATCAACCACTCCTTCAGTGAACAAATATAGATATCTGACAGCACATCGATGACACCAAGCCTGCTTCATTTCGCACACCCACCCCTTCCAGCAGAATCCAGCAATGGCCATCTTGTCTCTCGAGTCTCACTTAAATCTGTCTGACATACTCAACTCCCTCAAAGTCACTTCTTATGAAGATGATGTCCTTCATCAAAGCACTTTCAGAGGATGCTCTCTTAACTGTACTTAACATTATCAATGTTTCTCACACTTAAGGCATTTTCTAGAAGCTTTGGAGACTGGCCAGATTCTCCCACTCCTAAAGAAACCTGTGTATACCCTGATGACCTCACCAATGCCTAGGCCCAGCACGCACCCGTCTTTCATCTGGAAGACCATTGAAAAAGCAGCCTATGTTCCACTCCAAAATCAGGTTAATGTTAACCATCTCCTGCACGACTACCACTTTGGCTTCAGATCACACTGCAGCATGGAGACCACCACCTTACACATTGTAAATGATGCCCTCTTGACCAAAGATAAAGACAACCTCTGCTCCCTGATATTGCTGGACCTCTCATCAGCATTCAAGATAGTTGACCATCCCATCATCATATGCACCCTCTAGTTGCGGATAGGATTCACTGACAATGTCTTCACTAGTTTCCCTCCTACCTTCCCAAACAACACCAGTTTGTTCAGATTGGCTCCTCCAGGTCACAACAGATCCATATCACATGTGGAGTCAACCAGGGTTTCATACTGTCTCCTGTAATCTTCACATTGAGCAGGTTGATGCTCTACTCACAAATAAAAGCATCAAGTTTCACCAATATGCTGATTGAAAGGCTACTCTGTTTTATCTAGGCCTGGATGTGCAGTGCTTAGCTGAAGCTCAACACAACCAAGACAGAATTCCTATTATTTGTCTTCAACCTCATAGTAGATACATGTCTCAGTGACATGAACTTTGACATCTTCAAGCTCCAACTCTCAGTGAACTCCAAATCACTTGGAGTCCAACCTCTCCCTGGACCTCACCCTGGACTCCAACCTCTCCTAAAGGAGCACACAAGAAAACACACAAAGATAGCCTGGTACCAGCTCTTTTGCCTACAATAAGTCAATCCATTTCTTCCAGAAAGCAACTGGGTGGCCTTAAAGCCCTTCTCCATGGTGTCCTAGACTGCACACTGGCACCCTTGGCGTATTCTACACACCACAGCACATCTGTTCCACGATCTGAAGAAATATGATCACATCACCCCCATCCTAATGGAACTCCACTGGCTCCCCATGCCAACCCGCACCTTCAAAACAAGTTGCATCATCATTTACAGTCACCACAACAAACACCTCTCTGATTTTGCAGACAAGCTCACTATTACTGGTGGCTCTCGCCAACAGCCAGAACACCATCAGACTGCAGCCTTGGGACCCTCACGGATGATTTGCAGCACTTTATGAATACTTGAGTGATTGAGCAAAAGAAGTGTAAGAAAGAGGAAACAAGACAGTAGGCCTTTTGTGTCTATGCACTTAGCACCTGGAACAACATTCCTGTGCTCAACAGGACCACTATGCTGCTCCAATGTAGGAAAGAAATGAAGATGCAACTCTTTATAGGAAACTACCTAACAATGCATTAACTGTCCAAAACTGAGCTGTCTCTCCTACTACTCCCTGACTTTAAGCTTACCTTTGACCATGTACAGCGCTCTCCTACCTTTTGGCCCGGTGCATGCTATAGCATACACATACATACCTAAGTAACCCTTAATTATTTATATGACAGTGAATGGAACCAAATACAACTGTAATCCAATCATATGACAGTTATATGCGACAAGTATACTTCATATGACAGTGAAAGAAAGTATGCAACCATTTTAGCTTCCTGGGTGACATATTAAATTCTGGAAACCAAACTCAAGCCACCCTTGTAGTTCCGTAGTTTGAGGGTCTGAGGTTCGGTGGTTCCGAACCCGTTCGATAAAGGTTGTTGGAAATAGACGATTTTGGTGTCAGCGGACCGCAAATCACGAGTGCGGTGTGTACGAGTGTTTTTGCCTTAATCGGTCAATGAGAACACTACGTATTCAGGGATTTCGTTTGAACCCTCGGGTTCCATTTTGTGGACGGCAGCCATTTTGTGTGGTTGCCCTCACATAGGCCGATGACTGCAGCCGAGCAAGTCCTTGGGACACGTACACCTTAGCTGACTTCTGAATGACCTGGCCGAACTGACTCCCTTGCCCGAGGCTGACCTCGCTGAGCCAGTTCCTTGTTAAGCAGATGGTCAGATAAAGATCAAAGAGCAGGATATTGCCGAATTTACAGTGCACTGCACCCACCTTTCTATCTCACTTCTCATCTGTTTCTGCTCCTTCCTTTACAACATAATCACTGATTTGGGTTAAGGTTTTATGATGGGTTTGTCCGGCCTGATCCGACAGGATATTGGAATGTGCTTGGTCATTTCTGGTGGGCTGGACAACAGAAAATGGGATTGTCGTCATGCGCTACTTTTTGAAATGTCACACTGTAATTGGTTAGTTTGTATGTAATCGATGCTACTTTGGAATGTGATTTTTGGCATAAAAGACCAATCTCTGCTCATTGAAATTGTGCAGTCTCTAGCGAACCACCCGTGTTGTGCTTCGTAGATCTCTGTTCCTGGTTGCAGCCAATAAACTTAGGTCTTTTACGTCATCGAGAAGTGTCCCGTGTCTCTGTTTGCCGAGGCAGGGGTATCCGAAGACTTTGAGCGTTTTCCCTGGCGCTGCTGGGTTCTAAAACCCGGTTCTTCCCCCTAGGCTATGCAGATGTGAGTACATGGTCATCAGCCTTGTTGTGGGGAATTCCTCTTCAAACTTTAACATTTTCAGCCTCCCAGAAGGTCAAGTTTCTTCAAAGATAAAGGGAAGTGTACTTTGTAACCTAAGGGTCAGTTTGCCCCAACTATCTCTTCAATGTGTGCGCCTGCAGATAAATGTATTGATTAGAAAGAGATGGCGGGTAATTTGAGTGCAGAAATTTTCAGATAGGGAGAGACGACTGTCTCTCACTCCCCCAGTTACTTTTGTGGCCAGTGTCTCTCCAAGAGGCTACCATGCGATAAGTGTTCCGATTATGCCTGCACTCAAACACACACAGACCACATACAGGTTCTACCTCTCAAGCCAGCAGATACGCACTATTTCTGTCAGCCTGTGTTTCACCCTATCCTCTCCAACCCCTCTCCATTAAATGTCTTCTGATCCCTCACTGCCTTTCCTGCACCTGACTTACCTCTTCTGCTCTTTCCTTCAATCCAGCAGGTCGAATGGTTGTGGCAGGCTGCCAATTGTGCAGTATCACTCCTCCATTCAGTAAGGTGCGAGCATTTTAGGGATCACCACTTCTATTTCATTTTCTGCGACCTGTACCAAGCTTTTCTATCATGTGTTCCTTCTTATCCCTGTGCCATAGACATAACATATACATATATACACAGGGTGGGACGAAATCAAGCAGCAAGAAATATATAATCATGTGGCATAATCCCATAATAATAACCCAATAATTATTTGATAGTATTACTTCATTATTTTGTCATTCTACACGTCAACACTGTCCGTGCAAACGTTTTACTTCATTAGCACGAGTTTAATACCCAAATATAGCAATAAGCTACTTAAAGGTGACCCATCAGCCTTTGCGGAGGGCTTTCCACTGCAAAGTAAAGTGTTGCTTCGTTTTTAGTAACTTTTGACCTGTTTGAGTTAGACACAATCATTTGTTCAAATCTGCAGATTATGCAACAGATGATAGATTACGTGGCAAACGCATATTTATGCAAACAACGCAGCGGCTGTGGAATCCCACAAGTACAACTGCCCTGCATAAGACACCATGCCTATTGTACCCACTGGCGCTGAAGTGCAGCAATGCGGTAGTTGTTGCAAGGTTAACAATCATGCAAACCTGTATATGAATAAAAGGTGTCTACACCAAAAACACTTTAGTGGTAGACTTAAATTACCATAAAAGCATAGTGTTGACCTTCAGGCTGGCAGTACGGATGTGGCTGGTTTGTTTATGCTCTCCATCCCATCTGCTCAGGATTGTACCCTCATCAGTAACAGGTCTGGTTACTCATATATACCTTTCACTCCTGTGCATATGTGCACGAACACGCTTGTATGCCGACAAGTGTGGGACAGGTGTGGCAGGAGACTTGTATATGGCATGTCAGTACAGTATAATGACTCCTGGAGCTAACTATCTGAGTTAAACACTGATAACACATAGGTTAGAAGAGGTGCATTTGAGATTGTTTTTCAAAACAGGGGATTTGCCTCAGAGTAGGTCTTGGGTTCTGCATTTCATAGCTTAGCTTCCTTAATTGAATGTGTAAGTAAATATGAGAGCATGTGTACGTATTTCTGGTGTTTGGGTACATGCGTGTTTGTTCAGTGTGATGTTATTGTTTTGGTGTCTGTCCGTATGCATGCCCTTTAGGTCCTATGCATGCCTATCCCTTATATATGGAGGCTTTTATCTGCCACCCAATCATGAATAATGCATGACTGTCCGTACATGTGATGCACTCTGCAAATCTACCCGTGTCACATACACATGTATGAGGATGTGGCCTAACGGCTAGAGCAGTCAACCTTGAAGCTGGGGAACTGGGCTCGAGTTACGGCAGGGACGCTGAATATCCTGTGATTCTGGGCATATCACTTAATCTCCCAATGCCTCACAAAATACATGTGTCCGTTTGTAACGGAACTGGTGCTCATGTAAAGCACTCTGATACTTTTGGGTCGAGTTTGTGCTATATAACCCCACCCCCCCCCCAAAAAATACATATACACGTGTGCGTCCAAACACACACGCAACTACACGTGCAGTGCATTCCATGGTGTTTGTGCTCTTGGAATACCCATGTGCAGAGATTCCAGTGAGTCGCATCTGGCTGATGTATGCTGTGTCCCCATATCTGCAAGTGTACTCTATTTATGTACCTCGCTCTCTCCTTCTCTCTCTCTCTCTATCCTGGGTTCTGTTCCGGTGACATTTTCAATTAAGACCCATACAAACCCCCACTAAATTCTATAAACAGCAACTCCAGGTTTAAATTGATAAAACCTGCTCTGCATGAAGCCATCTGGGCTCGCTCCAGACCGGACTGAGTGAGGCGGAAGCCAGCGAACAGGGTCCCCGAGAGGATGCTGAGCTACAACAGCAGCCACAAATACTATTATGAAGGAGGAGGCGATCTGGAAACGGGTTCACGGCACAAATCTCTTCTTTCAAAGCTATGCAATTCATTAAAAGACAAGAACATTTGACCTGTTCCTCAAAAAACCTCTCAAATACACAAGGTCCCCACAGGGCCCAGACCTCCCTCTAAGCCTGGCACACCATCAAACACAGAGAACAGGAGCCCTTCCTCCATACTCTGAACTCCAGTAGGATGCGGAGAATGAATGAATGAATAAGCACTAATAGAGCGTATAGCTACCCTGAGGCATCCCAGCTCAATCTACGGCAACGAACAGAGGAAAGCAACTTACTGGCTGTTGACTTGGAAAAACCAGGTTTTTAGGAGTTTTCGGAACGCTAAATGGTTAGACTCCCGGCCTACAACTTTTATTCAAACTCACTCAGATTCGCTAAGATATGGAGAACCTCTAACTCTTGGTCCAAAACTCTGAACACAGAACACAGAAAACCTAGAACTCTTTTCAAAGTAGCTCTGGGATCCAGTGAGGTGTGCACTGCCTGATATAAGTAAATGTTCATTTATTTGTCGGTGTCTTGCACGCTCCCAGGCATTCTGAGATTCCGCAGACAAGGGAACTGAGGCATCAAGAGACAAAGAGGTTTTGATCAGAATCACAAATTACAGTCAAGTGGTAGAATTTTGCGTAAAATCACGGATCCTGCTAATCCCAAATCAACACTTCAGCCTAAAACAATTTTTCAGAGGCACTGAAACCAATTAGGATCTGGAAAACCCGGATCTATTCCTTTAAAGAGCTGAAATGAAAAATGCAGATGCTTTAGAACTCTAGCCACGCTGATTAAATGTAAAAGGGCTGTGCCGAGAACCCTCCTTCCAAACTTTAGAAAAGCATACATTTTGTAAGGTATAACCATTCCAGAGCCTTCTCTTTACAAACAAACTTGTTTTTACATCCCATTCAAACGAGCCAGATTGGCTGGTGGTGCATTCTCTGTTCTAGCCCCTTCTCTGAAGAAGGATTTGACCTTTGAACTTTGATTCACTACTTCTCACCTTTTCTTCCCAAAAAAATTGTTCAAAATACACTTGTTTCATTCATAAAGGCCTGTCCTCTCAGATGTCTTATCCCTAGTGCCAGCGGATCTTCTTGAGGTGACAATGCACTCTATGAGACCCTTCGAACACAGCATAACATAACAAAACATAGCATGACATGACACAACATAACATAGCACAGCGGAACAAGTTTGAAAGGATTGTACAAAACTTGGAGAAAAGCAGAGAGAATTGTGAGGAAAAGTCTTCTTGAGATGTGCACTTGAGTAAATGCAGAAGATCTCATTAGGATCTGCATCTCGTCACGAGATACACATGCATCTCATCATGACATGAGCCTACCCAATGTTATGTTATGTTATGCTATTAACACTTATAGAGCGCGATTACCCTTAGGTGTCCTGGAGCTAAGCATTGGTCTCCTGCAGTTATCCGAGAGTATCATTGTGAAAAAAGACTCGTCTTCAGGCTCTTACGAAACATGAGGAGATTTGGAGCGTCTTTTAAAGTCAATGGTATATCATTCCAGGCTCTTGAGGCACAATAAATAAAGCTGCTACCTCCCCAGTTAAGTCTTCTTATCCTGGGAGTTTGTGTTAGTTTGGCACTGGTAGATCTCAATGTCTTCTTAGTCACATACCGTTGGAACTTATGCCCAAGGAATTCTGGACCAGTACCTCTGGCAGCCTTATAGACTATGCACAGCGCCTTTGTTTTATGGGAAGCCAATGTAGCTTCCTAAACTCACCTTTGACAGAGGCCTATTTGGGGGTCCCGGACAGCAACCTGGCAGCTGCATTCTGAACTAACTGAAGCCTATGCATCTGACATTTCTGTAAATTCTGGTATAGACTATTATAGTAGTCCAGCCGTGAAGTAATCAGAGCCATGACCACTGTCTTCAGGCTGTTCTCTGTGAGAAAGAACTTTATTTTCCTTATGATTCTAAGAATCATAAAGCAGGCTGAGGTCACCTGGCTGATCTGGGCCCACATGATAAGCCTATCATCCACCATTACCCCCACATTTTTGGCTTTCTTGGTTGGTGTGGGGCAAAGCCCTAGTTCTGGCCACCATTCTGGTGTCCACACCAGAGGATTGTTCCCAAACTTTAACACCTCAGTTTTGCTGGAGTTAAGCTTCAAACAGCTGGATGTCATCCAACGAGATATGGCACTCATACAACCATGAACGTTCTCTCCGGCCTTTTGCCATCAGAGCCCGTCCCGGCCGCGTGGCTCCTTCTGGGTGTCTGATCCCATGATGCCTCCGGGTTTCTTCCTGTTCCACGACTCTCTATGGAAGGCTGCCTCTGCTCGCCTTGTCTCTGTGCAGCAGAGTGATCTATTCCACTGAATGAGTCTCATGACACGTCTGGCCGCAGCAAAGCACTGTATGTCGGGTCTGCAGATGCTGTAAATCCCAGCTCAACACATTGACACGTGTGAGATCTTGGGTAAATTGCTGCCTTCCTGTGTTTACTCAGGTGCACTTCAGGCTTGTTTAGATACATGATTAGACACATCAGAAAGGCATCTGTTTCTGCGCACAAGTGGTCACTAGCCAATACATGGTTTCGTCCTAATGTTAGCCCAGTGCCTTCTTGGTCCTGTTTACCGGGCCCGCCGTAGATTTCTGCCCACAGTTGCCACCTGCGCCCTGGTCAGCGCAGTTCCCTCCTTTCCGCGCCTTGCAGTTTCAAACCTTGGCTCCGCCGGTTTCCGCCCGTCAGACACGGAACAAGCCAGAGGTCTGTGCGTTTGAGGGAAAGTAAACACATGAGCGCTGGTCTATTAATAGGCCGGTTCACTATGGACAGATTGTTAGGGGAGCCAGACGCCCCCGCGCCTCGGAAGGGAGGGCCTCTCCGAAAGAGCGGGAGAGAAGGGAAAAGGTGTCTCAGCTCACCGCAGCCCGGGCTGGGAGGCGACCACGCCCCGAGTCTGAAAGGTGAGCCCACGGCTGGTCGACAGTTTGACGTGCGTAGCGATTACTCATGAACCCCAATCAACGGTTTCATTCTAAAGTCAATCACTCCCATATGCCGGCATGGCTGCACTGTGCTCCAGTGACAAAGATCCTGGCTACGCGCGTGTAGGCTCAGCTCATGCCTGCCAATTCCAAGGTAGAGCTGGCCTTTGCTCAGACAGCGGCTTGGACGAAAACTCAATATGGCGCCCTCCCCCCGCCTGTCATCCTTAATTGTAATTGTGTCGAGAAAATGAGAGGGTTAGGGGGTAGGTGAGAGCGGGACAAGACAAATTACAAAACCTGACTCCAGACAGTGTTTGGTTCACTTCTCTTTAGAGCCAGGTTGAAGGGAGGCTGCAGCAGGCTGACCCCGAGCCCCTCTGAAGGTCTGCGCCCTGGGCGTGGGCCCAGCTCGCCCATGGCAGAGCCGGTACTGCATGCTGGGTGGCACTTCGGCAGTTTGTCATTAGTAGGGTGGGGCAAAGGTAAAATATTTATCTAAGAAGCAGGCACATTTGGAATATTTACATCAGTGGAGCCAGGAGTATGTTTCCAAATTCACCTGCATGAAGTTTTGCGATTTGCAGCCTGTGTATCTTGGCTGCTTTCCAGGCACTGGATGTCCAGACCGGGGACGGCGGACATCCTATGGCATAGAAACACCATTATGGTATAGGGAACCGGGGCAGGCAGTGGGGCTGCAGCTCATGTGTGGGTGGTCTGGATCTCTTGGGGTGGTGGACCAGGGGCACAGAAAAGGGACTTTGCTAGAGAAGAAGGTTGGGCCAGACACTACTGCCAATTCTGTAAAGCCGGACCTGTTAAAACTAAAACCACTGAGGAAGAGGCTTCTGAAATGTCAATCCAGAGATCCTCCAATTGTAACAATTGACACAGACGACTGTTAGCACCAAAGCCCGAAACATCTTCTCAACACTTCTCTCAAATGCTGCCTTGAAGAAAACTCATATCAACATGCATGCCTTGAAAGATTTCAATACACAGCCACGCTTTAAGAAATGCCCGAATCGAGAAACTTCTCAAAGTGCAGCCATGGATATTGGGGCCACGGGTAATAGGACACAATGTGGTAGTGTTATATAGTACCCTAGAACAAAACACAGACAAAAATGGGTAAACAATAACTGCAGCATATCACACCAATGAAATCCCAAAACGAAATGAAGAGAATCACACAAAAAATACTGTCAATAGGCACCTCAAAGCATATGCAAAGTAACTAAGCTCTCAAGAATGTCAGCCCACGGAAACTTCAAAATATTATACGAAGATAAATATACAGACCAGTGTACCAGCCAAAGGCACTCTAAATACTACACAGAGAGTTGAAAAGATCCCCAAAATACAAGCTTGGATACCCGTAAGTATTCCTCAAATAAAATGAGACTCCCAGTACACTATCCCATGGTGACTCGTAATTCCTATAAAGAAAGCAAAATGCTCCCTAGTACACCAGCCCGGGGTACCACTCAATACTACAGCAAGAAAATCTACCAAGTATATCAGCTTGGTGACACAGCTAAATATTACACAGAGAAAAAGGAAAGTCCTTAGGACTACAACTCAGGGGCTTCACTAAATACTACAGAGTTATAAGGGCCTCCCCTAGTCTCCCTAGTACAGAAGCCTTGGTATACCACTCAATACTACACACAAAGATGGAATCTCCCAAGTAAACCATTCCAGGATACTACTAAATATTACACAGAGAGAAGCAAGCTTCCAAGTATACCAGCCCAGGGTACTACTAAATATTACACAGAGAGAAGCAAGCTTCCAAGTATACCAGCCCAGGATACTACTAAATATTACACAGAGAGAAGCAAGCTTACAAGTATACCAGCCCAGGATACTACTAAATATTACACAGAGAGAAGCAAGCTTACAAGTATACCAGCCCAGGATACTACTAAATATTACACAGAGAGAAGCAAGCTTACAAGTATACCAGCCCCTTGTACTACTAAATATTACACAGAGAGAAGCAAGCTTCCAAGTATACCAGCCCAGGGTATTACTAAATATTACACAGAGAGTAGCAAGCTTCCAAGTATACCAGCCCAGGGTACTACTAAATATTACACAGAGCGAAGTACGCTTCCAAGTATACCAGCCAGGGTATTACTAAATATTACACAGAGAGAAGCAAGCTTCCAAGTATACCAGCCCATGGTATTACTAAATATTACACAGAGAGAAGCAAGCTTCTAAGTATACCAGCCCATGGTATTACTAAATATTACACAGAGAGAAAGAAGCTGCCAAATACACCATCCCAGGGTACTACTAAATATTACAAACAGAGAAGGATGCTCCCAAGTATACCAGCTAGGGACACAGCTAAATATTACATACAGAGCAGGAAGCTCCCAAGTAGACCAGCTAGGGCCACAACTAAATATTACAGAGACAGAAGCAAACTTCCAAGTATACCTTCACAGGGACACGACTAAATATTACAGAGAGACGGAAGCGCCCAAGTATACCAGCCCAGGGACACAACTAAATAGTAGACAGAGAGAAGGAACCTCCAAGTATACCAGCCTAGGGCCACAACTAAATATAACACAGAGAGAAGGAAGCTCCAAGTATACCAGCCCAGGGTACTACTAAATATTACACAGAGCGAAGTACGCTTCCAAGTATACCAGCCCAGGGTACTACTAAATATTACACAGAGTGAAGTACGCTTCCAAGTATACCAGCCCAGGGTATTACTAAATATTACACACAGAGAAGGAAGCTCCAAGTATACCAGCCCAGGGTACTACTAAATATTACACAGAGCGAAGTACGCTTCCAAGTATACCAGCCCAGGGTACTACTAAATATTACACAGAGCGAAGTACGCTTCCAAGTACACCAGCCCAGGGTACTACTAAATATTACACACAGAGAAGGAAGCTCCAAGTATACCAGCCCAGGGTACTACTAAATATTACACAGAGCGAAGTACGCTTCCAAGTATACCAGCCCAGGGTACTACTAAATATTACACAGAGCGAAGTACGCTTCCAAGTACACCAGCCAGGGTATTACTAAATATTACACTGAGAGAAGGAAGCTCCAAGTATACCAGCCTAGGGACACAACTAAATATTACACAGAGAGAAGGAAGCTCCCAAGTATACCAGCCTAGGGACAGAACTAAACATTACAGAGAGAAGGAAGCTCCCAAGTACTCCAGCCTAGGGTACTACTAAATATTACAGAGAGAAGGAAGCCCCCAAGTATACCAGCCTAGGGACACAACTAAATATTACACAGAGAGAAGGAAGCTCCAAGTATTCCAGCCCAGGGTACTACTAAATATTACAGAGAGAAGGAAGGTCCATAGTACTCTAGCACATGCACACCAATACATACTACATGGAGAGAAGGAACCCACATATCTTACCTGCTCGGAGAAACTACATAGATAGAAGGACGGTCCCTAGTATATTAGCAGTGGGACACGACTGAATATTACAAAGGCAGAAGGATGCTTACAAGTATACCAGTCAAGGAACATTACTAAAGATTGCTGAGAGAAGGAAGCCTCTAAGTACTCCACTTAAGGGGTATAACTATATAACAACGAGAGCATTACCTCCCCATTATTCCATATCTTCGATACCTTTAATTACTACATACACACAGGAGGTACACCGGCCGATGGAACACTGTAATTATCACGCAAAAAGAAAGACGCTTCTTAGTATGTTTGCGCTGGGCACAAGCAAAACACTGCTAAATAGTACAGAGAGCAGTTAAGCTTCCCAATATGCCAACACTTTGATACCCATAATTACCACACAGAGAGATAGATGGTCAATATCATCCCAGGGAGGCTACTAAACAGTACACCCAGCTAAGTAATCTGCCCAACGTACCAGAACACCCAGCTAGGTAATCTGCCCAACGTACCAGTACATCCATCTAGGTAATCTGCCCAACGTACCAGTACACCTAGCTAGGTAATCTGCCCAACGTACCAGTACACCGAGCTTGGTAATCTGCCCAACGTACCAGTACACCCAGCTAGATAATCTACCCAAGGTACCAGTACATTCAGCTAGGTAATCTGCCCAACATACCAGTACACCCAGCTAGGTAATATGCCTAAAATACCAGTACACCCAGCTAGGTAATCTTCCCAACGTACCAGTACACCTAGCTAGGTAATCTGCCCAACGTACCAGTACACCGAGCTTGGTAATCTGCCCAACGTACCAGTACACCCAGCTAGATAATCTACCCAAGGTACCAGTACATTCAGCTAGGTAATCTGCCCAACATACCAGTACACCCAGCTAGGTAATATGCCTAAAATACCAGTACACCCAGCTAGGTAATCTTCCCAACGTACCAGTACACAGAGTTTGATAATCTGCCCAACGTACCAGTACACCCAGCTAGGTAATCTGCCCAACGTACCAGTACACCCAGCTAGGTAATCTTCCCAACGTACCAGTACACCTAGCTAGGTAATCTGCCCAACGTACCAGTACACCCAGCTAGGTAATCTGCCCAACGTACCAGTACACCCAGCTAGGTAATCTACCCAGCGTTCCGGCACTTAGATGGCGCTAAATACTCCATAGCAACACACACCTTTAAAAGAAAGAACCTCTCAGGACACAAACGGAAGCGTCCTCCTCTCTGTGTGGTACATACCACACAGAGAGGACGCTTAACTTTTTTGGAGCCTATGACACCCCTCAATACTACACTCTTCCTCTGTGATTTTCCCTGCTATAACAAAAAAAGCACTGGCTGCGTTGTAGCACTTTTTCCCCCATTCTTTCTGCTGCCTGTGTTGCCCTTCAGCACACTCTCCCTCCATATTCCCTCCCATCTCGCCCTCTCTCCTACCAGCAATAAAAAAGTGTTATGACATGTCCACCACTGCCCACATCATAGTGCTTTTTTCTAACCTTTCAGCCATACTGCAGTGCAGCCACACTAACTAAAAACAGTGACAAACCTAATACCTTGAGTAGGCGAGACCTATTGGCTTTGCCAAGACTTGTTTTTAGAAAGGCAGCCCTCTACACTATGTGTGCACAAGATGTGGGTCTATATCCTATACATTACATTTGGCCCTGCTGTGATTAGGGTGACTGATCATGGAAGGCAATGTAGAGCTTTTGGGGAGCATTGCATTGACATGTGTCTTGTGGTGGTTGTGCAGAAGTGCCAATATTACTGATTACTTTCAGTGATTCAGGCATCAGGGTTGAATCCTTCAGGTCGTCAATTGTGGTTGTAGGTACTTCAGTAGACGGGCCTCCTCCAGTGGTGGTAACTTCTTTCATGACAGTGTCTATACTTCCTTTCCTCCTGCCCTGAGGTCATACCAATGCTTCCTGATCTCTTCAGTGCTTCGCTGTGTGACAGCAACTTCATTGATGTCTTCTAACAGGGCTTGGCAAATGTTCCTTTTGGTGCCATATGCAGAGCAATGGACTGCTTGCCGACTATGTTTAGTAATCCTTTGGAAGTATTTCCAAATCCCTAACTGAAAGTTCCGGTTTCGGCTTTCCGCCTCCATCCTCTCTCAGCGTATTATGGCGTTCCATGTTTGCAATGGCGCTCACAGCTGCAGTAGACCTTTTCTCTCTGCTCTTCAGGCCAACAATGACCTGGGACAAGAATAACCAGATGTGATGTCATTACTTCCAAAACGAAATCTGCAATTTGCGACTGGAGATTTGAAGGTTCTTAATCATGAAAAATCAACTCTAGAGAATCACAATTTTAAGAAAGCGACCCCAGAGGAATTGCAAACTGGTCACGAGGAGGCATCATGCATGTGAATTGCGATTCAGTATTTTTTGCAATTAAAGAATCACAACTTTGTTCGTAGATCGAGCCCGACATGCAGTTAAACACATCCCGAGTTGGCCACAGACATCGTGAGTCTTTTAATTTTAGTTAATGGTTAGGCTGCAGATCTGGCATAAAATGATCAGAGCTCTCAACGGGCATGATCTTCGAAGCAAGGTCAACCGCAAGCATTCTGTGGAACTCTTGCCCAGTGTGTCACTGTTGAGAGACCTCATGTCTAGTGAACAAGATGTTCCTTCTCGTAGCCAGCAATTCTCTGGTTTGCCAAGCGTCAGAGGATAGAGGATTTGAGATCACATGAAGACTTTACGTTTCCAGAACTTTGGGCTACAGAATGCACAATTATTCTCATACCACAGGTGGACCAAATTATAGGAATACCGTAAGATCTCCTAATAAAGATATTTTTATCCAACCATTGAACTACCCTATTTAAAAGTGACAAGATCCCCTTATAAAAATATTTATATGCCACAGTGGACTAAGCTATGGGAGATCTTGCAAATCTGCTGCATTGCTGGATTTTCTGGTGAACATCTGTGGCTGGGACCAATGTGACAGTCTCAGCTCAGACCCGTAGACATGCATGAAAACTTGCAAGTTTTCCAACAGACCGCTGAGACACGGTAACAGGGCCTAGTCACTAACAAAATCAATTCAAGAGGCAACAGTATAGACTGTGGCTCAATTGTGATTGGGTCTACCCTTAACTTTTGCCCTATCAAAGACCGTAGCATCTTAGAAAATATCCTGATTTGCCTATGGGATGTGCATGCCACTGTATACCTTCTGGCTGCCACCAGCAAAATGAATTGAGAATGTTACAGTGCCAACAACATCTCAACCTGCTTAGCATTCTGGGTAAGTGGATTAAAATGACCAATTGGAATAAATTGACACCTTCTTACGGTAATGTAAATAAACACCCAAAAAGGTTCAAAGAAATCACACAAGGACCAGTAGAAAAGAAGCTTTGCTTGGAGGGACCGATCAATTGTGTTTAATTAATTAGAAACTCTTATCTGGCAGTGGGTACTTTGAATCCTGACATCTGAATATAAGGATCCCACTAAAATCAAGCAGGTTTGATACTGGTAGCAGCCTGTGGTGGTGCCTGAAGGCTCAATCCAGCCAAGTTCCAGCATGCACTGATGTGGTAGAGCAGGGGTGCCCACCCAAAGTCAAGGTTGGACAGATCCATATTAGAACTACAGGATCCCCACATATGATCCGTCCACAAACAATTGATTGAACTGGACCGAATTTACATACATACTCTTTGGTTATCCTGAAATTTCCCTGCTTGAACCTAGGTTAGCCAGACCTGTGATAGATGAAGCCTATTGCTGGAAATCAGGAGTCTTTGTTACAAGGAGGAGTGCTAGCATAACTAGCTATTTGCTAAGGCATATTTATGAGCCCCTTGGGCTGCCAGGGAGTCACTCTTTGTGATCCGCCAGTGGCACAAACTACAAAAGCATATGCATACGGTCAAGCCAAGCCGCTTTGAATAGCTTTGAATGGCCTCATAGATATGAAGTAAGGCAAGGCAGTGCAAATTGCTGTGTTTTCTTAATCTGCATTAGGGAGGCGCTACATGGGCTTTGCAGTGGGTTTTCCACATGACACCGATGGATGTTGATGCTTTCCTGATTTACTAAACCGTGTTAACATGGGGATGCCTCGAAACCTTACACCTCCCCAGGAGAGGCGCAACAAGGAGAAATAACTTAATTTCTTCTTGTTTTTCCTCTTTGAATGAGTGCTTCACTTTGCAGCACACATTGTAAGAGTAAAAAGCCTCCCAGATTGTTTATGTGCAGGAAGGTGTACTTCCTGCACAAAACAATCCTGCCGACAACACAGTACCCTTGCACCATGGTGCAAGGCTGATTGCATTGGTGCTAGGCTGCCAAAACTGCGCCAGTGCAGGGGGAAGGACAGGGATGCCCCACAGTGGATAAATACGGTGCATTCCTGCCTTTTCAGTTTGGCGTAGGGCAGAGCAGCAAGGTGACTTGCTGCGCTGCCCACGCCAAATCCCCATAAATGAGGCCCTAAGCAGCAGGCTGAGTCTCCTTTACATCCCAACTAAAGGCTACCCGGGCTTCATGGAGATTTCTTCTATTCTGTTATTTGCGCTTTGGAATATAGTTTTCCCTGTCAACCGGTATACTTCCCTGCAAGGACTAGTTGGTTAAAAAAATGCATTAACTGTTGACTCACAAGCTAAGATTTAAAACATTTTTCTTCTGACTTTGAAACTGGGACAGTTCTGGCAATATATTTTTCCTTGAAAGAACTTAAAACTCATGATTTGTATATAAAAACCAACGTTGAGAAAACTTTGTGAACTAGAAGTTGAAACAGCAGCAGCTGCTGCCAATAAAGAGTGGTGGGGCAGCGCTGGGGGGGCATTAATGTTTCAAAAAGCACTTACCTGCAACTGTCTCTCCCGGCTGCCACATTCTTGCTCCTTCACAGCTTCTTTGTTTCTGCACAGGCTCCCCACCCAATCCAGATGCTGCTCTCATTCTATACCAAGCATGAGAGAAGCGCTGGGATTGGCCTGAGAGGGCTGGTCTGATGCTTGCTCAGGCACAGGGGGCCAGTGCCTTTTCTCTACCCGGCTGTGCAACACAGCTGGGTTGGAGAAATCTAAGTGTGCATGTCGGTTTGGTCGGCAAGACGGCCGGCCAAATCGACATGCTCACCTCTCCTCCCTTCTGCTCTCCATTGAGGTTAGTCCCACCCTAACCTCGGCAGACTCTGCGGCCTCGGCTCACAGTGAACAATAAAATTATAATAAAAGGGTTTTAGTATCATTTTATTTTTCATATGCTGGCCCTGATCAGTGGGGAGACGCTCCTTTGCCATTACGGAGGCGCCACGGCTAAGTTGCAATCGTAGTATTCGTGAGAATTATGGAAGGTCACACTGTGAAAACTTGACAAATTTGCACATGTTTAATATACTTATATCATGGTAGTCATGAATGTTATTACATAGATAATAACTGTGCTGTGCTCCAAGTTTGGCGAAGTCAGATATAGATGACATGTTTTATTATACAGGGCCGACTTTAAACATGTTCTTATTGATGAGTTGGGACTTTCGCCATAGCGAAAGGAGGGGATTTGCCCAGGATCAGACCATCTAAGCAAGAGCTGAGGCCAAGATTGAAACCCCAGGTTTTTCCTTTCCTCAGTCTGCATACAATTTAGCCACAACCTCTCCCATAAATCCCATAAAACAATGACTAAATAACTACAGTTTGAAATTAAACAAAGTTTAGCGGGGTCGCTCCAAATCCCGTCACTTTGGGACATGCCTTGGGTGTTCCTCTGGTCACATCTCGGCCCCATCACTCCCCCTTTGGATGCCCCAGTCTGGGATATTCTGGGACCGGATGTGAAGGCCCGCTCACTTGCCAGCGGGATCTCTTCTTCCGGGTCGGATGGTCATGGGAGTCTATTTCTTAGGCAGCTCTCACACTCTACGCGGCACTAACACTTAAAGATGCATTTAGCTCCCCTTCTAAACATCTCCTTTTTTAATTCAGAGTCTAATTCCTTGCAGATGGAAACTGCGCTGACTCATTAACCAAAGAAAATGCAGTTCTCTAAAGTGGCTCCAACTCAGCCCCAGCCCTGAAGGAAACCCGGATGCTGCATTGCGGGCAGCGGACTTAAGGGGACCATGGCGAGTAAGTAGGGCAGAGACAACGTGCTCACTAGATCCAGTGCATCACATGTGCAGAGGAATAGGTGCCTGGTCCAAACTTTTAATCAGAATTCCACGCTAATCTCTACTGAAGGCCAGGGCACCATACAGGAGGCTGCGTAGTCTTTAAGTATGGGCGGAAAATTCGTTCAGCTCGCCGAATTTGCGAATTTTTGGCAATTTCACGATCCGCGAATCGCGCAAAATTGCCCAAAAATCCGCAATTTGCCAGTTGGCGATTTTTTTTTTCTTGTTCGCGCTTCAAAAATACAATTTCGCTCGCGCGGCATTGACTTACCATTATTCTGCGTTCGCTGATGAGTTTTCCTCACTGTTCGCGTGCGCTGCGAGATTTTGGTAGCTGGCCGAGCGACGCTGCGATCGCGAACACGTCATTGCGACCCGAAACAGGAAATTGCGAACGCGAACACGTCATTGCGACCCGAAACAGGGAAAAGGCATCGCGAGCAGGATGGTTAAGTGGAAACAACATGTTCGCGACCGTTGCAACCGCATGTACTAGTTCTCTTTCCTGAACTGGTAAAAAAAATCTCGCGAACTCGCAAAATAAAAAATCGCAAGCTTGTGGAATTTGTCGGATTTTTGCGAATCGCGATTACAAATTCACGCGAATTCGCAAATTCCGCCCATGCTTAGTAGTCTTGTTTCCATCTCGTGCCTCTTTTATCCACCACCAGACACTCCCTGCCTCTTTGGTTCATTCTTTCGTACCTGCTTTCTTTCATTGTCGCCAGTGCTTGAATTGGAAAAATAGAATTACAGGTACCGTGCCACAGAGTACCTGCTTGTTTCTGAGAAGTCCCTGAACTTTCCAATTAAAAGTACTACGTCACTCTTCAAAAGTGCAGGTACTCTCCCTCTCAAATGAATAAGTTCTGATACTCAGTACCGGCCCATTTAAAGCACTAATTGTTGCTGTTTTTATGTATGTCTCTCCCTTGTTCCAGGGGCGGCTCCTGAGAAAAATAAACTGGTGAAGCAACGCGGAGGGGAGCGGGAGAAGGCAAATAAAAATAATTTAAAAAACTCTTCACTCTGCCGCTCCTGCTGCCAGCCGCCTCAGTGAAGAATCAGGGGTAGGTAAAGCGCAACTACTCACCCCTGCGGGTGTCTCAAGGCGCTGGGGAGGATGGGGGGGGCAGAGAGGGGGTAAGTATGAGGAAGTCCATGGGCCCCTCCCATCCAATCCTGACGCTGCTCTTAGCATGAAAGCAGCACCAGGAGTGGCGTGAGCGGCCTGGTTAGGCACTCAGTAAATGGCTGGTAGCCTTTGCTGTTTCTCCACTTGGCTGTACAATACTGCTCGGGTTGGAGAAATCAAAGTGCGCAAGATGGTTTGGACGACCTAAGACGCCATGCGAACTTCGAGTGCCCAACAGCTCCTCCTCCCCGGCTGGCTGGCACTCAGGATGCCTGCCCTGCCCAGCATTGGCTGCCAGAGAAAAATAAAACGATAATAAAATTCTTTTATTACCGTTTTATTTTTCTTCTGCAGTGAGTGGAGCGATGCTCCTCCACCATTGCAGGGGAGCCTCCGCTGCCTCCTTCTTTTCCCCTTCTGTATTTTTCTCTCTGTTGCTCTACGTCAAAGTCTGTTGAGGGAAAAAAAAGTGCTGGTCTTCAAAAATGTGTGCCAGTGGGCCCCACCTGCAATCACCATTTCAAATTAAGCACAGACTATATCAGACATTTAGCTCCTGCTAAGCGTGTGCAGTTTATGTAGCTAAACCAACTAATAACTTGTTGCCCTACCCTTCTTGTAGTTGACATCACTCAGCCAGAGGCAAAGGATGAACGTAAACAAACTCACCTGTCATACATAGAGGTGTCCGTTTACCTTACTTACCCAAGAGAAACAAGGAACATGGAAGCTGAACTCCACAATGACCTCTGGTGAGGCCTGAATGAGCTAGGAGTCTATGCTTTTTCCCCACACTTAGATCTGTTTAATAAACAGGTGACTGTCACCTTCACAGCGCTTACGCTGCACCAGTGCTTAATTTGAGCCGGTGTTTTCTAGTGCTCGGCACTGGCACTTAATTATCAACACCGGTACCTACAACACTAGGTGGTGCTGTTTTCTTAATTCAATATACATAAAGAATGACTAATACCTGCTGCCAAAGTCATTCTTTTAACTTTGGGGTCCTGAAATTGTCAGAATTGTAAAGCGTGTAGGAGTGTGGCGCATTAGTTTTGCTGTTACGGTAATTGACAGCGGCAATGGGCAGTGTAAGCAGAAGTGGCCGGCTGACAATAGCCCTGGCACTTATATTTTTTTACGACGTAAGCACTGCGCTGCACCCATGGGCCTTTTGTAATAGTAAGTTGATGCAATGCTTTGTGTTGCTTTGCGGCAGGCGAGCAAGCGTGCAAAAGGTTAACTAATACCCCAAAGAGTCTGTGCTTTTCACCAACTGTTCCAAATGGGACAATTGGGCATGGAGTGTGTTTCTTCAGCATCTAGTGGTGATTACATGTGCATGGAGTCTGTGCAGATCTCTCAGCCCTAAAGGCACATGGGTTAATGAAATCCTTCCACTATAGTATGAGGATATTACAAGTTACCAACGAGAAGAATCTCAGCTGTGGAAATCGAGATACCAGAATGCATCGAGTCAATTGAAGTCGTTTAATATGTCATTTCCCATAAGCGGTTGTAGTTCAGAGCTACTGCTGCGCAGGCAGATTTCTTCTCTCGTGTAATGAATTCCAGCAGTGTAATAAATAGACTAAATGCCACAAATGCCTCTGCATAAGCTAATGCTGTTCGTTTTCATAAAAAATGCCCCGAAGAAAAAGCTGAAAAGACACACCCCTTTCATTGTTTGTACAGTATTTGCCCTCGATCATTTGACACGCTAGGTCTGGCAACAGGCAAGTCACAAGTCAACTGTAAAAAAGTGTTACAGTAGAGCAGCTGCATCGTTTTCTTATTACAGGTAAATAGTGAGGCCACAACTAGACTTTTAAAAGACAATGTCAGACAAATTGTTATTTCGTTATGACAGGCGTCCATGTATTAAGACAGGATTTGTGTGGAAGTTCAAGGGTTTTCTAGAGTTATTTAAAGGGGCATTGGGTAAGTACTGTGTTGTGTTACCCAGGCCCAGAGCTATTAAAAAAGAGTTGATAGAATCCTTTCATTCCTAGATATTTTATTGTCATTGTTTTTATATAGCGTTTACTACCCCGGACGAGGCTCCGAAGCGCGTTTGGGCAAGTAGCACGCTGCATAGATTCCATACTTTTCCATCATGGCTAGGAACGTTTGAACGGACACGGAGTGTGTAATTGTCATCCACCGCAACAACTGATTGGATGAACAATGAGTCTGTTCTTTTATCTAATAACTCGTGATAATTAAGCAGAGACCCAGCATGAGTCACTAATAAACTGCCATGAAGTCATAGTTTTATCTCATTTCAAGAGCGGTTTAAATGGGTTGTAGGAATGACTCATTTCTGACCAGCAGAGATGTTCCAATGGCCAGGGACTCTGTCCTTTTCTGTCACTTTCAAGATGTTTTACAGGACATGTGGACTGTATTGTTCGCTTCCTTTCGGAGATGTTTCAATAAACATGGAATCTGTACTTTTGTTTCACCCTCGGGGGTGCATGCACTTTTTCCTCGGTAGAAGGATGTGCGCTTCTCCCAAGTGGCTATAATTACTGAATCAGGTTGGACCGGGTACTCTACTCTGGTATCAAAGTTGATGCCTAACAGATAGAGGGCCTTTATTATTACATTTCTTGTGGGTCAACCGCATCGGTATTCCAGTACAGAGCTGCAAATATCGTGTGATACAGTAATTCCAGAGTGTAATATTCCTGGACCATTCTGCGTCTTTCACTCAGAATGAGGAATAATCTTGATAAGCAGAACACCAAGTCGCATGGGGGTTTTATCCGTTCTGATGTTGTTTTTCCCATGCAGATGTCAATGGCCTTTTTTTCTGGTGATACCTGGAAAAGAGCGGACGTGCAGTGATCCCGACTGAGTTGGAAACAACCTGTTTACTAACAAGCCCTAACTACTGTATTTCTCCAAATGTGTGCGATAGTGTCTGTACATTTCCGTGCACTGTGAATAGGATAGTGCCAGAATGGAGGGTAAACTGTTCTCTCTTATAGAAACCAGCTAAAGGGCTGGTATACAATGTGTACCTTCCTCTCTCTTTCAAAGATGGCTGAATGCGCGTCAGCGCTTTACTGTTCTCTCACTCTCAAATTCAATGACGACCGCATGGGCTTTGCTCTCACTTTTAGACCTGAGCACTTCTAAACAGAGTCCAATGAGAGAGGATAAAGAAAATGAACACCCCTCTGTCCCTGAAGTCCTAAAGGCAATGCTACTGGAACTATGCAGCCTGAGAGGGCGAAAAGATGTGACTGCAATGAGTAAATTAAGCGGCAAGAACAGGTAAATTATGCATAATAAATTATTTTGTGATTTTCAAACTTATTTAACATTGTCTGGACATTAGTATCAACTCATTATTAACAGATTAAAACCAAAATATTGCAATAAGTAAAAAAAAAACGAACTAGTCAACCCTTGGAAAAAGCCTTTCACTGCGCTGCAATGCGTTTAGCTGCATTTTTAGTAACTTATGAACTTTTGAGGTAGAAACAATTTTTTTTTTTGTTAAATCTAATTCCAGTGACCCTGCTTAATGGTGACCTGTCTAATAAAAGGGCCAAAGTATGGAGAAACGTCTAAATGTCTCTTTGAAGATTCTGACAGTATCCCTCTACAGAGAAATCAGTGACTGAATGGTCAAAGAGTCCATGTTTCTCAGATCTCAAGTCAAGTCAAGTTAAAATGATCCCTTCAGACAGAGACCAAGGAGTAATCTTTCCTTTGCCATGAGATAATCTTACCAAACCAAAGGCCTTAGGCCCCCAGTGGAGTAATGAGCTATAGAATTCACAGCTAGTGTCTATAACACTTCCAACCTCATTATCCCCCTTTTCAAGGTTGAGAGTTGTTTATTTGATCGCTGACCCACGATTGCTTTTTCCAATATCTAATGTCTCTTCCGATGGTAAAAAGTAGCTGTTTTTTAACCTATCTAGAATGTGTGGTTTAATCGTATAAGCAATCCTATAACGCTATCCTATAATGCTCCGGTAATGTATAAACCATGCAGATACTATTTTTCAAATTCAAGATAAAAGTTTGGGTCGTTTCACGAAACAATCAAATGAAACAGAAAACGTAACTTTCAATGCCAAAGTAATCACAATAAAAAAATGAAATAACCTCGAATTTCAGTCCAAAAGAAAAATGCATTGTGCGGTTTTCATTAATTTTTGGCAATCCCCATGTCTATTGGATGTTAACCAAATACTGCATCTGGCTTTCCCGGAGATCTCTTCTAAGAAGGGTAGTAGTTTATGTAACACGTGACTTTGGTTTCCATTAAATCCCGATGAACAGTAAACATTGCCAAGGTTTTGTAAAAACGTGTCATGTTTCCGACAAAGAAATGCATCCTCTTTCTCTGAGAGACAAAAGCATGGCATCGTACCGGCATCAAAATAACTTCAGAACAACCAAACAAATAATTCTATAAAATGCAAAAAGGATGAACCGTAAAGAAACTGAGGGACAGATTTCACAAGGGATTGTGCTGCCCTTGCGTCACACAGAGTAGTGCACGGGCAACATAACCCCTAAACCTTATTTACCCCGGGGTTAATTTGAGCCGGTGGTTTCCGGTACTCGGCCCCGGCACTTAATTGTCAACACAGGCACTTGTGACTAATGCCAGCTCTTTGTGTAATTTAGAGATGAGTGAGACAACAGTTGTTAAATAACTGAAAAGAACACATGCAAGTCACCATTACGATTCTTTGAGCTATGGGCGCCTCTTACCGTCTGAATTGTCTCAGGTGTGGCAGTGTGATGGTTAGTAGTTGTGTAGGTGCAGTCATTGGCAGCGTTGGCAGGTGCTATGGGTGATACGAGCTGCAGTAGCCTCCTGACAAGGCCCCTGGCACTTATTTATTTGACAAATTAAGCACTGGATTAACCAGTAATGCAAGGCCACCTTGCATGACCCTGCATTTCTGGGCAAATCTAGAGTAACGCATGGCAGAGCAAGCCGCTCCCTTGTGCTTCTCTGTCCTGGGAAGGTGTCCCATAGGTGGACCGTGGGTGTTCTCACGCATTCACCAATGGATTTTGGCGCATTCCTAGATTTACCAACATTGGTATACCTGAGTTTGCGTCAAAATTCTACGTTTCCCCAGGGGAGGCCCATGGGGAGGAATGTCTTTATTTCTCGTCGTTCTTTCCTCTTTCCAAGTTTGCTGCAATTTGCAGCAAACTCGGGAAGAGGAAAAGGCCTTTGAGGATTATTTTTGTGCTGGAAGGCGCCCTTTCCTGCACATAAAACAATCCTACTTACAATGAAGGCATGGCGCGAGAGTGCCTGAGTTAGCGCAAGGCAGGGCATTGTGCGTCAGGGCAAGGAGAGGACAGGAATGCACCATATAATGCTAAATGTGGTGCTTTCCTGCCCTCTTCCTTTCGCGCAGCACACCTTTGATGAATCTGCCCCTGAATGTTCACATTTTGCCTGTTGCAATTCCTTCAGTTTCCCGTATTTTGACTTGTGCTTATTATGTGACAGGGCTCACCAATATCTATAAAATAAGCACAGCTCTAACAGTGAAATGACTGTCAACACAAAAACACTTGCACTATGGAGAAGATAATAACAGCAACTCATAGAAACCCTAAAATGACAAAAAAATACCAATTCATTGCCATACGCACAATCTCAAAATGTGTTGCATTTTTGTCCTAACTGGGAAGGGCCAGATGTGGAACCCTTGCCTGCTACGCCCCCAGTTTCAAGCTAGCCTGGCTCATGAGGGGTGCTACCCCAATAACTGGTCCCTAGATGCTTGTTTTCCGGTTCAGGGAGTACCTGGACTGGCAGTTCGGGCTGGACTGTTCCCATGGGGGATAGGGTCGAGGTTGATTTGCATATGGCTGGGTCCAAAGTTGAATGGCATGGTTAGCAAAATAACATTAGACTAAACCCAGATCTGTGACCGGGGGTGGATGTTCGACAATGTTCAGCATTCCATCCATCATCTTTTAGTGCTGCATTGCCACATGCAACAACGCCCTACAAGATAGTACCAACACAAATCATTCACACCACAAACACCTTACAGGTGGAAATACTACTCTTGGGATTTATTGGGGTACATTTCAGGGATAGCTCAGTAGCAATGTCATGCATCTGCCGCACAACAGCCAACATCACACAAACAAATCGAGAAGCCTTAGCAACATTACCACCAGTTTCCTACAGATATACTACATTGTACAAATGTACAAATCCTTCACTTGAACAATAAACTGCAAACATATATGACACTTGAATAAAAGAATACCACCCCACAGAATGGCAATGCCCTCCAAATTAGCCACATTCAAGTCATGCAATAACGCTGCCTGCATTTCCAGGCAGGTGGCACCATCACCCAACACTGACGCAGCACACAATGCCAGGGACAGAAACAATACCCTGTATCTGCCGACTATCCTAAAGAAGAAATGACGCTACACTGGATAATGCCATCTTCATTAACCACACTCAGCAACACTCCACCCAGAGGAACAACATATCCTTTGCATATTCAGCACACTACAAAAATCAAATTGATCAGACTGCCAAATATACCTACTCAGAGGGAAATACCCTTCAAAAGGCAGCATGTTTACGTTAAAATATTGTAACTTCACCACATTCTGGCAAATGCAAGTCCAAGAGAGATTAAAAAAAACTCCGCCTAGTCTGCTTCTTAGTATTTGAACAACCAACATTGGCAGCTACGCTGTGCGACAAGCATTGGGAAAGCCAACAGGTCTCGCCTATGAGAGCTATTGGCCTTGGCAATGTTTTGTAGCCATGCTGTCAGCAGCCCAGGTGCGTGGCTGTGTGGTTAAAACTAATTTGAAGAAAGTGCTACAACACATCCAGGGGTGATTTCGTTTTTTTCTTTATGTGCAGTAGCGTTGGATGCCTCGTAGTCCTTTTTCTTCTTATCATTTTTTGCGATTATGCACAGCACCCAAAGTGCTATATGGCACGGCTACAAATCATTGCAAAAAGTTTTTAGAACTAAAAAAAATTCTAAAAATCTAGAAGGACATGGAGAAAAAACTATAATACAGCTGGCAAAGACAACTATAACAAGGCCGTAAAAAAATTACCATTACACCATTAAGGAATCAATATCTTTGCTTTTAAGATCAACAATGCGGCAAACTCCTCCAAAGAACTGTTTTACCTGGTGAGCAGCCGTACAAAAGCGGCAAATAGTAATTCTAGCCCCCCCTCCAACAGACTCTTGATCTAACATGTTAACTACCTTCTTTTTGGAAAAGGTTAAGAACATCCTTGAAAGAGGATAATGAAGCCATTACATTATCCCAACGATAACACAAAACATTGAGCATATTTCTCCAAATAACCCAGGAAGTAATTCAAGAGATACTCAAATCTCTAAAATCAGGCTCCCCGCAAGACCCTGGCCCCAGACATTATGCTCAAAGGTGGTAAAGCAGTGATAGCCATACTAACCGATATGTTTACTCTTTCACACAAGTCAGAGATGGTTCCAAGCTGTTGCTATAAAAGCTATCTGTTGACCCCTTAAAATGAGAAAACTTTCACATTCCTTCCAGGACCAAGCAAAATACGAGACAAATGTATTAATAGAAATCTTTCCCTATATTTGGAGGCAAATGACATTTTACACTTTTCTCAGGCGGTTTCAGACCAGGCAGCAACACGGAGACTGTCTTGCTTGCAGCCTTAAAGCCATCCTGGATCAGGTTGAGTCCGCAGCCCTGATCCTGTTGGGTCGGAGCGCAGCCTTTGAAACCATCTCCCAGCCAGTGTTAATCAAAAGCCTGAAAGAAGCAGGTATAGCCGGAAGAGCACTTAAATGGCTTACCTCCTTCCTCCAAAACAGAACTTTCCAAGTTTGTGAGGAAGCCACACAGTCGGAAATTCATTCCCTAAAGTGCGGGGTGCCTCAGGCCTCATCCTTGAGCCCCACCTTGTTCCGCAATCTCTGTAAAGTACTCTGACACCCTCTTGGGTCATACTCGAACTATATAAAACATTTTAAATTAAATACATAAATAAATAAACCTGTATGATACCCCATGGACAGAGGTTATAACGGTCATGGCTTCTCCTCGATATTTTATGCTGATGACACTAAGATTATTATGACTTAAACAATGTGGACGGACCCACAATGTGTACGTATATATAATCACTGTGTGTAGTAAGAACATGGACCCATTAGGGGTTCTTAAAAGACCCCTCACACACCAACATAGTGGGGTCTCAACCGAATGCCCCCCGGTTGTGCTACGACGCCTGATTACAGCGGAGCTGGGGTTGTGCAGGTATGTGATGTGAAGTGAATGACTGAAGTTAAAAATATCTCTAAGAATCCTTGCCTCAAATTTTAATATTGGCGGCTAAGGATATACAACATATACAATATACAACACCAACTACTACAGAAAGAACAGGGATAGATATATCACTTATCCAGCCACAAGACAGGCCTCAATGATAATATTCCATGGAATAGCCTCAATAGACCATAACAACCACATTCATGTCTGCCCTATTGGGACTATGAGACCTTGCTTGTCACAGATAACCAAAGGAACAGGCACCCAAAAACTTGCGCTATCGTGCTCAACTCCTCTTGGGCCTCTTTAGCCTGTAGTGCACTTATACTGCTTTTAGAGGTGACATGTTCCCACCCGCTGAGCTATAGCACTTAGGTCGACTTTTCAGGGGCACTAGGACTTAGCCCGGTGTATACTCCACTAGGAGCTAGCTCGCAATATCCGTGCTAACCCGCGGGTGGCCCCCATGACCCTTTCTGAGTGACTAGTGACTTGTTTCCCACATAAAAAGCACATTAATTCGTAATATAACCCCATTCCAAGACGGCGGTTAAACTGGACGTCTACAGTTGGACATCCAGTCTATTCCCTACACGACCAACACGCATGTGCGCATATGCCTGCTAGTCTAAGTGCTGAGTCACTGACTACTCGGCCATGCAGCCCTGCATGTACCGGGGCTTGACTTCTCTCTATAAAAGCTGCTCCCCACTCAGTACCCAGCACCAGCCGGGACTACTGGGGACCAATTCAGGTTTGCAGCGGGACACTCACCGAGACCAAGTAAGACAATGCGCGCTCCGACATGGCCAGTCATTTGAGCCTACATAAACTATCATGCTCATCATGACACTTTTTGACTTACAGATTGGGACTTTGGAAGAGCACCACCCCGAGCCTCGATAGTCTGCCTAATACCCCTAAATATTGTAACTATGACCTAACAACAAATGTGCATGCTTTTTTATACATTCTGCTTGTAATACCGATCTAGGGTGCATTAAATTACATGATCGCATGAAAATACCCTTGGCATAAGTAGTCGCTATGCACAGTGCGCCGTGGACCACTTGGCACTGCCTCTTAGTAGCCCCCACACACCACACCGTGCCACATCAAGCAAAGCTAACAGGCTACACAGGACGCCACCACTATCCTTAACGGGCCCCGTGGGCCAGGTATGCCTGCTGTTGTAGCCACTGGCTAGCTCGAGAATGCGCTCATTTAACCTTCATATTTGTACGCTTGCATTCACAAGCCTATGCTCACTCCCCTACAGGCACAGCATGCCAAGAGTCTTCGCATGTCGTTGCGAGCATGGGCAACACAATAATCACTGTAGTAGTCTCATAGACAATGACTACAGGACACTCATATTGCCTTTAAGATTGCATTTTATGTTGCAATAAAGTATATGTCTTGTCATGTCTTTTCCTTCCTTAACACGTTTTTTCCAAGTGTCAGTGAGTACACCGACACTTATACCACACACCTTAGCGCGTGTGTTTGTACCGCACAGGTTTCACGTGGCATTCTTCACCTTTGCCACTCACTAATCACTCACCTGGTCCTGACGGAAGCCTTTTTACTTTTTAGACGGCTGAAACATGTAGACCGCCATAGTCAACTAACGGTAATAATGCCAACATATTTGCACTACACATATTGCTTTTAACCATATCCTGAGCCGCCAATATTCAAATTTTGAGGCAAGGATTCTCAGAGATATTTTTTATTTCAGTAATTCACTACACATCACATACCTGCACAATCAGGCGTCATAGCACAACCGGGCGGCATTCGGCTGCCTGGTTGGGACCCCAATGATGAAGCATGACACCAACTAGGTCGGTGTGTGAGGGGTCTTTAAGAACACCTAATGGGTCCATGTTCTTACTACACACATTGATTATATATACGTACACATAGTGGGTCCGTCCTCATTGTTTAAGTCTAAATATCCATTTGGGGAACAGGACAAACCCCCTGTCCTATCCCTTGCTCTCCCCTTGATTTTTTTCACTCAGATTATCATCTCACTTTCTTCGCTAGCCTACAGTACCTCAATCCAGCTAAACGACTGCTTTAATAATGTTGTAGACTGGATGGGAGCAAGCAGTCTCAAACTAAAGGGGGAAAATGGAGGTGATGGTGGTGGGAAACAACCCTGCTAGGTGGAAGGAAATGAACTGGCCAGACTCTCTGGGCAGTCAAAGCACCCCAGAATCGGAGGTCAAGAGTTTGGCCTTCTGGGTTGATGATAAGCTTTCAGTGTGAACCCAAGCAAGAAAACTAGTGACAACTTTGATGGCCTGTTACGAACTTTGAGAAAACTTCTGAGATATTTACCTGAACCATTGCATAGAATTGTGGAGCAAGTTTTAGTCCCAAATACATCATAAAAAGACTACAGGTCATCCAGAATGCAGCGGCACGTATATTGCTAAAAATCCCCAAACACCAATCCACATCTGCAGCCCTGGCAAGCCAGCATTGGCTACCAGTGCTCAAAAGAATTAATTTCAAGGCACTTTACCTGGCTTGTCGAGCAATGTAAAAAAAGGGTCCAGTGTTAATTCAGATACTACTTTTACCCTACAATACTACAAGAACTTTGCGCTCCACCAATCAGTAGCTGTTTGCAGTACCCAGGGTAAAGAATACCAAGAGTGGTGGAAGCTCCTTCACTATCCTTGTTCCCATGCTCTGGAACATGCTCCCACCGCATATTAGGAAATTGGAGTGAGAATCTAAATTCAGGAAATTGTTAAAAAACACTCTGTTCAGCTAATTTGATCAGCTTTATTAGTACCTGCTACTGGTTTTAGCACTGTAATGCCCTTCTGGAAGCCATGTGCTCTAGAAAACAACTTGAATAGAATATAACAGAAGTCAGAAATGCCCATACTGAACAGCAAGAACAAAAGACAATGGCAGAGCCAATAGCCTCAGTGGTGAAAACTATTGGATTTGCCAATGCTTGTTAGGTCTTGGTACAACACCCCTGTGATTCTGAGAAAATCAGTTAATCTCCCCATGCATGAAAAAGAAAACAAATGTAACATTTGGCAAAAAAGTCTATCACATAAAGCAAGCAATACTGCCAGTGTCTGTGTCTTACTGAAAATACATTTGAAAGCTGATAACATCTGTTGTCACAATAAAAGTAAGTAGCATCTGTTGTCACAATAAACATCAATTTCAAAGGAGAAAATGGCTCCTTTGGAGGGGGGTGTTGCACAGTAAAACATAGCTGGAAATGGCAACAGGGTTCAACAAGAAACACAGGGAAAATAAAAAATACAAGTTGTTCCTCAATCACAGTGCGATCCGCAGAATGACTGCAATCAGGCTGAAACAATCAGTACTTGGCCCATTTTCCAGCCTAAAGAAGAGGGCGTGAGGCCAGCCCATGCAGGCTCATTAGAAGGCAGCAAATAAGAGTGACAGTGTAGCCAACAAATATAAAGCAGTCGGTGGGCTGCAAGCACCTTGTTATATACAATATCGCATGCAAGCGTGAGTGCATCACAGACGCGGCCTAAAAAGGACCTGCTGCAGCCTCCAGCAGTGTGGAAACAAGCTTTAGACTCATTACAAGTTCCCTTTTAAGTCTCCCATTAACTCTGCTCACCTCAGAATATCAGATACTGGTCAGACCAGAAGTAACTCAGGGCTGAGTTAATAAAGGATTTTGAGTGGGACCTTGGGGCGCCCTTATAAATAAGGACTTATCGGGTCTATTGGTAATTTTACATCTGATTCCCTGGTATTTCCTCATTTTCCCCTGGTATTCCTGTTGGAGATTTTGCCTGATTGGTTCTGGTTGAATCTCTGGAAGGAAAACACTTGGTTTGTGGCAAATTTGGAGGCTTTGTAATTCTGATTGGGTCGGTAACAGGACGTACTGGCTTCATCGGAAAGGTGCCACTCATAATAGGGCCTTTAATATCTACAGTAATACCATAAAATAGACATAACAATGGTATTAAAATCACCATTAACCAAGCTGCCAAAGATGTTATTTTCAACACATGATACAAACAATGACACTCGCCACCGGCATACAATAATGCCTTACAGAGTCAAAGCAACACCAAGCATAGAAAGAAACATCATATTAAACAGCAACACTATCTTCTACTTCAACATTATGTAGAGTACAAACATCTGTATCCTCCTCATACAACCATACTCAACTAATGGAAATCAAGGTGGATATGTGGCAGAAAATACAATGCTTGAACCATCCTTCATGCTAGAAACAAGATCTACAAAATCCAACTACAGATGCTAGATAGATAACAGCAACTCTGGTCAATGCCCATGTAAGGGTCCTAAGGGTTACTTACAGAACTACCCACAATCTGCATCACCGATTTGTGAGATCAACATATCACAACCCAAATGCATAGCAACCCTCTACAGGACAGAAGAAGAAACTGTGGTCTTGCCAACACACAACTTGATTAAAACCACACCCTTCAACAACCCAAACAATATTCTACTTCATAGGGGTCTCAATCAAAGCCTCTAATGATATAATTCAGGACAAAAGCAAAATCCTGTAAAGTCTGGTATTATTCACATGTTAAAAGATGACCCAGTGTGTAGCAAGCAATGCCTTGCTCATCTAAACTCATTAAATGCCTGTAGCAACGCTTGGCGTAATAGAATGTAAGACTTGTAACTTCCTTCATCATAGATTGAAGATTTAACACGTACAATAACATCACACAAGACAACAACATCATGGAGCGCCTACCAATTTACCATACTCATCTCGAGCAACAGTTAGACACTGCAACAGTATTCAATGGACAACAATTATCACTCACACTTGCACCATCATCTGCTAGATAAAAAAAAAAAATAATAATAATACTTACAAAACAGCATCCTACAGGTAAGGACCTGCAATTAGCACATGCAACATGATAGCATGGAAAAAAAAAACAATTAACGTTTTCAATCGCATCTTAAAGTTGGAAATTTCAACATATTCAACAGCACCCAGTACCAGTGAGAACTCCAGTGATACCCGCTTTACACTTAAATCAATTAACACTAGCTGCAGCATACTAGAGGGCTAGAACAACAAACTTCACACCAGCAACAACCTTATATACAAAGACCAAGCAGCAGACTACTACAAAAAGACAGTTATAACTGCATGGAACCGCATCATAAAGGCCTGAATTAGCATTCGCCAGATTAACCCTGATGGTTACACTCGTGTTTTACAGTTGCAGCATTATTTTGCTGATCAGAATGAACACTCAACACAAATATCCACAACCTGCTTGATTTGCCAGAGAGATGGGACAGTAACCGCATATTCCTGCAAAGAAGAATCAGGGCCAACAGCACCACAGAAGGTAGGAACAGCAAGACCACCCTGTAAATTATAATCTGCATCCAATAATTGCAATGAATAGCAGACGCTGCTTTGCATAAAAAAACACCAAAAAGAAAGTGTCCAAAGCATACAGAATTGAGCACATTAGCAGAACCCATGTACAAATATTACGCGGGCGTGTGACATTTGGATGTACCACCACTCTTGAAGTAAACTCACTTTCCAAAATATGTGTATATACATTAGACTACATACTACACACAGACACACAGAAGGGATGCTTGCAATAATTGGCAAGTGTATGCCCAGACATGGGTCCTGTGCTCACTGTGCCACTAGGACCAAGCTACATCTGACTAATGAGCCTCAATCAGGGTGAAACCGGGTGTCGTGTTGCTTGTGTTTTGGAGCAGGGAGGACCTGGCCTAGCAGGTCGGGCTAGACTCTTCCTATTGGAGCATGGTCCAGAAGGATTTGCATATGGCTGGGTCCGAACAGGTGGCGTGGAGGGCCTGGAATGATACCGCAAGTGATTAATAGTGTCAAATCACAATCATTCTTCCCATCACCTTTTGTGTGTTTGATGTACTATCTTAAGTGCCCAGGGTATGCCCAGATGTGGGCCCCATGTTCACTGTGCCACTTGAACTAAGCTACACCAACCTTGAAGAGCCCCGATCCGGGCAAAATCGGTCTTGGCATGTGTTCTGGTTCATGGATGACTTGGCAGTTCAGTTTGGACTAATCCTATTGGAGAATGGTCAAGACTGATTTGCATATGGCTGGGTCCAAACTGAGTGGCGTATTGGGCAAAAGAATGATGGGCAGGAATGCTACCTTAAGCGACTGTTAGTGGTTAGATGTATTACAAGCATTCCCCCATCACCCTTTCTGTGTTTTATATACTACCTACAACAAAAACTCTCCAGATTAAAAGAACCATAAAGGAGGCTTTATACAGACAAGAAGCAAACAGAGAAACTGCAGCAACTCCCTAAATGGCAGAATGACAAATTCGTAACTCGTGCAATTTGCTGAAACGTTAATTACATGAAATTACAGCAAAACTACACAAGATTGTGGAGAATCACGTGCGGGCAATTGGACCCAGGATGCATTTTACGCTAAGAAAAAAGCCCTAAGTGCAACAGAACACGTACAACAGCATCCAGCAGCAGCTCACACTCTGTTTCTGTGCTCCTGGGGTAGGGAATTTTGCCCTATATTACCAAAGTGAGCATAATTATGCATTTGTTGGTAATTTCATTTTACAAGAGTAACACGAAATTGTCAAATTTACTATGATTACTCAGTCGTAATTAAAAGTTCTCCCAGGCCTAATCCTGATCTCTTTTGTGAGGCTACAGAACGCAACTGCCAAGATTTCTTCTCTGACAATAAACATGTTGGCTGTTTTTGTATTGCTTAATAAGAGTACTGTGCTTTTGCAAGTTTGTGTTCTCTAATTTTGACATGTATCTTTTACCTACTTTCCCCATGCCTTGCAATTGTATTACCTCTGAAAACTAAATATGTTCTATGTTAAAGTCTACCTATGTGCAATTACAATCAATGCATTCTAAAAGTTTATCTCTTGTTTTTTGACGTCTTTTCTGCTCAGAGCTCTGTAACCCTGCTATGTGGAGTTTGCACAAATGAAAAGTAAATAAATAAAAATGAATTTTGAGTGGGGTCCAATACAGAGTGAAGAAGAACGAGGGCTTCCAAGGTTACAATCACAAACCTCATCTTAATTGATTCTGCCACTGTGAAGTTTCGCAGGGTTCTAATGAAATATGCAGGTATATATGAGTGGATTGTTTTCCTATCGAGTGGACCTAGCCAAGGGCATTTCTGCCAAGCGTTGTTTACGTGTGACATTTCCATATTCTCAGCGTGAGTATGTGTGACATTTGAGTGCCTTGTGTTTGACACTCCGAGTGACACACTAGAGCAAAAAGAAGAAAGCTGTTATATCCATGTAATGCAACGTTTCAGAAATGCCCCCTTTGTGCAGTGTAATGATTTTAAAAACTACTACACACCACTAACCAGAAAACAAAAAGAGGTTACCCTTCCAAACACAACGTCTCCCATCAAGCTCACACAACAGAACAAGGTCTACTGCTCCTGCACAAACTACGTGTGCTCAAAACTGTGGTCCTTATATGAACAATAGAGGAACAAGATAATAAAATTAAGTGTAGGCAACATCTGTGCGCCACTAGGAGTCACCCAGATCCCTAACACAAAAGGTATATTCCAGAATATATTGTAGAAAAGTTTTCAGTCCATGCCACACACATAGCCCCTCACCACACACATAACTCTAGCAGCCAGGTGGTGGTGGACAATGCCACTCATTTTCCAGTGCTACACAAAGCACACCCAACACAAGTCCAGAAGCAAGAAAAAAGACATATGGCAAAAAATAATAATGGGATATGTTGGTACACATAAAATGTGCATTTCAAAATACAAGATCTTATCCCAAGCCATGACACACAAATAGCGCCCCGTAACAATTGACCATAGAAAATGCATACATATAGTACATGAACTCTCCCATAGCGCACACAGAAGGTGTGTAGGAGCAAGGTAGAAACCCACAGTTAACAGCAAAGAGACGGGCACCATGTAACTGGTAAGAATCAGGGTTTGGTAAAAAAAACAAAAAAACTGCTATGTTAAAAGTCATTCTCAACATTCTAAAAGTGTGTGTTAGATAAAATGCTAACTGAGGAAATACAAATAACGTCAACAAGCATATAAAATGCGCATGCATTTTACATACATCATGACAATAAGGGTTCACAAAGATAATGCCAAGTTATGTCTCTATATATTATACAGAAAAAGAAAGAAAATGAAGGGACCATTATGCCCAGTTGTAACTCACTGGATTTTCAGTTTCCATCAGCTGCACAACACAACCTTAGCACACTGTTTCTCAACCACAGTGCTTGACGGTAGCTCTGAATGGGTGGGGGAGATACCACTGTGGCCCAGTAGGCAATGAACAGGGGCCAGAATAAACACAGACCCACCCAAGTCCCATTTGACTTACCAGGGCGCTAAAGTGTGACAATTAGTGGCGGTGAAGGAAATGGGGGGACTGGTGGGGCCCCATCTGTAAATCCCATCCCCGTCGCCAGTGTTAAAACATCACAGCTTGTGGGGTTTCTTGTTCTTTATTAGATGTTCAGTGTACACCGCTAACAGTGTAGCTTGCCTGTCCAGCTCCCGGTCTCCACTGTCCATACAAGGAACATTACTGCCACGGAGACTGTGTGCCTTCCGGGCATGAGCTGCTCGTTCTAGCCATCAGCCACTATGAGCATTTAAAGACATATACACATACCAATTACAACAATGTCCTGGGCCCCGTGTTCCCACCACTGGTGACAGCCACAGCTGGAAAAAGCAGACACCGCTGAGTCAGTCTGGGAACAGCGTTTTAGTCCTCCCTACATTTCATGTTTTAATTACTTACTACTAAGAGTATATGCTTTTTTTAAGATGATGTGTTTCTGTGGTTTTTTAATGCAACATATTACTCATATATAATATGTAGAGTGTGAAAAGAGTCACTCCTATGTGACAGTGTGAGTTAAGGTTGTGGATGCGCCATTACTGAGAGATGTGGAGTTCAGGCTAAACGCAGTGGGAATTTCTCACAGTGCCTGTCAGTGGGGCATAAAGGAGATTGGAATACATGCTCACCAACCCTTGTCCTTTCTGCAGAGCTCACAGAGCAATGGCAAGCAGAAGAGATTGAAAAGAGAATGCGGAAAAGAAAAGAGATGAGGTGTCAGATATGCAGATTGAGGGTTTCACAACTATATCACACATAATGGAAGACTGGGAATGATCCCTATACCGCGGGGAGCCGTCTCCCACCCTAATCCCTTCCCCACCTCTTCCCCCCTTTATTCTTTACTTGCCCCCCCTATTCCTCTCCTCTCTCCCTGAATCTCTCTCCCCCTGTCTGCTTTGTTTATCCTGGTGCCTTTGCTCCGCTTAATCTCCCTCCCCATCGCCCTTTTACATTACCCCTTACCCTCTACACGTCTTGAACCAACGGATGTTACTTGTAATTGATGTACCTACTGTAACAATGTGTAACTTGTAACCTTTTTAACTCTCCTCATGTAAAGCGCTCTGATACCTCCGGGTCTAGCCAGCGCTATATAAAACTCAAGTAAATAAATAAATAAACATATAGGAGGATAAAAAGAAAGTGAATGTCTATCAAAGAGATTCCAGAAGAGAGTGGTATGAAGAGGAGGAGAGTGATTGAGACACTCCGAAGATCTTACCGCTTCCACAGACCATAGTCATTTTTAATTCACAGACTGTTTAAATTACTTCCTATATACATATATACATATGTAACACACATCCACACACTCTCCATGGTCATCTGTTGTAGACAGTCTGCCAGTTTTATCCGTAACCCCTTAAGAGCCTGCTGTAAAAATCATGTTTAGAGACACCACTGCTGACAATCAGTAAGAAATATTAAAGTATACAAAAGGTGATGGATGGAATGCTTGAATTAATCTCAGCCACTGGTAATCACACAGGCCAAAACCCAGTCCATCGTTATCTTGCACACCATGCCACCTGTTTGGATCCAGCTATATGCAAATCAGTCCAGAACCTGTCCAATGGGAGCAGTCCGGCCTGAACTGCCAAGTCAGGTCCTCCTTGAACTGGAGCTCAAGCAAACCAGGACTGGTTTCGCCCTTGCTATGAGATCACCAGCCGGATATAGCTCGGTTCTAGGTGACACAGTGTGCATGGGACCCACTCCTGGGCATACCCGTTCCACTGTGGGCGACATATCAAACAATACAAAAAGTGATGGATGGAATGCGTGAAATAAGCACGACTCGAGTGATAAAGACCGAGGTGGTCTAATGCCATAATTAATGCATTTCAGTGCAGTCATGAGGGGAAAGGCGCTGAAATGTGCTAGTGTGACCCATTGTGCATGGAACTTGGCAGGCCGAGTGTGGTACGCGACCCGGGTACAAGCTCCTTGATCCAAGGTCGTTTGCAGAGTGGTGGTGCCTGGCTGGGTCAAAAGAGGCAAAGCATTCTGTTGAGATCATCCTCAGAGGTGGCAGTATCTAGTCACCCTTGCACACACTCTCGCATTTTTACACCTCAGACTCCTCCCCGCGCTCCTGGCGTCATTTTTATCAGTCGTATTAGCATCACCTCCTGCGCATCCCAGTGACGTAGAAAGGATGCCGTGGGGTCATTTCTGCTGGTGCTCGGCCTCTGCACGGCCCTTTGAATCCCTACGATCTCTGTGGACCTTCAGCTCATTTCAGGAGGGGGGTGGGGAGTACTTGAACTTTACCTTTGTCGTCTTTAAAACCTTTAATTTGCCAGCAAACGCACAAATCAAAAGTTCCCAATGCTCTTGTTCTTGAAACACGTTACAGGACAGAGCAGACAGTAAACAACAACGACACATGACCCCTCACAAGAAAGCAGTAACAGAGGGTTAGGTCAGCAAAACCATCCCATGAGACAGAAACACCAGGGGTGACACCGACAAACTTCAAGAAGGCCCACGCATTGGCACCGCACCCACAGTCTAACAGGGTAGGTGTGCACTGTGAGCCCTGGATGTAGTGTGTTGTGGCTGCAACAGTGCCAAACCTTCGGGAAAAGAAACCATCATTTCCGATGCTTCTCAAGCACAACGAGAACACAACAGAACTCACAATAACCAAAGCAGGACACAAGAAGGTTCAATGGAACTGATGCCCTGCCACTTACAGGGAAGAACATTAACTCAGAATGGCAGACTCATAAAGGCTCTTTCGAACTAACAGTACCAGCTGCAACAGCTTAGTATAATTTGATAACAACTAAAGCCTGTATACAAATTAAACTAACAACACCTGTAGAGACACCTCACAGTAGAATTGTAAAACCCAACACCAGCAAGGAGACTACAAATTATAGCATTAGCTTCGTTTAGTGTCTTCATAAAGACCTTGCAGGAGGAGTACCACACTAAACAATATCTTAAGTTAAACCTTACCAGGGGTGTGGCTTCGGGAGGTTGTCTGGGGTGTTACAACCCTCTAATAAAAGTATTTTCTGGTAAATATTTGGGTACCCAGGCTTTCAGTCAAGTATGGTGAGGTGTCTGTCGGATTTCACCAGGAATTTTTACATACATGCAGACAAAAACCACACACAACTCTCTCCCTCTGTTTTGAAAGTATTCAAAGTTTTCGTTCACTTTAGAAAATATATTGTCTTTTCTGACTTTAGTACCCGTATCCATCCGCCTTCATCTTCCTTTCCACTGCCCCTATTTTGCCCCACTCATGCACCCTGCTTGTCCTATAAAGTATTTTAACATCACATGACAGCGTGATTGTTGGAAAATCTGATGCTCCCCCCACCAATCTCACTGACCAAGCTACGCCCCTGAACCTCACAGTACAAACACAATATTACAGCAACCAGCTTCCTGAATGAATAGAAACTATCCCAAACTTGCAGTGGTACACTAGAGCACAAATACCAACCTAAACCTTGCAGTACCACCCTACAGAATAAAGCAGCACCGACTAACAACCGCAATAACACCTTACATGGTAAGTACAAACCAACAGCTGCAGTGACTAGTTAAGAGTATGAGTACATCATAAAATATCACTAGAACTAGAAAAGTAAGCTTTAAAGTGCAGGTATACGCCCAACCAGCACATGCTAACACATTATATGTAAATACATCAACCACCACCTATAGTGATACCTTTCAATGTAAATACAAACCAAATGAATCCATGCACTACTTCCTTCCTGTATAAGTAACAACTACCAACAACAGGTGATGGGAGGAATGCTTTCAAATAGGCAGGCAATCACTCTTGTAGGATTCCAACCCATTGATTTTCACCCCAATCCTATGCAAAGCACTACTAACCCGGCTCCTTTTGGGAATATTCCATCCCGAACTGAAAGGAAGTGCCACCCACCAGAAGGTAACACAAGGCCTCTTTAGTGAGGTATAGCTTGGATCCTATGGCACAGTGAGCAAGGTAACCACATCTGGGCTTACCCTTGGCACTAAGGGTGTTGCATCATTCACACAAAAAGTAATTGGAGGAATATTTGCAAAAAGTCGAAACAGCTCGGGTAGGCCTTCAACTTGCCAAGTCACCGTGTAGTATAACTGCAGTCAGCGGTGTAAAGTGTGTGTTTGTGGGGAGGGAGGGGGAGCAGAGGGACAGTTGTCCAGGGCACAAACTTTTTAGGTGAATTCTTGGCAGTGCAAAATTTTAATAGAAAAGTGTCCCGGGGGGCGGCAACCCACGCTACGCCGCTGACTGCGGCAAGATAGACTCTTCTCCCAAATAATGCCTGTAGTGGCAAACACAGAGCCCCAAAACTTGCAACAACACTTTACGGGACGAAAAGAGAGAAACAAAGCAGTGAATTCTGGATATGACTTCAGAATCACTTTGATGAAGCTCTAGCTAGGACAATGGAGACTCGACTTGTAGATGTCGCAACATCTGAAATAGAGCCAGTGTGTTGGGCTCATAGGAGACGCTACATTGAATGTCTTGGGCTGGAGCCCTCTCGGGTTGGCTTTTAATGCAGACACTGGCAGTGGGCCCGAATCTGAATCCGCACTGCCCCATGAACAATTTCCAGACTAATGTGGCACATTACAGCAGCTGTCGCCGACTCACGCTTTCCAAGAGGACCAGCCCTATGTGCACTGTGCCCACTGGGGTCTGGAGACATTCTTCCATCCTCTTGGGGCTGAACTCTCTATTTCTGGCGCACTGGTCAGAAACTAATGGGCCCGCGGCCGGCCCTTGTTTTTATTTGAAAATAGGATTTTCATTTCCCACGATAAAACGCGGACTATTGCAGTTCCTCCGTCTCTGACAAAGCCATTCACATTTCATGAGCGGCTTGTTCCCATGAGCTGGAGACCTTCCCATCTGTTTAGAGTTTTATCCCCAAATAGATCCATTGTTTACAGAATAAAATTACAAAGACAAACACCAGCCTCTCGCTCTTCAACTGGAGCAGGTTTTCTGGAATCCCTGCTTCCTGCATCGGCCACTGCTGGTCCCTGGGGATAAAAGAGTCTAGTGAGAGCCCTCTTCATAGGTTTTAATGCTTGGAGTAATTCTGAACAAGATGGATGTTCATGTGGGGCTGTATGAAAAAATACCAAGTCCCCCTACATGGTCAAGGTAACCATACATAGGGAAGTATACCCTTATCGATTCCTACGCCGCATCTTCTTATCGTGATGATGTGGTAAGAGTCGATACTGTGTGGCTGATGTATGTGAAGGTCGATATTTAAAACTTGATATTTTGGGGCCACACCTCACTGAGAAGAGCATTGCCTTTTTAAGACGATGCACCTTTTATACAGAGGACCAAAGAAGATGAAACTGAGGACATGGGCAATTCATAGCAAGGCATACCTCATGTTTCACTATATTTATTTGTTTGGTGTTTTGGGAAAGTGTAATGCGTAGCCTCAAAATATGTTTTTTCCCAAGTGCCTTGGTACACCATGAAGGTAGGATTCCTTTCAGAAAACTTTCCAACGTTGTTCTATATGTGGGAGTGATTGTCAGAAATGGTTCTATTTACCACTTTACAGTAAGATGAACCTCACGAAATACTCAAGCCACTCTAGAGAGCATGGTTGGACAGGGACATAAATAGGCCTGGGCACCAAAATAAAAGTGCTGACATTAGAGAACCAAACAGCTAAAAAAGTGGCCCACATTTGCAAATCAGGTCAGTTTTGAACTTGTATAGCCATGCTGTATAGGTACTTTCCGTGTATTAGAGATGACTGCACGGCCTTTAGCGGTGATATCAGGAAAACAAACAGTAAAAGGTGGCCCACCAAACCGTAAAACAGACCCACAAACATCCACCCACGAAACACCCATAACACATCGAGAAACGGTTCACACACTGACCTGTCAGACCAGGCCTTCTAAGAGTCATAGTTGAGCAGAATGCACTCCTTTCCTTAAAAGACCAGGCCTCCTGGCACAGCTATATTGGTCTATAGGCAAGCTCAGCCCTGCTGCACCTCTCTGTATTGGGAAGTTTCTCTAGCGATGCCTGTCCCATTTACCTCTCTATAAGAGACAGCTTCTCTAGAGATGACCTTTTCGTGCACCTTTGTAGTTGGGGAACTTCTTTAGAGAGAATTACCCTGTGCACCTCTCTACTGAGGAAAGTTTCTGTAGACAGGACTATCTCATGTGTCTTTATAATAAAGTAATGTGCTACAGACAAGATTTTGAACAGGGGGGTTGTCCAAAGAGGACAACTGCATGGACCCTTGCACCGAAGGAAGCATCTTAAGTAGGCACTGGTCCCTACAGATTTCTAACCTGAGAAGATTTTTTAGAAAAGACTAATCTTTACTCCTAACACCCAAGTGAAGCTGTCTAATGAAGGGTGTTCCATGCATCTCACTACATAGGAAAGCTTCTTTAGTCAGGGATATTCCATGCACCTCTCCGCATAGGCCTCATCCGTAGAGAGTAGTTGTTAAATGCATTACTCGACAAGCGGAAGCATCTCTAAAGAGGATGATTTCATGCACCGCTCTACCGTAGAAATGTTTACTGCAGAAAATGTCTCTAGAACGCACAGATCCATGCAGATCTCTCCGTTGGGAATGTTTTCTAGAAAGTGATATTCCATTTTTCCTCTCACCCTAGGTAAGCCTGTCCAGAAAGGACACTTCCATGCATCTCGTTACACTGAATTTCATTGCTCCGCAGGGTTATTCCATGGTCCTCTCCACCTAGGAAGCCACTTTAGCGAGAGCTACACAATGCATTGCTCTACACGGAAAAGCATCTCAATTGATGAAGATCTCATGCACGTCATTTCACAGGAAAGCTCCTCTGGCATTATTTTTCCCTGACTCTCACTACATAGCTAAGCTTCTGCAGAGAGGCCAATTCCAAGCAGTGGTCAACAAAGGGAAGCCTCTCTGTAGAGGACCATTTCCAGCACATCTCACCTCAGGGATGTGTATCTGGAAAGCAGCGCTTCACTTATCTCTCTGCATGGATATGTTTTTCTAGGAAGGGCTTCTCTACCTAAAAGTCTTGAGAGGCCAGTTCCATTTGATAAGTCTCTTTTCATAGAGAAGCTTGTCTATAAAAGATATTGAATGTACCTCTCCAGCAAGGAAAGCTTTCCTTGAGGGAAGGATTTAATTTAAGTGTCATATAGGAAATCTACTCTAGATTCGGCCATTCACTTCTCTACACAGGGAAGCCTCTCCAGAGATGCGGGTTCCACATAGATCTATACATATAAAGGAACTGCTTCAAAAAGAACAGTTCAAAGCAATTCACCTACACATAGAATCGTCTCTAGGGGAACAATACTTGCACCATGCCACAAAAGGAAAACCTCTCTAGAGGACTGATCACCCCCTTTCGAAATAGCAACAGACTACCAGTTCCTGTAATGGTTCGGTGGAGCAACGGCGGACCACGTGTTCCGCACCTCACGCCAGTTCCAATAAATAAATTCACTGTGCAACCAACCCCAACGTCAGCCGTTGCGTGAAGTCACTGTGCTCCAGATCAAATAATTTTTTTTTTATCCTCTAGGGGGGCGCAGCTCATAAAGTCCAAAAGGCATGTGCTCATGTAAAAATACTTATTTATTTCAAATTTGTTAAAATAATCCAACATAGAAACTCCAGCCAACGAGTTTCATTCCCTACCCGGGAACTTCATCAGGGCAATGAAAAGTAACTGCTTGAGTAAGCTTAGGCACTTAGGTAGTTTACCGGGTTCCGTACTGTCAAAATCGACGGTCTCTTCCCAAGGCGAGCATGTGTTCCTATCTATGCCTATTAGGTCATAAAATATTTGTGATAGCTCTTTAGGCATGGATCCGTGTGGTGCAGTGAAGCCAAACAACGGAGAGCAAGTAGGTAAATGATATCTCAATCTCCAATGTATTCAAATGACAATTTCATATTTCTTATGGTTCCGTGTATTGCACTGGGGCCAAGCAAAACAGCAGCAGGTATGACTAGACCTGGACGCCAAGCCAGTCCTCCTCTCTCCTTGTATGCCTCCCAGTTCCTTTCCGTCTTGTATGAACACTGCTCGGTGTGCATCTCTGGGCTTCTTGGGCTAACAGCTGTTAGGCACAATCAACGGGACCTACAAATTATATAACATTCAGGAGAAGGAGTAACAGCGTTGCAACCACGTGTAGCTACCGGGAAACAACCTTTACAACACAACCATTACATCGCACTACACTTACAACGCAGGCATTACAGCGCACCATCCTTTACAACGCATGTCACTACAACGCAGGCATTACAATGCATACCACTACAACGTATGACACTACATCGCATGTCATTACAACACAGGCATTACAACGCATACCATTACAAGGCATACCATTGGTGTTAGAATAGTCATTTTTACCCCTACACTATCCAACACTTACGCTACTGTTGCACCCCCTGGAGTTAGAATAGTAATTTTTACCCCTATATTATCCAATACTTACCTTAAATGCAATGTAATGGTATGTGTTATAATGGTATGTGTTGTAAAGGTAGTAGGCGATGTAATGGAATGCGATGTAAAAGTAGTTTTTTAAAATGGTATGTAGTGCCATGCGATGTAATGGAATGCGTTGTAGTGGATGTTACGATGTAAAACTGCGTTGTAAGTGCATGCGTAGTAAATGTATACGTTGTAACATCATACATTCGTAGCTACCCCCGAGTCAAGGCTGAGGGTCCGCCGCTTTTTGTACTGGAGGTACTCCCTAGAGACAATAATTCTGTGTTGTTCTCTGCTTACTCAAGCTTCTGTTGTGAGCATGTAGGAGATACTGGAACTACGTCTCCTGTACAAAAGGCCTCCGACCCTCAACCTTGACTCTGGGGTAGCCACACATGGTTGCTACTCCGCTCTTCCCCCTCCCGAGTGTTAATTCATTTGCAGGCCCTGTTGATTGTGCCTAACAGCTGCTAGCCCAAGAAGCCCAAAGATGCATACCGAGCAGTGTGCATACAAGACCGAAAGGAACTGGTAGTCTGTTGCTTGGATAGCAGCACCTTCCATTGGTGTGCAGGCCCCTGGCTCGGCATGTAAGTCCTTTGTTCATCACATGAATACATACAAGCGCAACGGAGCATACTACCAGAATATATCACTGCCAGGACATTATGGTGAATAGTTATTGGGTTCCAATTACTTTTTACTAAAATCTGGGCCCACCGAAGTAAATAATATCAAATCTACACTCCGTGTAGTAAACAATATTTAGGACACAATATTTATGTCAGACGATATTCCTGTGTACTATATTCTGACTAAAACCGTCAGAAGGATGGACACAGGTTGACAGCGGCCCTATTTGTAGACATTGGATGCTGTTTGGCAGCCTGAGCCAGGGGGTTTGGGGTGGTGTCCCTTGTGGTGTGAGACATGCAGCAGTCTCACCTGGGGTCCACCTCCATGGTGGTGCGCATCTGTGAGCACACACTGCTAGAGCACACACTTTCAGTCTGGCTGAAGCCAGATTGAAAGTGTACCACATGGTGCTATTTAAACCTCTCCCTGCAACATTCACTTTATCTATGAGAAGGACCCAGAAAGGGGTGTCTTTGAAGCTAATGGTTGTCTGAAGTGGGTAATACCATTTACTTTTTGCTTACTGTATTATGGTCTCACAGAGAAACCAGCATCTCGCTGTCTAATTGGGAGAGAGGTGCACTTTTGTACTTGAAACTAAGCAGCAAAGTCACCATATCAATAAGAAGAACTCATCCCATTATAATAATAATATCATATGTTCTCCGTAATGCACTTTTTTTCTACAACGCTTCACACAAAGCATTGTTTACACAAAGTATTTGTTAGTCCAGATTAATTTAGTACTTATTCCATTGACCCGGGAGCGGTGAATAGTAAGCAGAATGTCCCGGATTCTGAACCTTGACCCGCAGGTCACACACAGATCTCAGGAGTAAAGCGGCTAACCGACTAAGCATCATCACAATCTATAGTCCGTCTTACAGCGCTAACATAGAACTGACGTAATTAATGTAGAGTCCTCGCTAGATGACCAGACAGGCCGTTTCCTACTTGAATAGATAAGCGGTATGGCGTAGTTGTGACTCTGCTTCCCATAGCGCGCCTCTTTGTGACGTCACTGTGCATAGCTTATGATAATCATTGCCGTGTTTATGTTTTGGGATTCATGCCCTGATCCTATTGTCTCTGTACCCTAGAGTTCTGGGTGCCCGGGAGAGCGAGGTACACTGAATTCAGTGCATCGGGGTGCGTACCTGTTTGTGTAATAGAGATTTGTGAGTACAATACTTCACGTCACGTGTGTCTGTGTACGAGGTCACAGACTACACTATACTGTGTGTCTGGGGCTGAGAGGATTCTGTGCATTTGAGAGACTTGTGTGCACACGGCTCAGTATCTGTGTGTGACTGTACAAATATTGTCATATGCGTGTGTGGCAGCTGTGCACTGAGTGGTCGGTGAACCTCTGTGAGAGCTATAATGAACACTTGACTGTATGTATAACATGTGTGTGCCTGTGTAATACAAGTGTGCATGCGGGCCCTTGTCTTTCTGTGCCATACACAGGGTCACGTCACGTGTGTTCCCGTTTGTGTGTGATATTGCTGAGCATGGCAACCGATGGTTGTGTGCGAGAAATGTGTGTATGTAGGACTTTATGGGCCTGTGTGTGGTGTGAGGGCGTGCGTGCACGGGCTATGTACACACAGATCTAAATGCTTATGGAAGTAATATACACAACTCCAAGAGACTGCGCCAGGCAGCTGCGCCGCCCGCTTGTGTGCAAGGGTACCAGGCTCCGTGTGAAAGCTGTGTGTTCGGGACACCGTGGGACTGAGTGAGGGCAGTGTGTGGAGTACCAGCCACAAAAACTCAACGTGCCTCTCCTGTGTACCCAGGACCCAATGGGCGCGTGCTTGGACCACACAGGGTTCCATGTGCTCTGCACCCCTGTGAGGGCTCGGTGACAGGAATACCCTCTTGGCCTCTGTGGACGGCAGACATTTCTCCCAGCCGGGCGGCCCATCCTCACATCTCTCTGCCAGGGACAGCGGCTCCCAATGTACTCTCCTCTGTTATTTTAGGCAGGGGTATTCTGAGGCCGCACACTACGAAGGTCCTCGGGATCAGGCCACATATGTGAACAGATTCAGGGCAAGCGTCAGAGGCGTCGTGGAGGGCCTCTGAGGCCTCGGCTAAAAGTAGCGGGCGATGATGGGAGAGTGCCCCCAACTGCAGGCCATCAGTCCCGGGCAAGGGGCAGGTGCATGGAAGCACAGCCTCTGCTACGGCTCCTGCCACTGAGACATGGGTGGGTGGGCGAGGGAGGTCGGCACTGTTCTGGAAGAGAGGGCTCAAGGGAGCCTCGTCCAAACTGGAGCATGCAGGTACATGGACATTGATTAATCAAATTGCCTGGAGTAGCGGAAGTGACATCACATACCATGTGACCCCTATTTGAGGTCACATATCACAGGAAGTGACATAATCTGCCCTTTGACCCGCCCGAGTAAGTCACAGCAAGTGATTTCTCAAGGCATTTGACCTGAAGACATCACAGGAAGTGACATCATGTGACCTTTGGACATAAAATCATAGGAAGCGACATTGTATGACCTTTGGTTTGGTGCTATCACAGGAAGTGACGCATCAAATGTTTGGTTACTTACATCACACACAGTCTGGAAAATCTGTACAGATATCAGAAGAAGTACCCTATAAATAGACATACTTTAAAACCTATTGAAAATGCATACATTGTTTCTGGTAGTATCTTCAGATATACAATTAAGATAATGTAGCATTGATTAAGAGCCTACCAAATAGTGTACAGGAATGGAAAATGCGCTAGTCAAGTTGAAATCAGCCATTAGCAATATCAAATAACATAAAATGGCAAGGTTGATGGGCCTATAATGTTCAAAATAAGTTCACGTTGTCATTTGTTTTAGAAAATAAGAGTACCATGTAAATAAATCTCAGACTTGGAAAGTAGATAACAGCGCTATTTAATGCAGGTCAACCTTCCTTTCCATTACATGGTATACATCATTCTAAACCTGTGGAGCCATTGAACGTTTCCAGGTTTACTATCATTCATTTCTGCTACAGAAATCATGCCGATTACTGGTTCATTCCACCTGCACCCAGGGCTTTAAGTGGGCCGGGTCTCACCGGGTCTGAGCACCAGCAGTTTTTTAAGGGGGCCTCAAAACGGGTCTCTATCAGGCTCTGTTTTGATCCCTGGCGCAGGTGGTCAGTTTTTTTCCCGGACTGCAGTGACAGCAGGCACTTCATGTGCATGTGGTGAGCCTTGTAGGGGAAGGGAAATCCTTTAAAGAGTAATTTTCTCTCTGGATTTCCCTTCTCTTATTGAAACTCAGGAGAAGCAACATTGTCGTGGTGTCACCAGGGCTTTAAGTGGAAGTTTTTTTCAATATTATATACAAGCCATAGTTGCTGCTTATTTATCTTATGCAACTAACAACCATTGACAAAGCCAATAGTACTGATTTGTAGGTATGATGTGACTTGTTGTATCATATGTCTTTTATGCAATGACAGGAACAGCAAAAGACAAGTCGGGCGGCACACTGTGCTAAACACAGAGTTTTAGCTTATGTGTTTCAAGACACGCCCTTAATTACATTGACCACACCACTTTGAGAGACACCCCAGTTTTTTCATCCCAATTAAAGCCCTGCCAGCACCTGTAACAGGCAAAGCTGCAACTAGAGGGGGGCGAGCCAACAAATTAACAGGGCAAACTGCGACAGAGCTGAGGCAAGGAAATGGCTTGGCTCTTAGAGCCCATGCACGAGCCAAACGTTGAAATTGTTTGCTTTGAAAATCATACAAAAATCTCCCGTAAAATATGATAAAGCCTCTTTAAAATTCAGAAAGTGTAATACATCCCAGTATAGCACTGCACTGAGAAGTGCTTATTAAGTGATAGTTTTTAAACATGAGCCATTAGTGAACTAAGAGGCAGGACAGTTGTCACATAAACCCTATACATTGCCCAGATTATAGAGTAGCATTATAGTCCAATAAACCAAACACAATAGGTTTTTATACAACTGAAATTCTGAACTCACATATTTGAAAGTGCTTTCATATGCGATAATGAAGAAAAATAGACAAAATATTTGCCTATAGCCTAGGGTTACACAGTTTAAGTGTTGACACCACGATTTATCCAGGTTTTCTGGTTTTACTTTCACTTTGTGCAATTCAGCCAGTTAAAGGCTTACTTTATTACTGCTTTTGGCCATAACACTCACTATAGTGCCCATAAAAACAACAGCACCAGTTGTTGAAATACAGCCCTACCACAGGCTAGCTTTTGAAAAAGTCAATAGTGACTGGATGGACTCACCTAACCTACACCTGTGACGACTCCTGCAGCCCTCGAGCTATTCATGTGCGGTGCAGATCTCCATATCTGTGTGGAGCAACACTGTCTGCAGAGCACCTGCCAGGCTCAGACACACGTCTCCACTCTGCCGGTGCTATGCTCAAGTTCCACTGATTGTGGCATTCTCTTAACTTTGCCAGTAAAAGAAAAGACACCGGTTTAGGGGAGCTTTGCGCTCAATGCATCGCTGAAGAGGCTACCAATGCGAACCCACCGTGCTATGCCCTAGTGTGCACATGCGCAGATGTCAAGTGCATGGTGAAAGTACTGCCATGCCCTGCTATGACGTCACCAGTGCTGTCTTGTATATTTATGAAGTCTGGAACCGGTCCGTAACAGTAAGTATTTTGAATTTGAATTTGAATTTAAAATTACTTATAAAGCGCACGTTCGCCAGCGGCTTCATGGCGCTACAACTAACAGAAACAGGGTGGACTGGCCCATGTAAAGTAAATAATTCAGATTCAGATTGTGGGAGGAGTAATTTAATTAAAGGCTTTAGAAAACAAAAGGGTCTTCAGTTGTTTTCTGAACTGGGAGTAGAGAGTCAGGGTCCTAAGCTCAAGGGGCAGGGAATTCCAGAGGAGTGGAGCAAGGGTCGTAAATTTCGAACCGTCCCATTTCTTCCTCCGAAAGCGCGGGACCGTAAGAAGGGCCTGGGTGGATGAACGGAGGTCTCTGGTGGGGACGTAGGGAGTAATCTCGGAAGAGATGAAAGCCGGTGCCGTGCCCAGTCTCGCTTGAAAAGTGATGGAAGCCAGCTTGAACTGGACTCGCTCACGAACGGGGAGCCAATGTAAAGATTTAAGGAGGGGGGTGACATGGTGAAATTTTGGTAATTTGAACACCAGGCGGGCCGCCTGGTTTTGAATCTGTTGCAACCGCCTAAGACTATATGCAGGTATACTGGCATATAGGGCGTTGCCGTAATCCAGGCGGGAGATGACCATCGCCAAGGTGATCAGTTTAAGGGCTTGAAAAGAAAAAAAACGGGACACCTTGCGTATAGTACGCAGTGAGAGAAAGGAAGAGGACACCACAGAGCTGACCTGGGAGTGAAGAGTGAGTTGAGAGTTGAGCTTAATACCTAAAGTTTTTACTGAGGAAGAGGGAACGGGTGAGGAACCGAGAGAAGGGGGCCAGAACAAAGGAGACCAGGGGCTGGATGAACCACCCGTTAACACCAGTTCAGTCTTATCTGGGTTAAGTTTTAGATGGTTGTGGTTCATCCAGTCACGAATGTGGATCATAGTGGATTGGAAATTAGAGATAGAAGACAGAGAGGAGGACAGATCGAAAACAAGTTGGAGGTCGTCGGCATAGTTATATACTGCGACCTCCATCTGCTGAAGAGAAAAGATAAGCGGGGCAATGTAGAGATTGAATAAGAGGGGAGAAAGAGAAGAGCCCTGGGGGACCCCGCACTGAACTTTCCGGAAATCCGCGGTAAAATCACCCAGGCGAACAGCCTGGGTGCGGTCCCTCAGGAAGGAGGATAACCAGACCAGTGCAGTACCTCCGATCCCCGCCGCCCTGACACGGGAGAGTAAGATGGTATGATCAACCGTGTCAAAGGCGGCTGAGAGATCGAGCAGTACCAAGGCCTGGGTCTTATTGGTATCCATTCCCTCCCTGAGGTTGTCAAGGACCGAGAGTACCACGGACTCCGTAGAGTGTGCGGGGCGGAAACCGGCCTGGCGGGGGGCTAAGGCCCCATGCATCTCCACAAAAGTGCTCAGAGTGCGAGTAACGTGGCGCTCGAGCACCTTTGCTGAGAATGGCAAAAGGGAGATGGGGCGGTAGTTGGCCGGGACCGAGGGGTCGGCACCAGGTTTCTTGAGGATAGGAACGATGATTGCAGTTTTCAGAGGGGTAGGCACCACACCCTGGGAGAGTGAGCTGTTAAGGAAGTGGAGAGGGGGATCAGAACATGAAGAAAAAATGTGACGGAGGATGTGAGAGGGACAGGGATCAAGAGGGGAACCAGATTTGACCAAGGGAATTATTGAGATAAGACATTCCTTAGTCAGCGGAGGAAAAGCGTCAAGATGACCCTTAGGGGGGGGACACCGAGGGTCCACAAACGTAGGAGAGGGAGGAGGAATGTTGGCCTTGATAATAGAAATTTTCTGAATGAAAAAATTATTAAATGTTTCCATTCTAAACGCCAGGCGCGGTTCGTCCATTGGGGCGTGGGGGTGTAGCCCCCCTGCCCGAAGCCGCCCCCAGTTCCCTCTGCGTTTGTGAGAGAGAGAGTGAGAGAAAGAGGAAGAGAATCAGGACACGCTCAGGAGATAGTTTAAAGGGCATGGGTGGAATGCTTTTGTGTATATGTCTGCTTGTTTCTGTGTGTGTGTGTGTGTATGTGTGCACGCCTGAGAGTATATAGTATTGTGCCAAACAACGCCAAATAACAGTATGGCATTAACCCCTTGCGCTGCACACATTCCCCCGCGGTGCGGGCAAATTAATGAATGGGCGTTGTTCGGACAGCCCGGCCGTCCTCCGCACGCGCCCACCGTGACATCAGACGGCCGGGGCTGTCGGATGCCCGCAAGGGGTTAAGAAGCAGCAAATATTACAAAACAAGGAACTGAAAACATATCATCCTGTTTGGCTTTCATTTTGTGTAATGAATTAACCTGTTTTGTTTACATTACCACATTTATCATGTGTTTTGATATGTGCTGCAACTGGTACAGAAGTCATTAAGTATCATATCTTGCCCTTAGCCCCATCCCTAGCCCCGCCCACTTGCCACAGCTCTAGCTCATATTAAGGAGTACCTGTACTTATTTTTTCCCATTTGAAGCACTGTGTACAAGGCTACGCAAACACCAGGACAGGCCAGATATAGAAATAAGACTAAAGGCTTTAGTCCTACTTTTATTTTTTTGATACTCAAAATCTGATCTACCCCTCGGAACAGCATGTTCAGAGTTCACCCTAATACTAAATAACTGGCCAGATATAAAATCTAAGGTGCAGAAGAACAAACTTGTTTTTTTTGTTGTTGCAACTAAAGTACACAAAAGTGATTAAAGAGAGCATCAGTGCAACCAATGACAGCACTTCCATGTGTTTGTATTCACACGGCTTGCCCTGCGTGTTGAGGGGTATAACAACCCTAAATTATCAGAAAGTAAACATTGGTATTTAAAACTATAATTTAGCGTTTTTTAACCCAAACTGTTATTCTTTGAATCAAAATATTACTATCATTCTTTTCACAGATACATAAAAATGTAAGTGTTGTTGATTATTGGAAAGGACATATGAATTGTATATGCTATGGATAAAAAGATGCACGAAGCCGAACTTCCCACAGCCACAGGCCCAGATAGCTGCCCTCTTTTCATACACACACAATTCAAGTGGCCTCGCAAGGGGTTTGAATGTACTTGCTAAAGGTAAACACTTAATAAGAACAGTGGTACATCACAGAGCCAATAACAGACGCGGATTGGATCAAACACATCAACGTATAGAGTAGCCACACCAATGAAATCACCCTGACTGGCCTATCCATGCTCAGGCCCCTCTTGGAAGTTCACTCCTCATTGTAAATTTGTTTTTATTTTTTTCCTGTACATTCCTCACTCCTGCATGCTTTGTTGGATTTTGTGTCTATGTAACCTTCATTTTTAGTCTCCTGTTTTTCTTTGAAATGTTTTATTGTGTTTCCACTGTTCTCTTCTAACGTAACTGGCTCTGTTGTACAGCGCTCTGACACATTCGGTTAATGTCCGCGCTTTATAAAAATGCACTAAATAAAAATAAATATCGGGAGGGGTAGACTTCCCAGCAGGCTGCGGCCTTGGAAAAAAGGCAGTCTAGCTAGGACATGGTTCCCTGCATGTTGTGCATACCATTAACTGAGTGCCTGACTCTTCCCCAGCCCTACCAGCTTTCAGTGAAATATTCTGATCTCTTTCCCGGCCAGTGTACGAGAACAGTTAGGACAGGAGGGGGGACACAGCCCAGAGGGATTCTTTTCTCCGAGTTTGGGTAAAGCCTCTGTTCGCACCAGTGAAGGCGCGGGCCTCATCCCTCTACGAGTGGTTTCTGGAGTTCGTCCAGCTTGAGGATGACAGCACCCCCTAAATTGGCACGGCTCGCAGGCGGGGAACATCTGACAGCCCCGGTGTCCACGGCTCAGCCACACACAGCGCTGTCAGCGAGGGGAAAGAGAGCGAGAACAGCCCCTCGACCAGCCCCGCCGGGCCCAGGGCGCGCAGCTGCGTCCCGGACGTGTACACAGGGAGCATTCACGCTGCGGCGCGAGAAGGGGCGGGGCTTCACTCACAGCCGCCGTCTGTGGACCCCTCACACCTGGGACACTGCAGGCCCGGGCTCCTTTACTTCACTTCCGCAGTGTGACAGCCAGGCGGGCTGTGAATACGGCCCAGAGCTCAGTGGCGGCCTTCAGTGACTGAGGACGGAACTCTGCCTGCGGCCGAGGGTGCATGGGTCTGTTAGTGACTGAGGATCGATCTCCCTGTTCATGGCTGATGGCTAATTAGTCTGTATGTGACAGAAGGCTGCCCACCATTTTTGAATGTCTTTGGATCAGGGGAGCCTCCCTGTCCCAAATCCACTGTGAGAGACAGCCAATAGCTGTGTAGCAGTGATGGCATATGAGGGCTCGTGCCCCTGTCTGCACCTAGGGGTGACACCCCTGAAAATGAAGGCCCATCTCTCTAGTTCGCTGACTAATCATTGACCAAGTGCCACTGGGCTCTCTCACTTTCTCTGACTGAGTTCTGATCTCCCTGTCTGTACCGAGGGCTGCTCTCTCTGTCTGAGGCTTGATCCCAGCCTCCCTACCTGTGCTTGCGGGCTGATCTCCCATATGATTGAGGGAGGATCTTCCTGTCTGTTATTGATGGCTAATATCCCTGACTGTCATTGAGGGCTAATATCCCGGTCTGTCATTGAGGGCTAATCTCCCTGTCTGTCATTGAGGGCGTATCTCCGTGCCTGTGATTGAGAGCTGATCTTCCTGTCTGTCATTGAGGGCTGATCTCCCTATTTGTCATTGACGGCTGCTGTCCCTGCCTGTGATTGAGGGCTGGTCGTCCTGTCTGTGATTGAGGACTTATCTCCCTGTCTGTGATTGAGGGATGATTTTTCTGTCTGTGATTGAGGGCTGATATTCCTGTTGGTGATTGAGAGCTTATCTCCCTGTCTTTGAGGGCTAATCTCCCTGCCTGTGGTTGGGGGATGATCTTCCTGTGTGTGATTGAGGGTTAATCTTCCTGCCTTTGATTGAGGGATGATCTTCCTGTGTGTGATTGAGGGTTAATCTCCCTGCCTTTCATTGAGGGATGATCTTCCTGTGTGTGATTGAGGGCTAATCTCTCTGCCTGTGATTGAGGGGTGAGCTCCCTGTGTGTGATTGAGGGCCAGCACCCTGTGACAGAGGACTGTTATCCTTGTCTGTAACTAAGAACTACTCTCCCTGTCTTTCACTGACCTCTTCCTGGCCACTCAATAGGACTATTCTTCTGTCCTGTTTTGCCTGTCTGTGACTGCGGATCAATTCTCCTCTCAGTGACTCACTCCTCACCTCCTGCCTTTTGAATGAGGGCTCCACCCAAAAGTTATTTTCCATTGCCCTGCCACTGTCTACGACTGATGGCTCATTGCCCATTATGTGATTTAAGGGATCATGTTCCTTTCCCACTGCCGCTATCTGTGACTGATGGCTCATCTTCCGGACTGTGATTGAGGGTTCATGTTCCTTTCCCTCTGCCGCTGTCTGTGACTGATGGCTCATCTTGTCTGTGACTGAGGGTTAATTTTTCTTTTTAGGTCGAGCCTGTGCAGTGCATGCGCTGCTCTGTGAGGCATGCTTTATTCAGATATGTACTTGAAGCTCCGCCCATTTTCCGCCCATCTTTTCAATTGGCTCCTGTTACTGTCCTTTCAAAATCGTTGCTTTTGATTCATGAATACGCTTAATAGTTCCTCCTTTATACCGTCTTGTCTGCATTTGTAACCTCCCATGAGGACGGGACTTTTTACTCGTGTTGTTACAAGGTCTGTTTTATCTATATTATGTGAGCACTATTTTCTTTAATGATTTTCTCCTATTCCACCCACAACGTGCTTTCCTACAACGCAGCACGCCGCCCGAGTTTATATTTTTATTAATAATGAATGGAGGCCGGTCCGCTTTAACTATAGCGGTAGCGCATCTTTATTTATTTTATTTGCCAGTGTGGTCTGCTTTAACTATAGCAGATGCACTACGGAACCTTCATGTTTTTTTTGAGTGAATGCGCCCCATACCGTGCTTTCACTTTAATGGTGGCTGCGCCCCTTTCTTTAGACTCTGCTTGCTGTATTCAGATTACAGCCAGCTGCGTCTAAAGAAAGAGACGCAAACGCCATTAAAGTGAAAGCACGGAGTGGGGCACTTTTACAAAATAACGAATTTCTTTGTGAACGTCACAAACAAATATTTTTTGGGGGGAAAAGCATTCCATGGTGTGCTTTCACTTTAATGGTGGCCGTGCCCCTTTCTTTAGACCGGGCTCGCCTTAAGCTGAATATGGCGAGCTGCATCTAAAGAAAGGTGCGCGGCCACAATTAAAGAGGTCTCGCATTTGCGAGAGTTTGAGCTATTGCCATTATAAATGACAATGCTTTTATTGATGTGAAGGTTTTCAAAACACATAAATAAAAGGCATTGTCATTTGCAATGCCAATAGCTTAAACTCTTGCAAGAGCGAGACCTATTCACTTGCAAATGCTTGTTTACTGACCGTGTCTGGGACTGAAGGCTCATCTATCAGTCTGTGACTCCTAGCCAGTGTTTGAAATGGAAATATTAAAAAAGTTCAGGTACTCAATAACTTAAAGTAGCTTTTTGCTACTTAGAGGTGTCAATACTCTCCAATTAAGAGTATTTCATAAGTGCTGAGAAGGGCAGGTAGTCGCCCTTTAGAATTAAAGATGTGCAGGTTCACAGTACCGACCCATTTAAAGCACTGCTCACAGCTAACCTCTCTGTCTGTGACTAGGGGCTCGCCCTTCTGTCCCAGTGTCACTTGCCTAGCTGAGGAGTCTAGCATCGATTGCTACTGTCTGTTACCAAGGAGTACTCGTCTACTCCGCTTCATTGTCTTCCTCCGAGGGGACTGGCCTCTGAGCAGTGGTAGAAGTGGGCGGGAAAGGAAGGGCACGGCGTGCCCCTACTTCTAAAAATTATTTCAGTCCGTTCCCCTACTTCTTACTTTAAAAAAGCATCCCGGGACGGCAAGAATGGTCCGACTTAAAAACAATAACTTTTTCATTAGATTCCAGGGGCTGCTCGCACTTCTATGTCCCCCCCCACCCCCCATGAGCTCTCACAGACCAAGGGCAGGCCCATTGTCATTCCGATTGAGGATAATTACCCCCTTTTGAATGACAATGCTCCCGCCCTCTGCCTTTAGCATATCAAGTGCCAGTGAGATCTGAGTTGGTGATTACAGAGGAGCTTTCCCAAGACAGAGTACTATGGGGAACTTGACAGCTTGTGTAATTTGTTAATGTTGTACACAGAGTGAACTGGGCATGAGCAGTGACCGGACAGAAGAGGCGACAGGAAAGGAGAGGTACTAGGGCAGGAGAGGTGACGGGGCAGGAGAAGTAACGGATAGGAGAAGTGACTGGGACAGGAGAAGTGACTGGGAAAGGAGAAGTAACGGAGAAGGAGAGGCAACAGGGCAGGAGAGGCAACAGGGCAGGAGAGGCAACAGGGCAGGAGAGGCAACCTGGCAGGAGAGGCGACCGGGCAGGAGAAGTGACCAGGCAGGAGAAGTGACCGGGCAGGAGAAGTGACCGGGCAGGAGAAGTGACAGTAGGTGACATGATGGGCAGCTGACGTGACAGGCAGGTGACGTGACAGGGCAGGTGAGGAGAGGTGCCGGGCAGGAGAAGTGACCAGGCAGGAGAAGTGACGGGCAGGTGACGTGACTGGGCAGGAGAGGTGACGGGGCAGAAGCAGTGATTAGGCATGAGCAGGAGCAGTGACGCGACAGGAGCAGTGACCAGGCAGGAGCAGTTAACGGACAGGAGTGGTGAACGGGGCAGGAGCGGTGAACAGGGCAGGAGCGGTAAACAGGGCAGGAGCGGTGAACAGGGCAGGAGCGGTGAACAGGGCAGGAGCGGTGAACAGGGCAGGAGCAGGAGTTTCCCAGGGCGACTTGAAGGATAGGGGGCCAGTTTAGTTTGGGTGGGACCGGTTTTGTACAAGTGCAGGAGTTTTAAAAACACTGCAAAATTCTTTGTATATTCAGCAGGTTTCGTTCAACAATACAAGTGCCAAGATAACTTAGGTGATCATTGTACCTGCTGCTGGAGAGAGATGGGAGCATGTTTTGTCTAGTGGCTGTTTCACTTATCTAAGGAAGTGCAGAGGGTTAATATGCATTATACCATGCATATCAAAGAGAAATATGTTATGTGCATAGTTCAGTGGGTACTGCTTTGTGTTCACTTCCCGAATGAAAGGACACTTGAATACATATGTCCTGGCAGTTCGGGCTGGACTGTTCTCATTGGGTGCAGAATCGAGACTGATTTGCATATGGCTGGGTCCTAACTGAAATGGCATGGTGAGCAAAAAACAATGGATTTAAGCCCAGATCTCTGAACTGGGGTGAATGTATGACATTGTTCTGCATTCTGTCCATCAATTGTTCTTTTTGCATTTGTCACCCCGAGTGGGACAGGTATGCTCAGACATAAGTCCTGTGCTCTCCATGCCACTGGAATCAAGCTATCCTGGCTGATGAGGGCTGAAAGCCCGAAACCGGTCCTAGGATGCTTGTTTCCAGTCCAGGGAGGACCTGGCCTGGCAGTTCAGGCTGGACTGTTCCCATTGGGTGCAGGATCAAGACTGATTTGCATATGGCTGAGTCCAAACTGGAATGGCATGGTGAGCAAAGAAACAATGGATTTAGGCCCAGATCTCTGTACTGGGGTGAATGTATGATATTGTTTTGCATTCTGTCCACCAGTTGTTCTTTTTGCTATATTATGATTGAGCAGCTAGCTGGCTGACATGAATATGAAGGATCCTTTGCAGGTTTCTGTGAGTCTAGATTCTCCTAAAGAGTCCCTTTCTCTTCTGAGCCCTGCTCAGGGCCGGACTGAGAATAGAAACCGGCCCTGGCAAACTGCTCAGCTGGCCTCCCCTGGGGCAATGGGGGGTGCGGGTGAGCAGTTTGGGACGGCCGGTTTCGGCTGATTTTGTTACCGGGGGCCGAAATTGCAGACCACCGGTAACAAAAACGGCCCCCCAGGGGCCCAAAACCTGCCCCCACCCTAGCGGCCTACCGGGGAAACGCCCGGTGCCCGCTATGGCCAGTCCGGCCCTGGCCCTGCTTAACACATGTGTACTTGAGGAGCCCTGTATTCATGACCTCAATGTTTGAGACAAAACATAATCATGGATTTCTAAACAATGAGAGTAAAAGCATTAAAGTAACATGTTGCTCCTGCTTATATTTCACACGCTTTACATAAATCTGTATTCCCTATGAGTGTTTGCTTTTTCTTGAATTAAACCTCAAATAAACATGTTTATCCATTGTTTTAATTAAATAGCGTTATAAGCTGTGAAATGCTAAACGTACAAAAAATTGGTATGTTTTGCTATTTCTAGCCACACCCCTGACTCCGCCCACTGATTCAATCTTCGGTTATTCCCGCCCCCTGATTCTCCACCCACAGCTCCCCTACTTTTTTTTCCCCACTTCGATCACCGCCTCTGAGTGGAATGGCCGGTGGCCGAGAATCGATATTCTAGCTTCAGGGTCACTGTCTGTAACTGAATACAGACATCCCAGGGTCACCATCTGTGACTTCTATATTAGGGCTGATTTCCTGATCAATGTCTGTGACCAAAGGCTAATCCCTACCCAGTGACTATATATACACCCTGACTAAGTGCTCTTTCCCAGTCTCTGACGGATGTACGTTGTTACAACGCATGCTTTTACCACGCATGCCTTTACAACGCAGGTTTTTCAACGCAAGTCGTTACAACGACTTGCAATGGGGGGTGCTGGATAGTGAATAGTTGAATTTACTATTCCAACTTCAGTCCCCATGGATAGTAGGGAAGGTGTTGGATAGTAAATTAAACTATTACCTATCCTACAGCGCTCACCCAGCACAATTCGTTTTAATGACTTGCGTTGAAAAACCTGCGTTGTAAAGGCACTGCTGGTAAAAGTTGCGTCGTAAAGGATGTTTCCCCTCTCTGACTGAGGGCTGTACACCTGCTTCAAGTGGCACTGTTTATGCAAAACAAAAGATGATCTCTAAGGTGCAGCGGCGGCTCCTACGCTATGGAGGAGGAGCGTCACCCCCCCCCCCCCCCACAAGCCTCTAAAACTTTAAAAATAAAACCACATTAAAAGTATTTATTATTGTTTTTTTTTTTTCACCAGCTGAGTTTTGGGGCGGGGCCTAATTGGTGGCCTTCGTGGAGGGGGAGTGGTGGGCAGGGCACTGTTGTTAGTGCACGTGTGGTTTTGATGGGCTGTCTCAGGACAACCAAACAGACATATGCACTGAAGCTGTCTCCAACCCGAGCTGCATTGCCGAGTTGGAGACAGCAAGAGCAGGCTCCCTGTCTCACTGGGAGTGCAAATCATCGGCGCTCAGACCAATCCTGATGCTGCTTTCATGCTCGCATAGACAATGAGACAGCAAGGACACAAGAAAGGGGCATGTCCTTTTCCCCTAGAGACAATATAACATATCAATGAGAATGGTCCCTCTGACGAAATCAAATTGCACTGCATCAGTAGACCAGAATATAAGGGAAACCCATTGGGTTCGTAGAAGAACCCTCACCCACCAACCTAGTTGGTTGCACGCTTCATCTGCGGGTTCCCACCTAGGGTGCTGAGGGCATCCTAGGTGTGCTTCAACGCCTGATTACAGCGGAGCAGGTGTTTTTTTGTGACAAACATGCAGTGAAGGTGCAGGTTAAAAATGCCTCTGGGATCCTCCTCCAAACTTGAAGCATGCCACCAACTAGGTTGGTGGGTGAGGGTTCTCCTATAAACCCAATGGGTTTCCTTTATATTCTGGCCTACGGATGCAGTGGAATTGGATTTCCTCACAGGGCCTGACATCATTGCTGCTTTCATGCTGCCAGCAGCATGAGAGCAGCATTAGGATTGGCTGCCTGGGATTCTGGGAGCCTGTGCTGGTGAGGATGGAGCAGAAGAGAGGAGATACGGTAATGCAGCAGGTAAGTTAATATAATGTTTTTGTCTCCTTTGTTTGTCATCCGGCGCGCCCCCACCTCTCTGCCGGTACACGAGCCGCCACTGCTATAGTGCAGTATCTGTGGCTGACGTCTGAGCTCTCAGACCACGGGTTGCACTCTGGGGTCACTGTGAGTGACAAGTACAGGGCTGAGGGAAGATGTATTCCTGTGTCATTGTCTGTGGGGGAGGCCAGACCTCCCAGTGTTACGGTCTGCCACTGAGGGCTGACGTCTCTCTGGTACAGTCTCAATAGAGACATGCTCTCCTTATGTCATTAACTCCAACTGAAATCTACCTGTGTCACGCTGTCTTGACTGAGGACTGATTCCCTTGTGCCATCCTGGAGAGTGAGGGATGTTTTCTCTGTGTCCGTCTGTGAAAACTGATCTCACAGTCACTGGCTGTGGGTGAAGTCTGATCTCTGAGTGCTTCAGTCTATGAGTGACAGGGTGAGCTCCCCTTGTCTCTGTCTGTGAGTGAGCGCTGACTGCTCCTGTCACAATCTGTGTGAGAGAGATGATCTCCCTGTGTCACTCTCTTTGAGTGATGGCTGATCTCCCACTGTCACTGCCTGTGAGTGAGGACCAATCCCACAGCACCAATAACAGTGAGTGATGGCTTGTTTCCCAGAGTTACCTTCTGTGACTGAGTCCTGATCACCTCTATGTCACTGTCTGTGGATTAGGACTGATTTCCCATTGTCTGTCTGTGCGTGACAGCTGGTTGCACATATCTCTTTCTAAGAGGGATAGGCTGCCAGAGTCAATGTAGATGAGTGACAGCTGATCGCTCACTGCCACTGAGGGCTGATCTCCTGCTGTCCCTGTCTGTGACTGAGGGCTGATCTCCTGCTGTCCCTGTCTGCCACTGAGGGCTGATCTCCTGTGACTGAGGGCTGATCTCCTGCTGTCACTGTCTGTGACTGAGGGCTGATCTCCTGCTGTCCCTGTCTGTGACTGAGGGCTGATCTCCTGTGACTGAGGGCTGATCTCCTGCTGTCACTGTCTGTGACTGAGGGCTGATCTCCTGCTGTCCCTGTCTGTGACTGAGGGCTGATCTCCTGTGACTGAGGGCTGATCTCCGGCTGTCACCGTCTGTGACCGAGGGCTGATCTCCTGCTGTCCCTGTCTGTGACTGAGGGCTGATCTCCTGCTGTCCCTGTCAGTGACTCAGGGCTGATCTCCTGTGACTGAGGGCTGATCTCCTGCTGTCACTGTCTGTGACTGAGGGCTGATCTCCTGCTGTCCCTGTCTGTGACTGAGGGCTGATCTCCTGTGACTGAGGGCTGATCTCCGGCTGTCACCGTCTGTGACCGAGGGCTGATCTCCTGCTGTCCCTGTCTGTGACCGAGGGCTGATCTCCTGTGACTGAGGGCTGATCTCCTGCTGTCCCTGTCTGTGACTGAGGGCTGATCTCCTGCTGTCACTGTCTGTGACTGAGGGCTGATCTCCTGCTGTCACTGTCTGTGACTGAGGGCTGATCTCCTGCTGTCCCTGTCTGTGACTGAGGGCTGATCTCCTGCTGTCCCTGTCTGTGACGGAGGGCTGATCTCCTGCTGTCACTGTCTGTGACTGAGGGCTGATCTCCTGTTTCCCTGTCTGTGACTGAGGGCTGATCTCCTGCTGTCACTGTCTGTGACTGAGGGCCGATCTCCTGCTGTCCCTGTCTGTGACTGAGGGATGACCTTCCCTGTATCACTGACTGTGGGTGAAGGACAATCCCCCAGCACAAGAACTGGTCTCTCCGTGCCACACTTCGTGAGAGAGGACTGGTCTCCCAATGCCACTCACTGTGAGCGAGAGCTCATCTCCGAGTATCGCTGCCTGTGGATGAAGACTGGTCTTCCACTGTCATGATGTGTGAGTGAAGGCTGATGTCTCAGTTTCAGTGTCTGCGAGGGATGCTGATTCACATGTGTCACTGCTTCTGAGTGAGGGCTGATCTTACTGTGTCACCCACCCAGCGGCCACACCTTCTCGTACCCGGCTCCTGAAGCCTGGAATGAACTCTCCACATCAGAGGCAACAGTTCAACCCTAGCATTCAGGAAGAAACTGAAAACGTGACTCTTCACAGAGGAGGGGACCCAGCCAGGGCAACAACCTCCCCTCATTTCAGCACCAGGACACCCGCCCGGGTGAGATGCAGGCTACACAAGAACACGCAAAGTAACGTAACATAGCATAACAAAGACAGCACCGCATAACATAGCATAAGGTAACATAGCACAAAACATAGCATGACATAGCACAACATAACATAGCACAGCATAGCATGACATAGCACAGCACAGCATAACATAGCACAGCATAGCATAACATAGCATAATATTACATAGCACAGCATAACATAGCACAGCACAGCACAGCATAACATATCATAAGATAACATAGCACAGCATAGCGTGACATAGCACAGCACAACATAACATAGCACAGCATAACATAATATAACAGTGCTGGTGAGGGCTGATATCCCAGTGTCGCTGTCTCTGAGTGCGGTCTGATTTCACCCACCACTCTCAGTGTGCAAGGGCTGGTCTTCATTCCCTCTGCCTCTACAGTTTATCTATAACTTTGGGTGAGTGAGGACTGACCTTGCTGTATCTCACTGTCTGTGACTGAAGACTGATTTCACTGTGTTATTGTCTATTTGTGAGGAGTGATCTCCCACTGTATCACTGTCTGTGAGTGAGGGTTGACCTTCAGTCACTGTCAGTGAGAACATACATGCGAGTGAGGGCTGATCTCCCATATCACAGTATGTGAGTGAGGGCTGATCGTTCAGTCACCGTCAGTGAGGGATATCCCGCCCCCATGGCAAACATGTGAGTGAGGGCTGATCTCCCCAAAACACTGTCTGTGATTAGAGGCTTTTCTCCCAGCAACTGTCTCTGAGTGAGGGCTGATCTCCCGGCATCTTCAGTTACTGCCAGTGAGGGCTGATCTTCAGTTACTGTCAGTGAGAGCATGCATGTGATTGAGGATTGAGCACTCCATATCACTGTGAGTGAGGGCTAATCTCCTCAAATCACTGTGTCTGAGTGAGGATTGACCTTTAGTCACTGTCAGTGATGACATACATGCGAGTGAGGGCTGATCTCCCCATATTACTGTGAGTGAGGTCTTATTTCTCAATCACTGTCTGTGAGTGAGGGCTGAAACCCCCCTGACACTGTGAGTGAGGGCTTATTTCCCTCCTAGTCACTGTCTATGAATGAGGGCGGGTGTCCTATGGCATAAATGCGAGTGAGGACTGATCTCCCCATGACACTGGCTGTGAGTGAGGACTGATCTCCCTGCATCACTGTCTGTGAGGGAGGGCTTTTTCCCCAGTCTCTCTCTGTGAGTGAGGGCTGATGCCCTTACGTTCTACAGGTGAGTGAGGGCTGATATCCCTTGACACTCTCTGAGACTGAGGGTTTATCTCCCAGTCACTCTCTGTGAGTGAGAACGGATCTCCTTACGTCATACACGTGAGTGAGTGCTGGTCTCCAAAGGTCACTGTCTCTGACTGAAGACTGACCCCCTGTGTCAGTGTCCATGTCCGGCGTTAGGGGCAGTGCTCGTGACAGTGCCGTGCCCGCATGCCATTCTTCAATGTATGTATGGATGAATGCTTGATTTGAAAAGCGCGGAGTTCTGAGTCCTTAAAAGTGCCGATCTGCCTGGTGTCCAGTGCCTTCTCTTCTTTACTAAGAAAGGGAGACTACGAACAGTTCTCGGCAGATTTCAACAGGAGAGTGGCTGCACTTTCCTTTCCGCAGGCAACAGGTACTCCGGTTTAGTCAATGCTTGAAATTGAAAAGTATAAGTGCAGTTTATGAGAAGTGCCCGTACTCTCCAATTAAAAGTATTGCATTACTCTTGAGAAGTGCAGGTACTCGCCCTCTTAAAATAAAAAAAAGTGCCGGTACCCCGTACCGGACAGTGCAGGCCAATTTAAAGCACTGGGTTTGGTGAGTGCTAGGACTCTATATGTGAATTTCAAGCACTGGCTAATGCAGACGAGATACGGTTCGAGGCGCTAGTAACCCACTATGAGGCTGGCCGGACAGGTAAGGGGGGAGGAGAAGAGGGGGAATAAATAAATGTCAAGGGAGTAGGAAGGTAAACGCAGAGAGGCAATGGGAGATGCTGGCTGGTCTAAAGATACAAATTGGGACCGGTGCGGTTAGCACAAAGGTCTGGCTTAAGAGGTAAAGTTGGGAGTTTTACTTCCAGATGTCAACGTGTCGCGTTACTTTCAAATCCAGAGGCATGGTTCTGATTAATCAATATTGAGAACTACGTCCAGCCTCTCACTCCCCAACTATTAGCGCCTCGAAGCTGCCTACGAGCGGTAGAGGCGCTACACATATCCCAAAAACATAGCAAACTGAACTTTTCCATTATTTCACTTTTCATGATACCTTTTAATGCAGACATGAATATGTCGCCAGGTCGACATCAAACTCAAGGTTTGGGTCTTACCTCCAGGGTGCGGCCCGGCGCTCGCCCCCAGGGCCAGCAGCAGCGCAAGCAGCAGCGGCGGGAAGGCCGGCGCAGACTTCATGGTGTTAAATGGGAGTCCGGGCAGCGATCGGTGCTTGCAGCCGGGAGCAGCGGCAGCCAGAGAGCCAGACAGAGCGCGTCTGTTTCCAATCCAGGCTCCCGTTATACTATATTTAATAGTGCGCTCCCGAGGGCGGGGCCCTGGCTCGTGCACTCCGGCAGCTGGAGCCGGAGGGGGCGCTGCGCAGCGGAAGCCCCCAACTCCTGAGGTGGAGGCGGGGGCCAAAGACCCTTCACGGGAGCCCCTCAAACTCAGAGAGTGATTGATGGCTTATGTTCTGTCAGTCTTAACCCATCACCGTCACGTGCATTTGTTTCTGCAAAACGCATTTGATGCAGCAACGCTTCAATCATGTACTCTGTGCCTCCAGCAGGGATGGGGTGTGCGCGAGGGAGGGTCACGGAGGGAGGCCGCGCCCTCGTGCACCACACCCCACCGCCACCCTTAGAGGACCAAGGCAGCTCTCCTGTACCTGAAAGCGCCCTTTGTGCCCAGCGCGCGCCTGGGCACTGGGCGACTCGACTCCCCCCATCCTCAGCAGAGGAGTTTTGAAAAAACTCTCGCACACTTTCCAAACTTTGTGCCGGGAGAGAGTCGTCAGTTTTCCACTACTCATACCGCCTCCTCCTGAAGAAAGGGTACCACAGGAAGATGGCTCAAACATTTCATTCTCACGCTTTGGGGTTGATTTTCGTGGGATAAAAAAATCCTAAAAGGCCGTGGGGGACGCACTGTGGTCTAATAGTGTATGAGTTTCAGCTGCATAAGGACAGCTTGCATTCTAACGCTGTATATGCTCTCAGACCACGACGTGTTATCCCAGGCAAGCGACTCTAGCTCCTTCTATCTCCGTCCCTAATTTACCCGGAATGAACCGTGGTGACTGAAGGTCCTGCGAGTGTGTTGGAAGCCTGCCATTTTTAAGTCAGGCTATAAACAGCTTTAGATATGTCGCATGACTTTATGTCAGCACAACACACAACATGTACATTATGAAGGAGCATTTTTATTGATTTTACTCGTGGAAACACACTGTAAGGACAGCTTTCATTGGAATGAAAAGAGCGGGGTCTCTCACAGTCTAAAAGAGGCACGACCTATCTAATTAAGGGAATGGCTTAAACACGTAAGCTATATTTTTGGGATTTTCATAGAGTGCCACCCGAAAAATACTTTGGTGGCTGTCTGGGCTTTCTGTTATTGCTTCGACATACATGGCGCACAATTGACAGACATCGAACACCACCCAGGACTATTGAGTTTGTCAATTGCTGTCAGCTGTTTGAGATAAACGAGTAGCAACAATGATTTTGTTATTAAAAATTAATATTGAAAATGTTTTAATTCTGAAATTATGAGACTGTAGATTCAACAGTACTAAAGAATGTGGCAAGGGTAGAGGTCTTCAGAGCATCTCAAACACTCCGGTTATGTTCCCTCTATTTTAGGTGTGTACGCCCTTTTTAGGTTTTGCCTCGCCAAAGATGCGCTCTGCGCATCTTTTCGGCGCAGGCGAAAACCTGATGAGAACTGTAGTGTGGCTTGGTTCGGCCCTCGTCGTTGATTGGCTGGCTCCGTAAACGGAGCCTTGCCATTGGACGAGGGGCCTGTCCGTCAATGCCGGACCAGACACGGGGGCGTTCCCGACATTCTTTGGCTTTTGCCGACGTCACGGGACGCCGGGAACGCCCCCGTGTCTGGTCCGGCATTGCAGGCACTGTAGGGCAGGCCCGCTCCCCGCAGACTCCCCTCCCCCTGGTCTCTCCCTCTCGGCGCTTCTCGCTCTGCGCGCTCCTCTGCCCTGTAACCTCCCACCTCCCTGCACTCTCACTCCCATCTCGCCTCCATCCAGTCTCCCTCTACCCTCCCGTCCCCAGACCGCCTGCCTGAGCTAGAGACGGGCCGCCGCGCTGCCCGCGGCGACCCGGAAGTGACCGGCCGGCCGGCCAATCCTAGCGCGGCCGGCCGGAAGTGCCCGCCCCCCCGCAGCCCGGGGGAAGAAGGAAGTATGGCGGCGCCCGCGGGGCTCCCGTGGCCTGGAAGGAGCCCCGGGAGATGCGGAGGACGTTGCCGGTATTCTTGCCCCATCACTGGCTTTCCCGCTAAAGGGCTGGTTTGAAGCCGATGCAATCAGTGTGAAGGTGATAACGCATCGGGCGAACGCTCCTGTGCGCTCAGTCATTGTGATTGGTGTGGCGAAGTTCCTCAGTCTCCGGGATCGATGAAGGGCGGCCAGATAACAGCGCGCGCGCACTCGTCTCCCCTCACAGGGCACAGCTCGGCTCACAGTGCGGTCTGCCGTAATCCCCGCGCTGCTTTGTCTGCTGGAGTGTGCAGCAAGGGTTCTCACCGGGGACAGCTGGAGGCAGCTATTCATCACACAGAGGCAGGTCACCCTGGCTCCCGCCAAAAACTGCTGTGTACCATTCCCAGGGTAACCGAACACCTCATCTGTCTTCAGCAATACACACACCGGGGTTTGTAACCCGGATTACATGGCACTTTGTCTTACATGAAGCAAACATGGCACTGATCTCTCTCTGTAATTCAATTTTGACCAATATTAACGCACTGGTTGTTTTACATTTACGACACACTGAATGTGGGCCAATACACGTATGAAAGATGATATTGACATATTTTATCCATCCCCTGTGACCACAGTTGTGCAGCTGTGTACACAGGAGGTGTTCCTGCTACTCGGCTAAATGGTCCTCATTTAACTAACAACACAATGATAAAAGGCTGAGTCAAGATGCCGAAACCCACCCCGCGACCTGCAGGTTGCGCACAATTTGCTTCTGCATATACCTTAGCCATCTGAGCTATGTCACTGACATACATTCTGTTGCACCTTTCAGCAATCATCTTCTCAATACAGTGTATGGGGTATTTTGAAAGAAACAAACATTGGTTAACTTTAAACAACAACCTTCATGCGATAAGAACCCACAGGAAGAAGAATTTGCATTAATTTTTACTAAGGTTCAGTTTAATTGTGCTGAGAACTAATTGGCATTTAAAGTTCCCTCTAGCGCTGTCAAAGATTTGGATCCTTTTCAATGAACACTGATGAGAAAAGTCTATGGAAATGTCTCAGCAGTGAATATGAAGCACCCAATGCACACACGCATCGCAAATACCCGATAAACGTGGATGCTGGGTCTAAAAATAGTGATTATTACGTGTATGCCATTAGTTTCCCCTAAAAAACCACGAACGGTGAAAATGAAATTGACGTCGCAAATTGCTCAGATTTTGCTAATGTGCGCGCTTGACTGACATTTAGCCCATTTCTAAACATTCCCATTTCAGTCAGATAAGTAAAAGGACGAAAAGTCTAAAGGAATAATTTCTCCAGGGTCAAACAGAGTGGCCAAGTGGAATTGCCAGGGTGTGTGTGCAGGTTTCTTGGCATCGGGGTAACGGTTGTCTTTTTAAACATTCTACCGCTTCTCCAAAAGGACAAATTCAGAATACACGACCTTGTTTTTCAGTCTTCCCTTAATTGCTTCTATGCCAGGGAGAGCAAAGAAGGCACTTGCAATTAGTGAAAACAATTTACATAGTGCCCATTCTTTTAGGATGTTATTACAACTCCTATTCTAGTTTGGCTTCTACAAAGTCCAGGCAGTGGGATGACTCTGCAAATATCCACAGATGGTTGGAGAGCATGAGGCGCCCGTCAATCATGACAGTGATGGGATGGGCAGCACAATTTACTGTTGACTTGGGTCTATGGAAGTTACTGACAGACCAGGTTTTCCACAGAGGGCAAATAAAGGGGGCACTGGGCTCTCGCGAGGAAGGAAACTCATGGTCTCTACAGCTAGTGTCTTTAAAATTACTGTGACGTCTCTCTGGTATCCGAGATGACCTTAATTTGAAGAAAAAAAATCCTGGCCATGTGTACAGTGTCGGTGGCAACATGGGGGTATTTGGCAGGCATCTTCTTTCTTGTGAGACAGAGCATACTGGTCAGCATTCTAAAACACAAATATGTTCTCACTGTTGTATTTGTCACTATCTCCTCCTGCGCTGCTCTCCCTCCCTGTGTCGCAATCTCCTGCTGCACTACTCTCCCTCCCTTTGCCATTATCTCCCCCTGTGCTACTCTCCCTCCTTGTGTCACTATCTCCCCTAATCTGCTCCCCCTCCCTGTGTCGCTATCTCTCTCTGCAGTACATGGGAGGAAGAAATGTTCAACTCAACACTGGAAAAAGTGTGGGGTTCAGAGACCGTGAGAATGAGGGGCCTGAAATAGCGTATAGCAAGAAGTGGTGGATAGTTCGGGAAAAAAGGGGAGAGTTGGTTTGTTATAAGTGATCCGCCTGTTTCCTGCTTGTGACCCTGTTTTTGTGCCTCTGTTGCCTGCTTGTGGCCCTCTTTACGTGCCTCTGTTGCCTGCTTGTGACCCTGTTTTCGTGCCTGTTGCCTGCTTGTGACCCTGTTTTCGTGCCTCTGTTGCCTGCTTGTGCCTCTGTTGCCTGCTTGGGACCCTGTTTTCGTGCCTCTGTTGCCTGCTTGTGACCCTGTGTTCGTGCCTCTGTTGCCTGCTTGTGCCTCTGTTGCCTGCTTGTGCCTCTGTTGCCTGCTTGGGACCCTGTTTTCGTGCCACTGTTGCCTGCTTGGGACCCTGTTTTCGTGCCTTTGTTGCCTGCTTGTGGCCCTCTTTACGTACCTCTGTTGCCTGCTTGTGACCCTGTTGCTTGCTTGTGACCCTGTTGCTTGCTTGTGACCCTGTTGCTTGCTTGTGACCCTGTTTTCGTGCCTCTGTTGCCTGCTTGTGACCCTGTTTTCGTGCCTCTGTTGCCTGCTTGTGACCCTGTTTTTGTGCCTCTGTTGCCTGCTTGTGACCCTGTTTTCGTGCCTCTGTTGCCTGCTTGTGACCCTGTTTACGTGCCTCTGTTGCCTGCTTGTGGCCCTCTTTACGTGCCTCTGTTGCCTGCTTGTGGCCCTCTTTACGTGCCTCTGTTGCCTGCTTGGGACCCTGTTTTCGTGCCTCTGTTGCCTGCTTGGGACCCTGTTTTCGTGCCGCTGTTGCCTGCTTGGGACCCTGTTTTCGTGCCGCTGTTGCCTGCTTGGGACCCTGTTTTCGTGCCTCTGTTGCCTGCTTGTGGCCCTCTTTACGTGCCCCTGTTGCTTGCTTGGGACCCTGTTGCTTGCTTGTGACCCTGTTGCTTGCTTGTGACCCTGTTTTCGTGCCTCTGTTGCCTGCTTGGGACCCTCTTTTCGTGCCACTGTTGCCTGCTTGGGACCCTGTTTTCGTGCCTCTGTTGCCTGCTTGGGACCCTGTTTTCGTGCCTCTGTTGCCTGCTTGGGACCCTGTTGCTTGCTTGGGACCCTGTTGCTTGCTTGTGACCCTGTTGCTTGCTTGTGACCCTGTTTTCGTGCCTCTGTTGCCTGCGGGGGGGGCTCGCAGCGAGCCCACAGTGTGTGGGGTGGGGCTCGCAGTGTGTGGGGGGCTCTGTGTGGGTGTGTGTGTGGGGGGGCTCTGTGTGGGTGTGTGTGGGGGGCTTTGTGTGGCTGTGTGTGGGGGGGCTCTGTGTGGGTGTGTGTGTGGGGGGGGGGGTTTGTGTGTGTTGGGGGGGCTCTCTGTGGGTGTTGGTGTGTGTCATTTGCAAGAGATAAAGCTAGTGGCATTGTAAATGACAATGCCATTTATTTATGTTAAAAAAAAAACATAAATAAAAATAATGTCAAGAGCAATGCCAATCGCTCTAACTTTAACAAAGGCAAAACCATTGCATTGTAAATGCTTGTTCTCTCCATATCTCCTACATCTACATATTTGAAACCGCAGCTCTTTCCTATTCAGTACCCTCTTTTCACTCACTCCTGAATGCACTTCCTCATAGCTCCTTCACTTTACCACAGCTAAACGTGCAACACACTCACCTACCTCAAAGACGTTTTAAGGCATGGGCAAAGTGGGATTTGGCCCAGGGCCCCAGCCTATCAAGGGCCCCCCAGATAGAGCCAACTTTAATCTGCAGAGTGTTGCCCTTGAATAATTCTTAAAAAGACTGTTTTAAATACTTTTTACTTTACTATATTTTTAATGTGGGTCATGTGTGAGAGTCTGTTACAAACAGTTTGCAGAGAAATGTTGGGTTTATGTTTAATGCAAAATCCCTAAAATAGCTTCTTTTAGTTCGCCCTAAGTTGGCAGGGTATGCTCGGACGTGAGTCCCTTGCTCACTTGGCCACTGGATTCAAGATAGCCTGGCTGATGAGGATTATGAATCCGAAACCGGTCCCAGGATGTTTGTTTCCGGTCCAGGGACGACATGGCTTGGCAGTTCGGGCTGGACTGTTCCCATGAGGCACAGGGTCAGACTGATTTGCATATGGCCATGTCTGAACTGGGGTGGCTGAGTGAGCTACAGAATGGTGATGAATTAAACCCAGATCAGTTGACTGGGGGTGAGTGTTTGATTTGCTCAAACGCTCCGTCCATCACCTCCTTTTGTTTCGCTTTGTTCGCCCAAAGTTGGCAGGGTATGCTCAGACGTGAGTCCCTTGCTCACTTGGCCACTGGATTCTAGATAGCCCGGCTGATGAGGATTATGAATCCGAAACCGGTCCCAGGATGCTTGTTTCCGGTCCAGGAAAGACATGCTTGGCAGTTCGGGCTGGACTGTTCCCATGAGGCACAGGGTCAGACTGATTTGCATATGGCCATGTCTGAACAGGGGTGGCTGAGTGAGCTAAAGAATGGTGATGGATTAAACCCAGATCAGTTGACTGGGGGTGAGTGTTTGATTTGCTCAAACGCTCCGTCCATCATCCCCTTTTGTTTCGCTTTGTCCGCCCTAAGTTGGCAGGGTATGCTCAGACGTGAGTCCCTTGCTCACTTGCCAATGGATTCAAGATAGCCTGGCTGATGAGGATTATGAATCCGAAACCGGTCCCAGGATGCTTGTTTCCGGTCCAGGAAAGACATGGCTTGGCAGTTCGGGCTGGACTGTTCCCATGAGGCACAAGGTCAGACTGATTTGCATATGGCCATGTCTGAACTGGGGTGGCTGAGTGAGCTAAAGAATGGTGATGGATTAAACCCACATCAGTTGACGGGGGGTGAGTGTTTGATTTGCTCAAACGCTTCGTCCATCATCCCCTTTTGTTTCGCTTTGTTCGCCCTAAATTGGCAGGGTATGCTCAGACGTGAGTCCCTTGCTCACTTGGCCACTGGATTCAAGATAGCCTGGCTGATGAGGATTATGAATCCGAAACCGGTCCCAGGATGCTTGTTTCCGGTCCAGGAAAGACATGGCTTGGCAGTTCGGGCTGGACTGTTCCCATGAGGCACAGGGTCAGACTGATTTGCATATGGCCATGTCTGAACTGGGGTGGCTGAGTGAGCTAAAGAATGGTGATGGATTAAACCCAGATCAGTTGACGGGGGGTGAGTGTTTGATTTGCTCAAACGCTTCGTCCATCATCCCCTTTTGTTTCGCTTTGTTCGCCCTAAATTGGCAGGGTATGCTCAGACGTGAGTCCCTTGCTCACTTGGCCACTGGATTCAAGATCGCCTGGCTGATGAGGATTATGAATCCGAAACCGGTCCCAGGATGCTTGTTTCCGGTCCAGGAAAGACATGGCTTGGCAGTTCGGGCTGGACTGTTCCCATGAGGCACAGGGTCAGACTGATTTGCATATGGCCATGTCTGAACTGGGGTGGCTGAGTGAGCTAAAGAATGGTGATGGATTAAACCCAGATCAGTTGACGGGGGGTGAGTGTTTGATTTGCTCAAACGCTTCGTCCATCATCCCCTTTTGTTTCGCTTTGTTCGCCCTAAATTGGCAGGGTATGCTCAGACGTGAGTCCCTTGCTCACTTGGCCACTGGATTCAAGATAGCCTGGCTGATGAGGATTATGAATCCGAAACCGGTCCCAGGATGCTTGTTTCCGGTCCAGGAAAGACATGGCTTGGCAGTTCGGGCTGGACTGTTCCCATGAGGCACAGGGTCAGACTGATTTGCATATGGCCATGTCTGAACTGGGGTGGCTGAGTGAGCTAAAGAATGGTGATGGATTAAACCCAGATCAGTTGACGGGGGGTGAGTGTTTGATTTGCTCAAACGCTTCGTCCATCATCCCCTTTTGTTTCGCTTTGTTCGCCCTAAATTGGCAGGGTATGCTCAGACGTGAGTCCCTTGCTCACTTGGCCACTGGATTCAAGATAGCCTGGCTGATGAGGATTATGAATCCGAAACCGGTCCCAGGATGCTTGTTTCCGGTCCAGGAAAGACATGGCTTGGCAGTTCGGGCTGGACTGTTCCCATGAGGCACAGGGTCAGACTGATTTGCATATGGCCATGTCTGAACTGGGGTGGCTGAGTGAGCTAAAGAATGGTGATGGATTAAACCCAGATCAGTTGACTGGGGGTGAGTGTTTGATTTGCTCAAACGCTTCGTCCATCATCCCCTTTTGTTTCGCTTTGTTCGCCCTAAATTGGCAGGGTATACTCAGACGTGAGTCCCTTGCTCACTTGGCCACTGGATTCAAGATAGCCTGGCTGATGAGGATTATGAATCCGAAACCGGTCCCAGGATGCTTGTTTCCGGTCCAGGGAAGACATGGCTTGGCAGTTCGGGCTGGACTGTTCCCATGAGGCACAGGGTCAGACTGATTTGCATATGGCCATGTCTGAACTGCGGTGGCTGAGTGAGCTAAAGAATGGTGATGGATTAAACCCAAATCAGTTGACTGGGGGTGAGTGTTTGATTTGCTCAAACGCTCCGTCCATCATCCCCTTTTGTTTCGCTCCGTCCTTTTTCTCTCCATATCTCCTACATCTACATATTTGAAACCGCAGCTCTTTCCTATTCAGTACCCTCTTTTCACTCACTCCTGAATGCACTGCCTCATAGCTCCTTTAACCTGCAGAGTGTTGCCCTTGAATAATTCTTAAAAAGACTGTTTTAAATTATTTTTACTTTAATATATTTTTAATGTGGGTCATGTGTCAGAGTCTGTTACAAACAGTTTGCAGAGAAATGTTGGTTTTATGTTTAATGCAAAATCCCTAAAAAAGCTTCTTTTAGATCAAAATAGGACCTCACATATGAGAAACGGGAGGGTGTCACAGATTATTTGCAGCAATATTAGTGAGCTACTTTTGTGTTACAATATTGAAAACACACATCACTATCCCTGAATATTAGATGTAAACACATTAGAATTTGGATAAGTGTGTTCGTGCACTGTCAGTGACCTGGCCAAAGAGTGCATGAAAGAGCTGAAATTAGATCATAAATTTGAAGCTATTCTGAACAGTGGCCCACAAAATTCGTTTGGCCTAGGGCCACCAAAATCCTTAAGATGTCCTTGCAAATCCCCATTGTATTTTGCAAATGACATCCCTGAAATTATTTTCTTAACATGAGGACTCTGCAGCTTGAGCATGTAACTGAGAGGTTCTACCATCCATATGGATTGTGAGACAAGCTAACCCGTAGTCTTGTGTGAACAAAGGACACCAGAAGATGATGGACAGTCACTTCTAAATGTTGCAAGTAGATTTTCCAATGAACCCGGGGCACGGGGGAGCTTGATATTAGATCCAACACTGCCTCCTCTGATGGAGAAAATCCCTGGCTCAATATAGCAAAGAGGGGATACAGTTGCTCAACAGGCAGGAGAAGAGTCAGTTCAGAAGGAGAGATCACAGGAGCAGTGAGAGAAGTGAGTCAATGCTGGGTCATGGCGGAGAGCTGCGGTGCACAGAGAGCAAGATAGGTAATTGAAGGAGTTGTCACAGCACCATCGCCTTGAAAGCTCAGCCGCCCCACATTCTCTTCTGTATTACCTATTACCCCAGTGCTATCAATAGGATTTTTGGGACCCCGAATAAACAATTTTTCCGGCCCCACTGTTTGGAATAGCTTTGAATTTATTATGCATTTCAGATTATTCAATTTGTTTTGATTTAAAATAATATTAAATTATAAGTTAAAGTTTCAGATGTTTATCTCTTGTATTTTTCTCCTTTATTTTATGTGTAGTTCAGTGTCTAACCAGCCAGTAACTTCCATACTCGAAATGGTACAAAGTAATTTGATGCATGTTTAGTGGACTAAAGCACAATATTACAATAAATCCTAAACAACTTTAATTGCTGGATATTCATAATCAGAAATCCACATCACTGACTTGCGTTATTGATGCCTCAGTGAAAACTATAAATCTACTCTTAACATTTATAAGGTGGGGATTTGAAATATGGGGACTCTGGGTAATTGGCTGCTTTCCCCATGCCTTAAAACACTACTAACTCATATTTAAGAACTGCATATTCTTTTATTATCAACTTGTCAATATATTTTGACAGATTTGTGTCTTCTTAACATACAGAATCCTGCATAGAATCTCAAATTCAACTGGAATACGTAATCATTGCTCTCTACGCTATGCAGAGATGCTAAGGATAGGACGACCATGTATTCTTAACACCTTTCTGACCAACTGAGCAACTCAGTGAGAGATTCACTCTGCCTTCAGCCCCAACTCCTGAGCTCTCAATCATGGTCCACTAAAATACCTGGGGGCAACTTAATTCAAAGCATGCACTATACAAGACCGATATGCCGCACAAAAAAAAATACAGGAACACAACATCCTGAATATAGCAAACACTCATAGGAAATGCAAGAGTAAGGAAAACTTGTAATATAAACAGGAAGTAAATCACTGACATGGATAACCTCAAGGATTTTTATATGAATTGTTCCAAAATTGGTTAGTGTTATTGCCCGGAATGTTAAGGACATTAATATTGGACCCAATGAGGACCTGTTTTAATGTCCATTTTTATTAAGTATTTCTGGGTTTGAGACCTGGGGGGACCCAGCCTCCTGTAAGCCAAAGTTAAAAAAATAATAAAATGTTGCACAATAAGAATGATTGCTCTAAAATACAGCTATTTCTCACTGTCAGACTTTGCCTTCTCTGCTAGGTCAACCCCAAATGTTTTGCCTCCACACCACCAGGTTTTCTGAATTTGTTTATGATGACATTAGGACTCTGTGCACTTTGCCATTGCTAACAAGTGCTAAGTGTCTCTCTCATTAAACATGGTAAAAGTTGCCTTGACAAGATTAGCGCCTTTCATTTACTCATAAATCCCTAATATATGGTACTACATAGACCCAAGGCCTGTATATTTAATGCTACTAGTGGGCTACAGCACTCACTTTAAAACATGTCTTGGACCTGTCATTGCAGTCTGAGGTGCAGTATTAAACTGCCATTTTGCACTGGGAAAAATCCTTTTTGCCAGCCATAAACCGCCCTTTTTAATACACATAAGTCACCCCTAAGGTAGGCCCTAAAGGCTCATAGGGCAGAGTAATTTGTATTTAAAAAGTAGGACATGTTTATTTATGTTTTACATGTCCAGGCAGTGAAACACTTTTCACTGTTGTAAGGCCTAACTCTCCTATTGACTGACACTTTGTTATCTAATTACGTTTAATACATGTAGGAAAGTGCCCTTTTTCATATGGTTGCCCCCCACTTTTTCGCTGGTATCTGATGCAACTTTGGCTGAATGTGTACTGGGGCCCTGCTAACTAGGTTCCTAGTACCATTGTTCTTCCCCTAAACTGTACCATTGCTCCACAATTGCCACCCCTTTAGGCTCCATGTTAGCTCCTATTAAATGGCACCCCTGGAACTCAGGGCATTGGGACTAAAATGGGTCCCTAAGGGCTGCAGCATGAATTGGGCCACCCTAAAGGACCCCTCACCAAGCTCGTGCAAACTGCTTGCAGCCTGCGTGTCTTGGTGCAAAGAAAAGTTAAGACTCATCATGGAACACATTCCCTTGTGCTATGCCTTCGAAACACTACAAGTGGTATAGGTAAGTCACCCCTAAAGCAGGCCTTGTAGCCCTAAGGCAGGGTGCACTATACACTATGTGTGGGCAAATCTGCGTGAGTGGATACGTCCCTGTGATATCTAAGTATATTCTTCGATACCACAAGTGCACAGGGAAGCCATACCCCGTACATGGGCTGGACACTCATGATTATGAGTTCCTCAGCTATGTGATGGCTTCACTGTACCGCGAGATTTTTGGCACCAAACATCTCATCTTAATAAACCCACACTGATAACGCCACACATATAACGCTGAAACCCACACATATAACGCTGCTACTCTCCTCGCCCTCAACCCCGGACGCACCCCCAATGCTGCGCTGCTACCCCTGAACACACCCACGGACCATTCACCTGCCACTCCTGCAAGTTCGCCTGCATCAGGAACCTCACCAAATCCCCCCCCTCCAAACACAGCTCCGACTCCAACCACCTGAAGTGCATCCTGCTGAACACCCGCTCGGTCCACAAACACGCCACTGAACTCTGGGACCTACTCGACACTTCATCGCCGGACGTCGCCTTTCTTACAGAAACTTGGATGAACACCTCATCAGCGCCCGACATCGCCATAGCCATCCCGGACGCTTACAAGATCATCCGAAAAGACCGCACCAACCAAACAGGAGGAGGCATCGCCATCGTCCATAAGAACACCATCCATATCACGACCAGCTCTGACAATAACCTTGCGACCGCCGAACACCTTCACTTCCAGATCCACACTGACCCCAGAGCCACACTCAGAGGCACCCTCATCTACAGACCACCAGGAACCCGCACACAATTCAACGAAGACATCACTGACTTCATCAGCCCACATGCTCTCACCTCCGAGAACTACATTCTCCTGGGAGACCTCAACTTCCACCTGGAAAAGAATAACAACAGCAACTCCACCACCCTTCTGGACAACCTGGCCAATCTCGGACTAAAACAACTTGTTGACACCCCCACCCACTTAGCCGGACACACACTCAACCCTATCTTCACCTCCAGCAAACACATCTCCTTCGATCACACCACAGCTCTCCATTGGACGGACCACAGCTGCGTTCACTTCAGCTACAAAAAGACCACAACCCACATCCCACCACAACCTATTCCTCGAAGAAACTGGAACAAAATCACAACCGACCAACTCTTCACATCACTCAACCAAAACCCCCCCGCCATACCATCGGACCCAAACCAAGCTGCCACCAAACTCACACAATGGATCACCCTCAGCGCTGACGAATTAGCACCCGTGAAAAACCACCTGATCAAACAAGGTAACAAAAAGGCCCCCTGGTTCAACGATGACCTTAAGAAATCCAAGAAGTTATGTTGTACCCTCGAGAAAACCTGGAGAAAAAACCCAACCACTAACAACCTGACCACCTTCAAGGACGCCACCCTCAAACACCACCAACTGATCCGATCCACCAAGAAATCAGCATTCAAGGATCGACTCGACAACAACGCCCACAACAGCAAGGAACTATTCAACATCGTCAAAGAATTTACCAACCCCACCGCCGACACCAACGACATCACTCCCTCCCAAGACCTCTGCGACTCTCTATCCTCTTTTTTCCACAACAAAATCGCCGACATCCACAACAGCTTTGAAAACCTGTCCAAAGAACAACCCACTCCACCCACCTCTGAACCAAAACCGCACTCTCACAACCTTTGCGCCTGGAACCCAATCACTACTGAAGACACCATCCGTCTGATGAACTTCATCCACTCAGGTTCACCAACTGACCCATGTCCCCACCACATTTTCAACAAAGCAGACTCCATCATCGCACCCCATCTCCGCGATGTCATCAACTGCTCCTTCAACTCCGCTACCTTCCCAGACAGCTGGAAACATGCCGAACTCAGCGCCCTTCTGAAGAAACCCACAGCGGACCCCTCTGAACTAAAGAACTACCGCCCCATCTCGCTCCTCCCCTTCCCGGCCAAAGTCATCGAGAAAGCCGTTAATAGTCAGCTCGCACCTTTCCTTGAATCCAACAATTCACTCGACCCCTCACAGTCCGGCTTTCGAGCCAAACACAGCACCGAAACCGCCCTCATCGCTGCTACTGACGACATCCGAACGCTACTGGACAACGGAGAAACAGTTGCCCTCATCCTACTTGACCGCTCCGCCGCCTTCGACACAGTCTGTCATAACGCCCTCATACAACGCCTCAGCAACGTCGGAATACAAGGAAAAGCGTTGGACTGGATCATCTCGTTCCTCTCCGGAAGAACCCAAAGAGTCCGACTCCCCCTATTCAAATCAGAGGCCACCGAAGTCATCTGCGGCGTACCACAAGGATCATCACTCAGTCCCACCCTCTTCTACGTGTACATGAGTCCCCTCACAACCATCGCGCGACAACACAACCTCAACATCATCTCCTACGCTGACGACGCCCAGCTGATCCTCTCACTCACCAAAGACCCCAACACCGCCAAAACCAATCTACACGAAGGAATGAAAGAAGTAGCCGAATGGATGAAGAACAGCCGTTTAAAACTAAACTCGGACAAAACGGAAGTCCTCATCTTAGGATCGTCCCCCTCGGCATGGGACGACTCATGGTGGCCACCAGCTCTGGGCACAGCACCCACACCCACAGCTCACGCACTGAACCTGGGCGTCATCCTACACTCCTCCCTCTCGATGACCTGACAAGTCAACGCCATTTCATCATCATGCTTCAACATCCTACGCATGCTCAAAAAAATCTTCCGCTGGATCCCCACCGAAACAAGAAAGACAGTCACCCACGCACTAGTCACTAGCCGACTAGATTATGGAAACACCCTTTACGCCGGAACCACAGCCAAACTACAGAAAAAACTCCAACGCATCCAAAACGCCTCAGCCAGACTCATACTGGACATCCCCCATCAAGCTCACATTTCCGATCACCTGAAAGTTCTCCACTGGCTTCCCGTCAACAAGAGAATAACGTTCCGTCTCCTCACCCACGCACACAAAGCCCTCCACGACCGAGGACCCGAATGCCTCAATAAACTACTGTCCTTCTACACACCCACCCGCCAACTACGTTCATCCAATCAAGCCCTCGCCGCAATTCCGCGCATCAATAGAACCACCATGGGAGGAAGATCTTTCTCCTACTTAGCGGCCAAGACCTGGAATTCTCTCCCCACTCACCTCCGCCTTACACAGAACCACCTCTCCTTCAGAAAGCAGCTAAAAACCTGGCTATTCCATAAGTAAGGCACCCACCCTCCCTCAAGCACCTTGAGACCCTCTGGGTGAGTAGTGCGCTATACAAATTACTGAACTTGAACTTGATGCCAGTGGTGGATTTATTACGAAATTCACCAAGAAGGCACCTTAGAATGAGACTTGCACCAAAGGACTTAGAAGAGCTTGGGAAACCAGGAACCACCCAAGGTAAGTACCCAGGAAGTTGAAACACAGCTGCCTGTCCAATAGAAGTCAATGGATAAATCGTGGTTGCAGTTTTAAAGTAAAAGGACCCTTCCCAGAGGACTCCGAAGATACCCTTTGGAGGACAGAAGGTTGCAGAGCCACCCCACCTGTGGATGCCCCAGGTCCCAGGTTACTTGCACCAGGGAAGATGAGCGCATAGGGGTGACGTGGCATCAGAACCTGGGTCAAAGGGAGACTCTGGAAGAAATGCCTCTGCAGAAGTCTGTGAAGATGTTGGATTCAAGCCAGATCTGTGACTGCAGAGTGAGTGTCTGAAAAGTTTCAGCTCTCCGACCATCATCTCCTTATGTTTGATTTGTTTGCCCTAAGTTGGCAGAATTTGCCCAGATGTGGGTCCCTTGGTCGCTTTGCCACTGGATTCAAGCTAGCCTGGCTCATGAAGGGTGTTACTCAAAACTGGTCCCAGGATGCTTGTTTCCGGTCCAGGGAAGACCTGGCTTTGTAGTTTGGGCTGGACTGTTCCCATGAGGAACAGGATCAAGACTGATTTGCATATGGCTGGGTCTGTACTGGGGTGGCAAAGTGAGCTAAAGAACGATGATGGATTCAACCCAGATCGGTGACTGGGGGTGAGTGTCTGAAAAGTTTCAGCGGTCCGTCTATCATCTCCATGCTTGCTCTGTGTACCCTAAGTTGGCAGAGTATGCTCAGCTGTGGGTCCCTTGCTCACTTTGCCACTGGATTCAAGCTAGCCTGGCTGATGAGGGGTGGTACCCTGAAACCGGTTTGAGGATGCTTGTTTCTGTTCCAGGGAAGACCTGGCTTGGCATATCGGGCAGGACTGTTCCCATGAGGAACAGGGTCAAGACTGGTTTGCTTATGGCTGGGTTTGAACTGGGGTGGTGAAGTGAGCTAAAGAACAATGAATGATCCAACCCAGATCTGTGACTGGGAGTGAGTGACTTAAAAGTTTCAGTGCTCCGTCCATCATCTCCTTGTGTTTGCTTATAAAAAGACCCCCACTTTAGAAACATAATGAGCAACACAGGAAATGTGGCTGAGAAGCTAAACTCACCACTTAATCTAACCTAATGGTTAGGGAGTTAAGGTGTCTCTGTAAAGCTAGACAAATAGGAACAGGGTTCAACCCTACCAGAATAGAATTCCTGGAGTCTATTGCAGAGTATGAGAAGGACCACCCCTCTCCTGATGAGGAATACTTCCAGGGAGATGGGGAAGGTAGTGAGGTGGATGAGGTCTTTAACCCTCCACCTCAACTACTTAGGGGGGGGGGGACTTTGAGCTCCCCACCTCTAAGCCAGGGAGCAGAAGAGCTAGAACTTCCAGAGGGAGCCTAGACTCTGTACCAGACATTAAAGACAACTCCACCGATGAGGACAACCTTTTAACAAGGTAGACCAGGGAGCTAGAGCTAGAGACTAGGCTCTTAGCTCTAGAAAAGAGAGAGCAGATATGGGCCTAGGTCCCATCAATGGTGACAGCAATTATAAAAACCTTGAGAGAGAGACAAGGATCTGATGATCCCAAATTCCCTAAAGGGATTGTCCCTAAATTTGAGGATGGTGGTGAGGTTCCGTGACAATTGTAAGTGGTGTTTTCGACTCGCACGAATATGGTCGAGTCTGGTATCTATGAACCGCAAATGACGAGTTTAGTAAGTGCGCGCAGTTTCGCTGTGCTAACTTAAACCGTTCGTTTGTTATGTGGGTTTTTCATCTGTACCCACGGGTTCCATCTTAGATACGGCATCCATTTTGTCTCTTGCCCTCAAGTAGCCAGCGAACGGACGTTGTCCGCTTCGCGACCCTGGGACTCCCAAGATATTTTCGGAAGACACATGTTCTTTGTGAGTGTCTTTATGACGAGGGGGTTGCTACTGTAAGGCAGATGGCGCCGCTCGAGGCTCATCTTGCCGCACAGACTTATTGTCTCAGCCGTGCATCTCATTAGGCACGTTCCTTTGATGCCTGTATCTCGTGTTTCCCGATACCTCCCCTTTTACACCCTTTCCGATCTCCCCACTGTCTCCGTCTTCCTCTGCACCTGTCTTTGTTCCTATTTCGATCTGTTTTACTGCTGATTGGAATTTGCTAATGGTGGGAAGATGGTTTTTACAGTTGGGAACCGCCAAATGTTTCCGCACTTATGTTCCGGGCCTCATGTGTTTCAAAGTGACCAAAGTGACCCCTCTGGGGGATAATGGTGGGAACCGGGTTGTAAACTTTTGTGTTCAATGTTATCCTATGGGTAAAAACTGTATAAAAGGAGCGATCCACAGAACCAATTTGAAGCAGTCTCCCCAAGTTGCACGCTGTGTACTTGTCGTGATCTCTGTGTTCCCTGCAGCAAATAAACCTTGAATCTTTGACGTCGAAGGAAGTGTCCCGTGTCTCTGTGATTCGTACGCCGGAGCAGGTTACCCACGAAGGTTTCAGGTGTTGTGCCCTGGCACCGCTGGGTCTTAAAGAACCCAGTCCTTCAGTTGGCGCCCAACGTGGGGCTGCATCAGTGGTACCGGTCCAAGCCCGACGATCGTGAGGAACTTCGTGTGAAATCTCCGAGGGAAGGTGCACTCCGCTTCATCGATCCTGTTGTCGAAATAAGTGGCCCGAAGACTTTTCCCGCGAAGATTCCCGCCTCCGGACGGCTGCGATGGACTGCTGCCCTGACTGTAGACCTGTTTTGGCGCCTGGCGTAGACCTTGGTATAGCGAGACGATTGACGGGCCTTCCTGGTGACGCCATCGATCTTTGAGTTAAGTATTTGTGGGTCGCTCCCATAGTTCTTGGTTGTTGACACTTTAGCGAGTGTTTTTGTTGTTAGCGCTGTGTGAGTGTTTTTGTCGGTGACACTTTGCTAGCGTACTTTGTTGTGTTGTTTGACGACTGCAGCCGCCAAAGACCGAGGGTTTTGTTCTTTGCTGGGACTTGGTAAATCCCGTAACCCTTGAAGTCTGTGAAACTCGGCTAGTGTGCAAGATGCCCGGTCGCAGTACTTTGTTTAGTTGTTTCAAGCCTTGTGGTATGGATTCCCGATTGGAGGACTCGTGTCCGATACCTCCGGTTGGAACTCCCACGTATGAGCTCTATAGTAAGCATGGGCTAGGCCCAGTTACCTTTAACGATTACTGGATTAAATATACGAAAAAGGACGGCGACCTTCGTTGGCCACCTCATGGTAGCTTCGAGGCCCCGATTTTAGATAATCTAGAGATTAAATTGTTCGAAAGAAAGTCACGGCCGGCCATGTTTGATGCCTTTCGGTTGTGGCGCAAAGAAGCCCGACAGAAAGAAATCAGACAGACTAAACGTAATCAGCGAGATAATGTTGCTACCATAGTGAAGAAAGCAGAGCAATTTCAGCGAGATAAGGAGGTTAAGGATAAGGAAGTGTTTGACCGATTACAGCATATGACTGTAGATAAATGTTACCCCGCTTTACCAACGGAGTCGGAAAAGAAGGAAGAGCCAGTTGAGGATCCCTTAATGTCTTATCTTATGAAGTCGCCACCTCCGTACGTACAGGGTACCGCAGCTCCTGTGGTCCCTGCCGTACCTATTCTTCCGCCTATTCCTCCTCCGCCTGTTCCTCAACCTGCACCCGTTCTTCCGACTGTTCCTGCTTCTTTGTCTGTTTCTATTCCTACTGCTCCTCCGCTTCCACATACTCCTGTTCCCGCTACTACTCCTGCTACTGCTCCTGTTTTGTTAACTCCTGCTGTTGCTACTGTTTCTACTCCTTCTCTTGTTAGCCCTGTGTCTTATTCTTCTCCCTCTACTCGTAGTCGCAATTCTCCTCTTGCGGCTAGTTTCTTTCATTCGCTCGGACCTGTTCATGGGTCCGCTGGTTCTGATGGTCCTCAGAGACGTAGTCAGCTTCCTGGAAACAGAGAACGCGTTGCGCTATATAATATGGCGATGGGTTGGATGGTAAATCCTCTTAGAAGTCCACCCCGTGTTGTCCTCGAAACATTCTGTCAATTCAATATACCAACCCAGAGATATGTGTTTAACGAAATGTGTAAGTTCCTTTATGATCAGATAGCGGTTGATGCGCCTGACGAGGTGCTCACCGCTCTGTCTGATCTCCAGCTTCAGTTCGCAAATGGGCTGATAGTGGATACTAACGTTCGACGTGCTGTTGAACGATTGCTATCTCTTCGTCCCGCTCCTATCCCTCATGCATTGTTTGTTGAGGATATTGAAAAACAACCAGACGAGTCTGGCCAATATCCTATGCGTGAAGTTCCGCCGGTTTGGATGCCAGGTAACCCCGCAGCTGCCCCTCCGGTCCCGCCGTATTTCCAGAGAGTATGGATACATCTCCCATGGAAAAGATCGGAAGTGTTACAGGTGAAGCAATCTTTGCCTGACCCTCGCAAAAATCCTGCAGGGTACTACAAAGAATTATCGCAGCTCGTAGATGCTACGGTTATGAATCTTGCCGATATCGACATGTTGTTTGGCAATGTCGTACCGCAACCGGTATGGGCTAAGATTCGTCAGGAAAATCACACAAATGAACTAGGTGGTGATTGGGCGGCCATTGTAGCGGCAGATGGGTTGCAAGTTGGTGGCGCTAAGCCTGAACAATTGATTGCTGCTCTCCCTCAAAGAATTATTACGCTAATGAAAACACTTATGCCAGCTATGAAGGTGAACTGGGACAAGTTGTCAGCCTGTAAGCAGAAGAAAGATGAGAGTGTTTCCGACTTCTTTACGAGGTTTGAGGAGGCATTCATCGACCATAGTGGTCAGGATATGGGTACTGAGGGTGGTCAGAGATTGTTTGTGGATAAATTTGTTTCAAATTTATTGCCCGACTTGAGCAATAAATTGAGAAATTTGGAAAGTGCATGGGCCGTTTCTACTTCGGCTCAGATATTGGCTACGGCACAATACTATGAGAATAGAGAGAAAGAAGAGAACGACTGTGCTGATAAAAAGACGAAAGAGCTCAAAACTAAAGTGTTGTTGCAACAAGCGTATCCTCCGCGGTCAAATCAGAATACTTCACAACAGAATAGGTCACAGCCACAATCGAACAGATACCAAACACGTAACGACTCCTCCTCCCAAAGATCCTCGTTAGGGTACAATCAATGTGCTTATTGTAGACAGGAGGGACACATTAAATTCAATTGCCCTGTTTTGAATGAACGTAACAATGGTAACTCATCTAGAGGAGGTCGTGGTGGTTCGCAGCAAACATCACGTGGTAGAGGTCGTGGTGCTCAGAACGATCGCTCGGATAACTCGTCTAATTCTAATAATTGTTTCGATCAACGTGGATCATCGCAAGGACGATCTGCGCAGTACAATGTAGACGATTATTACGTCGATCAGGGAACTGACGACAGTAATTACTAGGACAGCCATAGACAAGGAGAGGGAGTGGTATCAGTTCCGGTTGATCAGAGAGGGCCGTACGTCGCAGTTGCTACATCGGGCGTCGTCGAGCCTTTTCTGTTGGACACTGGTGCAGCGAAAAGTTCTATCATGCATTCGAAACTCCCTGGCGCACCTTTGTCTGGCTTAACAAATGTATCCGTTGGATTCTCTGGCGCCCCTGTTAGCAATCCAGTTTCTCGCCCTTTGCCCCTTAAAATTGGGCCTCGTGAGCTAGAAGCTCCGTTGATTTTAACTACGGGTTGTGGTGAAAATCTTTTGGGCCTGGATTTGCTTAAACGTCTGTATGCGACTTTGTATTGTTCTCCTGCGGGTGTGAAACTTACGTTAGGAGAGAGGGTTGTCTCTCCTATGTATTTGTCCCTCGATAAGCTCCCACCGGAATTGAGTTCTCTTCCTGCGTCTTTGTGGGCAACAGGTCCAAATGACGTGGGCCTGCTTGATATCTCCCCTTATGTTGTTCAGTTGAAATCTAATGTGCGATTGCCACGTATTCCCCAATATCGTATCTCCCTTGATGGTGAACGAGCACTGTTGGCAATCATCTATGATTTGATCGAGAAAGATGTTATTGAGGAGACTCGGGGAAACGTGTGCAACAGCCCTGTGCTGCCCATTCTTAAACGTACTGATCCTTCAAAACCGCCTGTTTATCGTTTTGTTATCGATTTACGGGAGGTAAATAAAATTGTGGTTCCTCAATTTCCTGTTGTGCCTGACATCACGGCGCTACTGACTCTGATTCCAGCTTCTGCATCATGGTTTTCGGTGATTGACTTGAAAAATGCGTTTTTCAGCATCCCGATTGCCGAAGAGAGCAGGGACCTTTTCGGTTTCTCTCTCGGTGGACGTAGCTTCCGGTTCAAACGCGCTCCTCAGGGCTACTGTGAAAGTCCATCTATTTACAGTCAAGCCTTGAAGGGTCAACTGGATGCATTTAGGTTGCCGGTCGGTGCGGCCTTGATCCAATACGTCGACGACTTATTGGTGGCTGCTGATACTCAGGACATTTGCAAAATTGCTACGGTGTCGTTGCTGCAACATCTCTGTGAGTTAAATCACAAGGTGTCACCTTCTAAACTCCAATATTGTTGTCAAGAAGTAACCTATCTAGGTCACTTATTGTCAAAGGAGGGAAGGAGATTGACCCCAGAGAGAATTGCAGCAATTGCGCGAATGGCTGTGCCAAAAACCCAAAGAGATGTGCGTGCCTTTCTAGGTATCACGTCGTACTGCAGGCAATGGATTCCTAATTTTTCATTGCTAGCGAAACCATTGGTGGCTCTTACGTGCAAGGATGTTTCAACTCCTTTACCATGGACGGAAGAATGTCAGAAAAGTTTTTCTGAACTGCGTGATTCATTGTGTTCGGCTCCTGTGTTAGGTACCCCTGATTACAGTAAGCCGTTTACGTTATATGTTCACGAGAGGGAAGGTTGTGCTTTGAGTGTCTTAACGCAACCTTTTGGTGGTAAGCAACGTCCATGTGCATATTTTTCCTCGACCTTGGACCCAGTAGCTAGAGCATTGCCGAGTTGTTTACGAGCAACAGCGGCAGCTGCGGTCTCCATCCGACAATCAGCAGGATTGGTCATGGATAATATGCTTACGGTGATGGTTCCGCATGCAGTCGATACTCTTTTGAATCGAACGAAAACTCAGCACTTGACGAGTGCGAGGTTGTCTGGGTACGAGTTGACGCTCTTGGCAAGCCACATTCAGATAAAACGTTGTAACGTTCTGAACCCGGCAACTTTGTTACCAATTAGCACAGAGTCAGATGAAGTAGCAGAACATGACTGCTACTTGAGGACTGAAGAGGAAACAAAAGGTCGAGTGGACCTTAAAAACACCCCATTGGAAGATCCGGATGGCACCTTGTATGTGGATGGGTCATGTTTTAAGTTGCCGAATGGCGATGTGACTACTGCTTATGCTGTTGTAACGCTGAATACTGTTGTTGAGACTGCAAGGCTGAATCACAATTCTGCTCAAGCTGCGGAGCTGATTGCTCTTACTAGAGCATGTGTGTTAGCGAAAGGGAAACGTGTGAATGTATTTACTGACAGTCAATACGCGTTTGGTGTTGCTCACAGTTTTGGACGATTGTGGAGAGAGAGAGGTTTCTTGACGTCGCACGGTACGAAGATACAGCATGGCCAGCTTGTGAATGATCTTTTGGATGCATTGACTTTGCCTATGCAAGTTGCGATTGTTAAATGTAGTGCGCATCGTAAGGTGACGGATGATATTGGTCGTGGTAATGCGTTTGCGGATGAGACTGCTAAGGAGACTGCCCGAAACCTTAGCACTCGAATGTATGTGACGAGTTCGGTTAGGTGGCCTACAGAATCGAGTATGTGTGAAGACACTATCGAGAGTGTGAAAGCAATTCAGAATGAGGCCACCGAGACTGAAAAGACGAAGTGGAAAGAAAGTACGGGAAAGTTGGATGCGAATGGTTGTTGGATTGATTTGTCGGATCAGAAAAGATGGTTGTTGCCTGATGCGTATGTGCTGGCCGTTGTGACAATGGCGCATGGGTTAGCACATATTAGCGCAAAAGGTATTTGTAAGTTGCTATCTCCTGTGTGGAAGAATGATGGCATTATGAAATGTGCTGAACGTCTGGTGAAGAATTGTATGGTGTGTATAATGTACAATCCTGGCAAAGGAACCCCAACTCCTCCTGGCAGTTTTGCTCCCCCTTCGTATCCCTTTGAGGTGATTCAATTGGACTTCATCCATATGGAGCGATGCAATAACCTGAAGTACGTTTTAGTTGTGGTTTGCGCATTCTCCCGATGGATCGAGGCCTATCCCCTCAAAGATAATACTGCTTTGTCTACTGCGAAAATCCTACTGAAGGAATACTTTCCTCGGTATGGAATGCCTAGAGTCGTGTGGTCAGATAACGGAAGTGAGTTTGTTGGAAGTGTGATGAAGAGTGTGTGTAAGGGCCTTGGAATTAATCAGAAATTCCACAGCGCCAATCATCCCCAGTCAGCTGGATTGGTTGAAGGGTACAATGGCACCCTTAAACTAAAGTTAGCGAAGATTCAGGCTACGACTGGTCTTTCGTGGCCTGACGCTTTACCTTTAGCATTACTGTCGACTAGGGCGACTGTACACTCCCGAGTAGGGCTTAGTCCCTATGAAATAGTGTTCGGCCGTCCTGCGAATGTGTGGGGGGTTCCTAGGCCAGGAATGTTTTCTGATCTTGAGTACCCAATGTTGATTGATTATCTACATGACTTGACTGCTAAACTGAGGTTAATTCACCAACAGGTTTACGACGCATTGCCGACGCAGACAGAGGGTCCAGGCCACCAGCTCCAGCCCGGAGACTGGGTGGTGACAAGGAACTTTTCACGCAAAAATAACCTGGACCCGAGGTTCACCGGACCCTACCAAGTGCTCCTGGCCACGAGGACTGCCGTTCGTCTTGAGGGACGTAAGAATTGGGTGCATGCTACGCACACCAAACGAGTCCCCATCCCTTTGCCGGCAGACCCGTGGGTAAGGAGAGGCATTGCGTCATCTGAAACAGAAACATTGCCGGCGTTTGTGCCCTTTAGCGACGCACAGCTTGTTGAAGAATCCTCAGCGCAGCAGAAAGACACTGTTGAACAATTAGCATCAAAAGACTCAAGACCAGAACACTCAACTGATCAGCAGGACGCTGTCTCTTCAACGGATCCTTTGTTTGACGAGCAGACACGTCCTGGGAAAACTCGATACTTTTTGCGATCCCGCACTAAGGACAAATAAAGAGATCTTGCCTTGCCGTATTGACAACTGCATTATCCCGTTTTCCCGTGATCAGTTTTGAACTTTCGTATTACTGTAATTATTTTTGTACATATATTTTGAGCTTCACTCCTTGTACCTTTTTGCCTTTACAGCTGAGAGACTTTGTTTTTGCATACGTACATATTGTGCATTGAAGGCCGTAGGGCCGCGCGCGTACTTCCTTCTGGACAGTAGGTCTTAACGCTAGGTTAAAGGCCGTCGGTTCCTGGGAACTCCTAGGGATTGACTATTGCTGCACAGAACGAAGTGCGTCAAGAAACGTTGCGGACGGTCGTAGGGAATGGCATTCTCGAAGCTGAATGATTTGGAGGGAGCTCAAGTCCACAGATTCAAGCTGCAGCAACTCAGTCGTACCAAATGTTTCATATTCCAACTGTTTGTATTGTTTTTGACTGCTTCTGCATTATTGGCGGGTGGGGTGTATTACACGATGTCTTACTTCTTACCTGCTACACCTACTCCTACTCCTTACCCTAATCTTACCTCTACTGCTTCTCCCCATTCCTTTCATATGTTACCGGAACACAAGCAGGCTAGACGTGTAGAATTCCGCAACAATTCCTTTATTCAGCTCCTCCATCAGCATCAGTTAGTGGTTAACACTACTAATTGTTGGGTGTGTGGGTTGATGCCACATACTACAGATAAGGGAATTCCATATCTGGTGTTACCGTATAGTTCCCAAGGGTCAGCTCGAGCATTTCAAACAATGTTTCGAAGCGCACTGGGTTTCCACCCCATTCGAGAACCACGTTCCCCCTACTCTGGTCCTACCTCGTATCAAAAACCTTTGTCGATAGCAATAGAGGATTTAGATAGTGATATCTATGATCCTTCGCTTATTCCCGAAGAAGAGGTACAAGCCTATAGAGTCCTAAGTAGAGGTGAATATAGTGTGTTCACTAGCGAAAAGCAGCTTAAAAGCTCGCCTCCGATATGGGTCGTACCCCACACTGGTAATTTTTGTCTTATGGGTCGTGGCCGAAGATCGCAAGCCCGACTTGGAGCGAGTGCTTGCACTGAAAATTACATTCTGCCGATGTCCTCGTCCCCTGTGTTTCTGGCTGCCAAGGGTACATACTTCATCTGTTATGATCGTGCATACACATGGTTGCCCGCTGACTTCATGGGCTCATGTTTCATTGCAAATCTGTTGCCTCCGACGTTTACTGTAGATGCCGATTATCATAAGACTAGAGTTGTACGAGGCGTAATTAGCGAAGAGGATACTGCCGGTCAAGAGGCAGGAGACTTTTTCAAGGGTTTCCTCCCGTTTTGGGGACCTATGGTCAATAGTAGGAACCTGAGACAGTTGACTCGGGTGGTAGAATCAACAGCTAATGTTACTGCCAGTGCCCTTGGTAATATCACCACAGAACTTCAGGCGGAGAGACTTATGACGTTACAAAACCGTATGGTTTTAGATGTCATCTTAGCAGATCGAGGTGGGGTATGTAAGGTGATACATTCGAGCTGCTGCATTTTCATTCCAGATAATGCTCCTACTGTCTATCAAGCCATCTCGAGGTTGCATAAGATCTCCGAATCCATACACGTGGATGTAGGGGATTGGACGCTACTTGGATGGTTTTGGGGCCTGATGTCGACTTGGGGTTGGAAAATTCTGATGATCATCGGAGTCGTTGTAGTGTTCCTGTTCACGTGTTGCCTTTGTGTGCAGTGTGGTCCTGCCTTATGTGGCCTCTGTGCTACAACGTGTATGAGACAACCATCTGTTACCAAGGGGACTCGGTTGGACAGAGCTATGCTACAGCAACACCTCGATGGTCTGATGAATATCGAATATGATTCTGACTAGTGCTTGCCTACATGAGGGCAAAAGGAGCGTCTGAGGTTCCGTGACAATTGTAAGTGGTGTTTTCGACTCGCACGAATATGGTCGAGTCTGGTATCTATGAACCGCAAATGACGAGTTTAGTAAGTGCGCGCAGTTTCGCTGTGCTAACTTAAACCGTTCGTTTGTTATGTGGGTTTTTCATCTGTACCCACGGGTTCCATCTTAGATACGGCATCCATTTTGTCTCTTGCCCTCAAGTAGCCAGCGAACGGACGTTGTCCGCTTCGCGACCCTGGGACTCCCAAGATATTTTCGGAAGACACATGTTCTTTGTGAGTGTCTTTATGACGAGGGGGTTGCTACTGTAAGGCAGATGGCGCCGCTCGAGGCTCATCTTGCCGCACGGACTTATTGTCTCAGCCGTGCATCTCATTAGGCACGTTCCTTTGATGCCTGTATCTCGTGTTTCCCGATACCTCCCCTTTTACACCCTTTCCGATCTCCCCACTGTCTCCGTCTTCCTCTGCACCTGTCTTTGTTCCTATTTCGATCTGTTTTACTGCTGATTGGAATTTGCTAATGGTGGGAAGATGGTTTTTACAGTTGGGAACCGCCAAATGTTTCCGCACTTATGTTCCGGGCCTCATGTGTTTCAAAGTGACCAAAGTGACCCCTCTGGGGGATAATGGTGGGAACCGGGTTGTAAACTTTTGTGTTCAATGTTATCCTATGGGTAAAAACTGTATAAAAGGAGCGATCCACAGAACCAATTTGAAGCAGTCTCCCCAAGTTGCACGCTGTGTACTTGTCGTGATCTCTGTGTTCCCTGCAGCAAATAAACCTTGAATCTTTGACGTCGAAGGAAGTGTCCCGTGTCTCTGTGATTCGTACGCCGGAGCAGGTTACCCACGAAGGTTTCAGGTGTTGTGCCCTGGCACCGCTGGGTCTTAAAGAACCCAGTCCTTCAGTGGTGACATCTCCAAATGCTTCACAGTTTTTGAGAGGGCTTTTCAAGCCAGAAAAGTGAGGAAATCTTCCTTTGGGAACTGGTCATTGGTAAGTGCTGAGACAGACTTCTGACCCTCACTGGGGCAGAAGCATAGTCCTATGAACTCATGACAGGTATCCGGATGGAGGGATTTGGACTCACTGCTGAGAAGTACAGAATTCAATTCAGCAGGGCTCAGAATTCCCAGAGTCAGTAATGGGTGGAATTTGTCGACTACTCAGTAAAGACACTAGGTGGTTGCTTGACTGGAAGTTAAGTGCAGATTTATGAAGGACTTTATATATTTGTTTATGAAGGAACACATTTTAAGTAACTGCATTAATGAAAAGTTGCATCAGTATCCGGTAGACCTAGGCCCAATTTCTCTCCAAGAATTGGGAAAGAAGGCGGACCACTGGGTCAAGACAAGGATAACCAAGACAACAACTGCGGGTGACCAAACAAAAGCAATCACAAAGCCTCCCCAGGGGAAAGGGTGAGAAATGCAAAGATAAAATACAAGAGTCTTCGAAAAGACCTAAAAATACTGGTCAGGGGGGTGTGCCCAAGAACTCCTCCCAGCCTGCATGTGGATACAAGGGGAAAAAGTTTGACCCTGCTAAGGCCTGATGTTTCCACTGTAACACCAAGGGACACAGAACTGGAGATTTTGCCTATCCCAAAAAACAAGCCCCTATCCCCCTCCATTTCTAATGGTGTGGATAATCTCCAGATGGTAAGAACAGTGTGCCAAGAGCACATCAGGGTTCACACTGAGGCTGTTTTAGTCTCTGAAGGAGGGGTAGGGTTAGCTACTTTGGCTGTCTTACCCCCTAATTTAAAGAAATACCTGCAGTACCCTTTAGTAAATGGGACTAAGGTAGACGTCCTGAGAGTTACAGGTGCCAGTATCACCATGGTGAGAGATACACAGGTTTCCCCAGAGCAATACCTAACTGGAAAAACCTATCCAGTTACCAATGCGGACAGAGTCCCCAATAACCATGCCATGGCTATGGTGACATTAGATAGGGGTGGGGGGATTGCTGGCCTGAAACAGGTAGTGGTTTCTCCAAAACTCACAGGTGCCTGCCTGCTTGGAAATTATCTGGAGACCTCAGCATGGGCTGAGGTAGAAAGAAAGACACATGCAGCCTTGCTTCAAATCCGTGAGATAGTGTGTGTGAAAACAAGAGCACGGTGCACAGCACAGGGTAAAAAAAGGAGAGTTGGAGCCTGAAATGATGGTCTAACCTCCCAAGAGGAAAAGTAGGAAGGCTGATGACACAGCTTCCACACAGCAAACAGATCAGGGACTTGTAATATGCTATCCTTTAAGTTATCCACTTTAAGCCATTGTAAGTATCAATGTGGAATGTTGAACTTATTATATTACAAATGACGTAGTGGTGTTCTAAAGACTGCTTCTTGAGAATGATTTATTCAAGAGAAAGCAGTTGGATGAACTACAGCTGAGTTGGCAGACTGAGGTTAATTGGATCTTCCTTAATAAATAACCCTGGATTACCTTTATTGGATTGTACCATCTTTACAATAGCTTTCTTGGCATCTTCGTCACCAAAAATGTGGTGATGACACGTAGACAGTTTCAGGAGAAACACGTCTTTATTTGACAAAGACAAAGCTCACAGAAAGCGTGGTCCCTTCAACGCCATGCATAGGCCCAATGAAATCCAGACAAACAGAACTCAAAGGAACACCAGTATCCTCAATGTGACATGGGGAGACCTGACAACCAGTCTGGAGCCTCTTCTTACTTTCTCTGCAAACATCACACCGTATCACCCAAAAATTGATTTGTTCATCCATACCAGGCCACCAGAAATCCTCACGGACCCTTTTCTTAGTTAAAGTTTGATAAAGGTGGCCTTTATGTGCCAACCCTTTAATCCTGGATCTTAAACCCTCATGAGGCACAAACATATCATTCCTCAAAAGAACATTTGCCCCATTCTTGCTCATCTCATACAAAACCTTAACATACTGTCTCACAGAAGGTGCCAGAGTGCTCTCTCTTCGTTCCCCCTGAACAAACATTCTTTTGACACATTTAAGGGCATCTTCCGAAGCCATAAAATAACACCAATCTGCAAATGAGAAAACAGAAGCAATACACTCCTCAACATCACACAAAGTGCCCACAGCACCATTAGAATCCTTACAAACTTCCGGATTGATGCCACCAGAGGATCTGAGAGACAAACATAACATTAAAAAAATCAACAACAGTAATTAAATCTCTAACTAAGTCACAATAGAAGTAACACATATTTTTTAAACATAGTCATAAAGTTAGATGGCTTAAAGTAAAGCATAATAGAGAACTTTGTCACAAGAAGAGTGACACTTGTTGTAAAAAATAGTCTTGTAAATACTTTGGTTTAGTACGTTGTCTCATGTTTCTTGCCTTGTTATGCATTTTTATAGGTAAAGATTCCTCACCATTACCCTCTTTGAAATTGTCGGAGAAACGCTCAGAAAGCTTGGCAACTCTATTTAAATACCATACCCTGTGATCTTCCGTTCTGATGGCATTTTTAAAAACATTGATTACTCTCATTGTCAGAAGATACTTGGATCCCAGGGTGGTTGCTCCTTTACGAGGACTTCCTATTCTAACTAAGTCACCTACGCTAATTGTTGAATCTTTTACTGCTTTCCTTATATCGAAATATCTTTTGTTTTCAGACATTCTTTTCATTTCTTTTTTTAATTTCTCCTGGTCATTTTCAACATGTTTCAATTTGGGTGATCTGTTAAGGATCTATAAGTGATTCAGCATAGTATTTGGCTTTTGTTTTCCGAAGCAGTTCAAAAGGGGTTCTGCTAGTCATGGATTATGGAGAAAGTGTGTATGTTTTAACTTTGTTCAAAACTTCAGTTTGCCAACACTTGTGGTACGACACTGCACGTTGAATGGTTTCTTTGAGTATTCTGTTGAACCTTTCAACAACACCATTCGTTTCAGTGTGGTATAAGGCAGATTTCTTGTGGATAATCCCTCTATCAGATAAGTACTTGTCCATTTCCTTTGACGCGAATTGGACCCCATTATCCGATAACAAGGTGTTAGGGAACCCTTCTCTCACAAAGATATCTTCAAGGAATTTTATACCATCTCTAGTCTCCACAGAGTTAGTCATTTTGACTTCTGGCCACCTAGAGTAGAAATCAATGAGCACTATGATGTATTTGTCAGTGCTGGTGTACTTTATAGGAAATAGTATGTCTATGGCAACTTCTTCCTAACCCAATTTTGGAAGTTCCCTCAAAGTCATGGGTTGAACTCTCGGTTTGAGAACTTTGTCACATTTGTTGCATTAAACACATTCTCTCACAGACCTTTCTATCAAGATGTCCATCCCTGGCCACCAGTATGTCTGTCTTAAAATTTCCTTGGTTTTAGAAATATCTGGGTGCCTCTCATGAGCAAATTGAATTAATTGGTTCCTTAAGGTATTTGGAGGAATCCCCAGGGCCCACTTTATTTCTAAAGTGGAGGGTGTATATGGCCACCCTTCCCGACCCTCTAAGGGCCCCCGAGATCCCATCACCTGAGGCCAATAAACATTTGAAAAGGGAGGGTAGTCCCTGCGATCCCCCTCCCTAAGCTATTAATGACCCCAGGGATCCTAGCCCCCAGGGCCAGCTCACTGGGTTCCAACACAGGTACATAGCGGTTTACCTGCATATATCAGCATGAGCAAGGAAAGCTGTGTTTGCTCACTACTTGATGGGAGCATTTTCAAAACTCTTGCAAAGCAGTAGCAAAACACAATGTCTGTTCCCAGCCGGCGGTAGCTTTGAAAATGCCCCAGACAGCTGGGAGAAGACTTTTGATCTGCAGGCAGGGAAACCAATAAAAATATTGATTCAGCCTGAAGGGAGCAGAATTAGTAGCCGCTCTCTGCAGGCGGGAGCAATGCCGGCTCCCACTGCATTCAGGAACTAGGCTGGGGCTGCGGTGGCCCTGTGGCTCACCCCATGGCCCTCAACAAATATATGGTGAGTTACCTTTTCTTTTAGTAGTGACCATGGGAGATGGGGGGCCATGTGACACCCCTCCCTTTGATCAAAGAAATGGCCCTAGAGGATTGGGTCCCCAAGACCTAATAAAGCTTGGGCTTGACTGGGGTCCACGGAATCCCCCCTCTCACCCTTATTTTAAAAAAGTTCAGCGAGATGGAGTCTCCAGGGCCTAATAAGGCTCGGGGAGAGGGGCCACACGGTCCTCTCCCCTTTCAAATAAATAAGGGCTGGGGGATGGTGTCCCTAGAGCCTCAGAAGGATCAGGGAGAGGGCCATGCACCCCATCTCCTCTTTAAAATATATATGGCCCTGGGGGATGGGGTCCTGGGCCATAATAGGTTTGGCTGTAAAAATAAAAAAGGCCCTGGGGATGGGGTCCTCAAGGCCAGGCACTGTGACCAACCCTCTTCTGCGCACAACCAAAGGCTGTGTACAGTGCGGAGTTGGCTGCATGCAGGGGTTCGCTACCGAGCCAAACCCTCCCCCCACTGCACACAGCCAAAGGCCCTGTGCAGTGTTGCGGTTGGCTACGTTTATGGGGGCCCAAGGCCTTGTTGCCAGCTCCCCACTGCACACAGCCAAAGCTTTTCACTGTGCACCCTAATGAGACGCAAATGATCGTTTTAACACAATGCATATTTTGTGGTAGAATACACCATGAAAGTGTGGTTAATACTTTTCTATTTTAGGGAGACGGTATGAGAGGTTTCAAGTCACAATACCGAAAGAAACCATGCTCTCATTCTCATCTGCACTGACCAGCATAATGTCACTTACCTCTCCGGGTCTTTCTGGACTAACTTGATCTTCAACTTTGAAGTTACATCTGCCCTGCCATACCTATTTGTAACTACACTATTTTTGTCCTCCTTGGAAGATGCCTTTCGGTAACTGATGAATTTTTTCTATGACTCTGTGTTTTATGTAATGTAGCCTAAAGGTAATTTGGCTCAGAAGTGTACTAGACAGCCAATTTCTATACAAAAGTGTAGGAGTTCTACCAGACGCTGATGTGTGTTTTTTGTGGAAATCTTCTACCACAATTGGCACAACCAACATCTAGACCATATTTGGTCCTGCCACATTTTTTACTAAAAGTGCATTTTTTCATGCAGGAGAAGAATAGTCAGGATTTTTTGAAAAATGACATAAAGCATAGAAGATTCTGATTCATCCCAGGCAGAATCCTGTTATGTCTTGAAAGCCAAGATGGTCATCTTAGCGGGACATCTTTAATTTGGTCTCACATGGCGGGTTTCTCTTGGCCTGCAGGCAGTACAAGAATACATACCACTTTGAGTGGAAAACATAGCGCAAGTCTCACCCATAACTTCCCTGGAAGTGCAACTTCCCACTTTTGGAAACCGACAGCTCACCCTTCGACGTGAGTTAACAAATGCACAAGACATCTGAATTAGTATTATTGCAGGTTATTATATCTGACATCAAAGTAGTACAGAACGCATGCAAACCTATGGTAGCATATATCACTCTAATTGAGGTAATGGAAAAAGTGAAACCCGTAAAGATTATAAAGACATCTAATAAGACATTATTAGCATATTGTTTTCTTGCAAAGCATCTGCTAGTAATCATGATAGTTCAAACTCTTTGTTAGGTTCAAAACTGCAATGCGGGCAAATGCACAAGAGACAATATGGTCTCCATCGGTGAAGTTCTGATTTGACATGGTGGGTCAGGTTTTTATAATTAAGAGCCGCAGTTGATCGGGCAGTGGCGGTGAGTTGGATCCCCAGGTAAGAAATAGATGTTGTCGCCCATTGATGGGGTAGTTACGTTGTAAAAATTCTTGTGTGGAAGTCTGGAACGATAAGTTTAAAGCTTGAGATTTGTGCACATTAACGTTGAAGCCTTCCACCTGCCCGGATGTCTCTAATTCATTAAGGAAAGTGGATAGTGAATTGGAGGGATCTTCCAATGTTGCTATAACATCGTCCGCATATAAACTAATTACATGTTTTTCTCCCCCGACAGAAATTCCTTTTATCATTGGATTATCCCGGGTTCTTGGAGCCATCAGTTCCATACTTAATGCAAACAACAGGGGTGAAAGAGGACACCTCTGCCACGAGTCTCTTGAAATTGGGAACTGAGCAGAAGGGCATCTGTTCACCCTAACCACAGCAGTTGGATGAATGTAGTTGCTAAGGACGCAGCTGCAGGACCAGTCTACAAGGCCAAAAGTGTTTAAGAGTGGTGCCAGATACGGCCAATGAACTCTATCAAACCCCTTTTCGGCGCGTATTGCCAGCAACATTCGTTCCTGATGGAAGCGTTGTGCCTTATCGATAAGGTGCAGTATTGTCTTTGTATTATCACTACATTGACGAGCGGGTACAAATCCTGCTTGGTCAGGAGCAATAAGGCAAGGCAGCAGAGAGCCAAAACGGCTTGCTTTAATGCCGGCAAAGAGCTTAAGATCTACATTCAAAAGATATATTGTCTATATGATGCGTAATAAAATGTGTTCATTCCTGGTTTCGGGATGACAGCTATGGCTGTTGTTAGCATAGAAGAAAAAAATTGAGGATAGGCCCTCGATTGCATTAAATAATCTAGTGAGGAGGGGGGCTAAGGTAGAGCAGAATGTTTTATAAAACATCTCATAAAAGCAATCTGGACCTGGCTATAATTGATATGACTTCCTCCAACTGAATGGGAAGGTCATGGTCAAGGTCAGCTGCTTGTTCTAAAGTTAAATTGGAGTTCTGGGCTTTCTGGAGATATATAGCTGGGCCATCTGTGGGTAAGTGTTGTTGCATGTAAAGGTCTTTATAGAAATCTCTGAAAGTTTCTGCAATATGCGGGTCATCTTTCCATTCCTGTCCCTCAAAGTCAAACGGCGTCTGTACTGCCTTGGCCCGGTGCAGTACCAGCAGCCTATTAGCTGGAAGGCGTGCACACCAATCTCCACCAATATATTATGAATGGCGGAGGCAAAAAAGAGATGCGTACTACGCTCTGTCTAGATCGATGCCTGCCAACTGAGAGCGGGTCACTTCAAGCTGACACCAGAACTTTTATGGATGCCCTCGCATTCTTGGACCTGACAGGACAGATACCCCCATTTGTCCTTGTGGATCTTATTATACGCCGCGGAGATCGCAAGCAGCTCACCCCTTATTACAGATTTTAAAGTTTCCCTTAGCGTAAAGATGGAGAGGCCAGGGGTGTCATTGATAGCCTAAAAAGTCTCTATTACTTTATTGATTTGCTTACCCATGCGTGAACAAAAGCTCCCAGCACCCCACTTAACACCGATTATTGCCATATTTTACAACTAAACAGGCAGCCACAAGTGCAATTACCCTTCAGGCACTAGGGTCATGATGTGAATGGTGCAGCAGGTGCAGTGGCACCTGGACAAAAAGTTATCTGAACTCCTCTAAACACCTAATATTGCAGTCAAAAGTGCAGTCACTTTGCAGTTGAAAGGGGCTGGATTTAAATAGTGCAGCTAGGTGCAGTGGCACCGGGGCCAAACATTGTCATTACTCCACAAAACACCAAATATTGTTATATTTTACTGCTAAACAGGCATTCACAATAGCAGTTATCTTGCAGGCAACTGGGCCATTATTTGAATGGTGCATCAGGTTCAGTGGCACCGAGCACAAAAGTTGTCAGAGCTCCTCTAAACACCTAATATTGCTGTCTTTTACAACTAAACAGGCAGACATAAGTCCAGTTATATTGCAAGCACTAGGGTCAAGATTTCAATAGTGGAGCAGAGGCAGTGGCACCGAGACCAGAAGCTCCAGGCACCACAGAAAACACCTAATACTGCTATATTGTATTCCTAAATAGGTAACCATGAGTGCAGTTATCTTGAAGACAGCAGTGTCATGATTTGAATGGTGCAGCAAGTGCAGTGGCACCGGGCCCAACAGTTGTCAGACCTCCTCTAAACACATAATATTACTACTAAAGAGGCAGTCACAATTGCAGTTACCTTACAGTTAAAAGGTGCCTAATGCGAATAGTGCGATACAAAAGGGGATGATGGATGGAGCGTTTGAGCAAATCAAACACTCACCCCCAGTCAACTGATCTGGGTTTAATCCATCATCATTCTTTAGCTCACTCCGCCACCCCAGTTCAGACATGGCCATATGCAAATCAGTCTGACCCTGTGCCTCATGGGAACCGTCCAGCCCGAACTGCCAAGCAATGCGAATAGTGCAGCAGGTGCAGTGGCACTGGGGCTAAAAGCTCTAGGGACACCACTAAACACAGATTATTGCAAAAGTTTACTACTAAACAAGACAGTCACAAGTGCATTTATCTAGCAGGCAACAGGGTCATGATTTCAATGTTGCACCCCACTAAAGACCTACTTTTTATGACTATAGTTTATTACTAAACAGGCAGTCAAAAGTGCAGTGAATTGGCAGATGACAGGGTCATGATTTGAATGGTGCAGCACGTGCAGTAGCACCGGGCCCCTAAGTTGTCATAACTCCTCTAAACTCCTAATATTGCAATATTTTACTACTATACAGGTAGACAAAATTGCACTTAACTTTCAGTTAGAAGAGGCATGATTTGAATGGTGCAGCAGGTGCAGTGGCACCAGGGCCAAAGGCTCTATGGACCCCAGTAAATGCAGAATATTGCAAAAATGTACTACTAAACAGGCATGAACTAGGGCCATGATTTCAATGGTGCTGCAGGTGCAGTGGCACTGGAGGCAAACGTTGTCAGAACTCCTCCAAACACCAAACGTTGCTATATGTAACTACTAGGTAAACTACTAGGTAACTACTAGGTAAAGTTAACTTGCAGGCACTAGTGTCCTGGTTTCAATGGTAAAGCAGATGCTGTGACACCAGGGCCCAAAGCTCTAGGAACCTCACTAAACACCAAATATTGCAATATTTTACTACTAAACAGTCAGTCAGAAGTGCAGTTACCTTACAGGTAATTATTTGAATGGTGCAGCAGGTGCAGTGGCACTGGGGCCAAAAGTTGTCGTAACTCCTCTAAACCACAAATATTGCTATATTATACTACTAAACAGGCAGTCATGAATGCAGTTCTCTTTCTGGCGCTTCAGGCATGCTTTTAATGGTGCAGCAGATGCAGTAGCACCGGGCCCAAAGGTAGTCAGAACTCCTCTAAACACATACTATGGCTATTACATCAATTAATTCTATATATTGCCCTCTTTCATTTTATTTTTCAAAATGTTGCTATAACTTGCCTGCACCATACCACTAGTAACAGCACAATATTTTGCCTTTTTGTACATAAACAACTCCTAACACTGTAACAGACTTTCTGTAACTTATATCGTACAACTACTCAGCAAGCTACAACTTACAACAAAGCTTATTATTCATCACAAAGGCAAAACCTAATGCATTTACCAATGTTTGTTGTCTGTATGTGTGTAAAATCTCCTGGTGAAATCCGACAGACACGTCACCATACCCGACTGAAAGCACTTGTACCCACCTTTTTACCAGAAAATACTTATTTTAGAGGGGTGTAACTCCCCAAACATCCCACCTGCAGCTATGCTCCTGGAAAAGAGGCAATGGGTAATCTATACTACTATTATAAAGAGATAACTTGCACCTTTTGGCAAGGTAAACTCGGGAACCACAGCGCCAATCCACACACCCAATATATTGTTGTAAACCACAGGGTGTGTAGATGGACATAGGCTGCAAAAATTAAAAAATAAACGTAAATTAAAAAAATAAAGTTTTTAAAAAAAGTAGTCCCCTAAAACAAGCTCCGGCCGCGACGTAGCGCTGACCGCGACCTACACCTGCGGGGACGAGGGCCGACGTGCGGCGAGGAGTGACGAGTGGCGCGGCGGCTCAGGTAAAGCAAGTCGGGAGGCGGTCCGCGGTCCAGGCAAGGCAATGTCGGGGCGGGCGGGGGCCCGGGAGTGGTGGCTAAGTCCGGAGTTTTGCTGATGTAAGGCGTGAGGCGGGCGGTAGGCCCGGCCGGGACTAAAGAAATCCTCAAAATGCAGCCCCCAGCCCCCTTCTGCCCCCGGGCAACGCTGGGGCGGGCTGGAGGCGGCCCGGAGGCAGGTGGGCGGGCAGCGGTACAACCAATGTCGGGGCGGGCGGGGGGCCCGGCCGGGACTACACAAACACTCAAAATGCAGCCCCCAGCCCCCTTCTGCCCCCGGGCAAAGCCGGGGCGGGCTGCTAGTGTTATATAGATTGGTAGACTGCGCTGTCACCCGAAAGGTGTCCTGGTGCTGGGTAGCAACTCTACACTAGTTGTATGATAGAAACTGTAGGTGGAGTTTTAAGTGTGAATTGACCTGGATAGCTGTGTTTTAATTAGAATATGAAGTAAATGAATCAAATAGTAATAGGCGCACACACAGGGATGATGGAGTTTCCTGAGAGGTTGTGTGTCCATGTGTTGCTTGTAGCTCCTCCTCTTTGTTGTTGATGGGTATCACTGTAATGCTACAACATTGCAAGGCTTCTTGGGTCCTCATTGTTAATGAACAGCATGTTTGTGCCCATGTGCCCACGGCCCACTGTTGATGTACAAAATTCTGGAGAAACTAGATGCAATTTACCACCACAGAGCACGAGCATTACCAAAAGCCAGGATTTCAGCCCCTCTTCCACCAATGACGTCAAAGCGTAAAAGCCAGGAGCTGCAGCATTTCAGTTAGTTCTCGGGTGCGGTCGTTGGGGAGAGCTTCCAAGGCTGACGCTGTCAGGAGAAAATCATGAGGAGCTGAAGCCTGGATAGTCCCGCGGACATATTTACAAGGAATGACGCAGCGATGCGTCACAGAATCATATGCTGCGGTCTGACAGATTCTTCAGCCATGGACGCATTATATTTACAATACAGCACACCATGGCGTAAGCTGCTTGTCTACATACAAAAAATTACGTATCCTGTGTGGTGCATTGTAGGGAAATCTGACGCTACTGCTGAAAAAGTGACGCTGAGCAGATGATCGTTGCTTAAAGAAACGCAAGCCGTCCTAGCATCAATTTTTGGCACCTAAAGCAGCAAAAAAAGTTTATAGAAAGCCTCATTGTGAAAAGAAAATGGCAATACTTACCAGAAGCAACCATGGACGAAAGAGCAGAGAGCAGATCCCAGGATAAAAATCCCAGCAACCCAAGTACCAGCCAGGCTGTCCCGGAGGAAGAAGTAGTGCAACTTCAGTGAGAAGGTGAATGCAATCCTGATCACTGAGGTGACGCAGAACCAACATCAGCTTTTCATCACCTTAAAATTGCCATTAGAGAGGAAAGATACCATACGGCAGTCCATTGTGGACATGGTCGATAGAGTGGAACTAGTAAAGTGCACAGTGACTGCCTGCAAAAAAGTACTGGCTGATTGCAAATGCAGGACAAAGATGAAACTGGCCAACAACCTGAAGGCAGCATTGCAGAATGAAGGAGGAAGCCTGGAACCCCAGGAGAAGCTGGATCCCTTGGAGAAGCAGGTGGCAGCTGTTACTTTTACTGAGTTGGTGGCAGGTGTCCAGTGATACGACAGTGCTGGCTACGATGAATCATAAGAACTACAGGGTAAGTCACAAAAGGGAGGAATGGACAGGAATGTGCCATAAGTGGGAACCTAGGTTATGTTGTAAGGTGCTGGATGCTGTGTCTAGCCCTGCCAAGCTGCCCAGGTACATGAGTGTTGTGCTTCTCCAGGCTGGGTTCTTTTCATTGAATTCTGGGACTTGTTTACTGCATTATAAAACAGGACTACAATTCCCACAATTCAAAGAAAAAAGCCAAAGTTGAGCAGCACATCATTGTCGTGACCTGAAAGATAGGGCTACAGGACAGGAGGACACTAGGACCCTGTGGGTCATGAGGGAGGTGACCAGGTCCGTCTTTTCCTGGGTGCTTCTGCCTGTACGGTGTGTTGTTTCTCCTTTTTCGTCTCCCCCACTCAGTTTTCTGTGAACCTCCGACATGTGGTATAGTCTTTCCACTTTCTCTTCTTCCTCTTCTTCGCCTGACCCTCGTGATGAACTTCTCCTTTCTCTGTCGACATACCTGACGTGTCTTGTTGTTGACTCTTGTTGTCTTCCTGTTCTTCCTCTGTCATCTCTGAATTGAACGCCTTGGCACATACTGGCGTAGTGATTTCTTCCATTACATATTTTGCACATCTGGCCAAACGCTGGGCACGGCCTCTGTGTGGAAATTCCATTCCGCACCTGTAGCATGTTCCTTCAGGTTGTCTCCTCTCTTTTTGTTCCTTCCAGTCATTCTTCCACCGGCCTCTGCGATATTTGTTTGTCATGAGGTGTGCGTTTTCAATTTCGACGTTCTTCCCTCTTTCCATTTCCTTGGCATGTTCCATTGCTCTCGCCTCTGCTCTCGCTAGTGACAGGATGATTTCCAATGAGGTCGGTTCTTTTAGTAATCTTGCCCTGAATCCTGTGTCACGACAGCCTTCTATGATTTCTAACCTTATTGCTTGTTCGTTATCGAATTTGTCGAACTCACAATGTGTCACCAGTTTTCTCAGTCTTGTTGCAAAGTCATCTAGCGTTTCGTCGACTTGTTGGCACGCAATAGTGAATGTATATCGTTTGAAGTCAGTAGGCAGTGTCACCAGAAGTTCTTCGACGTCATCCCCTGCTAAGTTCAAGCTCTGTATGTCACTGCGCCCCACAGCATTGTCTGCAGGCCAAAGGGCAGACATCAGTCACTAGAACTACAACTCTCAGAATACAGAGCACAAAACATGGACTGGTACACACATTATGCATGCACACCTCAACCCTGCACAACCTGACTGCGATAATGCATGCTACCTTGCACCGGGAAGCTACTCGGTCTCACTTGGGCCCATGGATACTAATCTAGCCTATAAATCCATGGAATCCAATGACCTTGTTAGAGGACAAACCACTCACCTGAGAGGTGGTCCACTGTGGACGATGGGGAAGTAACTACAAATAGGGACATGCTAAGAGACACACTATAGTAGCCTGCATAAAACTACATTGCACCCACCTGACCTGGTGTGAAGGGTGAGAGCATACAAGTGTCCGCTGCCATCGGTAGGTGCCACCTGAACTCCTCTCATCTCCTAAATCTGACTGGGTGTGAATGCAAGAGATGCATACTAGAGGACCATGTGTGTTCAAACTAATGATGATGTGTGTGCCCCTGCTAGTGCAGTGCATTGTAGGTGCTTGCTGTGCATGTAAAACAACCACTGTCTGAATGGTGAGACTTTGTTAGGCAAAAAGGTGAGAACGGACTTGTGAAAATGTGCTGCTGTGTCTGACTGTGCCACACGTGTCATATCTGGGAAGAGACATCCTATTGTGGTCCAGCATCCTACATTTCATGTGCAGCTGAGGGAAGATGTAGCATGAGCAAGGAGAGAGTCTGATGCAACATTGTCTCACTGTGCCACATTTATAAGTTGGAGGATGTGTAACAGGATGCTGTCAAGGGATAGGAAAACTACTTAGCCACCACAAATAACAGGAGTCAGGGAGCATTGGAGGTTGAAGTGGATGGGCCTAGTTGTGTGGGAAACATCAGTAAGTACATGTTACCATTTCCAACACTACTACTAGGTGGAGTGCTGCCTGATCCATAACCCTCAATAACTGCCTGACATGCCACTCCGTTAAATATGGCCAAATATATTCTAGGTGCTGTATGCACAAGATGGTCAATGTATGACCTGGGTAGCATCACTGTGTGGCAGTACCTCATGACCCAGGACCAAATTGTGAGTAGCCAGAGGAGGAATGTGCACATGCAAGTGTGTGGGTCGGAGTCAAACGATGAGTGACACTCTGTAGATAACCTACTATGGTCATGATGACATGGGGTGAAGGTCAGTGATAGTATGACTGGCCCATCCACTCAGGCACACAGTGGTTGTGAGAACAATGCTGAGATACTGACAGCTCAAAGGCAACTATAATGCAATCTGGCGCCAATACCCATTGGTAACAGATGTCTTACGCATCACTGATGAACTCAAAGTGAGTCAGAGTCAGAGTCAGAAAATACTTTATTCGACTCTTGAAAGAACCATAAAAAGCTGCACATACATATTTTCATTTAAAAACGAGAAAACCAACAGGCCCACATACACAAATAATTATACATTATAGTCAAAAGTGAAAGCGATTACATTTACAATATTGTGCCGTAGGGCAGCGCCATAAGCCTTCCTGCTGTGCTGCCCTATGTGGATCAGATACAGCACATTTCTGTCCTTTCCCCCTGCACTGGTGCACAAATGGCTGCCATGCACATGCTCAGGCACCCTTACTCCATGATGCAAGGGTGTATGCATTGTAAGGGTGATAGTTTTTGTCCAGGAAGGCCATGGGTGTGGTGTTACATGGGAACCATCGTAGTGTGAGGCAACACAGCAACTTGTGCTACTTTGCATCACTCCATATCTACAAAGCCATGAAAAGCCATGCATGGTGGCTTTACATGGCCTTGTAGTTATGTTTAAGCCCTGTGTGCCACCAGAATGTCAATAAAAGGGATGTTCTGACAGTGCACAGGGCTTGTTAATGAGCCCCTGGATTGTCAACCTGATTACTCATGTCAACAACTAACAGAGACCACCATTAACCCTTTAATTGCTGCCATCGGCCAACGGTCGTCACGAGCGCTACCTCCCCAGTGCTGCGCACGATCGTTGGCCGACGGGCCAGCATTCGTTCTCCGAACGTTCAGCATTGGGCGCTGAACGTTCGACGCTGGGAACGGGTTAACATAACTCCAGTTCATTGCTGATGAAGTACTTACTCCCCCTTTCCAGTCGACTGTTCTGGATGACGGCCATGATATGGATGACGACCTGCCAACCCTGGACTAGAACCCCATCCTGGAAATCTTGGCCTCCCTTAACATTCCATTTCCACGCACGGGGAGAACCAACAGCATTGTGGGGTCTTCAGATTAACTGCCTACGAACCAACAGACAACGCCTGCCAGCCAACCCTGAGCCATGGGCATAACATAACATGTGTATTTGTAAAGCACATGTTCACCTGTAGGTATCTTGATGCTGAATAACAGATGTTTATTGTTACCCAACTCAATAGTACTCATTTTACCTATCTCAGATGGATGAAAGGCTGAGTGGGTCCAGTTAGGATTTGAACCTGTGACAATGAGGTCGAACACAGGCCCTTGAAGTGAACACATTGGTCCACTGAGCCATCAGACCCGGGACTCTGAGGACCCATAAATACTTTTCCAACGTACTGTTGTTGGAGTCCAGTGTGAGACAGATGAGGTGGAGGTGGGGATGGAGACCGGAGTGGGCACCTAAGAAGGATTCAGACGGTGCTGCAGTCTCAATAGAGACAACTTTACGGCCACAAGTGGGACCTACTCTCTACTCCATGGCATCCAGCAGTCCCTGGCTGACATTGCTGATGTCATGAGGCAGAGGCATGAGCAAATACACTGCCACAGGGTTACCAGCAAGGGTGCCAACAACACCATCTTGGAGTCCATGGAGAGGGAGCAGGACTCCTACATTGCTACCATGGCTGCCTACCACTGCATCACTGATGCTGGGTTGCAAAACCAACAGATCCTACTCACTGCTGTGCTCCCTTACGTGTTGGTGCAGAGAAACTGGATCCACATCTTCAGCCCTTGATGTCTGTGTGCCTCCCTTGGCCCGGCACCTACATCTTTTGGGGTTGTTGTCCTATGAACTGTTACCGAGAACCTCCTAAGTCTTCCAAATGGAAATAAATGCACTTAGTACAACCTGTGTGTTGAACATAGTGCATTCTGTAAGGCAAAGACACTAACTACTTGTCAAAGGAACGTGAGGATTGGAGCCAAGGACAAAGATACACAGCCAGAGAAAATCTATTTTGTGAACACTGTGTGTATGTTCATTAGCAAGTAGTTACCCAAGGCCACTAGAATGAAGTACAACAGGTATCATGCAGTCAATGTAAATGGTGACTGTACAGGTAGCTGGTCTATCCATGGATACTATCCGACAATCAACACTGCTGTGACAAGCAAATGATGCAAGTTTGAGTGTATAAGGGGTTGGTATCAGTGTATGGGCACACATATCCGTGATCAGGGGCAATGTTTAAGCAACACCAACCCTCCAATGCATGTTGCATGACTTACACACAGAGCTACAGTATGTTAAAACCTATTTCAGACATGGTATCCATTCACATCAAGATTGTCACATACAGTGCCCAAAGCTGTTTGTAGATCCTTCCCGTGATGCCATGTCCAACCTGACAACTACTTCTCCTTAGCTCATTCATCTAGTCACACATGTTGACAAACACTGTTAGCAAAGCCAATTGCATGTACTTAACATAACCTACGCATATATTATAACTCCTACACAGTAAAGATGTCGATTTGTAAGTAGCAAACCATCATATTTATTGTAACCTACAAACTTTACTTAAGTAAAACTACCAAAACTAGACTAACTAGCTTATCTAACCTAACCTAAATTACCTTAACCTGAAACACATCTTAAACTACCTTAATTTAACCTACCCCACTCTGCACATATTACACAACATGAAAAATATCAACCCCACCTCCTTTAATACACAGCATTATACAAAGACTAAAACTAAAAGCCAAATCTTGCCCTGAGATAGTCTGCACCTGTGTTGTGTAGTGCCCTGTGGACCAACACAAGTGTTTTAATAAAATTCTCTTCTTTATTGAGAGACAGCGGAGAGCTCCCAGATATGGGGAAACGTGCATTTTATGACGAAGCCCCAAAAGAGTATGAGCCACTGTGTTCTGGACCATCTGTAATCTATTAATAAGGTAGTCAGGGAGTCCCAAATATAGAGCATTTCCATAGTCCAGACTCATTGTTATGAGTGTCTGTATGACAAGCTTCCTTGCTATGAATGAAAAGAAATGTAGAAAGTTCCTTGGAATGCGCAATAACCCAATACATGTACCCACCACCATTTTAATCTGAGATTGGAGAGAGAGACAATCATTGAATTTAACACCCAAATTCTTCACTGTGCTTCCTTGAGGGCGGGGCAGAGAGAACAGGAATTGGCCAAAAGGTCTGCCATGTCTCCATGGCCTTACTTGGAGAGAAAAAATAATAGTTTGGTCTTGTATGCTTTGCATTTAAGTTGATGGTCGGTTAACCATTGGAGGACAGCTGTTAGACAGGATACAATGGATTTGCTTAGGAACTTTTCTTCACTGCCACAGGAGAACAACAGCTGAATTTGTCAGTGGAAGAAATCACTTTAGCTCTCAGGGCTTTGGCCAGTCGAGCTAATAGAGTGAGATATAAGTTGAATATTGTAGGGCTCCAGGCCGAACCGTGCAGCACTCCCGCTGACAGTTCCTGGGACTCGGAAAAGAAGGGAAGGATCCAGACCTCTTGTCCTCAGCCCTCCAAAAAGGAGGCCAACCAGTCCAGGGCTTGACCAATTATTCTGATGGATTGGAAATGCGCTAGGTGTTTGGCATGGGGTACCATATCAAAGGCAGCTGACAGATCGAACATAATCAGCACTGCCTTCCCCCGGCATCTAAGGTGCTTCTGATGTAATCAGCCACATCCACTAACACTGTCTCCGTACTGAAGCTGGGTGTAAAGCCTGACAGACTCGGGTGAAACAAGCTATTAGTTTCCAAGTATTGGGAGAGATGCTGGTTTAAGTTTTCCAGAACTTTAGAGAGGGATTGTAGCAGTTATATAGGTCTGTATTTGGATTGCTCACCCGGGTCCGCCTGAGGTTTTTTAAGCAGGGGCAAGATTTTAGCTTGCTTCCAGGAACAGGCTACTGTTGTTGTAGACAGCGATTTGTTCAACAGTTTATTAGCATAGGGGTTAATGATACTTGCCCCTTGTGCTAATAGGCTGGGAGGCAGGGATCAGATGGAGATCCTGATTTAAGGCTGCATATTGCTGCTAATGATCCCTCTATGGAAGGTGCGGCGGTTTCTGACCTAAAGAGATGTGGTAGCTTTACTAGGTTGCATTACAGCCATCAAAACCATTTCAGACTGAGAACAGGAGGAAAGGGTGGCTAGGATGAACGAGATCTTACTATGAAAATAGAACCCCATCTGCTTGCACCACTCAGCTGAAGGCTGCTGAAGTGTCGAACAAGCCTCAGCGGACATAACGTTTTTAACAACTTTAAAGATTTCTCTGGATTTATTTCCTGCTCTCTCTATCCTACCTTCCAAATAAGCCTTCTTTGCTATTTTGACTTCAGCATAGTATTTCTTTAAGGCATTCTTGTATATAGCCTTAGGGTTAAAAAAATTCTCCATTGTAAGGTTCTTTCCTTCCCTGAGACTATCTGTGTACCAGGGATTGGACGGCTTAGCTCTGCAAGATGTATGATGGACTAATGTACAAGCTTATAGATAGTGTCGCGGATCCAGCTATACAGAAGTAAAGCGTCCTTTTCCACTACACCCAGGGAGGGAGCACTCTTCTCCAGGGACCTAATGAACTCCACCGATTGGACTCTATGAAATGCTCTGGAAGTGTAAGGATGCACTTCTGCTAAGACCGGCTAGACAAACTTGATCAAGTAGTGGTCAGTCCAAACTTGCGGAATAGGTTCACCTAATTCCAATGTAACATTGGAGAAAATTTGAATCAGCACATGGCTGCTTGGCGTGTGTAGCTGAACACATTTTGAATACGTTCCAGGGAGGACATCATTTTGCTTAAGGCAAGCTCGTCTGCGCTCGTCCGCTACAAGGACGCGACTAGCGCGGACCACTCTGCTCAGATCCTCACGAGGCCCCCGCTCTACACCCGTGAGACCTTGCTCAATCTGAGAGAGTATGCACACGAAGGTCAGCTTACTTTTGCTGACACCGCCTTTCCACTGCATGACTTCGCCAGTAGGGGTCTGCTCCTGGGAGGTCTTTTTAATGTCAGATCATTGCCAAAGCACGCTAATGAAATTCAATTACTTATTGACACCCATCACTTAGACGTTCTCTTCCTAACCGAGACGTGGACCCACGCCGACTGTGACATTGAATTAGACTGGGCCTGTCCTCAGGACGTTAAAATCTTGCACCTTCCTAGACCTAAAGGCCGCGGTGGTGGAGTAGGTATTATCTACAGAGCCTCTTGGCTCGTCAACATCATAGACATGGATCCGGTCGCTGGGACCGAGATCCTCGGCCTCTCCATAAATTGCCACACTGGAGCAACTTTTACGGCAATTATCTGTTACCGCCCCCCGGGGACCTTTACCTCCCAACAACAACAATCGCTACTCACCACCTTCACAAACATGGCAACCTCCCACAACAAATTAATCATCTTAGGTGATTTCAACCTCTGGCCGAACGGTAGTCTGGATACTGGTCTACATAATCTTTTGCTCTCTTGCGAAAGCGTGGGACTCTACCAACTGGTTAAGGAACCCACTCATATAGCAGGTCATCGACTCGACCTTATCTTCTCCACCCCTCAGTTAGTACATCTGAACGACATCCTGCCTATGGGCTGGACTGATCATGCCCTTCTCAAATTTTATATTACCAGTAAAGGGGCTAGAACGCCGGCACACAGCACCTCATCAGAATTTATGTACAGAGACTGGAAAGCTCTGGAAAAACTGAGTTCTACCAGCGTCGTGTTTAACGTGGAAGATAGCTTTTCCCCTGCTAATCCGGTTGAGGACAATTACAAGGCCTTTTGTATGAGGATATCCTCTACTACTGACTCACTGGTTCCCTTAAAAAGATGTAAACCTAAGGGCAGAGCATCAGCCCCTTGGTTTAACGACTCTTTGAAAGTTCTCAAATTAGCCTGTGTTAGAAACGGTACCCTGGCCGGCCAAGACTTGCGTCGAGGTCAGTCAGGGATCGCCATTTCTAAAGTCAGGGCAAGGGAGTCACACACCAAGGTAACCCCCACTCGCCCTCTAGGTAACGTGGCGCGAGCAGTCTAGGCTAAACTTGGAGGCGGTATGAGTTAAGTATTTGCGCACGCACCCCAGCAACAACACCCAAGGCCCACCACAAAGAAAGACTCCACACAAGGATATATATAAAAAATAGCCTTTGTATTATAATAAACAAAACACATTATATAACACACGCAAACTGTACAATGTGCCAGGGGTACGGGCAGAATTTACAAGGGGAATTATGTACAGGACAGGGTCACATGGACCACTGTCAGGGGTAGGCACTTGTCAGAAAATAATACTGGTAGATATACACTTATGTCGTAAACATAGAATGAGTAGCACCAAAATTATAAATGCAACACACATCCAGTAATCACTGGAACAGAGTCAAGACCTCCTACGCAACCCTAAAACACTGTAGGTAATCACGCAGGTAACTAGGACCTTCTCATTAGGACCTAAGGAAGGAATACCAACACCTAAGCAATTCACTTTTAGCAAAGGGAAGGAAACCTAAACATAAAATGAGACATCACCAATCCTCTATGCAGGTCACATTTAGCAAAGTGGATAACATAAAATGGGACATCACCAATCCTCTATGCAGGTCACATTTAGCACAGTGGATAAACCTAAAGTGGGATGTCAACAATCCTCTATGCAGGTCACATTTAGCAAAAGGGGATAAACATGAAATACCTAATCAGGTCACTTTTAGAAAAGGTAAGCGGACATAAACAATTGCACATGAGATAATAAACACAGAGGTGCAGGTTAGAACATTTTGCGCAAGAATCACATATCAAGAAATTACAATGCGCGGGGTGCACATAGCATAACACTCACAATTGTCCCTCAGGCCAACTAGCCTCGAAAGGGGCGGAATGCCCTGAGTCTCAGTGTCAGGGAGGTCTGCGCAGGCAGCACAGAACACAAAGCCTAAACGTGGCAACTGTCCACAAAGTGCTGGACAGTTGTTAAACAGGACTGAGCAACGTTGGAGCCAGGAGGGCTCAAGAACAAAGTGGGCAAGGAGCCTCTCAGGGGCTCACAAAGCAAATACACAAGTGTAGAGCTTCAGCGCTCTCAGGATAATCAAAAATGCCCCAGAGCCTCTCTCAGGGCTCTCAATCACGATGTGGGCGTTGAGCCTCGCTGGGCTCGTGGATTGACTGTGGGCAATGAGCCTCGCCGGGCTCTCAACGAACAAAGGGCCCCCAGGAGCCTCGGGGCTCCAATCTCACGCTGTGGCCACGTTGGAGTCCCTCACGGGGGACTCAAAGATAGATAATGCCCAGAGCCTCTCAGGGCTCGTCGCTAATGTGGCCAGGGGGGGTATTTCTCTGGGGACCCCAGAACAACTGTAGAGCCACTCTGGGCTCAAATAACAAGGATGCGGGCGTCGGGGGAGCGGCCCTCTGCCAACTGGGGCCGCTCGGGTCACACAGAGAAATGCCCCCGCACTCACCGGGTCTCGCTGGGCCGGATGCGTCTCCTCTTCGGGTCGGCGCGGGGCTCCCCTTCACTCCGGGAGCCTCGAGGGCAGAGCGGCTGCTTCCTCCTTTGCGCTGCTCGGCTGCGGGGCGGGACTTCCGGTCGGCCTCGAGGGGCCGCGCTGTGATTGGCCGGTCGGCCAAATACTTCCGGGTTGCCGCGGGCAGCACGGCGGCTCGTACCAGGCAGGCAGGCGGGCTCTCAGTACCCGAGGAGTGGGCTCCCTCGAGGTATTTACAAAATCCAACAACGGGGCAATGCCGGGTGGGCACCGGCTCCTAATTAAAATATAAAGCGAGGCGGCACTCGCTACGCCAAAAATCGGCGAAATCGGCTCCGATGCCGGGTGGGCACCGGTCAGGTCAATAAAGCGCTCCCAAGGGCTTAGGGACTAAAGAAAGCGCGCCTAGCGCTAGAAATATCAGCAAAGCGCTATTGGGCGCTGGGGCACAAGGAAAGCGCTCCTAGCGCTATAAATCAAAGAAAAGCGCTTCCAGGCACAGCAAAAGCTCCCGCAGGGTCTGGAGGCAGGCAGAGGGGCAAGGCAGGGCCAGAGCCAGCACACTGGGTCTCCAGGCAGGGAGACAGCCAAGTGGCGGTCCTCTTGGCCCCTGCAGCAGCAGCAGCCCCCTCTGGCAGGATCCTGGAAGGAACCAAAGACAGGACAAATTGTATGGGGACACAGCCCCTTCTTATACAGAAAAACCCCTTTGTCTCAGGGTGCAGGGTGGGGGGAAAACCAGTCGCAGCTGGTTTTGAAGTACTCTGTTTACCTCAACCACCCTCTCTATTCACTGGCAGGGTTAAGGCCATCAGTCGCACTACAGGGGGTGGAGCCAGCATTGTCTGGGGAAAGTCCAGGCCCATCAGGGACCAGGGGCACTCCTCCCAAGCCATCAAGCATGCTAATCTCACACTCACCACCGGGCAGACCCATCCAGCCTTCCTGGAGCCAGGCTCACCAGCCAGCTCCAGCCAATCACACTGCAGGCATATTTTACAGTAATATGCCAAGTCCTAGAAATGGCATTTCTACACATGACACACACATGCCACATACACCATTGCAAAGCATTCATTCCCACGAACACGCACATACCAAATTCGAGCATGCACTCCCCACACATCAGGAATTACTAGGGACACAGACATTTCCCATGCATCCCTATGGGAGAGCAGGCCAGCCTAACTACATGCACGCACTTTACTCTGGGACACAGAGAAAAAGTGCGCACAGACCAGAAAATCATCCACGCATATCACAGATTAAAAGCAAAAAGATTAGGGGTGAACTTGCCTTAAGGGCCAAGTCCAACAGCCTGTAAACAGGCTGAGAGGAAATGGAGGCAAGGCTACTCCGACACAAACAAATTACTTTGGAAAAGTAAACTCCTGGAATACAAATCTGCAATTGTTAAAACCAAATCTACCTACTTCTGCTCCACTATAGTTAATGCCGCTAATAGCTCCAAAAGCATCTTCCAGATTCTTAACAACCTCATCCATCCTGACTGTGCCAAAAAAACAATCCCTCCTACACAAACACTCTGCGATAATCTCGCGCTGTTTTTTAAGGATAAAATTGAGACCATTATCCACAACCTGAATACTTCCCCCTCAGTCTAAATGGCCCCGGGGCCGCTATTACTGACCTTGATCCGATGAGCCCAGGGCACCCACCCAGGGAATGTGTGCGGGTATTTCCCCCTATCTTGGAAGCGGATTTCGATAGAATGGCACACGGGATCACTTCTGGTTCCCCCCTTGACCCTCTGGCCCAAAAACCTGGAAAGCTTGTGGAACAGAACTCTTCCGCACCCTCCGCTGGATCTGTAACCAATCCCTGCGTTGTGGATTTGTTCCGACTCCTTGGAAGCAAGCACTTATCACCCCGCTGCTGTAGAAACCCTCATTGAACCCTGAGTGTTTATCAAATTATCGGCCTATCTCTCTCCTACCTTTCCCGGCGAAAGTTGCCGAGCACTGGGTGAGCTCTTGTCTCTCGAAGCATCTGGAGCAGAATCACATTCTGGACGACATCCAATTTGGTTTTCGTCCAGCCCATGGCACCGAAACAGCTGTCCTCACGGCCATGGAGGAACTTCGTATGCGTGCAGACAGGGGCCAAGCAGGGCCGTTTCTGCCATTAGGCAGGACTAGGCGGCCGCCTAGGGCGGCAAAAGGTGGGGGGCGGCAAAAAGCATGCAGGCAGCAGCAGCACCTATAAGTGGAGTGCAAGCGCACCTGCTTTAGAAGGAGTGGCAGCGTTTCGAGCCGTACCTGCGCCATTGCCGAGTCAGTCGGTTTAAATGTTCAGAGACATTTTCATTCACTTTGTCAAGACCGTAAACATTCATAAAGGAGCTTTATATGATACACAGTCTATATTATAGACTGTGTATCGTAGCGGCTTTGATTGCTGTAGCTAGAAGTGTCAGGGGAAGAGGAGAGAGAAAATATGCTGGGAAGGGTTCCTTCAAGTGCTTGCAGGGGTCTAGCTTGAACTTCTCTGGAGGAGGATTCGTGCTTCCAGCCAAAGTGTGTGCTTTAATAGCTGAACCTCCATTCTGCTTTGTAATATTTGTTAATACCCCATGGTAGGTTTGTTGTGGAATGGGATCCAAATATTGTATGACAAATGACAGGAGGACCACCACGGCTGCATATATTTGTTATTGAACGGAAGCGCCCCCTTGGCAATCACAGTTTTACTGCTCTTTGCAACCGCCACCTGAAACACTCCATCAGCAAGTGTCAGACTCTGGCCACCCTTCAGAGACCACAACATGCAGTTGTGTGGCCACTGGAATACAGGAAGTGCTCATTACTAAACTGGCAGAAGCCTGACACCGGTATGCTATTGTTGTCCATTTTTTAAAGGAAATAATTTAAATAAATGTCTGGCTGCCTATGAGGTCAGTTGGATCACCACTACATTTAATGGAAAACCAAGTCACATGCACATTTTGGTATTGCATCACTATAAAATGCTGTTATTGTAGCCTTCAGATTTTAGCAATGTTCACAATGTGATATGTAGACCTGTGGATGGAACTTGGACTTTGGCTGCGACAAATCATTTCATGTATTTGGGTTGCTGACAACAATGAAACTTATATGACAGGAGTCAGAATAGTGTGTTTATACTGAGCAAGCTGCTTCTAACAGCTTGCCATTTGCTGCTCGGGGTAGTTTGACAGGCCAACTGATGCATTTTAGAAGCTTCGGTGTTTTGCCAATGAGTGGTTTCTGCTGAACTGTCCGCAAGTGGGTCCTGTGGCTCCGCTAATGGCAGCCATTAGTCGTGATGGTTTGAAGCATCTACCCTATTGCACAGGTGTTCATTAGCGGAGTCCTTCCTGTTCAATACAAGTTGACTGGAAGAGATGATAAAGGCTGCAAGCATCACCTGTTTAAATTTACATGTACCTTCCTCCTGCAGTGTGTGTAGTGCTTTTTTCGATCTACTGGAGGGTGGCTTCTAGCCCAAGGGAATTTCTGGATCATCTTTATGAGCGGTGCAAGGCTGTGATGGATTACTTCATGACCTGTGCAAGTCTTTGAAGAAATCTTAGATGACACCAGCACAATGACACCTTATTCTGAAACTATGTGGACAGACCAAGTTCCTATCTTTTGATCAATTCATGTACCAACTCCATTTTGGTTCAAAATGGAAACACAGGAACTTTATTTATCGGTAAGCGCAAGTCAAATTCTATAAAATTGCAGCCACGAACAGACAGAAATATTCGAAATTGAAGAGAACTGGTGCCCCCGCCCCCCGGTATACTCCTGTGTAACAGTTTTCTACCATATATGCCTGGGAGAAATCATCTTGCAGTTCTCTTTCCTCGATGTTCCTTATGCTGTCTAAATGCAAAATATTGTTTAGTGGCAGGTTAGGCTTCTCAGCACCTTTGGATACAGAATTGATTCACATTGGTTTGCCATGTTATCTAAGATGTCCTCATTGCAAGAATGGTAATACATATGTTCTCTCTTAAATGGAGGGACTCCAGAGGGGCCTTTCAGATAAACTGTTTTAGTCTGTCTCCATGTTTCTCTGCTGACCTGCATTGTTTAAAGTTACTTTATTAACAACAAGTCTCCTTGATAGCTGTAGATGTGAGTGGGCTCTTTTGTTTGCACCAGTATTCCTGCTTGACAGTAGTGGCTCGTGATAGGAGTGCCGTGTGGCAGTGGGCGGGGTGGGGGAGCAGCTGGGTGGGGGATAGTAAACTACGGGATATGGCCCAATAAAGGTAAGTAAACAAATAAATAAATGAAACTACTTTTTTTGCACACACTGCATCACATTTGGCAATGCAGCACGCGCAATGAAATTTGTTTTATTTATTTATTTGTTTACTTACCTCTGGTCGGCCGTATGCTGTAGTTTACTACCCCCCACCCTGCTCCTCCCCAGCCCCGCCCGCAGCATTCCCACCACGAGCCGCTACTGCTGCTTGATGAGTATTATAGAGACACTGCCAAGAGAAAGTCTTGCATTCAAGAACTTGTATCCATGGAGGGTGCAGGGCCAGAATGTCGTAGTCAGAATACAATCTGACATAAATATATTTTGCTAAAATATCTCCCAATTGGAGTTAGTAAGAGAAATGTTTAATTCAATAGACGGATATTTAGGACAATCTACTTATGTCAGACTATCTTTCTGACTTTGATCTTATGGCACAACCTCCATGGTGGAAGATAACATGTGGAGGTGTGCACACTCTATATTTCTTCCTCTCCCTCTTTGTCACTTTCTCAGCCTCCTTTTTGCTCTGTGAGGGTGTGCTCATGTCCGGTCTATCACACATCTCTTGTATGTAGTGCTTAATTTGAGCAGGTGGTTTCCGGTGCTAAGCACCGATACCTAAATGTCATCACCGACACCTATGATAGTCTGCCACATCGTAGCACTGGTGGTCTAATTTGGAGATGAGTACAAACACAGTGGTTTATTAATCCAATATACATTAAAATGACTACATCTGCCACATAAGCCATTCTTTTAACACTCGGGGCTTGGAATATTCTGAATTGTCACTCTGTAGGGGTGTGATGATTAGTAGTTGTGTTTGTACTGTCATTGGCAACACTCGCAAGGGGCAATGGGGGCTGTAAGCTTCAGTGGCCTCCTGGCGAGGGGCCTGGCTCTTATGATTCGACGTTCTACCAGAGCTGGGAAGGGTTCACTCTGGCTTGTGCGTCTACAATGATGCTGAGAGAGGAAATGTATGTAGTAGCGTCTGTGGGCTATACAGTGTTCTCCAGGTACATGGAATAATTCCTCTAGCCTGGATGACGGGGGCGATACAGATCGTAGTAAAAGGTGGGGGCGGCATTTTTCAATTCTCGGCTAGGGCGGCAAAACACCTAGAAACGGTAGCTTTAAACCTACTGGACCTGTCTGCCGCATTCAATACGGTCAACCATGTGATTCTGCTAAAGAGACTAAGAGAGACAGGGGTTGATGGCACCGCCCTGCTTTGGTGCCAGTCCTACCTGCGAGATAGGAAGCAGGCTGTGTCCATTCCCCCTTTTCAATCCGCCTTCTCCCCAGTCCCCCACGGGGTGCCTCAAGGCTCGTCCATCAGCCCCATTCTTTTTAACGTTTACCTTAAACCTTTAGTCACATTAATTAAATCCCACAGGCTAAAAGCTATAAACTACGCAGATGACACCCAGCTCATCCTCTCTTGGGAGGGGGAAGAATCAATCCCTATAGAATCGTTTCACGACTGCCTGAGAGACACAGCTGGTTGGCTGCATAAAAACTCCCTGCAATTCAACTCCTCCAAAACCGAGGTTCTGTTTTGCGCTGGAAGTCGGATTCCTCACCTGTTCCCTACCGAATTTTGGCCCCCGGAAGCCCCAGAAAAACCACAGCCGGCTACCACTGTCCGCAACCTAGGTGTCATGATGGACAACAAGCTTAGCATGGAAACGCAGGTCGCAAAAACAGTGTCCACCTGCTCGGCCCTACTGCGTTCTTTACGCAAGATCATGCCACTTCTTCCTGCACAGGCCTGAGCATTAATAGTCAGGTGTACTATTCTTAGTCGCCTTGACTATTGCAACGCATTGCTGCTCGAGTCCCCAGCTGTACTGTTAGACCGACTCCAAAGAGTCCAGACGGCCGCCGCCAAACTAGCCCTTGGCTGGACCAGGAGATCCTCGGCCACAGCAGCTTTAGCCGAGCTGCACTGGCTCCCTTTGAAGCCGCGCGTAGCTTTTAAAGCACTCTGCCTTGTTTTTAAAGCACTACACGGAGTCGGATCCCGATCCTTGCAAAACATGTTCACCTGGTACACCCCTACCAGAACTCTCTGATCCGCCTCAGCCTGCCTTGTCACTGTACCAAGATTCAACAAGGTCAGGACGGGGGGAAGATCCTTCAGAGTGGCAGCCGCAAAACTTTGGAATAGTTTGCCTGTCGACATCCGCCAAACATCGCAACTCCTTCCATTCAGAAAGCGGATTAAAACTTGGCTTTTCCCTTAACTACTTCTCCGACAACCCGCTCCCAGTTTCCCATTACAAACCACCTTAGGAGTAATATCCCAGCGCCAGGATACCTGCTAGGTGACAGATGCGCTATATAAATGTTTTAAATTTTAAATTTAAATTTAAGTAGGTTATCCCACCTCACTATCTTCTTTTTTATCCATGTGAAGGTTTAAATCCCCCAGTATTGTAAAATAGGCATATCTTAATGCCAGATGTGCCACAGTATTGCCCAGGGAATTGAGGAAGGGACCAGCAGGGCCTGAAGGTCTGTTTATTATTACCGTGGCCATTCATTGGTGATACGATAGGGTGAGGCAGAAACCAAGCGCCTTAGCTACTACCAGATCACCAAAAGTGATTGCTTAGGTAGTCGTAATTTTCTATGTAAACCACAGCTACCCCACCCCCTTTCCACTAAGTTGTTCCTTATTGTACATTTTGTAACCCTTTGAAATGGCTGAGGCAATTGTGGGATTGGATGTCTCAGATAGCAATGTTTCAGTCATGAATAGCATGCCTGGATTCTCCTCACGCAGAAAATCAGAAATAATACTGTGTCTGCTGTGACCGGACACTGATCAAAGCTGCAGAGAACCGTGTATTCCTACTAATCCTACTCTTGGGAGAGAGAGTGGGTTCCTTATCTTGAAGTGGAGGTTGAACCCCCTCTACAAACAGTAGTAACCCTCTTTTAGTGAGGGTGAAGGAATATGTAGAGAGGATTTTGAGTTCGAACACTCTAGACAATATGATGTTCTCTGGGAATAAAGTACATTTTTCACTAAGCTTTTGGCATCGGCAGCTGCGTCCAAAAGGGGACTTTTTAATTGCTGAGATGAGGTGAAAATGGGAAAGATGGACCAGTTTGCAACTAGGCATCACACAGTGGAAAAGCTACTTCATGATTGGCTGTTCTAGTTTGAGAGGGGCTAACTTTCATCGAATGGCTGTTTTCAATGGATGGATATTGTATTATTGAACGCAATAAACCATAGGTAAGTTGTGCCTCTCAGCATGTCTCCAATGTCATCAAAAAGGATACTGGATGCACATGCTCTTGTCTTGTCATATTTTGACAACATTTTGGAATAAAATAACAATCAGTGGCAACACCCAAAGTGTTATCCTACTAGCCCCAAAATTTGATATTCCGGGTTGACTAGATTCATTGACCTTTGCAGATACTACTGATAGGAATTATATCTTCATAGCTGTGCTGCTAGCTCGGTCACTGGTAATGGCCCACTGGAGATCAGTGGCCAGACCAAGGGACGATGAATGGGTAGATAAGATGAGGGAAACCAACCAGCATGAATTCCGATACCATGCTACGTTCAATAGCCTAACCTCATACTCAAACGTATGGGGAAGCTGGACTCATCAGAACTCATTCAGACTCAATTGACATTACATTTAAGTCTATGAGCATAGGGAGATACTAGCAGGGAGACTATAGCTTATTTTTCCCATATACTTTTCCAACGACATATACCATATACATCCGGAGAAGATAATGTGATCATACAAGCAAAGCTGATTCAAACGCCTGGAGCAGCACCCCGTCCACAAGATAAGGGAGCAATATGCACACGTTTACGGTGACAGCAATCATCAAAATCACATATCAGAGTAAACAGAAAAACAGTAATCAAACAATCAACTGCGCTCGACTCCCCCCGTAACTGGACTCCAAGCGTCTAGGCCAGGATACCCTACTATAGCATAACTGCAGCAGGACTTTGCCTCAAATGGACAACCGCTTTAGGCATCAAATGCAACCTCATCACTTGATCTAGGAAGAGCGAGAACAGCATTAAGCTTGGCCTGATATTCATGCAGGAAGACTATAGTTGGATCAAAATATGCCCTGCCACTTTGAGGGGTTGAGAGATTTCTTCCATTGTATAATTAAATTGTGCTTGACGCTTAGAGATAATTGATGTTTTAAAAGCCTTGCTCTTTGGTATACTTGGCCAAGCATTATGACTGTATTGCTGTTTTCAATAATTTTGTAATGAGAAAGTACTTTTTAACAAAAATACAAAACTGTACACCATCCCAGCTATTGAGGAAGATTTTCAGCGAGCCGCGGGCTTCGGCCAACAGTACTTGCAGTGCTGCAGGTACTTTTAGGTGGAAAGGTGAGTTCATGCTCCAGCTGCCTAATGCTGTTGGCAGAACAAAGAGGGATAAATGAAAGTCAACCTCCTCGTATGGGGCCAGCAGGGACCTGTGAATTTCATGACTCTGGGCTTTCTTTCTGCCAACATATTCTCGCTCCTTTATAAACAATAAATCTCATTTCATAAAATAAAAAAAAAGAATCATGAGGTCAGAAGGGAACAGGCGTCTCTAAATCATTCTCCAGCTCTGATTTCAATACCTTCCACATGAGCGGTGCCCTCCAAGGCATGTCTGGCACACCTAGAGCAATGAAGCTGCTGTTGGCTTTGCAGTCCACTTTTGATTATTTCATACGTACGTTTAAATTGTAATGGTATTTTCTCTAACGACTCACAGCTCGAGCCACCCCCTAATACATGTCCTTCATTTGGCAATCCGTGGTATGTAGGCATATCAGCCAGGTTCAACTCTTATGAGTAGAGGTGCTATCCATGCAGGGTTAGACAAAACTTGATACAGTGAATAAAACAGTAATGCCTACAAAATGTAATAACATAATACATAGTCTGTGAACAAATGTGAACCATTTGTTACCATAGATAGATGCTACTAACACTGAACGTATTGTCTGCACTCCTTATTTGCTAAAAGTGTTTACCTTAAATAACATGCGGAGGCACCAGATTTGGTTACAAAAACTAATGTATTAATAATTGTTTTTGAATTGACAGAAGAACCTTTGTTTCTGAAAAACTGTATTTACGATATTTCGGACATTGACATTATTTGGAAACCAAAATATTTTACGCCAGAAAAGTAAAACTAGGTTTAACTATTATATACTGTTTTCTATGCTGTGATCTCTTTCCTTGCCTACCCACTCTTTCTCTGACCTGGTACTTTGGGACACTTTTCGGGTTGCCAAAAGAAATCTGAACACAGAGAAACCACTCTCAAATACCTTGTCGTTTTAAAATAACACACCTGTTTCACTGTTCCCTTGCACTTCTTAGTTTTGCGCTACCTCAGTATAATTTTAGTCACAATAACTGTACCTGTCTCACGATTCACCACTACCTGAAAACGCAGATAAGGCCTTGATGCTATGATACCATAAATCATCCCAATCACTCCTGCACTTTAGGTGATTTTCTGTTCTTCTTGGGGTCAACTGCTATTACATCGCACACCTTAACAATCTATTCCATCTTCTTCTACAGCCTTGAGAAAGCCCCGGCGCAAATCGCCATGAGGGGGCGAAACACGTGTCGGCTGTCCATGTTCTATGAAAAACAATAAAGACACCTTTCTGCAATGAAAAATAGCTCTGTCCTTTGTACTACATTTCAAAAGAACGGATATTAATCCTGGAAAAGCTCTCGAGATCTTCTATGGAGTACACACTCACCATTCCCTAAACTTGACACTTGCGTATGTTGTCAGATCACTATTTCCAAAGGCAGCAAAGTCAATTTATCCTTCCATCCTTCTGAAGTCAGTAGATTGGATACTATTAAAGTGGATATTATTAAAAGTAGCACCTATAATATACCAGTCACGGCTGATGCAGGTAAGGGCGGTGAGGCGGGACTGGGGGGAAGTTGACAGATGACAGAATAGGCAAAATTAAACAAATAAAGAATTCCTATTCCATCGTCTGTCGACTTCACCCCCCCCCCCCCCGCACCCCACCACGTTTACCTGCACTGGCCGCAACTGCAATACACAGTGCTTAGAAACTGCAGACAGAGGCTATGATGTGCTAATTCAAAAGTGAGTGAAACTATAAGTTAATAAAGAGAATCATATTTGGGAGGAGGTGTCCTTCTTATAACTACCAATAACTACCTGCCAAGTCCATGCCTCTGAGCAATTGAGTTGTTGGAGTCTAGAGTGTATAGACTGGAAGGCAGCCAGGGCCCCCGGTGGAGATCATAAGGCCTGTTTAAAATATAATGTTGTTAATTTGTGTCAAGCCTTACACCACTATAAAGACATTTCAAAGTAGGTTAGATGGTGAGGGTACTGGTGTCATGGAAAACGAGCAGCAGAAGAAGAACGGGAAGGGGACAAGATTGAAATAAGGTAGGACTCTTGTGGATTGAGTGGTCTTCTTCAACATGCAAATGTCTCATAGAACTTCTATCCCAGACTCCCAACTCACCACTGCTGGGAGCAAAAATCTAGGTCAGTGGCATTGCCGGATGCACAGGGTGGTATATTTATAAGGGCATGCCACTGGAGCGTCACTTTTTTCAACACTCCCTGCTCCATATTTACAAAACGGCACGCTAAGAACTTTGCATAGAATGGCTTTACGTCGCCTTGTAAATATGGCCCTTCTTGTCACAGTTTTCAGTGGCAAAGGGGCATGCAATGTGTGTTGTTCTGGGCGTTTCCATGCAATACCCATTACTTTTTGCAACTGCCTGTAATTTACAAGGATCTGTAAATCTAAGGCAGTGCCAAAAACCTAACGCCTTGGAAAAGGAGGCAAAAGATTGGTGCAACGAAAAGTATTTTTATTAATCCCAAATTTTTGCCCTTTCTATGTGGGCTGCATTTTTTAGCACACATAGAAGGTGCAAAAAGCCCCTAATTATTATTTTTGTGCACAGCTGTGTCCCTTCTTGCACAAGCATAATCATCCCTGCAACGCAAAATGTGTGCAAGGGTGCCTGCGCTGGCGCTAGTCAGCTTTTTTAGCACTTGTGCAAGGGAAAACACAGGGGTGTGCCGTGTTCTTGTGTTTTTGAAATGACACAGCATGGTGCAGCTACATTGCTCGCAGTGCCAGTATGCACCATTTCATTGTAAATATGCCCCCGATTTTGCAAGGACCTGGATCCTGTATTTCTTTGCCAAGGGTTCCTCTAGTTTATATTCCTCCTGTAAGTGAGTGCACTGTAAATGTCTGTGGCATTGTAGAATCATAGGTAGGTCTGAATCTACAGTGTAGTATTGAAGTGCACCAACAAGGTTAAAAGAACTCCTGCTTCACCTAGAGGAGGCTGAAGGCTCCAACTTAGAAAAAACGATTCTCACTGCAGAATGGTTCCATGGTGCAGTGAAGCTGGCAGATCAATGACAAGTAAAACGTGAGCTGCTTCACATAAAGGATTGCGTCGTGCAGCTAGACATCTCCATTATTAAACTACTTGAAAATAAGTGTATGTTCACTGTAAAAAAAAAGAACATCTGTATATCAATGCTGCTTGTTTCAGAACTTTTGTTGCCTTATGACCCTCGCTTTCAGCCCCATGGTCGATGGGCAGTTAGTTGTTCCGAGTTTTCTCAGTCCCACTGGGCTTCGCGTTGTCCGTGTCCATAGCTGAGTTTTTGAAAATAATAAAAAGAAGTTTTACATCTCTGCGAAGCAACTAGCAAGTAGAAACTGGGCCTGACCGAGCTGCCAAATCTCTGCTGTTTATGGACCGAGACTCTGAGATTTTAATACGTTGATTCATTTGCTCTGTGCGTTCCATGCAGCGTGTGGGCCTAGGACTATGACTCTACTTGGAAGGGATTGCATGGAAATATTCTGTGAAAAAAGCTCAAATATTATTTTTATAAAACAATGGGCCATGTGACCTTGCTAATTTTCTTAACTGCCTCTAATACATATAGCACTGTCAATCAATCAATCAGTCATTTATAAAGCGCACTACATACCCGCGAGGGTCTCAAGGCGCTGGGGGTGGGGGGCGCTACTGATCGAACAGCCAGGTCTTGGTCCTGAAGGTCAGCAGGTCTTGGGTCTGTCGTAGGCTCAGTGGGAGGATGTTCCATTCTTGGCGGTGAGGTGGGAGAAGGATCTCCCGCCGGTGGTTGTTCTTCGGATGCGCGGGACGGTGGCGAGTGAGAGGTCGGCGGAGCGTAGCTGGCGGTTGGGTATGTAGAAGGAGAGCCGTCTGTTGAGGTAGGCTGGACCGGTCTTGTGGAGTGCCTTGTGTGCGTGGATGAAGAGCTTGAAGGATATCCTCTTGCTGACAGGGAGCCAGTGCAAGTCCCTCAGGTGGGGGGTGATATGCCTGTGGCATGGTACGTCGAGGATCTGTCGTGCCGAGGTGTTTTGTATGCGTTGTAGTCGTTTGATGAGTTTGGTCGGGGCTCCCGTGTAGAGGGCGTTTCCGTAGTCGAGTCTGCTGCTGACAAGAGCTTGGGTGACTGTCTTTCTTGTATCTGTCGGGATCCATCTGTAGATCTTGGGTGTTGAAGCAGGAGTAGGCAACTGTTTTGACCTGCTTGGTCATTGAGAGCGTTGAGTCGAGGATGATTCCCAGGTTGCGTGCGTGGTCGGTGGGCGTCGGGGCTGCACCCAGTGCCGTCGGCCACCAGGAGTTGTCCCAGGCTGAAGGGTTGGAGCCGAAGATGAGGACCTCCGTCTTGTCCGAGTTCAGTTTCAGACGGCTGGTCTTCATCCAGTCGGCGACAGCCTTCATTCCTTCGTGGAGGATGGCTTTGGCGGTGATGGGGTCCTTGGTGAGGGAGAGGATCAGTTGAGTGTCGGCGGCGTAGGAGATTATGTTGAGGTCGTGCTGTCGGGCGACGTGTGCGAGCGGGCCATGTAAATGTTGAACAGTGTCGGGCTGAGGGAGGATCCCTGGAGTATGCCGCAGATGATCTCGGAGGCTTCGGCCCGGAATGGGGGGAGGCGGACGCTCTGGGTTCTGCCGGAGAGGAAGGAGGTGGTCCATTCCAGAGCCTTGTCTCGGATCCCTGCTGCATGGAGGCGTGCGCGTAGTGTGCGGTAGCAGATGGTGTCGAAGGCGGTGGAGAGGTCTAGGAGGATGAGTGCTGCGGTCTTGCTGTTGTCCAGCAGGGTCCTGATGGCGTCGGTGGTGGCAATGAGGGCGGTCTCGGTGCTGTGGTTGCTGCGGAACCCTGACTGGGAAGGGTCCAAGATTCTGTTTTCTTCGAGGTATTGGGTTAGCTGTCGATGACCTTGGCTGGGAAGGGGAGCAGAGAGGTGGACCGGAGGTTCTTGAGGTCTCTTGGGTCAGCCTTGGGTTTTTTCAGTAGGGCGTTGATCTCGGTGTGTTTCCAGCTCTCTGGGAAGGACGCGGTCTCGAGGGAGAGATTGATGACGTTGCTCAGGTGGGGTGAGATGGAGCTGCTTGCTTTGTTGTAGACGTGGTGCAGGAAGGGATCTGACTGAGAGCCGGAGTGGATTGTGCTCATGGTCTTGATGGTGTCATCGATGCTCACGCTGGCTCAGGCTATCAGAAGGTTGTGGTCGATGGTGTGCGGAGGGTCTGTTGTGTTGCTGTCTGTTGGGTCTGTCTGGGTGTTGAAGCTGTCGTGGATGTCTGCTATCTTGCGGTGGAAGAAGGTGGCGAGGGAGTCGCACAGGGCTTGTGATGGCGGGATGTCGTTGGTGTTGGAGAGTTCCTTCACGATGTTGAAGAGCTCCTTGCTATTGTGTGCGTTGTTGTCGAGGCGGTCTTTGAACGAGGTTCTCTTGGCGGCCCTGATGAGGTGGTGGTGGTTGCGGATGGCATCCTTGTGTGCTGCGCAGTTGTCCGGAGTTTGTTCGCTGTGCCATTTCTTCTCCTGTTTTGGGCAGGCTTGCTTGGAGGCTATGAGTTCTGGGGTGAACCAGCTGGCCCTCTTGCTAGTGTCTCTGTGGGGGGGTTTCTTCAGCGGGCAAGGGTGTTGGCGCAGTTTTCGATCCAGCGTCTGAGGCTGTGGGCAGCGTCATCGGTGTTAAAGGGTTCGGTGGGTGGGCTGAGAGCAGGGTTTGCATGTAGTTGGTCTTCAGTAATTTAGCTCCAGCAGCTGCGGGGGATCTGTTGGGTGCGTTGGTGTGTGGTGGGTTTCTGGAAGGTGAAGTGGATGCAGCGGTGGTCGGTCCAGAGGAGTTCGGTGGTGTGGCTGACGGAGACATGCGGGCTTGAGGAGAAGACGGTGTCGAGCATGTGGCCGGCGGAGTGGGTGGGTGTTGTGATGAGTTGCTTTAGTCTGAGGTTGACGAGGTTATTGATCGGGGTTGTGGAGTTGTCGTTGTTGTTCTCAAGGTAAAAGTTCAGGTCTCCGAGGAGGATGTACTCGGTGGAGGTCAGCATGTGCGTGCTGATGAAGTCGGCGATGGAGTCGCTGAACTGGGGGCAGGGTCCGGGGGGTCGGTAGATAAGGGTGCCTCTGAGGGTGGAGTTGGGGTCTGTGTGGATCTGGAAGTGCATGTCTTCGGCGATGATGAGCACGTCGTCAGTGTTAGTCGAGACCCTGTTGCTGTTCTTGTGGACAATGGCGATTCCTCCTCCAACTCCGTTGGTGCAATTTCTGCGGATGATCTTGTAGCCATCTGGGATGGCTATGGCGATGTCAGGTGCGGAGGAGTCGTTCAACCAGGTCTCTGTCAGGAAGGCGAGATCCGGGGATGTTGTGTCGAGCAAGTCCCAGAGCTTGACGGTGTGTCTGCGTGCAGAGCGGGTGTTCAGTAGTATACATCGCACGTGGGTGCGGTCTTTCTTGGCGGGTGGTGCGTCGGTTCTGAGGCTGGTGTAGCTGCAGTTTCGGCAGGTGAAGGGACCGTGTGTGCGTTTCGGGGTGGCCTTGAAGCAGGTGTGGGCCCGTCCGGGATTGAGGGCTTGGAGTGTGCTGGCATCGTAGCGGCGGCGTCGTCGTGGCGGGGGCCAGGGGTTCCGGCTCTGTCCATGAGCGTACGGGTGCAGACGGGCTTGCCATAGGCGCGCCCTTGGTAAGCCAGCAGCGCGGACAGCATATATGGGGAGGTGGAAGGGAGGAGCAGCTGGGAGGAGGTGGCAGCGAATGGGCAGTCTGGGGGGGCACAGCGGCGGGGGCGGTGATGGACGATGGAGGGAACAGAAGGAAAAAAGGGCACAAAAAATGAGGGAAAAACCAGTGGAACAGAATGCAAAAAGGGCACAGAAGTAGGGCAAAAGGGCACAAAAATCGGTGGAAAACGAGTGGCACAGAAGGCAAAAAGGGCACAAAAACGAGGGGGAAAAGAGTGGCAGAGAAGGCAAAGGGCACAAAATCAACAAAAAACGAGTGGCACAGAAGGCAAAAAGGGCACAGAAATACAGGGGCAGCTAAGAATCAGATGGGAAAAACAAGCAGAGAGGCACGGGCAGCGAGGGGTACAGAAGGAAAACCGGGCAGAGACATGGGGCTGCGAGGGTGAGGCACCGTGAATTCTGAACCTGGGTCATAAAGGTTGTGGTTCTGTTACGATTTTGGTAACAGCGAACCGTAAACAGTGAGCTCAACAAGTATGAGTGTTTTCATCATGTTACACCGATGGATTCACTGTGTATTTGAAGATTTCGTTCTAAACCCTTGGGTTCCATTTTGTGCATGGCAGCCATCTTGTGGTTGCCCTCACATAGGCTGATGACTTTAGCTGACTTTTGAATGACCTGAGTGAACTGACCCTGTTGCCTGAAGCTGACCTTGTTAGACCAGTTCCTTGCCCAGTAGCTGATCAAGATTAAGGATCAGAGCACAGGAGATTGTAAAGTTTGGTATGCACATACACACCCCTTATCCTACCTCTCATCTGTTTCTGTTCCTTCTTTTTATGACCTGTTTACGATATGGGTTGTGGTCTTTTATTATGGGTTTGTCCAGCTTGTGTAAGAAGGAATGTTTTTTTTTTTGCATGCTTGCAAAAGCTAGGACTGCCCCTTACTTTTGTGCAGATTTTTGTAACCCTAAAACATATAAAAAGCCTCTGTTCTCTGTATTCCTCAGACTGCCTCATTCAGTTGCTAAGGCAGCTGGGTGACGTAGCCTCACTTATTGAAAATTTAATAAAAATGTCTTTTCATATTTTAGCTTCTGTGCCAAGTTCTTTGTTATATTAGTAAGTATTCACTGAGAATGAAGATTTCAGTTCTTCAAATGGCGCGGCCAACGCGGGCTTCATCAGAGAAGTGACTTTCTGTGGGAGTGATCTTGTCAGAGGACTGAAATCTACTGAGTAGGACAGAACAGGATTCTACTAAGGAGGTACTCTGTGCACAGGGATTCTGGAGATTCTTTGTTTCTGCAGCCCAGTATATTTCTGATCTTCCTGATTTTGATCCTCCACATGATGTCACTCCTGACTGAGAACCTTTTTGCGTGAGTATTCTAAAAAGACCGTTAGGTCATGTAGAACTTGACAGTTAGAATTTGGATTACCTTTTGATTAGTAAAAGTAAGAGTTAAGTATAAGTGGGTCGCTCCCAGTCCTTTGGTTCTTTGGGTCTTTGACTTTGTTATCGCAATTACCAAAGCCGAGGGGTTGGTTTCTTAGTTTTTGATTTGGTTATTGCAATTACCATAGCCGAGGGGCTCGTATATTTGCGAGTGTATTGGTAGAGATAACCCCTTGAAGTTTGAAGCTAGATTAGTGAGCTATAAGATGCCTGATCTTAGCAAATTTGGAAATGTAGCTTTGGAACTTTGGAATTTGTGTTGGCCAACTTTTGGTTTGTATAGGTTTGGATATGCAAATTGCAATTTGTGTAGACAGATAATGAGGAGAATTTTCTCCATTTGGTCCTTAGGAACGGTGCACGTACGAAAAGTACCTTAAGCACTACTTCGATTATAATACTTGCGTATTCCGCAGTATTTTTGGCATGCCTGTTTTAAGCTCACATGGAAAAATGTGTTGCTTCTTTGAAAGGTACCATAGTATGATGTGAAGTAAATTAGCCGGTTTCCCCTAAAGGGAATATCTAAATAGGTTTAGATTTAAAAACATATTTCTTCCTTGGTGATTTTTTATCCCCAGGGAATTCAAATATGACATAATACAAAACAAGGATCCTTTGTTCTGCACAGTTTTATGAATGAAGATATGCAGAACTATTTTGTTTGGTGCTCTGCTAGCCAGAGCTAGTGGAGTGAGTGTATTTTCACTTCTTGGACATACATCAGTCTGTTGGGCTGTTTTTGCAGTCTTTTGGAACACTATTGAGAAGCGTTTCTTGTAAATACGACTTACAACTTGCATTTGCAAATGGTTTGGTTCAAGTACAGTCTGTAGGCTGTCCTTTGTTTTGTCCTGAGTAATGTGTGTTTAAATGTCTATGTGGTTTTCTCATTAGTGCAACTTTTGTAAGTGAATAGCGATGGCGCTATTCACGAAATGCATGGCTGGCCGTATTGTGTGTCCTGAGTGTTTGACCCTTTTCTGTTTATGTCTGAAATGAGCTCAAATGTGTGTTTGTGGTTTTTTTATGTTTTCAGTCTATTAAGCAACATTTTGTAAGCATATTCTTGGGTCTGTTGCTAATGAAAACTTGTCCTTTTAAAAAAAAAAAAAAGATAAAAAGTGGCGCAAACATTTTGTCATGTTATAAGTTTGGCTTCTGTGCTTAGGCTAATAAATGAATGCGTCTACAATGATAGGCAAACGATGCAGCTCGCTTTTATATGTGGAATTACCAAAAATGATTGGGTTTATTAAAAATAATTAATTCATTTTGAAAAATAATTATTAAAAATAAGTGCTACAAAATTTGTTTTTTACTATTCATGACGCTTAATGCTCATACTGTGACCTCCTAGCATTATAATTTAATTTAAGTTGTGTTACACTGCATAATGAGAACATTAGCATATGGAATTTCACTTAGCGCAGGCGTACAAAACTAATTTTTCTAAGGATTTACATGAGATATGTCTAATATCCAATCTCTGCAATTTGTAAAGAACATTCTGAGGATGATTAATATGTAAAACAATTATAGGATATTTATTTTTAAGTGCCCCTAATATCAAAGTCGAATTTGGGTAAAATAGACCATTTAAAACATCATTCTTGCCATTTATAATAGCTTTAAAGTGCTTTAGGCTTCAGTAAATTCATACATGTAGGTATAATACAAATTTGCAGGTTGTCCCCATTTTGGGGTTTTCCTTTTAAATGACACAGTGAGATCCAATTAAGGTTGCTGAAATGAGTACCATTGCAAGACGCATTTGTTCTAAAAACTGGTGGTATGTGTGTTATTAGGTTTTGTGAATTATTCACAGTAAATGTAGTTTAATAATCTGGGAATAGAGATAATTCACAGTGAGCAGAAGCTGGGGGCTAGAAAAGCTGCAGAGGCTCAAGTCACGCTGAGATGCTATCTTTAGTTTCCCTGTAAACAATGGAAGGAGGCTGCCATGTTGACATTTGTGACCTTTTAAATTAGGGCCTTGTCTCTGTGGAATGCAGAATGACCTTGCTAAACAGGCCTCTGAAAGGTGGGGTTTCTGGTTTCTAAATAAGAACATCAATAAAATTAAAGAACTTAATTCCAAAGGGAAATATAAAAAAGGTTTCTTTGAAAGTCTCAACATCATGTTAAATGCTCTGCAGAACTGATACATTTGTGTCTCTGCTCTAAAAAATAATGTCTGCTAGTTGCTTTTACTTGACAGAAAACGAATGGTGCATTAAGTCTTAGACAGAAAATAAGACAAAGCCCTTTACTAAATTTTTGAAGGCTACATGCCTAAGTGAGAACGATTTGCCAATTAAGAATTATTTTTTACAGTGGGAAATTGTAGGTGCCAAATTAATATGGACTGTCAGTGTAACAATTTTACTTTTAGGGAGGCAAAATTAAGGTGACTGATTGTTGCAAGCTGACTGACAAGATGGTAACAGTTAAGTAATGGAAATTTATTTTTGTGTTTGTTAATATGTGTCATGTTTTGTCTTCTGATTAAAAGTTATAATTGATATTTGTTTGTTATGAGAAATGTCTCTCTTTTGTGTGTTGTGTATGTTTTTTTTGCTTTTGCCTACAGATCATTCATGGATTGTTCTGGGTGATTTTAAGGAAGTCAAGACACGTGAGTTTGGTTGGTTGAAAGGAGATGTGTTTTTGCGTAACTCCTTTGGAAAGAAATGTTCATGTGTTTTTTATGTTTGTGTATTTGGTCCTATCATGAATTGTTCTTGCTGGTCCTGTATGTTAGAAAGTTGTATTTGACAGCAGATATCCACTAACTGGTGATCACCTGTCAAAAGGAGGGTAAGGATTTTAAACCTGACAAATTAAGCAGGCCCGAATTTCACAGTAACATAAAGTACATGACATGGTGTTGTGTGTCACCGCTCATTCATATATGCTATTGTTTTGTCTATGCTTTTTGTGCTTGATATACAGTAAGTATATCCGATGGCTTGACATGTGCGTTTTGTACGTTTTTGCATGTTTTTGTTTAATGTTGCTGCTTTTGATACTATTACAAGTTTACATGTGTTGTGAAGGGATATACATGACGATGTGTATCGCTCCACAACAGTTGGGTTGATTTGCTAAATTTCACAGATATGATATTTACATTTTTGTGAACACACAGACAACACTTCATCAGTGTATGTCAAATTTGGCTATAAATAGTATTCAAGAAAAATAAAAGAGATATACAGGATCAAAATGTGTTACTTGCCCCCTCTTCCCTTAAAGGAACAGGCAGCCCTAAATTTATGTATCCTGATTGGACGTAAGGATAAAATTATAGATCTGTGACTCTTGTACATGGTGACCTAATTTCTATATTACATTAGTCAGTTTTGTTCTGCTTCCTAAGCAGTGTATGGCTTTGTACCATAAAGGAAACCAGGTTTCATTTTTTTCCTTGAAGAAGGAACTGGAACATTAGCTGAGGTTACCGTATATGGTTTAGCGGCCAGCGGTAGAGCTAACCTTTGGGAACTATTGTGATTTTTTGTGTATCACTCATACTCTTGGTATTGTGTCACATGCTTGACTATCACCCAAGTAATTTCTTGTTCTTCCTATAGATTTTTTCTTTTGTCGCTTCTCCCCTGGCCAATGTCACATTGTACCTAGTTATTGGGGATTTTAGCTGTGACCTAGTCCCATTTCTCTTTTCCGTATTAACTTTCACCAGTCAGCTTTTATTATTGTTAGTGTATTGTTTAGGTTCACACTTCCAGACACAGTAATGTACCAGAGACCCCCATATTATGTATAATTCACTTTTGTATATCCAGACTGTTTTCCCTGATAATCTGTATTATGCGATTTTTCTTTTGAGATGTTTTAGATAAGGAATTTAGGAACACCTATATGTAATCATTGAGAGAAAAATGTGTTTACCCCATTAGACAATGCCACCATGTGTGAGGACATCCATTCAGATAGAATTCTCATGTCGCTATCTACCCTTAGATGATGGAGGATATGCTCTCACACGGAAACCCAATTGAAAAGCCTAGAGGCACTGTTTTGCCTACTGCCTTTATATTTGTATTGCTTTTTGAAAATGACAGTGTATTCTAGACCAGAATTGTCCCATGGTGTGTGGCCACTCCTTTGAAGATCGCAGGCCACCTGTTTGCAGTCCCCTTGTTATACAATGAACTGTTTAAAGCATCACACTTGCTTCATCAGACGGCATTCAACATCAGAAAAGAAGGAGGAGCTAGTTTTGCCACAGAACCAGAATTTCAGTGCAAAAGATCGCCTGTCATGTGCTGGTAACCTCTGACAGTGCCCCCAGAGCCCCTAGGCCTGAGTTTTGGCCACGCACCCCCCTTTTTCCTTTGCTCCAATGGAAGTGCAGTGCACCGGAGTATCCAAGATTGGCAAAAGGCACTACATTCTGATGTCCATGAAAGAGCAGCCTGAGCGTCCTCTGACACTGAAAGCCTGCCAGAGAGGCTTTTTGAACGGACTCTGGGCATAGTTGGTTATACAAATGGTTTCCGTGCGAGTGCATAGAATGGGTGTTAGGAGACTGATTGTTTTGCTGGCATTGTTTTAAAGTACTATTCTAAATACTATTCTGTTTAGTAAAAGCAGAATAAAGTCCATTCTCTGTGGAAGAGTATCCCCTTTTCACCTCAGAGCATTAATGAGGGTCACCACTATTTCACTTGAACATACAATAAATTACTGAAAAGCATAGGAAGCCCTAAAAATGTTACTAGATAATTTTAGGATTTGCTTTTTTGCTTAGGGTTGTGAAAAATTATAATTTTGTTTGTAATAGTGGTCACTACTTTCTCCTGTTGTCTATATGTGCTTAATAACGTGTTTTCTAGTGTTTATTAAACATGACGTTGTCTTTTATGGGTGGGATTGTTTTCTACTCAATTGACATCTGTACCCACCTCCCAACCTATGTCTCTTCCTACTACTACTTCTTTGCATTCTTTCCATATTTTACCTGAACATGAACTAGTTAGGAGGTCAGAGTTTACTAATAATTCCTTTTGTACAGTTTCTACATCAACACCAGTTAGTAGTGAACATCACTAATTGTTGGGTGTGTGGTCTTATGCCACATACTACAGATAGAGGTATTCCCTATTTGGTCCTGCCATATGTGGCCTTTGTGCTTCTACATGTGTAAGGAGACCTGTCCAGAGAGAGTTGCTAAGTAATAGGATTATGCTCCAGCAACATCTTGATGATCTGATGAATATAGACCTGGATTCAGATTGACGTGAGTTTAGGTTATTGCCTATGTAAGGGCAAAAGGAGGGTTTGAGGTTCCGTGAATTCTGAACCTGGGTCATAAAGGTCGTGGTTCTGTTACGATTTTGGGAACAGCGAACCGTAAACAGTGAGCTCAACAAGTATGAGTGTTTTCATCATGTTACACCGATGGATTCACTGTGTATTTGAAGATTTCGTTCTGAACCCTTGGGTTCCATTTTGTGCAAGGCAGCCATCTTGTGGTTGCCCTCACATAGGCCGATGACTTTAGCTGACTTTTGAATGACCTGAGTGAACTGAACCTGTTGCCTGAAGCTGACCTTGTTAGACCAGTTCCTTGCCCAGTAGCTGATCAAGATTAAGGATCAGAGCACAGGAGATTGTAAAGTTTGGTATGCACATACACACCCCTTATCCTACCTCTCATCTGTTTCTGTTCCTTCTTTTTATGACCTGTTTACGATATGGGTTGTGGTCTTTTATTATGGGTTTGTCCAGCTTGTGTAAGAAGGAATGTTGGGTTTTTTGCATGCTTGCAAAAGCTAGGACTGCCCCTTACTTTTGTGCTGAGTTTTGTAACCCTAAAACATATAAAAGGCCTCTGTTCTCTGTATTCCTCAGACTGCCTCATTCAGTTGCTAAGGCAGCTGGGTGACGTAGCCTCACTTATTGAAAGTTTAATAAAGATGTCTTTCATATTTCAGCTTCTGTGCCAAGTTCTTTGTTATATTAGTAAGTATTCCCTGAGAATGAAGATTTCAGTTCTTCAAGGGGTAAAGAAGGAAAGAAAATGGGCAAGGACCACGTGCAGGCAGCGAGGGAAGACAGTCAACAGCAGTCACAGACACAACAATGAAAATACAGGCAATACAGTAAAACAATAAGGCAGAAGATGAACAAACTTACGGCCTTACAGGTGGTAGCCTGTGGGTGGAGGAGGGCTTCGAACTTCCTCAGTAACGGCAGCTGGGGCAGAGACACACTGGCGGAGCTGTGCGGAGGGGGAGCGACCTACCTGGTGGGTCAACTTTTTCCCAACTTTTTTGAAATATTAACTTTATTGCTACTGTTTTTTAACCTTTTTTCAGGTCTTTTGGAGGATAAGTACCAGCAAACCTGCAATGGCAAGGCATGCTTGGTACATCATAAGACTGGAATATTTTGTTAGTGTCTAAGTTGTTTCAGAACATTTTGAATTTTTTACCTAATCTGTGTGATGTGATTGTTCTACTAGAAAATGTACCTTTCGGTCTGATTCATTTCAAAATTTTCCAAGAAGAGAACCTTCCCAAACCTCTCTAAAAGAGGTCGGGCTTCTTTGCTTTACTCACTTGGTCACTTAAATTCAATTGTGGTTACGCTCTACTACTTTCAAAGTTCACCAGCCACCACTGAGATCATAGAGGCCATACCAAGGTCAGTTGGCCACCAGGCAAAGGGCTAGGAAGAGTTATTACGAAAGATTAGAACTTCTGTCTTATCGGTGTTAAGGGCAACAGTGAGTGACTTCTCTAAGGCTGTGCTTTGAATGAACTTGGAGAAGCTGAATGTCAGTGATGAGGTGCAAATTAATTTGTGTGTTGTTACCATATTTATAGAGATATTAATAAAGAGCAAATGAGGACAGTTAGAGGGGCGACTCAGATGTTGAAGAGAGGGGGCTTAGGAAGGAGCCCTGTGAAACCCTAAATGGAACTGGCTTAAAGGAGAACTGAAATGGGAACATGGTGACAGCCTGGGCACCATCTTCTCAAAATGAAGAAAGCTATTTGAAGAAGAGATCTTTTGAGCCTCTATTTTTATAGCAGAGAATGAGCATGGTATGAGATACCGTGTCAGTTACTGCAAAACATTCTAATAAGGTAAGAGCGGTCATGCTGCCTGAGTCTAGCAGTTGATTTATGTTGTCAGCAGCAGATGCAAGGCCTGTTTTAGTGCTGAGGTAAGGATGAAAACCTGATTGTTGTTGGCTTAAGAATATTGGGAGAGTTGCTAATTGACTATAGCTTCAGTTACTTTTACAGTAAAAGGGAGAAGAGAGATGGGTCGTATGTGTTCTACTTGGAACCCTCAAGCTAGGCTGGCCTCTGCTTCCCAGTGATGTATATGGGTTCCAATGCCTCGTCATGTGTTCTGGGGGACGGTTGGGCAGTTTGCTTCCAGCTACGTCTGGTGAGGGACTGTTCTTGCCGCCTCATTTGCCAAATAAATATTTGGCAAATGTGTAATCCCATTATCCTGATTTAGAAGGAAACTGCCTCTGTGTGTACCATGAGAATACATATCAGGTCGGTAGTTGGCTGACACGTTAGGGTCATCAGATAGCTTCTCGATTGAAAGAAGTCGCATATTGCTTTCCTCTTATTCAGAACATGTTTAGTGGCCAGCGCCATCTCACATAAGGTTGTTAGGGCAAAAGGGGGCAGGGAGACTTTTGCAACATCGTCTGACCTTATTGGCTTTGTTATTCTTGGAAGCATTTTTTCTGAGATCTGAGTTTTTCTTTCCAAAGATAGGCATTTGCTCCTGAGTTATCTTTTCTCTCCATTGTCAATCTGGAGTCTGAGCTCCAGGTAAGAAGCAACAGGCCCTAACTTCAGGTAACGAGAACTCTCCTGTGGCGTCCAGAAGACCACCTCCTGACAGAAGCTCAGAAAGGTTAGAGCAGAGTTGTGTCAAAGGCATGAGAGAGACCTTAGAAGTGCTGGAGCAAGTGAGGCTCTTTACAGATGCCAAATCCTTTTTGGTTTGGCTCATTGGCATTTTCAAGACCAGGGTGAGTGCAATGAGTGCAAGCTTGACATTGTTCTTTCTTATAGTTGCGGATTTCTTTCTGTTAGACCTGGCGAATGATTCGCGTCAGTCTCTCTTCCATTTTGTTGGATTGCCTCCTCTGTTTTTGATATATTTTTGCTGGTTTTATGCTTTGGGCACTGCACCACTGCTATTCAGTGCCACAGTGCAAGTGCTCCCTATGTTAAATTGATGTACTAATTAGTGTTTCTATGATTGGGTTATTTGATTTACTTGTCAGACCCTAGTACAGTGCACCATGTGTGCCCAGGGCTTGTAAATCAAATGCTGATTGTGGGCTTGCAGCACTGGTTGTGCCATCCACAGAAGCAGCTTGTGAAGTGTGTCTCAGGCTTGCCATTGCAAGACCTGTGTGCAGTCTGTGACTGCCATGTCGACTTGGCAAGTGCACCCCCTTGCCAGTCCCTAAACCTTCCCTCTGCTTCATATCAGACACCCCTATGGTAGGCCCAAGGGCAGGGTGCCTTGTAAGTATAAGGTAGTACATGCCCTGGTGTATGTAGCATGTCCTAATAGTGAACTACAGCCATTTTCGTTTTTCACTATTGAAAGGCTAATTGTTCTCCATAGGCCAGAATAGGCATTTAGGTTATTACATCTTATTATCCTAACTGACTCAGGGAACATGGCAGAAATTCAAATTTAGTATGCCTGAACTCAGAATAATAAAATACATATTTTAGTAAAGTTGGTTTTAACATTCTGTGTTTGAAAATACCACTTTTAGAAAGTAGTTGTTTTCTTGTCTAGCTATCCAAAGCCTGCCTCAGCTAGGCTGTGTATTCCTTGTCTGGAGTTTGAGTGACAGGGCTGGGGGATTCCAAGAGACAAAATGGGTCAGTCCAGTGGTAAATGGGGAGATCTGCATCTAGGTGGGAGGGAGGAGTTGCACCTGGGACCTGAATAGGTCTGGGCCTTCCCTCCACAATGCTGGCTCCTCCTCCTGGAGTGCGGCTGATGTCCCAGAATTCCATGCGCTAAATAAAGGTTTAAATCCCCGCCCCAAACATGGCAGTACTGATTCGGAATCGAACCTGGGAGATTGACGACGGAGCGCCTACCGAGCTGGTGAGTGCTCCGCATAACAATCAGTGGCTTTCTTAATATGCGCAAACGGAGACGACAACTCATGAGTCTTCCGCCTTTGTTTGACAGGCTGCAGGCATAGATATGGGATAAAGTACGGTTTTGCCCTGACCTGCTTGACCTTGATGCACGAAGGATCAGTAATCTTGTTGAGATCCCAAGAGACGCAAGCTAAGGTAAACATGAACCCACTCTGTGCGCTGCCTGAATTGCAAATAGTATGACTTGTGGCAGGCTTCTAAACAATGCTACGCTCTCTTGCCCCCTTACCAGAACAAACAGCACGCCTGTTTACCTGAGACCATTGAGAAAACGCCGAGCCTCCAGGTAGGCGGTTTTAAATCAAAAACTTTGGTTCTTAAACATCTTTGCGCACTCTTAATGTGTGAGTCGTTGTAATAGTCTAATGCGGCGACTTTGGTTCGCACTCCACAGGTATAAAGAAGGAACGACGGGACACTTGAAATGAGAAAGGGACAGGGAGAAATCCTGTTACTGTCCTAGGTATGAATCTGATGATTTCTTCTTTGATGTTTCGCGGGCCCGCCCGCGTGTGTACTAAATGAATATGCATTGCCTGATGGCATTTTAAGCTTGATGTTATCTTACAGATAACACGGTCCCGCTACAAGTATTGGTGCAAACAGATCCCCGAGATCAGGCCTCTGGAGCCACTTTCAGGTACTAAATGGGCCTAGAGGGGCAGTGGGGGTAGTCGCCTGGATACTGAATACATTTGGTGACATGTCGCTCTCTTTTCTGTTTTTAACACACACCTTTAGAACCACATTGAATGAGCCCTGATGAGAGACCGTCAACTTGTCTTACGGTCTCGAAACGCGTCGGCATCATTGGAGGAATGTGCAAAGGATACAGAATTTATTTCTGGGTCTTACTGACTATATGATTAATTTGTCTACATTCTTCCATTGTTTTTCCAGAACGTGTCTCCTTCATTGAGTATATATTGTTTTTGGTTGAGCAAATGTTCCAATCAATTTAATGAATGTTGCTAAACGATCATTCACTATGAAATGTGTATCATACTAATTGTGTGTTCCTTTTTGAAATCTTTTTCGAGAATTTTGTGATGTATATTCTTCTTTTTTGTTGCATTATTGTCTAGTAGTTGTTACATGTTGAGTGTCTTTCTCGGACAACTCGTCTGAGTGTACACGTTGGAATTTCTAAAGCAAAAGGTAAAAATAAATATACCAAACAAATCTGTAATTCATTTTTGATTTGTTTGCTCGCAGTAAAGAGCACTGAGAATTGGTGGGGGTGGCACTTGTTTTTCTAAAAATTATATACGGTCCAGCCTACCCCACGTCCCGGGACCTACCTCCTTAACTTTAAATAATTGATTGTGGGCTTGCAGCACTGGTTGTGCCATCCACAGAAGCAGCTTGTGAAGTGTGTCTCAGGCTTGCCATTGCAAGACCTGTGTGCAGTCTGTGACTGCCATGTCGACTTGGCAAGTGCACCCCCTTGCCAGTCCCTAAACCTTCCCTCTGCTTCATATCAGACACCCCTATGGTAGGCCCAAGGGCAGGGTGCCTTGTAAGTATAAGGTAGTACATGCCCTGGTGTATGTAGCATGTCCTAATAGTGAACTACAGCCATTTTCGTTTTTCACTATTGAAAGGCTAATTGTTCTCCATAGGCCAGAATAGGCATTTAGGTTATTACATCTTATTATCCTAACTGACTCAGGGAACATGGCAGAAATTCAAATTTAGTATGCCTGAACTCAGAATAATAAAATACATATTTTAGTAAAGTTGGTTTTAACATTCTGTGTTTGAAAATACCACTTTTAGAAAGTAGTTGTTTTCTTGTCTAACTATCCAAAGCCTGCCTCAGCTAGGCTGTGTATTCCTTGTCTGGAGTTTGAGTGACAGGGCTGGGGGATTCCAAGAGACAAAATGGGTCAGTCCAGTGGTAAATGGGGAGATCTGCATCTAGGTGGGAGGGAGGAGTTGCACCTGGGACCTGAATAGGTCTGGGCCTTCCCTCCACAATGCTGGCTCCTCCTCCTGGAGTGCGGCTGATGTCTCTGCCCTGCACTGTGAAAGAAGAGAAGGAATCATGTCAACAATGTGCTCCAGGGTATGCTTTCGCTCCACAATGCTGGCTCCACCTCCTGTGGGGCTTCTGATGTTTCTGCCCTCCACTGTGAAAGAAAACAAGGAGTCCTATAAACAGAGTGCTCAGGAACTGGTTTGGAATAGGCAAAAGCCTCTCTGCCTTCAGAGAACAAATAATTTTGGGGTGTAAATATTGGGACTCAGAACCAAGAACTTAAGATCACTCTGGGAACAATAAACCTTTTGTCAAGGAGAAGAACCAAGGAAGCTGCAGGAGCTTGGACTGCCCCTCTGCCAGTGTGCTGTTTGCTGGGTTGGCCTGCAGTGGTTTCTTTATTGCGAAGGGAAAGGAGAAGGAACTTTTTAAGGACTTTCTTCACCTACAGAATATTCTCCAAGGGCTTGAACTTGTTCTTGCCTCCTGCTGAAGTCTCAGGGACAAAATACTTCATCTCCAGCTCCCCTCTGAATTTCCTTGCTGGGTATTCTAAATGCAGAAGCCTGCGTGTCGCTGGCAGCTGGAAGCGCGACGCAATGAGAGAATCGTGTCGCCGCCGCAGAAGAAATTATCGCACCACCGGAAAAGCATGCAGGCGCCGCATCTCCCAGAAAGCGTGTCTTTGTCAAAATCTGCCTGCTGCCGCATCACAGAGAAGCGTGATGCCATCGAGAGTCGCCAATGCATCATTGGAGAAGCGTGTCGCAGGGCCTGTCGCGGCTCCAAAGTACAGAGTCGTCGCAAAGCTGCCAGGGCACCTAAGTATCATCATCGCAAATTTATTGCATCGTCGCATCAAGGGCGCCATCTTCTTGCATCGCACCAGGATCATCTCACCGAGGTGCCATCTTGCGCATCGCAACCAGACCGCAGCAGGGAACCTATGCATCAACCCTGCACCAGTAAGGATCAAGCCGCACCCCCTACTCTGCGCAAGCATTGAGGCACGACGCATCATTTCCCATGGAACCGACGCATCACCCCTTTTGCCAGCCTTTTGTTCACTTTGCGTTACACATCCAGGTACTTTGTTGAGAACTTTGTCGCATTTATCATCAACTTGAACTAAGTAACCTTTACCATCTTTAAGTCAATCTTAAGTACAGTATTGTGGATTTTGTCGTTTGTGGTCTTGTGTTAAGTCTATATAAAGAATACTTATTTTTATAAAACCTGTGTTGTGTCCATCTGTAGTGTTTTCACTGTATTACTGTGTATATTCACAAATGCTTAACACACTGCCTCTGAGATAAGCCTGTCTGCTCGTGCCAATCTACCAAGTGGGTGAGCAGGGGTTATGTAGGAGTGTAATCCCATTATCCTGATTTAGAAGCAAGGGTCCCTATTTGAACAAAGGTGTATACCATTGCCAACTAGAGACCCCCAGATCTAACACTTTCCTATAGCATTCTCTGTATCTGGGGGAATTAGATACCCTAAGTTGATAAATTGCATATGTGTTTTTTTCATTTGCAGTCGGAGCCAGCATTATTTCATAGCTCAGGGTGGTTACAGTTTCATCGTAATGTTAGCAAATCCATGGATCTAGAGTGCTCGTTTTAAACGAAATACAGAGAAAATTATAACTTTTGTCCAGTAGTGCAGTGGCGTAGCAGGAGGGGGGCAGAGTGGGGAGTCTTACATTCTGTCGTGGGGTGGTCGTCGCAGGAATCGCTAGCACTCACCCACTCTTCCATGCAGGTGCCGCGGGCAGCAAAAGCAGAACGCAGGGCCCGCCATGGGTGGGACAAGGTCTAGCTACGCCACTGCAGAGGTAGGTCTCAGTTTCACCAACATTCAGCTTCACTAAAGGAAGGATAACAAATGAAGGGATGCATGACAAGAAGGTTAATATGAAGGAAGGAAATCAGGCACTGGAGATTAAACTAGTCATAGACGGACAGACAGGCAGACTGACGGAAGTACATACTGCTAACCTTATATAGTGCATTCAGATTTAACTTGTTCATTGGTCTCCAACCTGGTTTCTATGGAATTTGACATAAAACAAAAATAAATACAAAAAGTATTTTTCATATAGTTAGAGGAACAAGCCTGTGCTTAATTCATTTTTCTGGTGAGAGTGACTGATGGAACAAAGAATTGTTTTAGTTACTACCAGCCAACAACTGAATTTTGACAACTCTCCGTCAAAGGAACATTTTTTCAAGGACTTACACAGCTCGTTGGTTTCAATGCTAGGGCTGGTCATTACTGGCGTAATTCACTGTAGCGTACTTACTCATAATTACAGCAAAGCATAATCCAGCATTTAGCTCTATTTCTTTAGTGCAGAATGCACCCTCGCATCCAAAATGGGTCCAAGGGTGCTTCATGCACTAAGAAAATAGCACTAAATACTACAGGACACGAACAGCAGAAGAGTGATGCGTAATTACTGAAATTACTCCATATAAATAAAATTTCTCCTGTCTCATCATTATCAGTATATTTGGAGCTCACTCTCTAGGGGTGCGGTATTGATGATATTTTTTTTTAAAGGAGTATGCTTATCTAAAGTGGCCAGGATGAGAGGTCTAGCCCTTTTCACCCACTCCCACTCCAGGGTTAAATTATTAAATGAGAAGGCTCTTTGAAAATATATTTTATCAAGTCATCGTGCCCAGGAGGCACAGATAACAGGCAGACAATATTTTTAGATTACAGACAGGAGTTTAACTTTATATTAGAAAGCCATGGATGACTCTACTTGAGAAGAAGTCAATGCCATGGATGGAGTTCAGTAAAAGTTTACAAATATCTTCTCAGCTGTAAACGATGAGAGCCTGACTCCAAGGCTCTCAATTGCCACTCTAGTGCAACTAGTCCAGTGTCACGAACAGCTAACTACAGACTTAGTTGGTGTGTTATGTCGGAGGTTGCTTACTAATAGTAGTTGTAGGATGTTGTTTATTTATTTATTTATTTATTTGTGCAATTTTATATAGCGCGAACTTTACCCGAAGGTGTCAGAGCGCTTTACATAGGATCCAGTTGAAAACATAAGGACTGACGGTTACATGCGTAAAAAGATTGCAAATTTTTGCATTACATAAGAACCAGTTGAAAGCATACGGATTTAGGATTACATGCGTTACAAAAAAGGTACAAACAGAAAAAATTGCAAATGTACAAGAGATAAAGTCACACAAGGAGGAGATACAAATGGACATACTCTAGGCCTATACTAGTGATATCTCTATCAACATAGGGAGGGGATACACATGGATATACTCTAAGAGTCACATAGGAATGGTGGAGAGCACAGCGGACTACTGCATATACTAGTGCTTAGAGTTATCTCTATATACATAGGGAAGGGGTAAGACTGGATATACTCTAAGAGTCACATAGGAATGGTAGAGAGCATAGCGGACTTCTGCATATTCTAGTGATTAGAGTTATCTCTCTATATACATAGGGAAGGGATAAACATGGATATACTTTAAAAGTCACATAGGAGACTAGTCGTTAGAGTTATCTCTATATACATAGGGAAGAGATACACATGGATATACTTTAACAGTCACATAGGAGACTAGTCGTTAGAGTTATCTCTATATACATAGGGAAGGGATACACATGGATATACTTTAACAGTCACATAGGAGACTAGTCGTTAGAGTTATCTCTATATACATAGGGAAGAGATACACATGGATATACTTTAACAGTCACATAGGAGACTAATCGTTAGAGTTATCTCTATATACATAGGGAAGGGATATGACTGTATATACTCTAAGAGTCACATAGGAATGGTGGAGAGCACAACGGTCTACAGCATATACTAGTGATTAGAGTTATCTCTATATACATAGGGTTAGGATACACATGGATATACTCTAAGAGTCACATAGGAATGGTAGAGAGTAGAGAGGTCTACTGCATATACTAGTGATTAGAGTTATCTTTATATACATACGGAAGGGATAGGACTGGTTATACTCTAAGAGTCACAGAGAAGGGCAGGCATGTGAGATAAACGAGAGAGGGAAGCAGATAGTGGTGAATAAGACAGTGAGGAGTGTGTCAGAGGCAACAGGAGAGACAATAGGAAAGCCGAAAGTACAGAGGGGGAGGTCAGAGATCACTAAAATGGCGGAGGAGGAAGGTAGAAGAAGAGGCGAGTCAAACAGAGAAAACGGCGGGGAGCACAAAGGTCCAAGTCCGAAAGTCCAGGAAGAGGGCTGACATAGCCAGCAGGTCCAGGGGGAGAAGGGCAGACCACAGCAAAGTCGCAGCCTCATCGTTCATGAGGAGCTGGGGCAGAGGAGATCAATCCGGAGACCAGAGGGTCAGGGGAGAAAGACCACAGGCGCCCAGGCAGAGATGGGAGGCAGCAAAGTTTGAAACAAGGTTTGAAGGGAAGGAGGGGCCTCTCACCAGAACCCAGTTAAACACAATGTGGGGTGGCGTTGAGCGTGTGGGGTGAAGGCCCACAATGTGGGTGGTGGCGTTGAGCGTGTGGGGTGAAGGCCGTGCTGACGCTATTGATGCGGTCGCGCTGGTTCCCAGTGAGTTGTGTGTGGGTTCATCGGCCTTGGCATGCGTTGGTGTCCCTGGAGCCTGTGGCTGCCAGTCGTAGGAAGCGTGTCCCAAAAGGCGCCATCTTGGAGTCCGGGAGGCCGCCATGTTGGGTCCGAGGCAGGGATCAGGAGCAATCTACGCCGCTTCAGTGGCACCAGCAGCGATCGGAGCAGCCCTGCAGGTGGCCCACACCTTCCGCTTCAGTTAGGGAGCGTGAGCATCGCGGAGGGCTTCCTTAAGACGCTGGGCTCCAGGCCGGAGCAGCGCGCGGACCGGGAGCCGAGATTGTCCACGTCCGTCAGCCTCGGCACCTAAGGGGGCCAAGGGGTCCCAAGCGTGTGCTGCGGCTGGGGGCCCAGCAGATCCGGGCATAGTCTGCGCCTGGTGCCTTCTGTCACATGTAGCGGTTCCTGGAACTTTTTGGGGTTTTACGTCCTGGTTTGTGCTGATTCTCCTCTGTGGTCTCTGGGATTTCGGCCCTGTCCTACCACAACTATGGTGTGAAAGTGAACACACCCTTTCTTTCTGTGCTGAGAAATGGCGCTGATTTCATGTTTTGAAACACAGGCCGCTCTGAAATGCAGACCGGTTGGTGCACACTGGTAATTATTGTGGGTAAACTCATGAGCATCTTGCCAGTATAAGCTGCTATGAGGGTGCACCCACTCCTATGGTGCCCGTGATTGCGTGCGCCGCCTGTCAATGTCAGTTAGTGCCTGGGCACAGACACACGTATTGGTTAAACTTGTGTCTAGTATGCTGTGCAGTATCGGGTGGGTGCACTGGCACCACTGGGGATGGAAACTATGTGTCCCTTCTTCCATTGCTGGTCAGGGTGCCCAATAGTGCTTGTGCACCCAGGTAGTGAGGAATAGCTACACAGGTTTTCACTACCTATGAGGCCTACTCTGTCCATCAGTTAATATGGAGAAATGGTTAACAATCCTTCGCACTGCAATGGTGAATTGCAGTGGAGCCGCCTCATGATGCTTCATATCAATGGATTTGCATTGCCAAAACCTTTCCATTGATAAAGGGGGGTTTTGGCATAACTCGCTTAGAAATTACACTAATAGAATATAGACATTTCTATGCTCCTTGGGGACCGTGCTCTCTGGCTCCAGTGGACACCAGAGGTCAGGGAGGAGCAGATCTGTGCATTTGACATTTGACAGCCATAAAACATGTGAATCCTAGGGAACCAGCCCTCTGCCATTTGAGGGTCGAATGGGATAGATTGCAGATAGAGATTGTGACACCAGATCATGGCCCCACTAAGGATTAAGATCTGAATTCCAAGGTCCCATGGCAGACAGGTGTTGGACCCGGCCCATTAGGCAGGTTCACCCCTAGACTTTTTGCGTTTTCCTAGCCTATTTTTGGAACCTGGTATTGGTGATTTTAGGCCTCTGCGCACTTTTTCACTGTGGTACAGTGTAAAGTGCTTGAGCTCTCTGTGAATGAATGGTGAGTGACCTGCCCTCCCATAGGAATGAATGGGGAATATGTATGCCCATGGTAGTTCCTGATGCGTGGGGAGTGCAGGGGCGAGTTTGGTATGTATCAACTCGTGAGAGTGAATGCTGCAAAATGATGTATGCAGCATGACTGTGTCTAGTCTAGAAGTACTACTTTTGGAAGTTGGCATATTTGTGTAGGTTGTTGCTAGCGTGTGATTGGCTGGTGAGCCTGGCCCAGAGTGCATGGGCCTGCTTGTGGATTGACTGTCTGGTTTGAGGATGACAGGGGCTGGAGAGCCCAGGAGGTTGTCTGAAGTCAGCCCATGGATGAAAGGCAGCATCTGCTGCCAGGGAAGTGGGAGGAGATGGCACCTGATAGTGAAGGGCTGTTCCTGTGTAACTACAAAGCTGGCTCCACCTCCCGCTGGGCGACTGACACCTCTGTCCCTGATACTGAAGGGGACTTCCCTCTAAACCAGTCCAGCTGGTTCTCACACTGCCTGCTTCAAAGGACTTCAAAGGTTTTGCACTGTATAAGAAGGGGTTGTATCCCCTTCCAAAATGTTCTTGTCTTCAACTTGAATCTGCCAGGGGCTGCTGCTGCTTGAGCTCAGGGGAATCCCTGGCTCTGCCCAGCCCCTGGGCACCTGATGGACCTTCCTGGACTCCTGGGGGACCCTCTGCCTTGCCTGGGCTGATGGGGGGGACTTTGCTTTGCCCCCTGGGACTCTCTGGGACCTTTGTGCAGCATGGTGGAGCTGCATTTCTGGAAGGACCTTTTGTACTTTTTATTCTAGCGCTTTGGGAGCGCTTTATTGCCCCATAGCGCTTTCGAGCGCTTTATTTTTGATTATAGCGCTGAGGAGCGCTTTGCCAGCCTGGCGAGTGCCCACCTCGCTTATTCTTACTTTTATCTAACTTCGGCTGCCCACGCCGGTATTGCCGATATTTTAAATGCCTCCCCGCCTGCCTAGCTAGAGAGGGGCCGCCGCGCTGCCCGCGGCGACCCGGAAACGCTTGGCCGGCCGACCAATCCGGTCGCGGCCGGCCGGAAGTCCCGCCCCCACAGCCCGGGTGCCGAGGAATGGCGACCGCGAGGCGAGGGGAGAGAGAGGAGAAGAGTGATGGCGGCCGGCTTACAGGGCTCCCGTGAGCGGAGGGAGCCCTGCCGCGAGAGGAGAGCAGCCGAGAACGTCGGAGCGGGCCGGCGGGGCTCCGTGGTGGAAGAGGAGCCCCGCGCTGGCCAGAAGAAGGAGCCGCCGCCCGGATGAGCCCCGCAGAGGAGAGCCCGGTGAGTCTGGGCTGGGGCTGGGCAGAATGGAGCAGGGGAGGGGCGCCGGGACACATTGCCGGTGTCCGCCCCCCCCCACAGTAGCGCGGGTTCGCGCTGTTTGTTGTCTGAAGCCATGAGGGCTTCAAGGGCGGCCCCAATTGGCAGTGGGTCACCCCAACGTGTTTTGAGGGCCCCGTGGGGTCCAGTGTTGGTGGTGCAGTCAGGGCGGCCCCGGATGGCAGTGGGTCGCCCCAACGCTGAGTAGAGCCCTGAGAGGCTACCTGCCCCATTTCATGTTTGCGAGGTGCAGTCAGGGCGGCCCCGGATGGCAGTGGGTCGCCCCAACGCTTGGAGAGTCCAGGGAGGCTCCAGGGGGCATGCTGCTTTAGAGCCAGTGTGGCTCCAACGTTTGACCGGTGTTGGCCAGAGCCTGTGTGGCTCCAACGTGCGCAGTGTTGGCTTTAGAGCCTGTGTGGCTCAGCTAGCGCAGTTTTGTTGATTCTTCAGGTGCCCAGCACTTTGTGGGCACCTGCCACGTTTAGGCCTTTCTGTGATGTACACAGTTGCCCAGCACTTTGTGGGCAACTGCCACGTTTAGGCTTTTGTACTCTGTGACTGGCGCTGCATGGCAGCGCGCCCTGACATTGGACACAGGGCATCCTTGCCCCAACAAGGCCAGTTGGCCTAGGGACTGCCACAGGTAGTGGCTTATGTAGTGTAGGCGCAATGTGATTTCTATGCTTTTAAATAGTAATTGCCTACTGTGTGTTTTTGCGCTACTGACTTATGTTATGGCACCTCTGAATGTTTATGCATTATGTGTCTTCCTTTCCATGCGCTGCACCTCTGAATGTTTAGTCATCATGTGTCTTCTTGCGCTGCACCCCTGAATGTATTTTATTGCATCATGTGCTCTATTCTTACTCCTCTGAATGTAGGTTATTGCATCATGGGTAATGTGTCCTTTTCCTAGACCCCTAAATGCTGAGTGATACTTAGGTGGTTGTCTTTTCTACTCCTCTGAATGTAGGTTTATTGCATCATGAGTAATGTATTCTTTCTTAGACCCCTAATGCTGTGTGATACTTAGGTGGTCCTTCTTTCTTAGTACAGGTGGTCCTAGTAAGGTCCTGGTTCCTGTTACCAGTGGTTACTGGTGGTTATCTTTGATTATTATTTTATGTTACATTTATTCTTTATTCTAGAAGTGATTTGATATTCTACATTTTATCTAGAAGTGCTATATCTGAATATGACAGTGGCCCTTGTGGCCCTGTCTTGTGTACATAATCCCTGTGAATATTGCCCGTGCCATTTGGCGCAATGTATATGTGTGATTTTATCTGATGTGTTTTTACAATACAAAAGTTATTTTTATAATAACCTTGTGTGGAGTCCCTTCTGTGGTGTGCCTAGTATGTTGTTGCTGTTGTGCGCTGGCGCAAATGCTTTACACATTGCCTCCGAGTTTAGCCTTACTGCTTGAGCCAAGCTACCAAGGGGGTGAGCAGAGGTTATCTTGGCGTGTGACTTCCTTGCCCTGACTAGAATGGTGGTTTCTGCCTGGCTATGGCGTCAGCCTTAGCCTACCAGAAATAGCCAGTTCTAACATTGTTGGTCAGCGGTGCGGATTTTGGACTTGTGTTTGCGCAGTGCCATAGCGACAACTGGCTACATTACAAAACTCTGCAATTGTTTTTTTCAGATAGTCACATGTTTGGGATTATTGTTTTTGATTTTTTTCCTCAAGAGTGTCATTTTCAAATGTGTTTCTGCACTTTATGTTTAGTGGCAGATGAGAGAAAGTGACAGGGCGGGACGCCATTAGAGGGGGAGGTTCCCATAGATTAGGAATCCCTTGCTGGGTCCCGTGTCCAATCCCAAATCCTGTCCCTGTGTGGGTAGATGGAAGAGAGGGAGTGTGAGGAGAAATGACTAGCTCAGGAGGGTGGTTGTTCCCTGAGTGTAGTGTGTGTGTCTGGATTCCCCAGTGTGGTAGGATCCAGTGGTGGCAGCTTTAATGTGTCCAGTGTGTTAATTCCCATTCCCCGCTCCCAGAGTTTGGTACCTGTGTCACGTGTGGTCAGGTTGAGTGATCAGGGGTGGTGGAAACTGCCTTACCAGTCCGAGGGGGGGGAGTGTGCGAACGAATGATGTGCTGAACTGGAGGAGTTGGTGTGAGTTTTCTTTTTGTTAAAGAGCTTGCATGAGAGGTGTACCTCTGGTGGTGTGCAGGAGGTCCTGCAGAGGCACTGGACAAGAAGGTGGATGTCTGGCGGTGTGCTAGATGTCTTGCAGAGGCATTAGGGAGTGGTTCCAAAAGGAGTGGCTTGTGTATCTGATGATCCTGTAAAGGGGAAGAGGTTCATGTGTAACCCAGCTTGGTCCCAGTAGTCTGGTAGGGGTGTAGGGGCTCACGCCCTGTCTCAGTGGAGGCGGAGTGAGTGTGGGACGGTGTGTCCCACGTTGGCCTGAAACCCTATCTCAGGGCCTGGAGGGTTCCCTAAGGGAGCGCCAGGTCAGGGGCCTAAGCTGTACATAGGTCATTTGAGGAGGATCTTCCTGTGTCTAGAGGACCGGGAGTGTCTGTAACCAGAACTCCGGCGGTCCTAGTGTTGGGCAGTACCGCTCCTAGTGGAGGGTGCAGAAGTCCTGGCTCGCTGAGCATTTGACCGTCTAGAGTGCTTGACCATTTGTGGGGCCTCTGGAGGTCGTTCCCCGAGGCGAGGGGAAAGCCAGGTTGGGGTGTGGCCTGACCTGGAAGGAGTACTGGAGGAGAGTGTGTCGCTGATACGCCGCTGGCGTGTGCTCTGTCTAGCCTGAGTCATACTGGAACTGGAAGGGGGTGCAGAGGGACGGTGTCCTTACTTCTGACCCCGGTGTAACCTGAGGGTTTAGATCTTAGGTTGGGAGATTAGGAAACTTCTAGGTCAAGAGGAATCTCTACCAAAGTGGATCAGCTGAAGAGACTGAGGGGGCTGCCCTTGCTGTGTGTTCTGGGGCTCACCTGCAGTTTGTTGTTTCCACCAAGGTAGAGGAAAGGGGGCTTTGCTGTGTGCTGTGTCCCCCCACCTGCTTGAAGAGTAACTGTGCTGTGTGCTTTGTACCTCAGAAGTAAAATAGTTTCCAGGTGGTAGACCAGTGATGGAGTGAGGTCCTGATCTGGTAAGATTGTGTTCTGGTGAGTGCTTCTCTGTGAGGGTGCGGAAACCCAGAAGTAGAGGTAGGGTGGGGCATTCTTGCCCGTGACCTCTGGTCAGCCTGAGGGTATGGTCCCTAGGTTGTTGGATCAGTGGTGGTTGTAGCTACACTGAGAGAGAGAGTGGAGCATAGCTATTGTGTGCCAGGGGTTACTACCCCCCACTCTGTGGATTAGTTAGGACCTGTGATTTGGATGGCCTATGGCCTGGTCTTGGCTGTGGATGACTAGTGTGTACCAGTGGGGTACCCTAGTTGAGTCAGAGAGTTATTATTTGGAGGAAACCATGTAGGGTCAGAGTGGCGCAAAACTGGACGGTGTCCCTGCTGTGCGAGGCCGTGTCCGTGGTTTTGTCGCCCAAAGCAGTGAAGCCCGTCAGTGGTGTGATTGGTCTACCCTGCGTTTTGGCTGGAAGGGGGTTGTGTTGGACCCGGCCCATTAGGCAGGTTCACCCCTAGACTTTTTGCGTTTTCCTAGCCTATTTTTGGAACCTGGTATTGGTGATTTTAGGCCTCTGCGCACTTTTTCACTGTGGTACAGTGTAAAGTGCTTGAGCTCTCTGTGAATGAATGGTGAGTGACCTGCCCTCCCATAGGAATGAATGGGGAATATGTATGCCCATGGTAGTTCCTGATGCGTGGGGAGTGCAGGGGCGAGTTTGGTATGTATCAACTCGTGAGAGTGAATGCTGCAAAATGATGTATGCAGCATGACTGTGTCTAGTCTAGAAGTACTACTTTTGGAAGTTGGCATATTTGTGTAGGTTGTTGCTAGCGTGTGATTGGCTGGTGAGCCAGGCCCAGAGTGCATGGGCCTGCTTGTGGATTGACTGTCTGGTTTGAGGATGACAGGGGCTGGAGAGCCCAGGAGGTTGTCTGAAGTCAGCCCATGGATGAAAGGCAGCATCTGCTGCCAGGGAAGTGGGAGGAGATGGCACCTGATAGTGAAGGGCTGTTCCTGTGTAACTACAAAGCTGGCTCCACCTCCCGCTGGGCGACTGACACCTCTGTCCCTGATACTGAAGGAGACTTCCCTCTAAACCAGTCCAGCTGGTTCTCACACTGCCTGCTTCAAAGGACTTCAAAGGACTTCAAAGGTTTTGCACTGTATAAGAAGGGGTTGTATCCCCTTCCAAAATGTTCTTGTCTTCAACTTGAATCTGCCAGGGGCTGCTGCTGCTTGAGCTCAGGGGAATCCCTGGCTCTGCCCAGCCCCTGGGCACCTGATGGACCTTCCTGGACTCCTGGGGGACCCTCTGCCTTGCCTGGGCTGATGGGGGGGACTTTGCTTTGCCCCCTGGGACTCTCTGGGACCTTTGTGCAGCATGGTGGAGCTGCATTTCTGGAAGGACCTTTTGTACTTTTTATTCTAGCGCTTTGGGAGCGCTTTATTGCCCCATAGCGCTTTCGAGCGCTTTATTTTTGATTATAGCGCTGAGGAGCGCTTTGCCAGCCTGGCGAGTGCCCACCTCGCTTATTCTTACTTTTATCTAACTTCGGCTGCCCACGCCGGTATTGCCGATATTTTAAATGCCTCCCCGCCTGCCTAGCTAGAGAGGGGCCGCCGCGCTGCCCGCGGCGACCCGGAAGCGCTTGGCCGGCTGACCAATCCGGTCGCGGCCGGCCGGAAGTCCTGCCCCCACAGCCCGGGTGCCGAGGAATGGCGACCGCGAGGCGAGGGGAGAGAGAGGAGAAGAGTGATGGCGGCCGGCTTACAGGGCTCCCGTGAGCGGAGGGAGCCCTGCAGCGAGAGGAGAGCAGCCGAGAACGTCGGAGCGGGCCGGCGAGGCTCCGTGGTGGAAGAGGAGCCCCGCGCTGGCCAGAAGAAGGAGCCGCCGCCCGGATGAGCCCCGCAGAGGAGAGCCCGGTGAGTCTGGGCTGGGGCTGGGCAGAATGGAGCAGGGGAGGGGCGCCGGGACACATTGCCGGTGTCCGCCCCCCCCCACAGTAGCGCGGGTTCGCGCTGTTTGTTGTCTGAAGCCATGAGGGCTTCAAGGGCGGCCCCAATTGGCAGTGGGTCGCCCCAACATGTTTTGAGGGCCCCGTGGGGTCCAGTGTTGGTGGTGCAGTCAGGGCGGCCCCGGATGGCAGTGGGTCGCCCCAACGCTGAGTAGAGCCCTGAGAGGCTACCTGCCCCATTTCATGTTTGCGAGGTGCAGTCAGGGCGGCCCCGGATGGCAGTGGGTCGCCCCAACGCTTGGAGAGTCCAGGGAGGCTCCAGGGGGCATGCTGCTTTAGAGCCAGTGTGGCTCCAACGTTTGACCGGTGTTGGCCAGAGCCTGTGTGGCTCCAACGTGCGCAGTGTTGGCTTTAGAGCCTGTGTGGCTCAGCTGGCGCAGTTTTGTTGATTCTTCAGGTGCCCAGCACTTTGTGGGCACCTGCCACGTTTAGGCCTTTCTGTGATGTACACAGTTGCCCAGCACTTTGTGGGCAACTGCCACGTTTAGGCTTTTGTACTCTGTGACTGGCGCTGCATGGCAGCGCGCCCTGACATTGGACACAGGGCATCCTTGCCCCAACAAGGCCAGTTGGCCTAGGGACTGCCACAGGTAGTGGCTTATGTAGTGTAGGCGCAATGTGATTTCTATGCTTTTAAATAGTAATTGCCTACTGTGTGTTTTTGCGCTACTGACTTATGTTATGGCACCTCTGAATGTTTATGCATTATGTGTCTTCCTTTCCATGCGCTGCACCTCTGAATGTTTAGTCATCATGTGTCTTCTTGCGCTGCACCCCTGAATGTATTTTATTGCATCATGTGCTCTATTCTTACTCCTCTGAATGTAGGTTATTGCATCATGGGTAATGTGTCCTTTTCCTAGACCCCTAAATGCTGAGTGATACTTAGGTGGTTGTCTTTTCTACTCCTCTGAATGTAGGTTTATTGCATCATGAGTAATGTATTCTTTCTTAGACCCCTAATGCTGTGTGATACTTAGGTGGTTCTTCTTTCTTAGTACAGGTGGTCCTAGTAAGGTCCTGGTTCCTGTTACCAGTGGTTACTGGTGGTTATCTTTGATTATTATTTTATGTTACATTTATTCTTTATTCTAGAAGTGATTTGATATTCTACATTTTATCTAGAAGTGCTATATCTGAATATGACAGTGGCCCTTGTGGCCCTGTCTTGTGTACATAATCCCTGTGAATATTGCCCGTGCCATTTGGCGCAATGTATATGTGTGATTTTATCTGATGTGTTTTTACAATACAAAAGTTATTTTTATAATAACCTTGTGTGGAGTCCCTTCTGTGGTGTGCCTAGTATGTTGTTGCTGTTGTGCGCTGGCGCAAATGCTTTACACATTGCCTCCGAGTTTAGCCTTACTGCTTGAGCCAAGCTACCAAGGGGGTGAGCAGAGGTTTTCTTGGCGTGTGACTTCCTTGCCCTGACTAGAATGGTGGTTTCTGCCTGGCTATGGCGTCAGCCTTAGCCTACCAGAAATAGCCAGTTCTAACAACAGGCATACAATTTTTGGGGAGACATCTGTGGTTTAAAGGGAAAACCCCTAAACCACCCCGACTTCAAAGACACACAACAATATAGCTACAGTTGCCATTCTTCAGGAGGGGTAAGATACACTTATGGGGACGTGGGATCAGAGATCCTGACTGCTTGGTGTACATTATCAGAGGACTCTGTTGTGCACGTGGGGGATAACTGTCCAAATATAGACTGGCCTGGGCGGAGGACCTGCTGAAGTGGGGTGCCCTAAAGTGTGCTCTCCAAGGGCCCGACCAGGGGCCTCCTGTTCTTCTGGAGATTTCAGAGACATCAAAGATCTCCCCGAGGCATCTACACCATCTACTTGTGACATTAGGGAGTGGTGTCCTCTCAGGTGCCCGTCACAGCTACTAAATCGAAACAGCTATAGTAGTGTGAGCGTGGACTAAAGACTTGTGTCTGGGGAACGGATTACCTAGTGTGGACCCCAGAAATCTTGCCCACATCTGGGGCGTGTGGTGCCTTTACTATGGGAACCACACCACTCATAATCATCTAGTGGTGGTCTACGGTTGTGTCGCATTTCTCTTGAGTGACACGCCACCTGCATGCACACTGCCTGTAGTGTCTGATTCACGGGGTGCGACCCTCGTAGGTAGAGCACACCCAGAGTAGTGCCACATTCTACGTTATGTGGCTCTGCTGAACTTGTGCCTGTTTGTGTGTGACTGGTCTGGTCTGGGGCAACCAGTATCATCGTGCAACAGACGTTATGCCTAATTTCCAAAGTTTGGGATTGCAACTCCTTGCTGTGTGTGTGAACGGAATTGCATGGTGCAACCCAATTCAACATTCTCTGGTCATTGTGCCTCCTTACCAGGGAGGTGTGGAATTAGGACTCCTTGTGTTTGAAATCTTAAGTGCCTGGGGCGACTCATCCTTAAGCGCACCAGTCACTGTGCTCTGATTGACTGGGCATGACCCAGATAAACTTGTAACGATCAGGGCGCCGCATCATACCGAGAGGCTGCACTGTGTTACACCCCATTCATCGGTTGTTCCCTTGTTGAACCTCATCGCGGTGGACCAACTGCCCTCTCTACACCTGGCCCATCCTGAAGCCATCGTGGCATCAGGTAGATTGACGGGGTTGAAAGAACATTTCCGAGACAGTGCGAAGAGGGTCAAGAGACTGTGTGACTCCTTTGTGTTTTGACGCCTGTGGGTGAACTTCCCAATTGACTGCTAACCTCTCCCATGTTTACATCTATCTCCTAATTAAAACTGTTACATATTCCCACCTGCTTCACGAGGACCCAGAATAAGTGTGACATTGGCCGCGTGCGGCCCAGTGTCTGGGACGCGGGCTGGTTATCTTCCATCAAGTGTATAGGACAATAGGGGTGAATTTGAGGGTGGAGAGAGGCTTGGGCCATGGAGTCTGCAGAGGGAGAACTATATACCTGTTGGGTACCAGTGGCACCGCATTAGGGTGTTAAGTGCATGTGTGTATGTAAGAGCATGCCCTACTGACTGTCACATCGAGTAGTGATGCGGTGTGAGTGTGTGTGAGTGGGGATAATCATGTGCGGATCTCCTGTGATTCAAGAGTTTGGTTGGAGGTACCACATTATACGTGGATTGGTGCCAAAAATACAATAACTTTTGACATTGTGTTTCTCCCACATGGATTCGACATGCAGTGCTTTTAAAAAGTGTTTTATGTTTTGTGTATGTACATAATCCTGATATCGTGCCCCGCATAAGAGTGCACTCTCTCAATTGGGGCTGGGAGTTAGGTTAGCAATTGTACATAGTGGGCATACTAATAAAAGCATAAGCATATAAGTGGGCTCAGTACTACTAGTAATATTTTCAATTGTGCTTTATGCCCAAAAGTATATGATAAATGTAACAAACAAGTGACCAGATAGGTTGTTGCACAATCATTAAACTGCACTTAGACAATCAATTCCAAGTACGAGAGATTTATTTCACATTAGTTAGAAACGTTATTCACATTATTAAAAACATTTCATCATGTCATAGAGAGAGACACACAAAGTTTTTATTTAGTGTGATAAACTTGTGAGAAAATTAACAACATAACTAACACTTTGACATATAAATAATCAGAATCGACTTCTATTTACATACACATAAACAAACACAACATATCAAAACGAAACATGAACACCAATCGAATTATCATAGTCCTGTTAAAGTTTAGGCGGCACCAGTCCTTACGCAACACATAGAAAACAGGCGGACCAATCACAATTCAAAAGATCCTGCCTATATAATGGACCTAAGGCAACACCATTATAAGTGGGGTAGTGTGGCCAATGGGAGAAGATTACTTTACACTAATTCCCATGTGCACCCCAACACTACTTATGCCTCAGCCCAAAAGAACGCGCTTCGTACCCAGATTTGTTCTGGGGTTCTCCTCAAGACGTGGACTGGAAAGGACCTTGACTGCTAAAGAGGAGGTTCCCATGTAATTTCTTCATGGTGCAGCTTTGCTTTCATTCATACCACATCTGCGGAGCAGTGTGGATGGAAACCTCAGTAAGTGGAAAACTGCTGTCGTGATGAACGTGCAGTTGAAATAGTCGATGTTACCCAAAAGTATATGATGGTCATGTTAAAATGATTGAATATCTGTGTTGAATATAAAGATGTTTTTACATGCATCCTGTATGAAGTCTCATTTATGAAGCTCTGTGCAATTATCATGAGTGGATGCTGTGCCTTTGCTTTACACACTGCCTCTGTAGTAAGCCTGACTGGTCAGTGTCAAGCTACCCAAGGGTAAGCACAGTTTATACAGCACTTGCCCTTAGCGGGAGCGGCAGTGCTGCCTGGCTGGGGCCTCCCTTCAGCCAACCCTACACTTCCTGTTCCACCAGATGTACAGAACTTTCATATACATATCGCGGATATGTTTTCTGAATTCTATGGAGAGAAATGTGAGGAAAAGGACCCAATTATCTGAGAAGTCTTTATCCGTATGGGCCATCAACACTGTCAGCTTCTCCATGCCCAATATGTCCTATAATCATTAAAGACAATATCTATGCTCCTTGATTTTGTCTGACCCCCAGTGTTTAAAGATCAATTGATGTGCAATGCATAGCGCTAGAGCCATCTGTCTGCCTCTAAGATAGTGAAGTGGATAAGACAGCTTGTTGGAGAGACCCAGTATGATGTACATTGGGAAATGCTGCATTTTTAACCCTGTGATCTCCTTTAAATCATCTAGTATTTCATGCCATTATTGTGTCAGTTTGGGGCAATGCCAAATTACATGAATTTATTGTGCCTGTGTTTACAAGATACCTCCAGCAAAGACTTGTCTTCTTGGGGCCCATTTGTGTTTTCTGGTGGGGGAGTACTGCCAGTATGATCCTATCCTGTCATTGTTTCCTTGCTAGCCGTGGATCGTGCTGTCATGAGGGCTCTGTAAAATATGTCTTCCCATTCATTGTCTGTTAGCAAGCATCCCAATTCTCTTTCCCACTTTTTGTGGCCCATGGTTGCACCTGGAGCGGCCACCTTCAAAAGGGATTACACAGATTACAGGGGGGATTGGGAAATTCCATAAAACTTCACAATTTAAACCAGTCGCCCCAGTCCTTGAAACGTATAGAGCCCAGACCAGGTCAGCAGCTATGTATGGCGCAGAATTATGGGGGCACAAGAACGTACTGAGTCTGCTCAAGGTGGAACAAGCTTTTATGAGAAATTTGGTAGGCTTACCCCAAAGCACCCCTCTTATACCGTTGCGGCTAGATATGGGCCTCAAGTCCATAAAAGATCTGATAGCCGCACGTCCTTTGCTCTACTGGAGAAGGCTCTGGACTGTACCGGAACTTGCTGACTACAGAGCAGAATTTTTAGCAGTCTGGGGGCAGCTCAAGAACAAAAATATACCCTGGCTATCCCACATCAAGGTCTTGCTTTACCAAATTGGCTTGCCTCAATTGTGGGACTCTCCGGGGGAAAGCTGTCCTAGGTTCCAGAAGTCAGAACTGTTGGCTATCCTGAGAAATTATAGCCTCAACTCACTTCACAGATCGCCAACTCTGGGCAGGTTAACAACTGAGTTCCTGCAGGTGAAAACTGGGCCCAGGAAGGAGGAATTCCTAGATTTAGTGCAGCCTCCTCTTGCGAGAAAACTATATACTCAACTGAGACATGGCTGCATGCCCATCAGGGCGCTGACCTCTAAATGGACTATCTCAAATGAGGGAACCTGCCCAGCCTGTAATAACAGCATTGAAGATATTGCCCATGTCCTGTTTTTCTGCCCGGCGTATAGCATAATACGGAAATGCTGGTTGGCTCCACTGTGCAGAAACTTGGGACTTAGACAATGTGTATAGGCTTGTAGAATTTTACCTTATGATACCTCCTCTCCCACTGTGCTTGCTGATTCCCGCTTCTTACATGGCATGTGGCGTAGAAGGACCACCTTTCTGATAAGGACTTAATTGGAGCAACCCCCCGCTATTAACCCTTTTCTCATTTTACTCCCCCTTTTTTTGATAACTTTTGATAAATTTTATGTTTAATAACTTTTTAACTGTTTGTATTTATGGATTTTATGATCGTGCTTGTATGTATTTTATCTGCACTTTTATGGTCAATGACCGAAATAAACTTATCAAAAGGGAATATAACTCTGAGAGTATATGTTTGTGGTTAGTTTTAGCTAATAGCCATTTTTTATATGGCATTAGAGGCCGACTTGTTTGCTCTTTTAGCACCTTATTGGATTACCAATGTCTGATTTGTGTATAGCATAGGTGCTCCATGAGGCCTCAATCTGTTTTGAGTTGCTGGTAAGTTTTCATATCCTCCTCATTCATCAAGGTGCCTATTGTGTTGGCACCTCACTTGTTGCCACACATGGAGTTGGTTATTTGTTATTGCCGGGGTGAACTCTAATTTGTTGATGATTGATGTGAGTGGGGAAGATGGTGAGGCCCTGTTTCCTTGCCACTGAGTCCCACACCAACTTTGGGGATCTAGTTACTGGTAAGGAGTAAAGGGCCTAAGGTTTATGTTGCCTATGTAACCATGGGGCCCACCAGATGTTAACCCCTGCGACTTGCTGGTCCGTGAAGCACCATGTTTCTCCATTCGTTCCCTGGACCATTCCACCATGGGCAGAGCCGTGCTGTACAGTCTGGTGAAATGTTAGGAATGCCCAGGCCCCCTCCTGCACATGCCATAAGGACAATTTAAGTAGCACACAAGGATTTTGCCCTCCCCAGACAAAGGTATGAGTTTCCCAATGCAAAGTTTGTAGCGCATTTGGAGTAGGCTCTAGTGCAAGTGTTAGGAACAATATCTGTGGGAGGCTGTCATTTTAGGGCAGCTATTCAGCCCTTCCAAGAAAGTCCCTTGTCGTACATGACCTCAGGTCACTTCATACATGTCTGACAAGTTCTAGGTAATTGATTTTAACTATAGTTTGCAATCCTGTCTAATTGCATTCCCAAGTATGGAGTGTGTTTGGTAGCTCAGAGAATCTGAAAAAGGTTCTAGAAGACTTTCTGTTGCTTGGTCAAAACTATGAGGTTGAGTATTTCTGAGATTCAGTTTAAAACCAGAAATTTAACCAAAGGTCTTCATCAGAAGGGATCGAGCAGGATGGCTCAGAGAATAGATCACGTCATCAGCATACAGGCTAATCTTATGTATCTCCTATCTGAATGGGATACCTGTGACAGAATGGTATGTCCTAGCATACAGGAGGGGTGATAGAGGACATCTCTGGCACATCCCTCATTGGTTAGAAAAAGGGCAGAAATTAATCAATTAATCCTTAAATAGCCTTCATGGCAAGAGTACCCACATTGAACTCATTGTTGAAACTTGTCTTCAAATACAACTTTCAGGACAATTGCCATGAGGTATGACCAGTGGACCATATCAAACACTTTTTAAGCAATGGTGCTTAACAGAAGAGCATTGATTAAGGATCTGTGGACCTTGTCTATTAGATGAAGGAGTCTTGTGGTATTGCCTGAGCACCATCTTTCTGGGATGAAGCCTGATTGATCTGGGTCAATAAGATCTTGCATGTAGGGGTTGAGCCTTTTTGCTAGAATGGTGATGAACAATTTAGCTTTGATGTTGATGAGAAAAAGTGCCTGTTTGAGCCAAAGTGGGAACTATCTATCCATGGTTTGGTTATTACCACCATTATTGCTTTAAGCATGGCGGGAGGCAATGAGCCCGTATCTATGAAGGAGGTAAAAAAAATATTTGTAGAAATATGGAAAGTAGCCATCTGGTCCTGAGGGTTTATTGGGTTTTGATTTAGCAATGGCAGATATGTACTCTTCTATCGTAAAAGGTGCGTCCAGAGTTTCAGCTCGGGAAGTCATTAGCTTAGGTAGATTGGCTCGAACAAGATATGGGTTTATGCGGTCGCCTGGTAAATCTTGTGCTGAATATAAAATGTTATAGTATTCTCTAACTTCTGCTTCGATGGGGTTGTTTCATGTAATAGTATGGCCTTTATTATCTTTTAAATGATCAACTTGTCTCTGTTCATCTTTCCACTGAGCTTTCCACTCTGCTCTGCCTCATTCGTAAGACAGTCATAAGGCATATTTACAAGCCCCATGCGCCACCAGTGCTCCACTTTTTTTGACTCTCCAGTGGCCTAGCGCCATTTCCAATTTTTACAAGATGGCGCTAAGCAATTTAAAGTGGCTTAACGCCACTTTGTAAATATGCCCCAGTCCTCTGCGGCAAAGGGTTTTGCAATGGGTCCACCGCAACATACATTGCTTTTTGACACTGCCCCAGATTTACAAGGCTAAGACAGCGCCAAAAACGAACATCAGGGAATACCTGGTTGTAGCATGGTGATACAAGGAGAGATTATTCATTTGTCCTCATTTTTTGCTCTTTCTATGTGTGCTGCATTGTGCAGCATGCATAGAAAGAGCAATTCGCCATTATTGATTGTTTAAAACACCATCGATGCTAGTGTTATTTTCCTCCTGTGCTGGAACTTGAGATTCCCCATTGTTCATGACGAGCTCAGCTCGTCATGAGTGTATGGAGGTGTACATCATGACGAGCTGAGCTCGTCATGAGCGTCCAAGGAGTTATTCTCAGGAAGGTGTCCCTTCCTGCACATAAACAATCGCCCCTGCATCGCAGGCACCATTACAACGAGGCGGCAGGGTGCCTGCGCTGGCGCTAGGCAGCTTTTTGCGCCAATGCTAGGGGAAACACAGGTTTACACCATATTCTTGTGAATACAGCATATTCCTGTACTTAAAAAATGTCGGAGCTTCGTGTTGCCAAATTTGGCGTAGAACCGCGCTCTGACATTTTTTTGTAAATATGATCCGTAGTGGTGCACATGCTGTAGTCAAGAATTGTTAAATTCATGGGAACTCTATGCATTTATGTACCTACTAGTTTCTCCTCATCTCTTTTCATCGGCTGCTATAACAATCAAAGGCCACATTAACTAGCCCCATAATGTGGTGTGACAGACTTGCCTCAACTTTTCCGTCATAAAGTGAGCAATCGCTCTTTGGACACCTGTCTTATTTTGGTCATTTATTATGATAGCATCCCCAGGCCTTCTGGGGCCTGGAGGATTTTTGGATTCCGAGAAGGGTAAACCTAGGGAGATAGATGGGTGATCTGACATCTCTATGGCGGTGTATTTCCATTTTTGTATCTAGTTTTCCTTCTACCAATGCTGGCGTGCCTAGGAAATGGTCGAGTCAGGCGTATGTTTTCTGAATAATAAGTGTAGTCTGTACAGGTGGGATCCAATTTCCCCCATGAGTCTAGCATCCCAGTCTCCTTCAGCCTTCTTATTCCCTCCACTGTTAGGGCATATGAAATACCAACTGGTTGCTCTAATCTGTGTTATCATTCATTACGATATTGTGGTCTCCCACCCATTATTAGTCAAATTTGAAAGGTCGCTTGACTTGTGTTATGGGTGTATGTGTTAGCCACTGTAAAGCCTCTCACCTCAATCTCAGGTTAAGGACCAGGGCTGTCACCCAAAACCCAGACACCTTAGCCCCCACTTCTGCGGCAAATCTGTTGTAGATCAGTATACCCCCCTCTTTGTTTTTTCATCGCGCCTGCTGGGAGGTACTGTCTGGGAAACCATTTAGACCTGAGCCTGGACCAGCCTTCAATTAGTAGATGTGTCTCCAGAATCCCAAGATCACAGTTCATCTTGTGGGGCATAGAAAGTACAGCTTCCCAGGATTACTTACCCCCCCTAGCATTAAAACTGACTATTTTAATCCGCATCACCTGTGGCAAAGCCCCACAACGCTAGTGGCTGACCCGCGTTAACATCACATGTTGCATCCAGTGTGTATGGCCCTGTATGAGTGCATGTCCCATCTGAGTGTTGTGTATGTGTGTGCTACTGTGATTTGTATCACAACCCAGGTGGGATACAAACAGGCAGCAAACATCCATGGTCACAACATAAAGATAACTTGAAGTTCAACCTATCTTTCTGTTGTAACCATGGATATTTTCTACCTGTTTTAATTTAATAATTAATGTATATTTTAATGACAAGAATGTATAGGTTATAAATAAGAGTTCTATGTTTCAAATAAAAGGAGCGAACCTTGCTGATGTACTTTGGATTATTTTATGCGCCCAACAATTATTGTTACCATTGTTATGAGAGAGAGAGGATGAGAAAGAGTTTGAGTGAAGTATTTTGGGTACATTGAAAGTCTCTGGCAAAGATGAGGCTAGAAGCTGTGATAAACAGGGAGAGTATGAAGGTACAGAAAGAAGTGGAGATAGAGATAGAGGGGGTAAGAAACAGGGTTAAGGGAGATGAGGTGAGGTGAAGTAAAGAGAGAGCAGTTACATGGAAAGTATGAAACAAGCCACCAACTGCCTGAGTGCAAGGGCTAATCCCTTAACTGCCAGTCTTCCTCAGCACTGACCCCTTTTGGGCTATTCAGGGTAGTTTATGCTTAGGGCTCCATAACATTTTTTCCAGATAAGGTATCCACACCAGATTTTTGATATTTTTTCCAATATCCCGGTCGATTCTAAAGACACCTACGGTTTGTGGATTCCTTTGGAGGGGACTGAGAAATAGGCAAATATAGCAAAACTTTGAGTTTTCAAAAAATTAAATAGGGAAAAAGAGCTTCAGATAAAAGTGTCTGGTTTATTTCCTAAAAATAGCATCCACAAACGGTTTACTGTACTAAGGTCATCATCTTCCCAGGTTTCAGGAACATGCAGAGCTGAATCAGGAAAACTAATATTGTACCACAGTTTTGGCATTCTTCTATGATGTAGCCTATTTTCTTGTAGTCTCAACCTACTTCCAGCTTGTGGTCAAAATCAGCATAAAACCCATTGGTGATCCAGAAAAGACATAGCATTCTGAAAAGTACATCAAATTCTGAATTCAGCGCTAGGGGTCAAATGTGTATGTGTACCTAACGGCCTCATTTGATGTCGGTGGGAGCCACTAACATCTGTGCCATCGGTCTGACGGATTACGATCTCGGCAGTCGGAGCGAGTTAGGTGAGGGGAACGACCGCCGTCTCTGACAGGCTGAAAGTGCTTATTGGGGCGGCGGTCAAATCCCTAATCCCTACAAAGGGTCGGTGCCTAGGCACGCCCCACAGTAGGAACTAGAATATCCATTTCCGACTGCCTGTTCATGGCAGTCCCACCGCAAGCCGCAATAGAAAAGGACATGTTTCCAACCGCCTACATGGCAGTCGCATTGGAATATGTTGGATGAAACTGCTGACTACTAGTCAAGCGGTTACCATCCTGAAATGATGGCGGTCGAACGCTCATCGGACTACCATTGTAATAAGGTCATAACTTTTGATATAAAGAAATATTGAAAATGAGTAGGAAAAAATGGACACAAGATATGGAGGTTTAGGAGTAGTGGTTATTTATACATCTCTTAATTTGTGGGTACCCGTACTAGTGTATGATTTATAGGGAATGTTTCTAAATGTCATGTTTTTTTGTACACTGGCTTACATTTGATAAGCACGAATACAGTGAAATCCAATTAGTAATAATAAATGTTTTACAATTCTATGCTTCTGCATGTTTCCAGATTAAAACGGTACCTCATGTGTGTGGGTAGGCTAGTTCCAGCAACAGGAAATACCCCAAAACACAGAATGGACGCTTCATATTTTTCCACCAAAAAACGGAGCATTTTTTCTAATGTGGGTAGCTCTACATTGTGGACCCTTTAAAACAAGACACAAAGGAGTATCCAGGATGGGCTGACTTGCGTGGCTCTCACCATGTTTTTTTACCCAGAATCCCTTGTAAGCCTTAAACTTAAACTGAAAAAAACGCATTTTCGTTCCATTTCTGTGATGGAAAGTTTTGGAATCTGCAGGAGCCAGAAACTTCCATCCACCTGGCATGCCCCAAAGTCTTCTGATGACAATGGTACCTCAATTCTGTGGGTAGGCCTAGGGAAGGGGGTGGGAGGGTGGTTGTGCGAGGGGGAGGCGGGGGTTTAATTAAAATGTTCTTTACCGGGTTCCGTGCCGCCTCAGCTCCTGGCCGGTTTCCGTGTTTTCCCAACAGGAAGCAGCCACAGGCAGCCTTACTCCCTTAAACCAATCACAATGTTGTAATGGCAACTTAGTGATTGGTGGTGACACGCCCATCTGGAAACCAATGGGGAGGCCATTTTCTCTATGTAGACTGCATGCAGCCAACATAGAGAAAAGGCAAAGTGTGCATGACTGGTTTGGTCGGCACCAGAGGGCCAACCAGTCAGGGACCACAGTATTGGGCAAGCCACTCCTACCCAACCCACCTACCCGCCCTCCCCCACCAAGGCATACCCTTCTGCTCACTCCTCCCTGACCCCCCCCACCTGCCCGCTCCCCACCAGGCATACCCTTCTGCTTTCTCGCAGTGCGAAAAGCAGAAAAATTAAATATTATTTAAAATACCATTTTATGTTTCTCCTTCTCGCACTGCGAGAAAGCAGTTGGGCGACACTCCTCCGCCCAAATGGAGGAGCTGCCCCTGATATGCGATGTTGTGTCCTGTACCCTTTTTCAATAACATTGATTAGGATACACGCTACTAATTGAGTTTTCACACTATCAATGCAAAAAGAAGTGTTGGTGATTGAGTCCCACGGCCCCCTTCCCATTCTAAAAATGCCTGGCACCGGTAGGTGGAGTCCCCGGGGGCCGAAATTGGCACCGGGAAGGATGGTTACGCAGAACCCCCTCCCTCAAAAGAGAAAAATATATATTTTTAAAAGCCTGGGAACTCGCCAGAGGCCCTGTCCCCTTTCCCCACCGCTCTGCAAATGTTCCTCCTGGCACCCTGCTGGTTGGGGGTTAAAGTCCCCTTGCCTCCAGAGGGTCCTTGGGGGCAAACAACCCCTCCTATTACCTCCAGCAATTCCCACACATCAGGATTGCTAAGAGGTTGTAGGACGTCACGCCACTCTCTCCACCACTCTGCAAATCCGCCTCCTGGCACACTACTGGTTGGCGAATGGATTCCACTTTACTCCTGAGGGCCTTTAGTCTGGCTCTCTTTATCAGATGAGGCATTGCATCAAAATAAAAAACTATGGGAGCTTGCTCTAATCCACCCAAGTAACGTTCTCTTGATTCAAAGAGGGACAAAGCAGATCAAAGCACTATTTGAGCAAAGAAAAGTGTACCTTTCCAGTGCAAAATAACTTTTTCACTGGAATTTAAATACCCTTGTAATTTGTTGCTGATTTGCCTCTCTTTGCATGATTTTTCCGTCGCGCATTTTCTTCATAAATGTGGCCCTATGTTTCTGATAAGCATGCCGGCATGTCAAATTTTAAAAAGAAGCTGTTTTTTATGACCATCGTCATTAAGACATGAATGCTTTCTGCTCACTCACTTTTACCAGCGGGCCCCTCAGAGGGGGGCCTTGGGCAATTGAAATTTTCCACATGCCTTAAAGCACCTCTGGTTCTGAACTTGGTATCATAGTTAGCTGACGTTTTTAATGGGAGTCTCATACTTGGGTTTGAGCTTCACTTTGCTTCTGTAAGAGTCAGTGAGGAATATTAGACGTCTCCTATGCATTGAATAACAAAACTTATCACAAGGATAGCGTATATAATTTTCATAAACAATTTCAGATGAGTAGTATATACCATTTTGATTTTTTTTTTTTTTGCAGAACAAGATTGTTATAGAATCACAAAAAGTATTCCTTGTAACAGAAAATAAAAATTAGTGTATAACAATACTACAGAAAACTCCTGTTTTATATGGTTCTCCTTATTTTATCCTGCAAGATCCTCCTGGTATTTTGACTCTGTAGATTGAGAATTCACTAATCAGGATCTCATTGCATTTCTTTCCCTTAAAATTGCTAGAGATACTCATCATATGAGTGTTTGTAGTTGCATGTAATTGCACTGTATTTAGATTCCCAGTTGGAGGTGCACAAATTACCTATCATTTGTACTGAGGTAGCATCTCTAACTGAGCACTGGAAAGGGAGGGTCATACCTGCTCCCTCTGTGGGGCTCCTGTAGAGCTGCATAACCTAGTGGAGACCAGATAGGGAAGGAATTGGTGGGAGGAGGCTAGGTCAACCTGGCATCACCGCCGAGGTTCCAATGCTTGAGTGATATGGAGGAGACATGTTATGTTATGTAATGTAGACCTGCTTTTCTAAACAGGGGTTCATGGAGAATGAAACCAAGCAGCAGTGATTTACTACGGGAGGAAGTAAATATAATGGCCTTCTCGAGGGCCATCCTATTTTTACCATTGGGTGTTGTGATGTTTTGAAAACCTTTAAAGTGACCATTCATTTTCGAATTTGTTGCTGTAACTGAGAAACATACAGTTAACTAGGAGTGGCTCGGGGTGGAGGATCAGGGCAAGGACATCTCCCACCTTTACCAGCTTTACTATATGTGATGGTGCTTGAGGATGGAGCTTCAAATTATGCTTGCAAGCTTCATGACATGAAAACTGCTAGCCAAGGACTGAGCACAATGTAAATGGATGTTTTGGTTGGCATGTGGTTTATGGAGTAAAGTCCTGCGGATGCTTTCAATAGACATAACACAGCTGAAAGTGAAGTCGGAACACGTCAGGAAGAAAACAGACTATGAAAGTATGTAGTGCAGTTTCAGAGAGAAGAAGAAAGACTGCTGCAACAGCGAGGAAGAGTTGTGACTATCCATGCCAAGAACTGTCTGTGTTCTAAAAGGGATTTCGAATCAGCTGATCTCCTGGTGGCACCCAAGGACAGAAATGGACACCAAAAAGTACTCTTCCTCTTAAGTAGACCAGTTACGACTGGCCTGGCACAGGTCTGAGTGAAGATTCCTTATTTAAACTTGGAGTGACAAAGGCATCTTGCGCTAACCGTGAGCTGGGAACTCGAAGGACAACTGTCCTCCAGTGAAAGGTGAGGATTATGGTATCAGCACCAAAGACTGGACTTACAACTAGGAAGGTGAGGGCACCATCCACTGGCTTAGGCAGGCATGCTGTCTGTCATGCGGAGCCACCCAAAGACAACTCCTAAAGGAACTTTGTGAAACGTGCAGGCCTAGGAAAGGAGACTGGCAGTCACCCAGCCATTGTGGCTTAGCTGAAGGCGAGAGGAAGCCTGGCGCTGGGAGTCATGCGGTGCTCGTGGAGTGGAAGGAACGCTCTACTAACCACTCGTGAGTAGTACACAGGAACTAGCATTGCCTGTCCATGCAGACTGGAGTGTAGCTGTTTGTTTGAAACTATATCTCTGCATTGACTGATCCAAATGTTGTGATTTGAGCCTCATCTTAACTATAAAGTCCTTTAAAATGTTACTTTAACTTTAGGTGGTGATTTCCGCACACAGGCTAGTAAGGGGTAGACTAGGCTGTGTGCAGGGAAAAAAAATCCTGACTAAAGTGCTAGATTTCACAGTGGGGGAAGAATTTGCTTAGTCGTCCATCTGTCTGAGCCCAGTTTAATAAGGAGCATTCAAGTACATTGAGAGATCTTTTCACCCGTTTGAAGTTACTTTTACAATTTTTAATAATTCACAAAACATTCACGAGGCAAACTTGGAAAGATGGACGAGTCGCAGTTTTGCAGGTGTGCTCTGGGGAATGCCTTGTTCATTTTTCGGCAAAGGCATTTTCCCAATGCAGAATTTTACTCACAGTTCAATTCTGCATTGGGAGAAGCATGCACTAATGTACAACTGAATATGTTATTTAGTGTTTTCTCCGAGAGAAAACATTTTTTCCGATGACGAAACGCTTCCTCAGAGATCTCCAACAAGTTTGGGGGTGTTCCATTCCCCTCTCCACCTTAAAAACAGATTACTCCAACCCTTGGTTCTTGTAAATCTCTTCTAATTTACAAGGTAAACAAAACCAGAAAGGAGTTTGTGGATGCTCTCAAGCTAGCATACTTGTGGGAGTTCATAAACAAATGGTACCAGAATATCAACAGAACATTGTTAAAATTTCAAGAGACAAAAATATTGAGTCCTAAATATTGTTTACAAAAATATCGCCCACTTGGAGTTAATAAGAGGAACTCTGCATCCAATATGTTATTCAAAGCACAAGGGCCGGATGTATAAAGGTAAACTCACAGTTTTGTGTAAGTTTCCTTTTTTTCAGAATTCACAATGGTAACTTTACCTCTGTGAAGAGTCTACTGTCAGGGTGGAGAACTCCGCACATAAAAAGATAGGACAGATCTATCTTTTCAAGCACGGAGTCTTCCGTCCTGGCTGCCGAATCTCCTAAGTCGCAAAGTTACTTTTAAATGCAGTTTGTGAATACTGAAAAAGATAAACTTACACAAAGTGTAAGTTTACCTTTATGGATCAAGCGCAGTGTTTGTGCCATACAATATTTCTGACACTAATATTCTGAGACAACCAAACTTCCAAGGCTAACTACATCTGCTAATGTCCACTACCCAGTCCTCGCACTGGACGCAGTTGTTGCAGGGTAAATGCATTAACACATGCCAGACATCCTTTTATGGCTACCTGCCTGCTTTACCTTTAATCAGTTTCACTCACGAATATGCATTTGTGGCTTAAAAGGCTTCATGTATCAGCCTCAATGTTCTGAAGTTCGGTCTACGAGACCCCTGTATCTTCAGTCGTATTAATGAAGGCCATCGTGACCTAGTGGCACGAGAAGCAAATGGCTCCTTTTATGTGACTGAGGATTTCGGCATTTAGGAATCGGAGCGTGCTCTTTCATCATCCCTGGATGTTTATTTGTGCACAGCAGCCTTCCTTTGTCACCCTCAAGCATCAAGCGGTCCTATGTCTAGCATTATATTTCAAGTGTTCTCGGTGACTTTGCTTTCACCAGGTTGTGGAGAATGGATGTACTGACTTATCTGTTCACAAAACGTAGGTTCCTGGAAATTCATTGAATGTTTTCTTTTGTAGGCTCACAAAATCAATACTTTGTTGCTATACCCTTTTAAACAATGTTGCTTCTTCAAACCAGTCCACAATAACACATCTGACAGCATCCTTTAGAACACAAGACAACAGTGAGTCAGATATGTTAGAGAATTCTCCAAGGTCTCTGGGCTACCGAGACACATTACTTGAGCTTTTAAATTGCACAAAGACACGTTCCATCAAGACTGCAAGTAAGTACAAACTCGAGGCCAGCATTCAAATGGTTAGGATTTCTTATTATGTAACAAATAACTCAACCCTTAAGGACTTCCTACGTCTCATTCAGGGCCTGAATAAATGTGATCGCATCACCCCCATCCTGCTGCAACTCCTGTGGCTGCCCTTGTACCATCTTGAAAACCAGCTTTATCATTTACAAAGCCTACACAAACAGGACACCCACGACCCCTTGCAGACAAGCTCACCATCGGTGGTGGGTTTCGGTATACCTGCAGTCAGGACACCATCAGGCTGCTGCCTTAGAAGTAAAGAATAAAAGTGTAAAGAATAAAAGTGTAAAGAATAAAAAACAACATAAAAGGCCTTTTCCCTCTTTGCACCCGGGATCCCCTTATCCATCAGGAACTCCCCGATGCTGATTCTATCTAGGAAAGAGTTGAAGATTCATCACTTTAAAGAACACTGCATCACAATGCATTATCCACCCACAAATCAGCCTTCTATTCTATTAGTCGCTGACTTTAAACTTGTCTTTGACCCTTTACAGTGCTCCGCTGCCTTTTAGCTAGGTTTGTGCTATAGAAATACCATATTTATTTATTTATTTATTTATTTATTTTATAGCATTTATAAGGCGCACAGCTACCCACAAAGGGTTTTCCGGCGCCGAATTAGCAAAACACAGGACACAACTAGAGACATATACATACTTAATACATAGGTACCTAAGTAATTTTTGATTATATTCTTGACAGTGTGAATGGAACCAAATATCAATGCATTCCAATCATATGTCAATTAATGCTATCATTTGCCCATAAATACGTCATTGTTAAACAATATGTGACAAGTATACTCCATATGATAGTGGTAGATATAATGTACCCCTGTTAATTCCCTGAGTGATATCTTAAACTCTCGAAACCTATCTCAAGCCACCCTAGGCTATGCAGATGCGAGAACATTCCATCAGCCCCATTGTGGAAAATTTCTCTTCAGACCTTAACACCTCCCCCTCCCAAAGGACCAAGCTTCTCTGAAGACGATGCGAAGTGCGCTTTATAGCCTAAACTCCAATCTGTTGCTACTCCCTCTTCCATTTGTGTGCCTCAAGGTAAATGTATTGATAAGGAAGAGTTAGCAGGTAAAGTTTAAGTGCAAATATTTTCAACTGGAAGGACATGTCAGTATCTCACTCCCCTGATTTCTCTTGTGTCCAGTATCTCTCCAGTAGGCTACCATGATGTAAGTGTTCCGATTTATGACCTGGCAATTACACATATACTCAAACTCAAATACACACACCATATACTACTTCTATCTCTCTCCAGTCAGTAGGTAAACACTATTTGTCTCTGTCAAACTGTGTTTCGTACTACCCTCACCAAACCACTACATTAAAGATCTCCTGTTCCCTTATTGCCTTTTCTGCGCCTAACTTACCATTTATTCTTCCCCCTTTTCTATCCAGGAAGAGTCATCGGGCTTATGTGGTCTATCAGTCCTCCTACCATTCTCTTCGAACTGTAACAGCCTTCTGTCCTAGTACTTAGAAAGTAATAATTTGCAACACCCGAGCCAGTCAGGCTTTAGACACAATTTCAGTACAGAGCTAGTAGAGGTTGCCGATTACATCACACACACTCTAGATGCTGGGAGTAAGGCACTGCTGATTATGTTACGTCTTTCAGTGGCCTTCGATACAGTGCCCCATGCTAAACGCATAGTGTGTCTCCAATCTATTGAAAGTGTGGGTCAAGTCCTGAATTGTCTGGCTTCTTTTCTGGAGAAACGAGGTCAAGAGGTCTGGATCCCTCCTTTCTCGTCAGTGTTTCGGGAACTACTAGTGGGAGCGCCACAGCGTTCAGCCTTGAGCCCTACCCTATTTAATATTCATCTTACTCCACTAGCTCTACTTGTCCAGGCCTTGGGAGCAAAAGTGATTTCCTATGCTGACGATACGTGGCTGCTGTTCTCCTGGGCACGGAGGCTGCGTTACCTGGCAAAACTACCAGACTCTGTCTCACAGCTGTCTTCCAGTGGCTTTCTCATCATCAGCTGAAATGCAATGTAGAAAAGACTGGACTGCTATTTTTGAGTGTGAAAGACCCTGAGGCATGGCTGAACTTTAGACCTGCTGACATCCCCGCCATATCATAGAAAAAGAAGCCTTGGGAGTGTTCTGGTAAGTGAGGAAACTTTGCAAGTTCTTATGGGGAAACAGTTTACAATCAAAACAGATCATAAGCCACTTAAAGAAATCTTTGAGAAGAAAGGCTTAGACAACATATCCTCCAGAATACAAAAATGGGTTGTTGCCCTTCAAGAATTCAAATTTCATGTAGAATATGTTCTAGGTTCTAAAAATAATATAGCCGACTGCTGCTCTTGCTAGGTCTCAAAAGAGAACACTGAAGATGGAATAGAAGAAGAGAGTCTCAATGATCTTGATGGATATGCTGTCTGCAATGTCAAGGGTAGCATAATATAAGATGTGTGGATCAGTGTGACAAGGGGAGTCAGTCCGGAACTGAGATGTGCACACGTCTGACACCGAAGAATAGGGACAGACCTCTCTCACCTCTCTTCCTACAGCAAGCAGAAAACTGGAACAGAGCCGAGCCCCCACTCTTTGTACCTGAAGAGGAAAGTGGTCCCTGTTTCTTTAACTGGGCCGAATTCACAGGAAGCATCGCCCCCTTGGATGGCGCTGATGACTCAGAGCCGGTAAAACCTGGAAGTGAAGACAGGACAGTGTGTTCCACACCCGGAGGAGGAAGTGAGTGTGGAGAGAGTGCAGTGACTGTCGAGAGGAGAAGACCAGACGAAGCAACAGGAGAGGAGCCAACCCGACGTCTACCGGAGCCAGGAGGCCAACGATGCGGTGTATCACCCAGCCACGCTTTAGGGGAAGCATGTCTCACACAGGTACGTTCGTGTATCTCGGGTTGGGCGGGACGGAAGGGTTTTAAACCACTGTAGCCTACGACTCGGAAAAAACCCCGTCACTCCCCTTCCTGAGCACAAACCGACCCGACGTACCAGTTAATTTGTTTTTGTGTGCACAGAGTGACTCCTCACTTCCTTCGCCCGATCACTGTAAATATTGGGCACCCGACTGAAACCAGTCTTTGATTTCCTTTACTCCCTCATACTCTGGACCGGCGACTGGCCTCGCGATCACCCTGGAGTGGAGAAAACAAGGAAAAGGCTTTCCAAAAAGGCGTGTATCCCCGGAGAAGGAGTCTGAAGCACCCCTACCTTATTGTAGACTTGCTACACGCACAAAACGACTGTTAAAACCAATAAAACCAGGTTTAACTCCCTATAGTGCCTCCACGATTTCCTCTAGCCCGCCACAAGTGGTGGAGAATGCGGGTGTAATGAAGTAGTCAGGATACGTTAGAGGTTCTTAAGATAGGTTTAATGATAACAGCCCCACACCGGAGGTGATGCGTGGGTCAGTGGAACATCTGTTGTGACAGTTCATAACAGGGGTGCATACCAGGAAGGAATGGAATGTGGGGGAACCAATCAGGAGGAAGGAAAGGGAGAGGGAGCTCACGCGCAGGGGAGGAGAAGGTACCAAGCGCGGGTACGGGGGTATCAGAGGTGAGATACAACACATCTTCCTCTCTTGAGAATTTAAACAACTGTGCCACAAAGTGTGGTAAGCATAAACATGAGGGGGGGATGAGCTGGAGGCAGCTAGTCACAGACAAAATCATCTAAGCGTTTAGGTCTTCGGATGGTTCTGCCAAACCTCCCTGAGATTAACGGTAAGTCTGATGCACACTCAGAGTCTGAATGGGAATCATGGCTTGTTCTGCTAAACCTACTACTGAACCTGTGACCGTCAACTTCAGAGTCAGAATGTGGGTCATCGTGACCACTTCGATTGTAAGTCGAAGTGCTGGGATAGGCACCAACAGACCGATCTGTCGATTGACCATCATCTGAGTCAGTGTCAGGTTGGAGATCGTGTGTAATGGCATTCCTAGGCAAAATACACTCTTCAACACAAGGTTTGTCAACGTCAACCCACAGATCATTGTTAACAGGGACATGTAGTTGTTGACTATGCGACTTGTCACCAGGATGATACTTTGCCAGTCTGCTCATGTGCCATACTTTCCCATCGCTGAGTCTTGCCGCATTGTTGAACAGTTCATCAATGTACAGAGGGGCAGTGAATCTGCTTTCTCCTTTCTTTACCTTTTTTTCCAAACGAACTTTCACAAGATCACCGACTTTAAAAGCATGCTCTTTAGCACCGTGTTTCGAATCATACCATTCCTTGTAGTATTTCTGGGCTTTGATGATGTTTTTTCTGATATTTTCAGGTGACCACTCAATTTGCTTTGATTTGGGCATCCAACCCAGGTCGATGCTTAAAGGTTGTCTGCTTCTCATGAGAACAAATGGTGCTGTGCATGTGCTGGCACACGGAGATATCCTGAATGCCCAGATGAGTTTGTAAATTTCTTCTTCCCAATTTTGGTTAGCGTTTCTGGAAAGTTGTATGTGTCCCTTCAAGACACGGTTGAAACGTTCAGTGAGACCATTACCTTCTGGGTGGTAAATTGAAGTGGTGCGATGAGTGATGCAGTTCCTTGCTAGAAACGACTTGAATGCCTCTGAGCAGAATTGTGGACCATTATCAGTGAGTACTGATTTGGGTAATCCTTCACTCAAAAACAGTTTGTCCAGAAAATTAATAAATTCTGAGCTGTCAATTTCTGTGACAATTTTAATTTCAGGCCATTTGGAGAAATGATCTATCGCCACAAGAATGTATTTGATTTCTCCATCGTGACCTTCAATGGGCCCCACTATGTCCAAGCCCAGTTTCTCCCATGCCATTAGGGGGGGTTGTATCGGAGAGAGACTGACCTTTGACGTTTTGAGAGTCTTGTCAGAGTCACAGCATTCTATACAGTTCCTGACCTGGACCTCAATTTGTTTGTCAATCCCCGGCCACCAATAACTTGACCGTACTCTCTGCTTGGTCTTGGTGATGCCAAGATGGCCAACGTGGCACAATTTCAGAATTTTGTCTCTGAGTGTGGAAGGAGCTATAGCTTTACCGATTCTGTACAGCACACCATTTTCCCAACTGAGTTCATTTCTTGTTTCACAGTATGGTTTGATAATGTCATTTAGGTTGCGTTTATCAGGCCATGCTGAGTTGACAAATTTGCAAACATCTTGTAGTGTTGAGTCATGCAACATGTGTTGACCCCATTCTGCTGAGGAAATCTGCAAGAGGCAGTCTGCTGAGGAAATCTGCAATTTTGTTTTTCACGCCTGGCCAATATTCCGCTGTGTAGTTGTAATCCAGCAGTTTGATAGACATTTTGCTCAGTCTCGGCGAAGCATTTTGTAGACCCGAGGCAGACAGTATCTTGATCAATGGTTTGTGATCTGTGCGAAGATGGATTTCATACCCCCACACGTATGATCTGAAGTAATTGAGCGCCCATGAACAGGCCAGCATTTCGGGCTCTATTACCGAGTACTTTTCCTCTGCAGAGGTGAGCGACCTGGAGGCAAAGGCTACAACCCATTCATGGTTCGATGTGTCCTTCTGAGCCAGAACCGCACCAATTCCTTTGTTGCTAGCGTCGGTTGTTATATAGATTTCCGCTTTGCGGGTATGGGGGTATCAGAGGTGAGATACAACAGCGGGCACAGAGGTAACCATCTGTACTCATAAGATGGAGAACTTGCTGCAACACCTAGTATAGGGACAAGAACAGCTAGAATGGGCTGTGGAACAACAACTAACGTCAGCACAAGCGGACAGAGAAACATTTAAAAACACGATCCCTGCCTAGATCGAGGGGTTACAAAAAATTATGACGGACCCCATTGCGCCCTCGTTCCGGAAACCACAAAGACCCAATCCCAGTCCATCAGGGATTTCCCTTCAGAAATATATACCATGAGAAGACCCCGACGCGTTTCTTCTCAATTTCGAGAGAGCCGCCCATGCATCCGGTTGGCCGCTACAGAAGTGGCCATTCTTTTTGGCCCCCCTTTTGTCTGCGAGGCCCAGGCAACCTATCAAGTGGCCAACACCTCAGGGAACGTCCCCTATGCCACCATAAAAACGATCATACTAGACCATCTCGGACTTGACTCAGAGGCCTATCGCGTACGCTTTAGAAAGGAGAGGGGTACTCCAGGGGACAATCCAAAGACCTTGTTTTTTCAGTTGAAAATGGCCGCAGACAAATGGCTCACCCCCACAGTATCGTATAAAGAGGAGATCACGGACAAAATAAATGTAGAGCAGTATTTAGAGGCCTTGCCGTATAACACACAAAAATGGTTGCGCCAACACTCCAACTTGACCACAGCCCAAGCAATGGACATGGCCTCTACATTCGCCAGGGCTCAATCCCAACTGCATCCCTGGGAACTTGACAAACCCACACGATTACCGACCAACAAGATGGAAAGGAAACCGCGAATAAGTAAAGAAACATACACCCCCGCCCCACCAAACCTGACATAACCAGCTTCAGGGGGACTCAATGTCTGAGTGTGGGGCCTGGGGGCATATCGCCCGGCTCTGCCCACAAATAAAGACAGCCGAGGAACCCATGGAAGTGGGGTGCCTCCCCAAGACCGTTCTGTACTCAGGTGAACTAGGAGGAGCAGACCATGTAAGTGTAAGGGTGAATGGGGAAAAGATCAAGGCCCTCCTAGATTCGAGCTGCAAACAGTCAGTGATACAAGGGGTATTCATGAATCCCAATCAGGTAATCCCAAACTCTTTGGTATATATTAAATGCGTCCATGGGGATATAAAAGCGTATCCTGTGGCTATCATAACCTTAGACCTGTCCAGGGGGAAGGTATGTACCATAAGGGTAGGGGTTCTCGAGACACTCCCAGAGGAGATTATCATTGGGACAGACAATCCTAAACTCCTTGAACTATTTACCCACACGCTAAAACTTTCTGCTCCCAAAAAGCAACTGAAAGTCAATGATCCCCCTGCTGTCCCGGCCTTACTGTCCCCTGAACCTTGGTTGTCCGACAGGAGTTTTAAATTTGCCCAAGCTAATGACGCCACCCTGTTCAACGCATGGGAGCAGGCTCATTTCTCCCAAGACATCCTTAACACCAGGTTTCCCCATTTTATTATTAAGGAAGGGCTCCTCTATAGGCAAGGAGATAAGGACGAACCCCTTCAGCTCCTAATTCCCATATCTTTTAGAGAACAAATCATGTTTTATGCGCATACACACCTATTAGCTGGACACATAGGAAGCGAGAAAACTATGCAAAATGTGTTGAGGCACTTCTATTGGCCTGGGATATATAAGGACATAAAGAGTAATTGTCAAACCTGCGATGTATGTCAACAGAGAAACACCCACCGTCCTCCAGCTGTACACCTTGCAACCACTCCCGATAATAGGCACCCCTTTTGAAAGAGTGGGGATGGATTTAATAGGGCCCCTCCCAAGAACCAGTAGAGGAAACCTATACGCTCTTGTCATAGTGGACTACGCCACTAGATTCCCCGAGGCCTTTCCCCTGAAGGCCCCTACCTCCCAGGTCATTGCGGAGAAGTTTATAGAATTGTTCTCCCGGGTAGGTTTCCCCAAAGAGATCTTAACGGATCAAGGTACACCTTTTGTATCCAGGCTGATGCGGGAAGTGTGTAAGTTGTTGGACCTCCGCCACTTTAAAACAACAGTGTACCACCCGTAGGCGGACGGGCTCGTAAAGCGCTATAATGGCACCCTCAAGTCCACTCTCAAGAAGATGCTTTCGGTGAATGGGAAGGAGTGGGATCTTATACTTCCCATGGCTCTGTATGTCATAAGAGGGCAGACCCAAAGCAGCCTGGGATGCTCATCCTTTGAAATGTTATATGGGCGCCAACCCAAAACGCTCCTGGAGATGACAAAAGAAGCGTGGGAAACAGAAGAAGCTGGAGAAGAGCGCAACATCTTGGAATATAGCCAATCTCTGAAGAACAAACTAGGAAAAATAAGAGAGTTGGCGTATTTCAACCTGGAGAAAAGCCAGGAAAAACAAAAAACGTATTATGATAAGCGAAAACATTGGAGAAGACTAGAGTTGGATGACTCGGCACTGGTCTTGCTTCCCTCCACCACAAAAAAATCCAGGCAGAGTGGATGGGACCTTATAAAGTGACTGAAAAAGTCGGAAGAACAAGCTACAGGATTCAGATCTCCCCGCAAAGGAACCAGGTCTACCATATCAACGCCCTGAAAAAATGGATTGGACCTCCCCCAAAGAACGCCCACCATACCTTGCCCACAGGTTCTTCTCCTACGTCAACATTAGAACAACTGGTGGTACACGACGAACTCAGAAAGCAAGAACAAGAAAGCCTGCAAAAAGTTCTAGTTCCTTTCTCTCCACTCTTTTCTAACCTCCCAGGGAAGACCTCGGTGATCGAGCACCGAATTGAGACACCAGTGGGCGCGGTTGTCAAACAACAACCATATAGAATTCCAGCTGCCAAAAGAATGGACCTGCAAAAGGAAGTCCAGGAAATGCTGTGCCTCGGGGTAATACGGCCGTCCCGGAGTGAATGGTCCTCACCAATAGTAATGGTGCCTAAACCAGACGGGAGTACAAGATTGTGTATGGACTTCCACGACTTGAACAGCTATCCTCCTTTGATGCCTACCCGATACCCCGCATCAACGAGCTCATTGAAAAGCTCCGGGAGCCCAAATACATCAGTACGTTAGACTTGACCAAAGGCTATTGGCAAGTACCACTACGAGAAGAGGACCCGAAAAAAGACTGCTTTTGTAACTCCAGACGGGCTTTACGAGTTCAACGTACTCCCCTTTGGCCTGCATGGCGCTCCAGCAACTTTTCAGCGTCTAATGAACGAAATCTTATGTGAACACCATACCTTCAGCTCCGCGTACCTAGACAACATCATCATTTTCAGTCCCTCATGGGAAAGCCACCTTGAGCACTTGCAGACAATTCTGGGAGCCTTGCAGAAAGCTGATCTGCATGTGAATTCAAAAAAATCACGTATAGGCTATCAAAAAGTAAAATATTTAGGTTAAGTTATAGGACACAGAGTAATCGAGCCACAGATAGAAAACGTCAGGGCGATTGCTGAAACCCCATTCCCCAAGAGCAAAAAAGAGATGAGGACTGTGGAATTTAAGTTTACGAACTGAACATCATCTGCGCCACCCACGTATAACCTGCACGGCAGCCATTTTGGGTACCATGGTCTCCCCGTTCACGATCGATCACCAGCGCGCTCCCCTGACCCTGCGAGCGTCCTCCGCGCACCCTGGCTGCCCCCCTCCCTCACATGCACAAGTCCGCATGACCCTGTCCTTGGGAGTCACGCTCGCGTCTGACCAACACCTCCTTTCCTTTCATGAATACCCCTCTGTTGGTAAACTCTCCCTCTGCGCTTGATTGTCCACGCGGCATGAATACCTCTCCTTTGATGACCCCTTCCACCGAGTCCGATTGTCCACACAGGTCCGAGCCCATCGCCTAAGCCGGGAGATACAGTTTACTGCCCCCTATTGTATGGAGTCGCTCCTCTTCAAAGGGCCCACTATTGATCCTGGCCTCCCCACCCCCTGGGATACGATCAGGCGTAAGAATCGGCGGAACACTCAGCTGCCTGATAGCCCCCTCCTCTTATCAGCAGGTTGAGGACCTCTATTGTGGATGCATGTGGGGGTGGGATTGACACGACGATTACGGGGATGTCTTTTTCCTTACTTCACAATGTCTTGATTGTAATAAAGGGTGGTCACATGCCATAAACCAGTGTATAAGAGGCCAGGCCTCAGAGAGGCTGTTAGAGCACCTCGAGACGAATCCTTGTTGTCTGATCTGATGTGTTCTGCTCCGTCGGAATAAAAACTTCTGTTTCCTGCCTTCAAGTCTCCAGCGCCTGCCTCTTTGTTTGATAACTAGAGTGGTATAGAGGCGGATAACGCCGGGCAACTCTGAAAAAGGTCATCAGCCCTACCCTTTTTCTACAATTGGCGCCCAACATGGGGCCCATCAGCGACACGTGGATCCAGTGGGAGAGGTCCCGACGACAGAGTGAACGACTGCAACGATCGGGAGAGCTCCTGTCCGATAGACCCTCGTCTGACAGCCGATCATCCGAACTTCACTGGTTCTGAACAGACCTCTCTCGAGTGATCTACGGTCCTGACTGGGAACCATCAGGAGTGCCGCGAACATCACGAAGAATAGAGGACGATCGGGCGCTGGATTCGGAAGACAGGAAACTGTTCATGCGGTCCGGGTAAGGTCGTGTAAACGCGACAAAATTACGAAATGATTGTTTGATTTGGATAATACTAGTATTACGCTTTGTTGATTCTTCTGGAGATTCACCGTCTGCAAACGGAGAAACAACAGGCTCTCTCTTTGCAAGCAGTGAAGGATAGGTAACGCAGACTTTTGTCCCCATTGTAACCCGTCGTGCCTATCTTCCTCCCCCACTGTTTTCCCGAACTGTTGTTCGTGGATTGTTGTCTGGAGATTCTCTGTCTGCAAACAGGGAAGAACAAGGTCTCTCTTTGCAGGTAGAGAAAAAGTAGGTAACGCAAACTTTTAACCCGTCGTACCTACTTATTCTCCCCACTGATTGTTTGATTGACCGTACATTAAGTGTTCGGTATTGGTTCTTTTTGAGGTATTCACCGCCTGCAAACAACGGAGAATAGAAATATTCTATCTAGTCTTTGCACGCCGTGATAAGATAGGTAGTGCAGACCTTTGTCCCCGTTGTAACCCGTCATGCCTATCTTCTCCCCACTGATTGGTAGCCTGTTTAGCCCGGACCGCTTATTAGAGATGAACCATCCAGCTCCGCTGGAGGGCACCCCTAATAAGGACATGTTCACTAAGCATGGACTAGTCGCTATAGCTTATACTAAGTTATGGCATAAATACACAAAGAAGAACCCTGAAAGTCAGTGGCCACTGATAGGTTCCTTTGATGATCATAAAATAAAAACATTAGAAATAGCGCTCCAGAAAAATAAGACTACGCCCACTATGCTCGATAGTATCGGCATGTGGCGCAAAGAAACGGAACAACGAAGAAAAAGAGAAGAAGCAAAAATAGGGAAAGAATTACAAAAGGCAGCCCACCTAGCCGCTAAGCAACTAGAAGAAGAAATAAAAGAAAGAAAAGAAGCTACACAAAAACAAGAATCAGGGCTGACAGGCCAATGTCCTGTTAGGACCCCCTCTACGCTCTACCCTGAATTGCCCTCCAATCAACGGGCGAACGATGAGTTACTGCTAGGTCCCCCAATCATCAACATGCCCCTTCCATACGTCCCCTGCCAACAACACCTACAAGCCCTGGGTGCGAACGAGAGTGACCTTAGCGCTAGTGCACCAGCCCTCGCGGCCTCCGCACCAGGCGCATTAGCAACAACATCAGGTGACCCCGAGGCTAGCGAGCAACCACCGGTCAGATCAAACAGACTGAGTAAAGATGAACGGGATGGGATTGACAAAATAGCAAAGACACTAGTCGAGCGGAAGGAAAGCGAAGAATACACAATGAACATGTATAATTCACATGCCGACAGCCACAGACGGCATTTCATTTTACGATTCAGCTACCACACCCTGAACGCATATGAGGATAGGTATCAGAGTAAGGGCCCCTCTAAACTGACAACGCTGTATAGAAAGATTGATGTTGGAGATGGGACGGAACGTGATGCGACGAACCTCTTCATGCAAATGCTTGAAGTCTTCCGCCACCTCATGGAACAGAAACCAGAAGTCAAGGTTACAGTCCCTGAAACAACGGAGTCCTCAGTAGAAGTAGCCAACTCTATGATGCCCATCAGAGAGGCGGCCCCTTACTGGGTTCCGCCACGTGGTCAGGGAACAAACGACGATATTAACCATGAAGATGCAAAGGGGAGGGTTGTGTACAATTGGGTTTACCAACCATGGGACCGACAAGATATCTTAACTTTTAGGCAAACTCTGCCCGATTTAAGAAAGAACCCGACAGCATTCTATACCGAATTAGGCACAGCCTTGGGTTCGACGATAATGACTTTAGCGGACATTGACTTATTTTTCGGGTTATGCCTGCCAGCTGACGTGTGGAAGCAAATCCGGAAGGCTGACCACACGGATCTGTTCGGACATACCTGGAAGCAACTCAGTGATCTAGATAGACAGCGAGAGCCCGGAAAGAAACCAGTAAAAGACATATTAGAACTCCCAGACAAATTAGTTCAGAAGTTAAAGACACTGATCCCAGAGAAAAAGGTAGACTGGTCGATAGTCACGGCCTGTCGTCAGAAACCCCAGGAAGACGTATCGGAATACTTCTCCCGATTTGAGACAGTGTTCTCCGACTACAGTGGCCAAGACATGACCACCGCAACCGGACAACACCTGTTTGTACAAAATTATGTAAAGGGCCTATCACAAGAGGTCTCCCAAAAGCTGCAGACGAGTGAGAGTAGTTGGGGGGCCTCCAAACCCGCAGCTATCCTTCAGATGGCTCAGTATTACGAGCACCAGAAAAATGAGAGTGATAGGGCATCCGAGAAAAAGAAGAAAGATTTGAAAGGAAGGGTGATGATAGCTCAGATACAAGGTATAGTGGTCGGACGGGAACCCCACAGGGGGAACTTCCAATCGACTACCCCTAGAAATCCACCTCCCAAAGACCACCCCCCAACATCCCACATTGGACGTAGAGACATTAGCGAGGACCAATGCGCCTTCTGCAAAGGATTCGGCCATTGGAAATCCCAGTGTCCGGTTCCGTTAGAGATGAACAGAAATAGGGACCCCAAGGACGTAGCGGGTGGGCCAAGAAATAGGGGACAAGGATGAGGGCACACAAACGACACCAACAATGACAGATCAGGGAGATCGAACACATTTGACCATCCCCGACAGAACCAGTATCAACTATCCGACGGTCTGAATGCCCCCGATTTTGCATAGGACTGCCAGGGGCAAGGGAGGGATCCAGTCGAGCTCTGTGTTGACCAGCAAGGTCCTTACGTCACTGCTAACGTCCTGGGTACAGAGTCTCCATTTTTGGTAGACACTGGGGCGACACGTAGTGTGTTATCGAAACGACTGATTCCAAGGGCACCCTTGTCTGGCTCACACATTACATCGATAGGTTTCGATGGGACGCCCTCCACTAACCCCCTGTCCGTGCCTATCACCTTTGACCTAGAAAGCAACACCACTGACACAACATTTCTGCTCTCCTCCAACTCCCCTGACGCCATTATGGGCATTGACTTACTGAAGCATTTTCGAGCTACCATTAGGTGTTCCCCAGATGGAGTCCGAGTCATCCTGTACGACAACCCAGGCATGCCCAAATCCTGCCCTGCACGACACATGTGCTCCATAACTGACGCTGATCTGTCCTTGCTCGACACCCTGCCCCGTACCTATGGGCCAAGAATGACTCTGATGTGGGACGAATGATGATTGACCCCTTTCATATAACTGTAAGACAGGAATCTATGCTCCCGAAACTCCCACAGTATCGGATATCGCCCGAGGGCGAGAAGGCACTGGTAGCAATCATTCAGTCTCTGGTAGATGCAGGAGTGGTCGAAGAAGTGGTTAGCAATGTCTGCAACAGCCCTATCCTACCCATTGTTAAAAAGCAAGGCGAGGGAGATGAGAAAGCGTACCGCTTCATCATCGACCTGCGAGAGATTAACAAAGTGGTTGTACCTCAATACCCCGTAGTCTCAGACATCACCACCATTTTGACCCTCATTCCATCCACTGCCACCACCTTCACTGTTATTGACCTCAAGAATGCGTTTTTCTCTATCCCCATCCACCCAGACAGCCGTTATCTCTTCGGCTTCACCCTAAAATCCCGCTCGTACCGATTTTGTAGAGCTCCCAAGGGGTACACTGAAAGTCCCAGCATTTACAGCCAGGCCCTCAAAAGACAGCTGGACGCCGTCCAGCTACCAGAAGGAGTGGTGTGGATCCAATATGTCGATGATATCCTTTTGGCGGCTGACACCACCCCACTTGCAATCACAGCCACTATCCAACTTCTACACTTTCTCGCAGAAAATGGCCACAAAGTCTCCAAAAAGAAACTACAGTTCTGCCAGCCACAAGTGACATACCTAGGCCATCTCCTGTCCAAAGAAGGGAGGAAACTTACGCCCGACCGAATCCAGACCATCCTAAATACCCCCATCCCAAAAACACAAAAGCAAGTCCGCTCTTTGGTTGGCCTTACCTCTTTTTGCAGACAATGGTTACCAAATTTCAGCCTCATTGTAAAACCCCTACTTGCCTTGTTGACCAAAGATGCCCCCTTCCCGCTTCCTTGGACCCCTGAGTGTCAAGCATCCTTTAAGGAGCTACGGGATGCCCTTTGCTCGGCCCGTGTCCTGGGAACACCGGATTACTCCAAGCCCTTTTCCCTTTTCATCCACGAAAGGGAGGGGTGTGCATTGTCCGTTCTAACACAGTCTATCGGTCCTAAGCAGCGCCCTTGTGCCTACTTCTCTGCCACTCTTGACCCTGTAGCCAGAGCTTTGCCTGCCTGCCTTCGAGCAGTAGCTGCCGCTGCCGCTGCTGTCTCTATCCGTCAGAGCGAGGGAATCGTACTTTCGAACTCCCTCACTGTGTTAGTACCCCATGCGGTCGACACCCTTTTGAACCAAACCAAGACTCAACACCTGACTAGCACACGACTGACGGGGTACGAATTGACGCTACTTGCACCCCACATCACACTAAAGAGATGCACGACCTTGAATCCTGCCACACTGTTGCCCCTGCCTGAAAATGACCCCGACGTGCCTCCCATACACGACTGTGTAACCCTCACGGACGAACAAACTAGGAGTAGAATTGACCTCCGAGACACTGCTTTTACAGACCCTGATGGAGAGCTATGGGTAGACGGCTCATGCATAAAACTCCCAGATGGCACCACTTCAGCTGCCTATGCAGTCACGACAGCCCGGACAGTAGTTGAGACAGCCCGCATCACACAATGATCTGCACAGGCAGCGGAGCTGATAGCCCTCACACGAGCATGCATCATAGCCACAGGAACCACCGCGAACGTATATACAGACAGCCAGTATGCCTTCGGGGTGGTTCACCATTTTGGGCTCCTGTGGAGGGAAAGAGGATTCCTGACGTCCCACGGCACCCCCATCCTTCACGGAGATCTGGTCTCTGCTTTGATTGAAGCAGTTCTCCTCCCCAAACGATTAGCAGTGATCAAATGCCAGGCACACAAGAAGGTGACAGACTTAGTCGGACAAGGGAACGCACTGGCCGACATCACTGCACGAACCACAGCTGAGAATATGACGGTGACACGCATATATGTGACCAGATCACAAGCAGAGAAATGGACTAACGCAAGGGAAATGATTAGGGACATCCAGTCGGCCAGCACCCCTCACGAACTGACCAAGTGGGCAAGGGTGGGCTTGAAGGACGATGAGGGCTGCTGGCGGACAAAAGACGCAAAGAGATGGCTGCTGCCTGACTCATACCTGATCCCGATACTGACTATGGCACATTCCCCCGCACACATAGGATCTGCACCCATGATCGAACTCATTTCCAAAGTCTGGTACAACGACAAAATCCCCGACTCAGCCAAACGCCTGGTCCAGCAGTGCCTTATCTGTTTACAACATAACCCCGGGAAAGGAACTGTGGTGCCCCGGGGAGGGTTTGGGATCCCCGATCACCCCTTTGAGGTCCTCCAGATGGATCACATCCAGCTAGAGAGATGCCAAGGCTTGAAGTATGTACTAGTCATTGTATGTGCCTTCAGCAAATGGGTAGAGGCCTATCCAACCCGTGACAACACTTCCATGATTACTGCCAAAGTACTACTGAAAGAGCTCTTCCCTCGCTATGGGCTTTGTCGAATTTTATGGAGCGACAATGGCCCCCACTTCATAGCTGAGGTTATCCAACTAATCTTAAAAGGGTTGGGGGTGAAGCAAAGGTTTCATGCGGTCTTCCACCCCCAATCCGCCGGTCTGGTGGAGCGACATAATGCCACATTGAAGTTGAAATTGTCAAAAATAGTGGCCACCACCGGACTTAAGTGGCCAGATGCCCTCCCACTGGCTTTGCTGTCGATGCGCTCCACTCCCACCAAACACCATTTGACCCCCTACGAGGTTGTATTCGGGCGACCGATGAACCTCTAGACTGCCCCCAAACCGACCTCCATTCATGACGTCCCGGACGTCCTACTGTCTGATTATTTGTGCAAGTTGACTAAAACATTGTCTGTAATTCATCAACAGGTGCAGCAGGCCATCCCCGATGCTTCCAGGGGCCCAGGCCACGACATCCAACCGGGGGACTTTGTGCTAGTCCGAAACTTTCAACGGGCCAAAAGTCTGGAACCCCGGTGGACGGGCCCCTGGCAAGTGCTGATCACCACCCGGACGGCGCTTTGAGTGGAGGGGAAGCGGCACTGGCTGCACGCACACCACTGCAGGAAGGTCTCCTCAACCCTGGCCACGACAGAAAACGTCAACACCCAAGAAAAGCTCCTGAACAAAGACCGGCCAGCATTGAACTGTTATCCCGACACCGAGGCACTTGAACTTGCAAAATTCCCTGATCCCACTGTGCCATCCAGAGAAGGGTATTTCCTGCGTCGAAAGGAGGGAGCTTCGGCTAAGTAGGCCACGGACTAAGTTAAAATCTCAGAACGGTGACCTAAACACAACCAAGGGTTACTGGGAGAGAAGCTAAACGAAGTCTGTGGTTCTGCCCGCTACCGAGCACCTTGAAGATGATGGAAGTGCCAGATAAGAAGATGATGGAAGCAACAGGAAATACCCGCTACAGGAACCCAAAGACTGACAATCTGCACAAATCAAAGACAATCGCCTTCTTCGTTGTCTTTCTCTTTTGCCTCCTCCTCATGACCTCCTTCTGGATCCTGGAGGAAAACACACCCGCTCGTCAAGTATTGCTGCCCACTGCTCAGCCAACCCCTACGAGAGAGCATCACCTAATCTCCCTGTCACCTCAGCTCCGAGAAAGGCGCAGGGAGTTCTGGAACAATTCCTTCGTGCAACTGTTGCACCAACACAACCTTGCTGCAAATGCCACGTACTGCTGGATCTGCGGGTTGCTCCCGCACGCCACTGGACACTCAATCCCTTTCATCCCTTCTCCTTTCTCAGTTCACGGCTCCTGCCTCGCCTGGCTGATCCTCATGCAAGAGAGCCACAAGGACAACGCCACTTCCGGCCAAACAGTATCACACTTCTACTATGGGTTCTGGCTGAACAAAACCGGAAGGACCTCTGCTCCCCTGTGTCCTGTACCCTCGGGTGCCACCTTCCTCAAGAACATCCCAGCCAAAGAACGTGTTGAAGTGCAAGTGCTCCACAATCCGGCTAGACCCACCTTCTCTCACCTGCAAAAACAAACTGCCGCCACCCTGACTGTGGCTCTGTCTGTTATCAATATCACAGGACTTGTGTGTCTCGAAGGCCAGGGAACGCAGCTGGTGGGTCACAGTTCTTGCCGCATCACCAGAACATTGGACTCAGTTGATCCTCCTTCCTTTGTTGCTTCTCCAAATATGTACTTTGTTTGTGGCACCAAAGCTTACACCTGGCTCCCGAAAGGTTGGAAGGGCACCTGCTACATAGCCTTCGTTCTCCCTCCCACATATGTAGCCCCTGCTAACCATCACCGGCAGAGGCGCGCAAGTGACATTGAACAAGCCGACTCCACTGGAGCACAGTTCCTGGATGCAGCAAAGGGACTTGTACCCCTGTGGTGCCCAATGGCGAACAGTCGCGCTATCCGACACCTGACCCAGGCAGTGGAAACAACGATCAACATCACGGCTGGCATCCTCGCTAACAACACGGCTGAGCTTCAGGCGGTCCGCCTTGTGGCCCTTCAAAACCGCCTTGTTCTAGTTGTGGTTCTAGCCGATCGAGGAGGAGCATGCCGCATCATCGGATCTAGCTGTTGCACCTACGTGCCAGATAACTCGCCCTCAGTCTACAAAGCAGTTGAACACCTCCACAGACTTTCCTCGGAGGTTCACCAAGAACAAGAGGGATGGTCGCTTGGGAGCTGGTTCTGGGGCACCTTGAAGGACTGGGGTTGGAGGTTGCTTTCCTTTTAATTTATACCTGTTGTGATACTATGTGGGTGTTGTTTAGGTGTTCAATGCCTGCCATCCTTGTGCGCACTTGTCTCTAACTGTGTGTGCCCAAAGACTTTGGACTTCGGAAATGAACGCATGAGCCCCCTCTATGAGGTAGAAATACGTGGCCTTATGGGGATAAATCCGAATTGACAAGTTGGCGAGACATGTTAAAAGGGAGGACTGTGGAATTTAAGTTTACGAACTGAACATCATCTGCGCCAGCTTGTCACCCACGTATAACCTGCACGGCAGCCATTTTGGGTACCATGGTCTCCCCGTTCACGATCGATCACCAGCGCGCTCCCCTGATCCTGCGAGCGTCCTCCGCGCACCCTGGCTGCCCCCTCCCTCACATGCACAAGTCCGCATGACCCTGTCCTTGGGAGTCACGCTCACGTCTGACCAACACCTCCTTTCCTTTCATGAATACCCCTCTGTTGGTAAACTCTCCCTCTGCGCTTGATTGTCCACGCGGCATGAATACCTCTCCTTTGATGACCCCTTCCACCGAGTCCGATTGTCCACACAGGTCCGAGGTCATCGCCTAAGCCGGGAGATACAGTTTACTGCCCCCTATTGTATGGAGTCGCTCCTCTTCAAAGGGCCCACTATTGATCCTGGCCTCCCCACCCCCTGGGATACGATCAGGCGCACACATCCTAAGAATCGGCGGAACACTCAGCTGCGTGATAGTCCCCTCCTCTTATCAGCAGGTTGAGGACCTCTATTGTGGATGCATGTGGGGGTGGGATTGACACGAGGATTACGGGGATGTCTTTTTCCTTACTTCACAATGTCTTGATTGTAATAAAGGGTGGTCACATGCCATAAACCAGTGTATAAGAGGCCAGGCCTCAGAGAGGCTGTTAGAGCACCTCGAGACGATACCTTGTTGTCTGATCTGATGTGTTCTGCTCCGTCGGAATAAAAACTTCTGTTTCCTGCCTTCAAGTCTCCAGCGCCTGCCTCTTTGTTTGATAACTAGAGTGGTATAGAGGCGGATAACGCCGGGCAACTCTGAAAAAGGTCATCAGCCCTACCCTTTTTCTACAGGGCCTTTCTGGGGATAATCGGGTACAATTGCCATTTTATCCCTTCATTTTCAGAGATTGCAGCTCCGTTGATGGAAACACTAAAAAAGGACTCTAAACCCAAAACATACTAACATCCGACATCCTCCATGTGGGGAGCATTTCATTCCCTAAAGAGAGTAATCCCCACAAGTCCGGTGTTATCATCCCGGGACTTTACCCGACCCTTCATCCTACACACGGACGCATCAGAGTATGGGGTGGGAGCTATCCTATCCCAACTATCCTCTGATGTAATAGAGCATCCAATACTATACATCAGTAGGAAACTCTTCCCTCAAGAATTAAAATATCCGACCATAGAGAAAGAGTGTCTCGCCATTAAATGGTCTGTTGGTAAATTCCGATATTATCTCGAGGGCCACCCATTCACCCTATACACAGACCATGCTCCTCTACAATGGATGAGTCGCAACATCTCACAAAATCCCCGAGTTCTGAGATGGTTTTTGTTCCTCCAACCCTTTTCATTTACAGTATGTCATCGAAAAGGAACCGATAATGGTAGTGCTAACTTCCTCTCTCGATTTCCTCTCCCCAATCAGAAGAATCCAGAGGGGTTGGTATGTGATAAGGAGAGCCAGTCCAGACCGAGATGTGCACAAGTCTGACACCGAAGAAAAGGAACAGATCTCTTTCACCTCTCTTCCTACAGCAGGCAGAAAACTGGAACAGAGCCGAGCCCCCACTCTTTCTACCTGAAGAGGAAAGCGGTCCCTGTTTCTTTATCTGGCCCGAATTCACAGGAAGCCCCTCCCCCTGGATGATGCCGATGACTCAGAGCAGGTTAAACCAGGAAGTGAAAACAGGACGGCGTGTTCTACACCCGGAGGAGGAAGCGAGTGCAGAGAGAGTGCAGTGGATGTCGAGAAGAGAAGACCGGACGAAGCAACAGGAGAGGAGCCAACCCGACGTCTACCGGAGCCAGGAGGACAACGACACGGCATATCGCCCAGCCACGCTTTGAGGGAAGTGTGGTTCACACAGGTACGTTTGCGTATCTCGGGTTGGGCGGGACAGAAGGGTTTTAAACCACCGTAGCCTACGACTAGAAAAAAACCCAGCCACTCCCCTTCCTGAACACAAACCGACACGACGTACCAGTTAATTTGTCTTTGTGTGCACAGAGTGACTCCTCACCTCCTTTCCCCTAATCACTGTAAATATTGGGCACCCGACTGAAACCAGTCTTTTTTTTCCTTTACTCCCTCATACTCCGGACCTGCGACTGGTCACGGCTGCTGTGCTGCCTGAACGGAGGGACGCAACTCCTCCCCCTCATTGCCTCACTTCCGGGAACTCTGCCATAAAGGGAGATGATCACGCGACCGCGCAGCGGATGCGCGCAGCGGGCGTGCCACTGGCACGCCGAATGCGAGCTAAAGTTGTGCTCGTCTGCGCCCGTCCGTGACCAGAACGCGGACAGGGCCAGACACGCTGCCAGTTTGGGGACAGATACTGGGCGGATCTCTTGGACAAGGGAGGGTCTATTGGCGCTAAATTCAGCACAGCTGTGCAAAACTGACAGAGTTGATCTGGCCACTTCCATACTACCTTAGGAGTGTGCGCTCTGTGGGAAGTCGCTCGGTAAGGATAACTTGTCTAGTACATATGAATCTAGCGCTTCAACAGGCCCCCTCACTTGTAATTTCAGAGCGGACCTGCTGAACTGCAGATCACTAGCGAGGCATGCAGAAGATATTTGGCTGCTGTTGGAGAGTTTAGAGTGGGACGCTATATGTCTGACTGAAACCTGGCTGAATGACCACAATATGACCAGTATTGCCTTAGCTGTGCCCCCAGGCTTTAAAATGTGTTTTTCAAATCGGGTTGGTACCAGAAGTGGCGGGGGTGGCTCTCATTTTTAAAGAACGGTACACGCTTACATCGTCTCTCCCGACTACGATCTCAGGGGTGGAAGGGCTGCATTTTTGCCTCCAAGTTAACCCACAACAATCATTGGCCGGCTTAGTCATCTATCGACCCCCGGATTGTACTGAGGCTAGCTCAGTTGAACTTATGGACATTATTGTCCAAAGCTCCCTTCTCCACCCACATTTCATAGTAGTGGGGGATTTTAATATGCAAGTTGATAGAGTCGATTGCACTCTGGTGGAGCAGCTGGCCAACCCGACACTGACAAGCACTGGGCCTACGCACAGAGCAGGACACGTGCTTGATCTGATATTTTCCAACGTCAGGGACATGTCAGTTGAGGTGCCTCAGCCTCTGCTGTGGTCGGATCACGCTTTGATCCCTTTCACTGTCACATTGCCAGGTGGGGGCGGGAGGTGGGAAGACGCTCCTTCCTGCAGAGACAATGGAAAAATTTGCAACCTGAATCTATTGCCCCAGCCCTTGCACTGAACCCCCCTGCACTAACCGCTAATGTGAATGCTGATGCTAAGGCGCTGGATCGGTGGATAGGTGACATGGTGGACTCTATTGCACCAGCTGGACGCGCAATGTCTCGTAGGGGTTCGCCCTCAGCCCCCAGGTTTTCTATGGAGCTGAGGGCTGAAAAAACAGCTTGCAAGAGGCTGGAGTGGTTGTGGAGGGCAAACTATAGCGAACTGGCTAGGGAGCACTATAGGACAGCCATCCGCAAGTTTCATAAATCTATAAAAAAGGCAAAATTGTTTTTTATTGCCACCTCCATTTAACAAGCAGAACATTCTAGCAAAGAAGTATTCAAAGTGGTGCAGTCTTTTTTCAAACCTAGAAGCATTGAAACGGAGGTCATTCCCTCAGAGACTCTCTGTGACAAGATCTCTGATTTCTTTGATGATAAGATAACGAAGGTGAATGGCACCTTCCCCCAATCTAGGCCCACGGTTACGTCTGATACGGCGGAGGCTGGCGCCCCTCTTGTGACTTTATGTCAGTTTCAGCCGATAACACTTGCCGAGGCTTTGCAGGAAATAAAGAGATGCAAATCAGGGTCTCCAGATGACCCGTGTCCACCCAAGCTTTGGTGTCTGATGGTGGACTCTATCGCGCCTACTCTTTGGCATATATGGAACATGTCTATTTCCACAGGGGTGTTTCCGGATTGCTGGAAACACGCTACACTCCTCCCTCTGAAAAAGAAACCGAACGGAGATGCGGCGGATCTCAGCAATCTACGCCCAATATCGTTATTGGCAGCTCCAGGCAAAATGCTGGAGAAACTGATTCAACTGCAATTGAATAGATTTACGGAGGATAATAACATCTTGCACGAAACCCATTCTGGCTTTAGGCCCGGTTTCAGCACCGAGACTGCATTGATTGAGGTGGCTGAGTCAATTGGGTGGTCGTTAGATTCAGGGGCATCTGCTATGTTGTGCTCCTGGATCTGTCGGCCGCCTTTGATACGGTCGACCACAGCAGACTACTACTGCATCTGGAGGAGATTGGTCTTCAGGGACAAGCACTGGGGTGGTTGCGATCGTATCTGCTTAATAGATCACAGAAGGTGGCGCTAGGCGCCTTTTCCTCTAAACCTAAGTGTCTGGCCTGCGGGGTTCCACAAGGCTCTGCTCTTAGCCCGCTACTTTTTAATGTTTATTTAGCCCCTCTTTTTTCTTTAATTGCTAACTGGGGAGTCACGGCAGTCTCGTACGCCGATGACACCCAGCTTGTCCTCCCGTATTTGGAGGTGTCGGAGGCAGCGTTTGCTAATTTCAAAGGGTGCCTCCGCGATGTAGTGAGCTGGATGAACACAAACAAACTGAAACTGAATGCCGTTAAAACGGAGGTTATTTTCTTCGGAAAAGACCCCTGCCCCTCTTCCGAGCTGTGGTGGCCAGATGAGATGGGTCCGGCGCCCCTCCCCAGCACACAGGTAAAAAATCTGGGGGTGAAGTGGGATGATAGTTTATCTTTTTCTCCCCACATCCAACAGGTTGTAGGAGGCTGCTTAAGCAAACTGAGGAATTTGCGAAACATTCTCCTGCTACTACCTGAGGGCTGCCAGAAAACGGTAATCCACGCTATGGTCACCTCAAGGCTGGATTATGCAAACGGCTTGTACCTGGGCTTGCCCAAATACTTGATCCAACGGCTGCAAACCGTCCAAAATGCGGCTAGAGGGTAATAAAGTTTATCCCGTTCAAGCAGCATGTCTCTCCGCATTTGCTTGTATTCCACTGGCTGCCAGTAGCTAGTAGGATAACATTTAAGGCTCTGACTTTGGCTTTCAGAGCCTTAGATGGGAGATGCCCTAAGTACTTAAAAGCTCGACTCCCCAGATATTCACAGGCGAGACTCCTACGCTCCAGCTCTCTACTCCAACTACTCGTTCCGCGAGTAAGAAGGGCACGTCTGGGTGGCAGGACGTTCTCGGCCAATACGGCAAGGCTGTGGAACACTCTGCCTCCTGGCATACAGCTAGCCCCTTCCGAGGCTGGTTTTAGAAAGGACTTAAAAACTTGGCTCTTTACCCATTAGATCAGAGCCATGGACTTCCCCTCATTACTTTCATCTCCCGTACTGCACGCTTAGCGCCACAACACTTCTTATGAGGTAACCGTACGCGCTTTACAAAACTCTGTATTATTATTATTATTATTATTATTACCCTGGAGTGGAGAAAACGAGGAAAAGGCCTTCCAAAAAGGCGTGTATCCCCGGAGAAGGAGTCTGAAGTGCCCCAACCTTATTATAGACTTGCTACATGCAGAAAACGACTGTTAAAACCAATAAAACCAGGTTTAACTCCCTATAGTGCCTCCGCAATTTCCTCTAGCCCGCCACAATCAGTGAACTATCAAAAGATGAAACTCTACAGTCTGTATTAACCAATATCAAAAACTGTTGGAAAACATGTGATAAAACAAATGATACTTTATCTGGATTCTATCAAGTAAAAGATGAATTATCCTATCAGAATGACATTCTCTTTAAAAATAAAGTGGGCCCTGGGGATGAGGTCCCCGTGACCGCAAGCTGCCTGGAGAGGGGGCTGTGTGACATCCGGCCCTGGGGGATGGGGTCACAGGGGAAGCTAGCAGCTTTGGGAGAGGTTTCTGTGCCCACTTCTGGTCAAAAGTAATTTGGGCCCAAAGGGATGGGGTTACCGAGGCTGAACACAGCTTGATGAGTGGGGTCGCTGGACCCCTCCAGCTAAAAAAGTCATTGGGCATGGGGGATGGATCCCCGGGGTCAAAATCAGCCTGAGGAGGGGGCCACGAGTGCCAACTCTGGACTGGCCTTTTCCCCAGGAGTTTGGAAAGGTTGGGACGCTTTTGCACTCATGGGGGGTGGTTTTGCACTGGAGGCCGGCTATGGAGTGCTGCAATATCGCCCCCCAGTAACAAAAGCAGCAGTGCCTCCCTCCAGGGCTGGTCTGACAAAATTGCCAAGGCTGCTCTGAGAGTCCCTTGTCTGGCTCTGATGCGCCTCTCTTAGCCTCCTGCCCCCCAAAAAACACCACGCCCCCAGGCTCTGGTCCACACGGGGGGTTTTGAATGAACAAACACACTTGTTTTTTTAATTTTGAGGTGGATTCGCAGATCTTCCACGAATTTGTGGCAAAATAATTTTTTTAAAAACGTTTTCGGCCCCAGGCATGTCCCTGTCGGACCCCACCACCAGGCCTAGTGGGTCAGAGTATCTCTACCTAGCTCCCTTACGTCTTTTTTAAAACTTGTGGTGGACAGCCAATCAGTTCTCAGGTTTTAAACATTAATTGCTAATTGCTAAAAAATTACAGAACGGATTTACACCAAATCACAAAAAGCAATCTAATTGGACGAAAATCTAGCTTTCTGCCAAATTTTGTGTAAATTCCATGAGCAGTTTAAGCTGTAGCTGTGTGCATTCTAGAAAAATGAATGGGGAAGTCGCGTTTTGGGAGCCTATTTTTTCTTGTCCCCCCTCTTGATGGATCACCACAAAACTTTCAAAGTGCAAACGAGTCAAAAAGCAGCACTTTTGTGGAACGTTTAGTTGAGAATGACACCAAAGTTATTAGAAACACATAAAATAAATTTTCAAGGAAACATGATCTTAATTATAACTAGCCGGTGGCGACCTCCATTGGGTAATATATATGTGTGTGTGTGTTTGTATATATATATATATATATATATATATATATATATATATATATATATATATATATATATGGCGCTAAGTCTTTTCTCTCCGATTCTAAAGAAATGTACAGCACTCAAGGAGGTCGTGGTAACCACAAATGATTTATTTGCGGGGGACTTGCACAGACGCGTTTCGGCGTGCTGCCTTCGTCAGTGTGTATATCCGATATATATATATATATATGATATTGAAAAAGAGAGAAAGTCTTGAAAGGCGTCAGGTCTAACCAGTTACCCGGAATGATGAAAGCAAGAGGCCTGTAACTAATAACCGGAGGGTGTGTTGACAGTTGTGTGCGCTCCTGAGTTCATGGGCAATTTTTGGATTAACATTAAGGCACACGGCAGCCCCACCGTGAGGAGCAGCACCATCTTTGGAGGACAAGGAGGCTGCAAGTTCGGGACTGTTCTCTGGCGCGATATGCAGCACTGGCAATAAGGCGATGAACTTGTTTTCTGAGGTCTGGGACCCACTTAGGGCAAATACAATTGCAGTGCAGATTGATGAATGCCTGTTATTTTTGGACTAATAATTCCAGCATGCACCATAACGAAAATGCACTTTGCAGTTAATAAAATGTGCGTGCAGAACTTTCGGTGTGCTCAATCTGCATATGACCTTTGAAAAAGAGAGAAAGTCTCGAAACGCGTCAGGTCTAACCAGTTACCTGGAATGATTAAAGCAAGAGGCCTGTAACTAATAACCGGAGGGTGTGTTGCCAGTTGTGTGTGCTCCTCAGTTCATGGGTAATTTGTGGATTAATATATATATATATATTTATATTACCTTATTATTAGCTTTTTTTCTTTTGCCAATATCTTTGGCGCCGTTTGACGAACCTTCGCGAAAGTTTCAAAACTATTGGGGCTCCTGTCACACAGCTGGATTGCAGAGAGGTGGTCCAAGGCCACACCCCTTTTTACACCACTCTGCAAACGCACCTCTTGGCGCACTGCTGTTGGGGCGATGAGGTCCGCTTGTGTCTTGAGGACCTCAGGACACAAAAGGACCTCATCCCCTGAGCAGCAGTGTGCCAGGGACCACGTTTGTAGGGTGGTGTAAAAAAGAGGGCGTGGCCTTGGAGCACTCTCAGCAATCTAGCTGTGTGGGGCTTACTGGAGGTACCTGGTGGGCTAGTTGGCCCCCATAGACCCACATGAGGAAAGGGAACTTCATCCCCCAACCAAGAGCACGCCAGGAGGCGAGTTTGCAGAGTGGTGGAGAAAGTGAGAGTGGCCTGTGTCCACCTCTCAGCAATCCCACTGTGTGGGGCTTACTGGAGGTAAGAGGTAGGCTAGTTGACCCCTAAGTACCCCCAGCAGTGTAGGAGACTTCAATCCCCATCGAAGAGTGCGCTAGGGAGCGCGTTTGCGGAATGATGGGCAAAGGGGGCATGGCCTGTTATGAGAGCTTAGCAATCCTGCTGTGTTGTACTTACTGAAGGTAATAGGAGGGGTAGTTTGCTCCCAAGGATGTTCTTGGGGGCCAAGTACCCCTCTTTTTACCTCCAGTAAGTCCCACACAGTAGGATTGCTAAGACGTCTTTGGAGGACATGCCCCCTTTCTCCACCACTCTGTAAACACACCTCCTGGCAGACATGGGGTTGGGGGTTGAAGTCCACTTTACTCCTGAGAGACTATGGGGGCTAAGAAGCCCTCCTGGTACCTCTTGTAAGTCCTATGCAGTGGAATATTTGAGCATTGGTCGGAGGCCCAGCACCCTTTCTCTACCACTCTGCATATGCGACTACTAGTTAAAGTAGCCTGTTTCTGCACCTCTGACTTAGAAGTAGTTTTAATCCCCCTGCCCTATTATATACTAGGGCCTTACAGGGGAGGTCTTGCCAATCACAGGGGTACCCCAACCAATAGTGTACCCTAGTGTATGTAGGAGTTTTCACTGTATTCTAAGTGTCTTTTAGCATAGCACTGGCTCTAGGAATGGTTAGTCAGAGTCAGTTACCACCAGTACTGATCAGCAAAAAGTTGGGGGCACAGGATGACTTTGCAACAAGGCCTCTTTCTTCACCTCTGTTGGTTATTTCTGTATATCTTTTACTTCTTTCTGTACCTTTCTTTGTCTTTCTGGACTTCTGTTGCCTCTTTCTGCATTTTTCTTGCTTCTTTCTGCGCCTTTCTTCCTCTTTCTGCACACGTCCTACCTCTGTAGGCATAGTTAGAAATTAGCATTCAAAAAAACGTTTAAATTCACTGAAAAAAACATAGGTTTCAGGGACGTTAAAGTTAGAAATTAACATTTCAAAGACCTTTGGATTTACTGAAAAAAACATATGTTTCAGGGACGTTATAGTTCGAAATTAGCATTTAAGAAACCTAAGATTTCACTGAAAAAAACCACAGGTTTCAGGGATGTTATAGTTAGTTGAACATTTCAGTCGTACAAAACCAGTGAAATTCTGTTGTTATAGTTAGTTCAGCTAACTATAACTCGCGCCCCCGCAATGCACTGCTGATGATGTCACATATTACATCAGTCATGACATGGTCAGTGACACCACTGATGACATTACTGCAGAGAGTGTTGACCCTTAAGTAAAATAATACTAAAAAGTGATCTCATAATAGAGGATATCTCATTGGCCATTGTCCTGTACATTTTCCCTAGGATGCCATCAGATGTCATTGGCTAGCCTTTCTTTGTTCTTGCTAATACTTTAGTTATTTCCCTTTCCGATTTTACTTGAGTTAACTCCTCCTGATATGCACCATTCGAAGAGTGAATGAAAACAATCTTTAATCTCTTGCTCCCCTGCGGTTGTTGTTTCGATGTACAATCCCTAGTAAAATATTTGAAAAGCAGTCATGATTTCTTAAGGCTGTGTTAATTGGGAACCATTATGACTTTCCTGAAGATATCTAATATTATTATGTAGTGTCTAGATTTTAGCTTACAAAGCTAAAAGCATTCCCATTTTTTCCACTTTGATAGTCTCCTGCTCATCTTGTATTTTCCTCTCAGTTAGAAGTCAATTCATATGCTTATTCCTTCCTAAAACTATGCTGAGTCGAACATATTCATTTGCCCTTTATGGGTCACAATGTGTAGGCTTTAGCCTCTCCATTTTGGTCTGGATGTATTTATCCCCTTTCTTTTATGAACTAATGAACTCCCTATAACATTTTATAATAACACACCCTACAAATATTGTATAGGCATCCCATACTATATTTTCCAAGCAGCTGCCAATATTCCTGGCCATAAATTCCATTATATTTGATTGTAATACCTGTATGAAGTCAGTATGAGTTAGAAACTGCCTCTCTAATTACCATATTCTATAAGGCATACCACCCAACATTTCTACATCAAGCAAAACTATATATATATATATATATATATATATATATATATATATATATATATATATATATATATATATATATATATATATATATATATAAGTTGTTTTTACTCAACCATATAGCCTTTATTTTGTACAACACATTTAAGCTTTCACAGCAAATTTGCGCATTGGGTATAGACACTCTTTTTGGTTTAATTTGCTCTAAACATATATGACCTACAAAACAGTAGTTTATGCTAAAAATCTATGTCCATACAATTTGTTATAGAATGAAAATACTCACTGCTGTCCCTTCTTTTCTCATCACACATCCCTTAAGTCCTCTAAAATGGGGTTGAGACATTTGTCGACTACTTAGTGGGATTTCCTTGGGCTCGGTTGTTAGATCTATTCATGTTGTTACTCATTAGAATATTGAAAGTCTCCCCACAAATAATATGGCCGCTATATTACAATACTTTATGAAAAAGTAATCTCGGAAGTTCTAGGTCGTCCACGTTGGGGACATAAAGTGCTACAAAGGTGTAATGAGATTGGTCAGTGCCTCTTGAGCAATTGTTTTATTTGTAAACATATACTGTATATAAGTGAACTGGATCAGGAACTTGGTATTCTGTATTATGCGTATTTGCACTATGCTAATTTTGCACATATTGATGCACTTTTTGAAGCACTATTTGCACTTTAAAAAGAAAGCACGCAGCACTTTATAGGGATTGAGCTATTGTACCGAGGCTCCTGAATTAGGAGGCAAAATCGAAAATTATGTTTACAAATATGTATATACAATGATTAGGGGTTTAATATATATATATTTATTTGTAAATAGGGCTTTTAAAACGGGTTTGATCAATTGATATGTGTATTTTACAATAATACCCCCCCCTTTTTTCTAGTCATTCAATTTATTTAATCTGTTGTTAACCTTGTGAATATGATATGGTTATAAATGTATTTTACATTTATTAAGAAACATATAAATGCAATACAATGTTGAATGCGATGCAAAGTATGTTTTCTATGTTTATTACTGAGTTTGCACAGGTGATTTCAGTTAACCACTCGCTTTCACTTTAAAAGGTGTACCTAACTAAGTAAACGCTGTCATGTGATCAAGGCTCCGCTGAGCCGAAACGTCGGTGACTCTTTCTGCGAAATAAAACCTTTTTATACACCTCGAGGTCCGTGTCCGGAGTCTGCTTGCTGTGTTGCACGAACGCGCGAGTTTGGAGACAAACGGTGTACAGGATATATATATATATATATATATAAGTTTTTTTTACTCAACCATATAGCCTTTATTTTGTACAACACATTTAAGCTTTCACAGCAAATTTGCGCATTGGGTATAGACACTCTTTTCGGTTTAATTTGCTCTAAACATATATGACCTACAAAACAGTAGTTTATGCTAAAAATCTATGTCCATACAATTTGTTATAGAATGAAAATACTCACTGCTGTCCCTTCTTTTCTCATCACACATCCCTTAAGTCCTCTAAAATGGGGTTGAGACATTTGTCGACTACTTAGTGGGATTTCCTTGGGCTCGGTTGTTAGATCTATTCATGTTGTTACTCATTAGAATATTGAAAGTCTCCCCACAAATAATATGGCCGCTATATTACAATACTTTATGAAAAAGTAATCTTGGAAGTTCTAGGTCGTCCACGTTGGGGACATAAAGTGCTACAAAGGTGTAATGAGATTGGTCAGTGCTAATCACAACTATGACCCACCTTCTCTTTTCGCCCGCTTCTGTACTTACCAATTGTATTCCTGAATTTTCTGTAATCAAAATCACTATCCCTTTGGTTACACATGTTTGAGTCATGCAGCTGATATACTGAATGCACTTTTGTCTGTAAAAGAAGTTCCTTGTTTCTAGCGCGGTCAAATGTGTAATAATTTTAACCCCCGATTCTTCAGGCATTTGCAGAATTGTTCTTTGTCTCGAAGCCTGTTCACATTCCATGTCAAACATGTATTTTCGTTTCCACCTTTGTGGATTTAGTGCCCATCCTCAGCTATGTGCCTGATTGTATTAGTTAATACATACATTAAAATGATTGAGGTAACAAGTGCCATCCCTCGCTAGGGAAATATTCTACATTCTCCTTGCCTTCCGTAGCCATTTGAGCATGCTCCCAGTCCTATAAACAAATTAAATAAAGGTATGCAGTTGCTTTCCCCATGTTTCTCTCCACACATCCTTCGCTCCTGCTTCATCGGGTAAGGCCTATTTTGCTGATCTAGTCCCACATTTAGTCTCTTGGGTTGGCCTGGCTTATTTTTTTAATTAGTTCACCCGCCTCCTCTTTATCTTTCACTAAGTGCATCTTACTGTTCCACATGCCCTTTAATGTGGCTGGAAACCTCATTTGTGCTTTGCCCCCAAAGTTTTCCACCTTGATCTTCTTGTTCTCTAAAACTCATTGTCTCTCTTCAGTAATATGGCATAAATCACATCCAATAGAACAAAAACATTCTTGAAAAGTAATCAGAGTTTTGAAAACTTGCCAACAGAATTTGGGGCTTTTTGGGGGGTACACAATAAATAAAGGCAATGGTATGGAATCAAATCGCCCAAAGTTGCTTAGTAAAAGAACGGAGATACTTTGCTATTTTAATAAAGGTGTATCTATTACAGAGAACAACCTTGCTAAGATATTAAAGGAGGTAAGCAAAACGATTAGGACGAGGTAGAACCTCCCACTAACTGTATACGGAGGGTAAACCTCGTCAATATGTGCATTTTACACAAGATCACCTTCCTGTTTCATTGTATTTCTTTAGAATTCAATAAGCAGCAGATGCATAGGTTATAAAGAAATATATAAAGTTTTATAAGGGCAGCAAAAGGAAAAAGCCCGGAGAAAAATCTGAAAAAAACTAAGAAAAGGGGGCCTTGAGTTCCCAGATATTGAAAGGCATTTCAATTGAAATACTTGAGGACACTTTTGAGTACACCAAACGAGACAGAGGAAGGATACATGTTTAGGATAATGAAAGAGATCTATGGGACCAAACCGGGATTTCTGTATAAGTTTGGCGACCCCATTTTTTTTAAAACTTCTGCCTTAGGATACTGAAAAAATGCTGCTAAACTCTGGCATAACTTAAGACTCTGATGTGAGACCGTGTGTATTCAGGGCTAACCCCCATTTGGGAATCACAAGGCACTCCAGATTGCCTTTAGGATTCACTGCATCTCCCGCTCAGAGAGACTTTGATAGAAAAACGTAGATGAGGGTTGCTTGACAATAGCGAATTAAAATCATGGCAGAATTAGCACTCTTAAACTAATGGAAGACCCTTCAAATTGACTTACTTTCAAATGGTATCATGGACTAAAGCACACAAAAACAAACTAAAAGAGGCAATGGACATTGAAACGAAACTTCAAAACACAGAGGCGAAGAAAGAAGTGGCAAAATAGGAAGATGTACAATGTCAAACAAACGACTTAAAGGAACCTCCTCTACGCGACATTTGGTAAGGACGCTTGCCAAATGAGCATTTGGAAAATTTATGGCAAGTATCCTTTGACACATTTTATGATACTGTTAATTCTGTAACGCTTAAGAGGAACCATGTGTTCACTTTACATAGAAATAGTTGAGGTTTCCAACGAACTCATGAACATGATGTCAGCAGAGGATTGGACAAAGACCTTGGAAGAGATAAACACACAACTTGAAAAACACTCAAGAGAGATTAATTAAAGAAAAATTAGAATGTTTAGAAGGGATACTTTGGATTATACATTGGGGGAGGTATATACGTGGGCAGAAGTATATTCCCAAAGAAGAAGGAACCGACCGTACACACAGCAAACTGACACCTCCTCATCAGGAAGTCCAACAGACCCCAAACTAGTCACACACAGCCACCACTAAGAACACAATATGTGGCACCAAAAGAACAGCTACCAACCACTTCATCACAAGTTACAACAAGTCCTTTTTTAGACCGGGGCCAAGAAGAAAGAGGAGACCCAGGAGGGGAAAAAGACAAGGAACATCCCAACACCAGGAGTACACGTTACCAAAGAGGGACAAGAAGAAGACAACACCAAAGGACAACTAATCATTAACATTTCGAACTTCCCTTTAAAAGCTATTGAATCCAAACTTCTGCAAAAGGGAATATTGTTTGTAACCACAACCCAAACAGATCAATTAGAATTGGAGGTAAGCACCTTTAAATTGATGAGAAAACTGAGACTAAGACATTTTTTGAGAACGTCTTATCGGATCAAAAAAAGAAAAGAAACGGATAAACTAATGGGCCTTAGAACAAAAAGTACATATCAAGCTTCAATCAGCCATTAGTGCCTGGACTTGTTCGAAAATCTGGTAAAACAAGATCTATCCAAACTTAATTACAACAAGAAACCAAAGAAAAACACCACACAAAAAGACTTAGACACCCTTAGAAGAATTGCTAACAACAAACAAATCAAATGTGTGAAAGCCGATAAAGGTGGAGCATTGGTTATCATGAACACCAACATGTATGAAAGGAAGGTAATGGACCACATCTCGGACCCTACCACCTATATGAAATTAAATGAAAAACCTAAGACACAGTTCACAAAAAAATTGAAGGATATTCTAGACAAAGCATATGACACTGGAGTAATTAAAGCCAAGCGAGGAATTTTCTTATGAAATCTAACCCAAAGAGCCTGACACTCTATATGGTCCCGAAGATTCATAAAAATCTTGAAGATCCACCATTAAGGCGAATTGTATCCAAACGTGGAAGTCTCCACAAACCAGTTGGACAATTTCTGGATAAATACCTCCAACCAGTAGTGAAAACCATGAGAAGCTATCTAAAGGACATGACTGACTTTTTATTAAAAATACAAACTATTGAAATCAATGATGAAGAAAATCTATTGATGTGTACAGCGGATGTGAAATCGCTGTACACTTAAATTCCACACCTACAAGGTATAGAAGCTATGGAACTAGCCATAATGAGTACTCAAATAGAACATCCAATACAAGTTTTCTTGATGTAACTTGTATATTTCACCATCTACCAAAGTTATTTTAAATACAAGGATGATTGGTACCTCCAATTAACGGGAATTTCAATGGGGAATTGTGCTGCACCGGTATATGCCAACCTTTTCATGAAATAGTACGAGGTGACACATATCTTTCCAAAAACAGTATGGCACAACAACGTCAAACTACTAGTAAGATACATTGACGATGTCTTTATACTATGGAAAAATTCACAAGAAATGCTAGAAGAAGCATTGGAAACATTAAACAACATTGATGAACGGATACAAATTCCCTGGGAAATACAGAAAAAAAAAATACGTTCTTGGATGTAGAAATCACACTCACCAAAACCAAACTGGAAACTGACATTTTTCAGAAACAAACGGACAGGAACAACACTTTACACTTTACCAGTTTCCACCAAATGTCTTTAAAACAACATCTACCAGTCTCACAGATGATAAGGGCCAAAAGAATAACATCAGACGCAGAAAAAGCCAGTATTAGAATTTGGAGTGATGGGATAAAGATTCATGGACAGAGGTTATCCACAGCATATAATAGGAAAAGCGAAACATTATACACACTCCTTAAATAGAGTTGACCTATTGAAAACAACAACCAAAAAGAGTAACACCAGAATAGTAGTTGTTTGAAAATTTTCGACTCTAAGAATGGATTTTAAGAGAATTATCACAAAACATTGGTCAATTTTGAGTACGAAACCAGACTTCAACGCTTTATTTATGCAACTACCAATATTTGCCTATACCAGGAGTAACAACATGGGAGAAATACTGCAAACCAACATACCCCAAAAACCAACAGCCAAAGGAACTAGACCCTGTACCAACTGCAACTGCAACAACATCATAAGAGGCAGTAACATAACACATTCTCTCAAGGGTCATAATATAAAACTGAAGGTATCGGCCACGTGTGATACATCCAATGTAATATATCTACTCAAATGCCCATGTGGGAAGGTCTATGTAGGAAAAACAGAACGAAAAATTAAAACAAGGATCAATTAACATAAGTCTAACATTAGAACACGTAACGAAAAATCGGCGGTGGCAATGCACTTTAGTGAAGAAAACCATAATATCTCACAGATTAAGTTTTTAGTTTTGGAAGTTATTGAAAAGAAGGAAGGCAGAGACAACAATAAATATCTCCTGCGCCGGGAGAATTTGTGGATACACAAGTTGAACTCTGGTAAACCATATGGGTTAAATGTACGCATGGAACTATCATGTTATCTATAACTAAAGAGTTAATTTAGTACTCTTATGATAAATGATGTCTGTTTTCTGAGGTACAGAAGGTGGAGTTAACCTTACATCTGATACATGTGTCAAAACATATTCACGTATAATATTCATACTTTTACACTGAACTGTCAATCATTATGGACACTAGGGGGCATCAAACGGGAGAGGCACTCGTTCTATTTCACTTTTCCGAATAACGTTTTGTTTTTATTTTTACGTTTTTTAATCTGGATGGCAAAATTTAATCTGGACGGCAATACTAATTACAATGCTTGAAAATGACGTTTAACTTTTTATCGTAACACGCACCAAGCGAGTCTGATCTTTTTATCATAACACGCACTTAACTAATAAGGAAGTGCTGCTAGCCTCCGGACACATGGCACGAACCTGAACGCGATAGATCGGAAGAACGGCGGTTCGCGCGGATAACAAGTAAGTGCATAAACGGTTCCCACAAAGCATGTATGAACGTGCGATTTAGATAATTTGCATTAACTTGTTTTTTTTCGATATGCCTACAGATGAACTCTGAATATAATCGTGAAATACACTGTAAGTGTATATATGTTATTACGTCTTAAATGTCACGTTCCAATCACGTTCCGGGCACATGGTTTTTCACAACCAAGGCACGGATGAATTTTTTTGGGGTTTGTTTTCAGCAAATAAGGGCACGAACACAAGGGGCATCACCAATAGACACTATACATAGGCAGGGACACATGACATATGTATAAAAACCAGTGCTATGAGTTTGTTTCTATAGATATGCTCCCCGAAGAAGGGCTTTCAGCCCGAAATGCATAGGAGCTGATACAATGCATATGGAAACTACAAAAATGTTGCCTGTCAAATGAAATGCTTGAAATTTCGAATTAATGACAAAAAATATTCAGAAGTAATTGAAACAAAGCATCAAGAAACTTTCGTGGAGTCCTTTTGTACATAGGAACCCGAGGTGTGCCCAAGGGGATGCAACCAAATTAGTTTGGAAGCACAGTATTAGATATTCACTTTACATAGGGCACACTGGACACCATGGAGACTTTCTAAATTTGCGGCAGTACAAGAGGTCCGGTGTAAGAAGTGCAGCTACCCAAGAGCAGACGATCTGAAGTGTTTGTGGAATGTCCAGCGCTTCACTCACACTGGAGGGATGTAAGTTTGGTAAACGCAGAGGTAACAAAACAAGATATCAATGTAGGTCCCACTTTGGTCGTATGTGGGATTTACTTACCGAATCAAGAGCAAGACCTAAGGAAATAAAGAATCGTCTTTTACCGGATGCTGATAGCAAAATGCCAAATATATAAAACATTGATTGATAGTAATCTTGCTAAATGCAATGACTGGATTGCCCAGATACATAGAACATGCAAGTGAGACAAAGACATTTAAAATAAAAAGCAGCTTAAATTCTGGGTGCCACTGGTTGAACGGCTTCAAGTTCAAGTTCAACGCATATAGGTGCAATGATTGTAACATTTCTTGCTCTAACTCACAAAGGATGTTGGTGGCCTATCCATGCTCCTTCGCATTGCGTAGCATAAGTGAGTTAGGCTAATTAAAACTGCATGGTTAAATCAATGTGATGAGAAGGATGCCCGCCAAGGAAGGTACAGTTAGCCATTTTGGCAACGAAAGTAAGGTGATGAGGGCCAGGAAAAAAAGAGACTGGTATTTCTTATAAGAATAGTGATATATACGTATTATTATGTCAGATTAAATCGAATGCCGCCCCTATCTAATGGTATCATGAAAAAATGCATGAGATCATTTCCTGTAGCAAATCTCCCCAGTGCTCCTCTACAGTTCCCCACAAGATAATGGTTATACATAAGGTACTCTAACCAAACTCCATAAGAGTCATCAAATGACACTGCTCAGGAGCCCTGAAACACCTGGTTCAAAGGCAATGGTAGAAGGCATGTACCCTATTTAACATTGCCTTGGACCCCGGAAGTGCTTGCTGTCTAGTATTAGGGCTCCCAGCATGCTACCCTACTGCAGAATATCACTTCATTTAGCAACAAGCAACAGGCATTCCCACGTGGGGGTTAGCTCATGCCTGCATTGTTAGCATCCGATCTGATCTAAATGTTCAATGCACGGATTGAACAAACATTGTCAAACCTAATAGATCTTGGTTTAATGTGCTAACACTTACAGCACATATATGTTAAATTCAACAGGAGTGGACAGAGAGGGCTATCATTGTAAAGTAGTCCATCGTGCAATTCAATCATGAACGTCAATTAGGGGTCACCAAAGGTCGCTGCTGCGACCCCTGAATCTTCTCTTGCGACCCCGGTTCCTTGTAACAGCTGGCCTGAGAGGATGTGCAATGTAGGGGGGGAGGGGAGGGCGACCTGTGAAGTGGCCCAGGACCATATGCTTATCACACCTCCATGGTGCCCTGCTTCAGCAACTTCCTGAATCCTTTACCTGAAAATGGATTAACCGGGACTGTGGTGACCAGCTGATGGAGACCCAGCCTTATGGGAACACAATACTTTTCTCACGTCTCAAAAATATGAACCCATGGCTGCCCTCCTCCCTCTTTCATTCAGCTGTGGTCTAACTATTCTTATATTGTCTCTTCAGGATTGTCCAAATCCTGCCAGCCTCTATGTGAAATGAGTGGAACATTACGGATAAAAGTTGTAATTGCAAGTACTATGGTACCTATAATTATTATAAAATATATAGTCTCGATTTTTAAGTGAATTAACTTGGCATTTGTATGGCATAATCATAAGTGAAAGAGCCATGACATTTCCAAACCAACACCCCCTGATGAAGACAAGATACCACTGGTATTCCGCCCTGCTGAGTTTTGATTTGATCTTGTCAGTGGCTCCTGCAATCAATTATAACATTTGGATTTTTGCGCCATTGGGAGGAGTGTGCAGCCAGATTACTTTGGTTGAAGAATTTGAGTAAATTAGAGGTGCCTGCCTGTCTCACTGAGGCTCTGTATTCGTTCGATAAGTTTTAAAAATGTCTGAAGTCGTGTCTTTTTTACTTCCTTACTTGAGCACTTCCTGCATACCAGCGCAGTGAAACCACATTGGTGTAGCCATGCGCTATATACATCCGTATGATAATATTACTAATAACTTGCACCTCTTTTGAGAGTTCGGCTTCAGAACTCCTTCATCACTGCAACACTTTGTCCCGACTTGCAGCCAATGGCTCCCGGGGTCCGCGTGATTAAAGTAGAAACCTTAAATCACCCCTCTGTTTAACGAATGAATGGGAACCTGAATTCCTCAGGGTAATTCTTAACCAAAGGCGGATAGATCATGGGTTAGAAAAGTTGGCATTTTTGAATTTTCATAAGGAGCCTAGAAGGTTGGGATCATGGCATGAGGCCTAGCACTTTCCAGGGGCCCTTAAGCTGTGAAGTGCTACCATCCATATAAATTGCAGAAAGGAAGTAGGTTTAATTTAGCAATGTGAAAATGTGGACCAGGCATCTACTGTCCTATATTGTTGTGAAGGTGTTTTAGGGGATGGTTAGCTATAAGGGTTGAACAACGTTGGCTTACCATTCCTCTCAATGAGCATTATTACAAAAGTCATCTCGCCATCAATGGTTGCGTGCACCTCACCATCACATTTACACATGTGAGATTGCAATGCACACGTTTATCCAAGTGGATCTTGGTGCAGAATAACAGATGTTTATTATTACCCAACTCAATGGTACGCATTCTATTGACCTCAGAAGGATGAAAGGCTGAATGGACCGCCTGGATTATTTTGAACACACCCAGATATAGAGCTCTTTTACAGTGACTGTAAACACCACAGCCGGTTGTTGCAGTTGGGGCCCACCAGCGCTCTTTTTTTGGACAGGCCCTTATTGTTACTCATAAGACTTTGGGACATTGGAACAACGATTAGGAATAGCGACTTAAAAGTACTAAAGTATATATTTTAAAAAAGCGATTCTGAGTGACGTTATAAAATACCTTATGAATATTAAAGAGGTAGGTCGCAATTTGGGACGTACTAGGAATCACAGCAATCACAGGGATGGTGGCCTGCTGGGGTCAGCAGATGAACATGTCTTTGATCGCTTTTTAATAAAGCAAAATTTTGTTCTTTGAAATGAAGCCCGCTTTACTTAAAGGAAAACAGGATGCGTTTTAACGAAAAATTAAACTTTTAAATTCATTTTTAAAAGTAGGCAGGGGTCCGTGGAGCTCTACCGATGGACCACTGCCTGCCAATAATGCCTTTAGTGGGTCTGTCAAGCATTGGCTGATAGTGGGAGGGCACAGAAAGAGGGATTCCTTTATTACATTTTAAACTCAGGCTGTTATAGAAGAGCTTCCTAAGCCGCCTGAGTCTTTTTTTTTTTGTGTATTGATGATCAGAGGGCAGGGCGTGCTGGCGTCATTAAATTAAAGTAAAAGTAAAATGAGCCGAAGGGAACGCTTTACTTTAACTGGATCAGTGCTCGGAGGGGGCATATCTCAGCCCCCCGAGCACTGAATTGGGAACGGTATAGTTGGGAAGGGGAGAATCTCCTCTTTCCTAAGCTACCTCTTCCAAGTGGATTCCTGCTTCTGGATTGCCGCAGAAGGGTGATCCCCAAGCAGGGATCCACCCCAGAAACACTAAGGATTTTGGGAAGCTGCCCCTTAGGTTAGGACTTGTGCTCCCCCACCTCATACCACATCAATATTTCTGCCCACCCTTGTGGGCCAGAGGAGGGTAATTACCCCTGATATTCCCCTGGGGGACATAAATCCCACTAGATACCAGGGTGGATAAAAAAAAAATTATTATAGGGGTGGGGGATGCCCATTATGGGTATGGCCAGGCCCCCACTTCCAACCCCACCCCCAAAATACTATGGGGACAGTCTTTCTGCCCACCCTGGAGGGCTGATGGAGGTGATTACATCCAATCTGCCCAAGCCCACTACACAACAGGGAATGAAAAAGAATATATATATAGTGGTGGGGTCTGCCAGCCATGGCTGTGCACCCCCAATAAGAGAGACAGTATTTATGCCCCTCCTGGGAGGTGGATGGGGGTGATTACCTCAGATCTACCTTCCGAGTGGGGGCACAAAGTCCACTAGACACCAGAGTCGATTTTTTAAATAAATATAGGGGTGGTGGCAGCTCACTATAGCCATGGCTATGCCCTCACTCTCCAAAAAACTATGGTGACAGTACCCCAATCATCCCCTGGGGGATCAGAACCCCACTAGACACCAGGGATTTTTTTTTTAATATAGGGGTGGTGGCTGTCCACCATGGGCATGGCCAGGGCTCCACCCCAACAAGAAGAAAGACAGTCTTTCTGCCCCCCTTGGGGTGGCTAGAGGTAATTATCCCTGGTCTGCACCAGAGAGGGGCAGAAAGCCCGCTTGACACCTGTGTTGATTTTTAAATGAAATATGGGGTGAGGGCTGCCCGCTACAGGCATAACAATTCCCCATTCCCTCAAAACTTTGGTAACAGTCTTTCTGCCCCCCCTCCGGAGGGCAGATGGGGGTGATTACCTCCAATCCTTCCCCCTGGGGTAGAAAGGCCAATATACACATCACTAAATGTTAAAATATATGTATAGACATTGACAAAGGCAGGAATGCCGAAACGAGTTTGTTTCTTATCATTTTTCGTCATAAATCTGTGAAAATATCGAACTGACGTGAGTGTTGGTCGATTCTACGTGTTGTGGGCAGCTGGAATATATATATATATATATATCCAGCTCCAAATTCCATGACTGTCAGTCGAAAAAGGTGCAAGCTTAAACGTGTACTGTTTGTTTTGTGACCCAGTAAATAAAAACCGAGTCATTTTTACCTTTCATATGATTGCGGTCTCTTCACTTTGTGGTGTTTGGAGCTGGCTATTACTACGTGGACCCACCGCCACGATTCTGACCTCTTCTCTTGACTAGGGGTAGGAGTTGATCATTATAGGCATGGTCATGCCCCAACCCCTCAAAAAAATAGTGACTGTCGTTCTGTCCTCCCTAGAGGGCAGATGGGGTAATTACCCCATCTGCCTCCCCTCGCAAAGGCTCCCATTGACCTTGGTTTGATCCGTTTCCTGCTGCGAGCACTAGTCCCAGCCACATAAGTGGTGTATTGTTTTTATCGGCACAAGTGAGGTATCGCTGGGTGGGTGGATTTTTTTGAATTCCTGCGGATTCCGGAAGTTTTCATCATAGAAATGTAAGGAAAATATCTGATTTCAGGCATAGTTTGAGGTCTGCAGGGCATTGTGGGAAAGACAATCTCATGGAATCTAGTTTTCTAAATGTCTGTGGTTCATTGGTTTGCATGGGTGGCACATAGCACAGCCTTAAATACTGCAGCTACCCCAATTGCTTGTACAGGGCCTTTTTTATCGTGGTCTTGTGGCCAACCCTCACAAGTGAGATGGGGTACCGTTACTTTTGGGGGACAAGTGGAAACTCAGAGTGGTAGGAAATATGTGGCTTCCTGCAGATTCCAGAGCTTTCCATCACAGAAATGTGAGGGAAATGTGTTGTTTACCTAAGTTTGATGTTTGTAAGGGCTTCTGGGTAAAATTACCTAGTGAGAGCCACACAATTCATCCGGCCCTGGATTTCTCCAGGTGTCTATTTTTCAGAAATGTGCAAGTTTGCTAGGTTTTCATGTGTGTCGGCTGAGCTAAAGCCCAAAATCCACAGCTACCCACTTTTGAAAAAGGGTCAGTTTTGAGTGGAAAAATGCAATGTATCCATGATGTGTTTTGGGCTGTTTCCTTAGCAGGCGCTAGACCTAACCACACAGGTGTGGTAGTATTTTTGTTGGAGATGGGGGGAATGCTTTGTGGAAGGAAGTTTGTGGCTCCTCATAGATTTCAGAACTTTCCGTTACAGAAATATGAGGAAAATATTTTAGTCAAAGTTTGAGGTTTGAAAGGGATTCTGGATACAAAAGCCTGGTGAGAACCACACAAGTCACTTAATAGCAGATTGTTCCCTCTGGGGTTTATAAGGCGTCCCTAGATCTACACACTCAAACTGACATAGGTGTTCAATAAGAAAATGATAAAAGAAGAGGAAGAATATACACAAAATAAAGAAAAATATAAAATGAGTTACCTTGACAGTAATGTTGGATTGTTATCTCTTATTTTATTATTATTTTTTTTAACAAATTTAATCTGTTATCTTGCAAGTTAAAAAACAGAACCCATTAAAAATCAATACAGTTCGGCAAACATGCTTTTTTAAAGAGACACACATATATTTGTAGATTTTTCGATGTTTACAATTTCAAATATCAAATCACATATCCCTTTAATATATTCGCCCAATTAATTTGGCCTCTTTAGTCCCTCCTAAACATGATGACCTGTATAAAACAAATTCAATTTTTACAAAACAAAAAACATTTTTTCTGTGTATTGTTTTATTAAATTGTTTTGTAAAAATTGAATTTGTTTATGCTTACCCGTACAATTTAGGTAACATTTGTAACGGCAGGCATGCAGAAGCACAGAATAGTAGAACATTTGTGTTACAAGTCGATTTTGCTAAGTGTGTAAGAAAGATGACATTTTGAAAAATACCCTCAAAACATATGCTAGTATGGGTACCCACAAATTCAGAGGTATAGAGAAAACCTCTGCTCTTAAACTTCATATATGGTGTACATTTCATAATTGCATAGGTTTCCTTGATACCCTTTTTTCACTCTACATATTTTACCATATGAATTGGTATTTACTCGATACACAATGAAAAACTATTGTAGAGTTCAGCTAAGTTGTTGGCTATGGGTACCTTGGGTTCTTGGTGAACCTACAAAACCTATATATCCCCGCAACTAGAAGGGTCTAGCAGATGTAAATGGTATATTACTTTTGTAAATCGCCATTGTGAAGTTACAGATGAAAACGTCACAAATGGCCATTTTTTTGCTACTATTTTCAATATGTCTTTATTTCAACAGGAAGCTTCTTTGCGAACACCTTGAGAGATCTACACTTATAACCCCTTGCTGAATTCAGAATTATCTACTTTTCAGAAATCTATAACTTTTCTGGAACACCTAAGGGGTTTACACAGGTTCCCACCACATACTGGAAGTATGTTAAGAGCACAAAAAAATAAGAAAAAATAGCTACCTCTTCGTAAAATGCCAAAACCGTGGTAATTCTTTTTATATTTTATTCAGCTCTGCACTTTCCTGAATGCTGAGATGATGGTGACTTTAGCACAGCAAACTGTTTGTTGATGCCATATTTAAGAGAAGAAAAAACAGACACTTTTAACGAGAGCACTTTTCACCCACTTTTCTTCAAAAAATCGAAATGTAGCTATATTTGGCCTATTTTCTTGGTCAATAAACACTCAGTACTTTTAGAATCCCCAAGATGTTGGAAAAAAAGGACACAAATTTAGCATGGATGCCATATGTGGAAAAAAGATATGGAATCCTAAGAGTGAACCACCCCAAATAGCCAAAGGAGGGTTTAGCATGGGGTGAGGGGGAAGCCACAGTAATTAAGGGGCTCAAAAATATAGGATTTTTTTTCTCAATTTGCAAATGCACTACTTTTCAGTAGTCAGTAAAAAAAGTAATGTCTTACAATCGTAATTTAGTTGCAAAACGCTAATACATAACATTGCGAATTGGTATTTGGATAGGACACCATGACCCACCCCAAATAGCCTAAACAGGGTTCAGTATGGGGTGAGGGGGAAGCCACAGCAATTAAGGGGTTAAAAATGCACCTTCCAAATACCAAATCTCAAACCAAAATTGTGATTTAGAAATGTTTGGTTCTCTTATTTGCATGCCTTCTGTTATGGAATTCATGTATAGTGAAGCAATGGAAGGTAGGGGCCTGAACTTTTACCAGATGGAGTGAGTGATAGCTACCAGTCGTGCACTTGGATACAAGGAATACATTTTACCTTTGGAAGTATCTCATCTGCCAGCCTGGTGTCTTTTCATTGGCGACTAGTGACTGGTGGTGATTTGAATCTACGTGCCCGGCCATCGCATTTTAAATGTTGAGGATTGCTACCCGTGCTCGCTCTTATGTACTGTAACTTTGCTGTGAAGATCCTCGCATCTGTACTCTGCAGTGATGTCTGTTCATTCAGAATGGTTGCAATTTTTGGGAACTCTAATCAACCTGATAGTTTTCATGCCTATTGTCTACCAAATTGCAATTTGGCTTTTGCACATTTAAAAATACTGTTTGTGCAGTCGCAAACTGCCCAATTCCACGCATCGGCCCATTTTCAACCTCCAAAAAGCTATGTATTTATGGACTTTTGACCCAGAGCTAGAAAGAAATACACAAACTGGGGAAGAAATGAGGGAAAGAAAGATGATAAACAGTGACAAAGAAAGAAAGCGCAGAAAAAAAAGAACCTGAAAGAGTCGGATGTTCCTCAAGTGAAACCACTGTAATGGGCAGTAGGACAGGGGCTGCAGCCAAAAGCAAAAACTGTCCCCACTTGACCCCTGCAGTACTGCAGCAAAAGCATACAGTGCCTCCCCAAGTCAGGGCTTAGAGCACCCTCCCTCATCCTCCACCGGAAGGGCCAATGTCCTTACTCGCCTTCTCCTTGCCTTCTTCCACCAGCACAGTGGACCCAGCCCGGGACTGAGATCAGTGCCCTGGGCGGCATGCATCTTCCTCACCTCTCCTCTCCCTCCCCTACCCAGACACATGCACAGCACCTTGCCGATGGAAGTGCCCATGGAGAAACTCAAATCTTCATTATCAGGGGTCTCACTAATAGAAAGAAGAACTTGACACAGAAGCTGGAATATAAAAGGAACATTTTTATTAAACTCAAATGTGTGAAGCTACGTCACACAGAAGCCTTAGCAACTGAACGAGGCAGTCTGAGGAGTACAGAAAACAGAGGCCTTATATATGCTTAGGGTTACAAACTCAGCATAAAAGTAAGGGTCAGTCCTAGCTTTTGCAAGCATGCAAAATGCCTAAAATGGACATGCAAGATCTGACAAATATTAGCCAATAGGAAAACATTCAAAACAAGGCATCATGTAACCAGAACATCCCCCTTGAGTCGTGTCTTTGCCCGATCCCATAAGTCAATCAATGACAGCACCTATAGGTCAATCAGTAATGGCAGAACATGTTTGCGTGCGTCAAAGGAAAGGTTTGTGGAATAGGAAAACACAGGGAGAGAATAGCGAAGGCCAAAAGATAAGATACGGCACGAAAAGAATACTAAAGGCTCACAGATAGTTGATACAGGGATTAGGTGGTCCAGACAAGAATTAGTTTAGGCCCTCTGGTGTCTGAGATGGGTTTCAAGACAAGGACAGAGGGGGTTTTCAACATGTTGCAGTCTAAAAGGGCAGAGACACTTCGTGAATCATTCAGCCTGTGTAAAGGCAACACAAAATGGAGTTGAATGTAAAATGGAGTCAAGATTAAAGAACCTCAGACCCACCTTTTGCCATTATACAGGCAAATCCTAATTATTTGCTAGGCGAGCATTTTCCATTCTAAACATTTCATTAAAGGTATGAGCAGGAATACAAAGAGGACAGGACATTGGGTCATAATTAGCATAAAGTAATGACCACTATTACAAAAAAAAATTATCATTTTTCTCAACCTTAAGCAAAATGCAAATCCTAAAATTATCTAGTAACATTTTTAGGGCTCCTATGCATTTCAGTAATTTATTATATATTCAGGTGAAACAGTGGCGATCCTTATCAATGCTCTGAGGTGAAAAGGGAATACTCTTCCACAGAGAATGGACTTCATTCTGCTTTTACGAAACAGAATACTACTTTAAAACAATGCCAGCAAAACAATAAGAATCAGTCTCCTAACACCCATTTTATGCAATCACACGGAAACCACTTGTGAAACCACAACCATGCCCAGAGTCCGTTACAAGCCTCTCTGGCAGGCTTCTATTGTCCATCAAATCTGCTCCCATTGTTTTCACATTGGGCCTCTTAATTCAGGCATTCCATGAAAATAGTGCTTCTGAGTATCCGTTGGAGTGCCCTCCTGGCAAACACTCACAGCTCACTTGAAAGTCTCAATGTCTCAATGCAGTGCACCAGTGTCTCTCCTCTGCGGCAGACACTACAGATATTGTGCTCTTCATTGGTCATGGGCACAGATCATCTCGTGCAGACCCGGGTCTACATTTTCAGGCTCCAACACTCTTTATTCAGTGTCAGAGGACTCTCAAGCTGCTCTTTCATGGGCACCAGAATGTAGTGCCTTTTGCCAATCTTGGATCCTCCGGTGCACTGCACTTCCGTTGGAGCAAAGGAAAAGGGGGGTGAGTGTGGCAAAAACTCAGGCCAAGGGGATCAAGGGACTACACACTGTCAGAGGTTAGCAGCACATGACAGGTGGAAAACTGAAGGCTCAAAACAACAGGAATCCTTCTCTTTCGCTCTTTTGCACTTAAATTCTGGTTCTGTGATGTTCAATGCCGTCTGATGGAGCAAGTGTGATGCTTTAAACAGTTCATTGTATAACAAGGGGAAGGCAAGCAGATGGCCTGCAATCTTCAAAGGAGTGGCCATACGCCATGGGACAATTCTGGTCTAGAATACACTATCATTCTCAAAGGCAATACAAAGACAAAGGCAGTAGGCAAAACAGTGCCTCTAGGCTCTTCAATTGGGTTTCCGTGTGAGAGCATATCCTCCACCAACTAAGGGTAGATAGTGACATGATTAAGTCTAGGTATTCCTAAATTCCTTATCTAGAACATCTCAAAAGAAAAATCGCATAATACAGATTATCAGGGACATGTAGATACCTCCCTTTTAATAACTGTGCATCAGGTGCACTATGCAACACACAAGCTAATGGTCAAATGTGGAAACAAAAGACAAGAACTAGAGAGTCCTGGTATTTCCATGATTTAGAACACATCTGATCTCACCAAAAAATTAAAGAAGCAGGAACAAAAGGGTAAAAAACCAAATTAAAATAGTCATTGAAAATTTGTCATGTTCAAAAAAATTAACGTAAGGTATCTCCTAATGAGGTGGAAAACTTGTCTTACTATAGTATTGAGTCAGTTAACCAGTCCATCACTACCCTGACAGTCAGACTGGAAAACCTCGAAGTAGGCCTAAAGAAAATTCTTAAAAACCAGTCTGGTCATACAAAAGGGGATTATACATAATATAGGGGTTCCTGGCACATTACTGCAGTCTGGAAGTGTGAACCTGAACAATACACCAATAATAATAAATGGGCTGACTGGTGAAAGAAATATGGAAAAGAGAAATGGAACTAGGACACAGCTAAAATCTCCAATAACTAGGCACGATGCAACACCGGTCGGGGGAGAAGCGACAAAAGAAAAATCTATAGGAAGAACAAGAAATTACTTGGGTGATAGTCAAGCATGTGACACAATACCAAGAGTATGGGTGATACACAAAAGTCAAAATAGTTCACAAATGTTAGCTCTACCGCTGGCCGCTAAACCATATACGGTAACCTCAGCTAATGTTCCAGTTCCTTCTTCAGGGAAAAATGAAACCTGTTTCCTTTATGGTACAAAGCCATACACTACTTAGGAAGCAGAACAAAACTGACTAATGTAATATAGAAATTAGGTCACCATGTACAAGAGTCACAGATCTATCATTTATCCTTACGTCCAATCAGGATACATAAATCTAGGGCTGCCTGTTCCTTAAGGGAAGGGGCAGTAACGTGACTAACGGCAGGTGACACACTTTGATCCTGTATATCTCTTTTATTTTTCTTGAATACTATTTATAGCCAAATTGACATACACTGGTGAAGTGTTGTCTGTGTCGTGCACAGTATGAAAATATCATATCTGTGAAATTTAGCAAATAAACCCAACTGTTGTGCAGCGATATGCATCGTCATGAAGATCCCTTCACAATACAGGGGAACTTGTAATAGTATCAGAAGCAACAACATAAAACTAAAACATGCATAGAATAAAAAAAACGCACAAAACGCACATGTCAAGCCATCAGATATACTTGCTGTATATCAAGCACAAAAAGCATAGACAAAACAATTGTATATGTGAATGAGCGGTGACGCACAACACCATGTCATGTACTTTATGAATTGTGAACCTGCAGCCCACAACCCAATATTCGGGCCTGCTTAATTTGTCAGGTTTAAAATCCTTACCCTCCTTTTGACAGCAGATCACCAGGCAGTGGAAATCGGCTGTCAAATACAACTTATTGTGTCTCTTCTGACATACAGGACCAGCAAGAACAATGCATGATAGGACCAAATACACAAACATAAAAAACACATAAACATTTCTTTCCAAAGGAGTTATGCAAAAACACATCTCGTTTCAACCAACCATACTCACGTGTCTTGTCAGCCTTAAAATCACCCAGAACAATCCATGAATGATCTGTGGGCAGAAGCAAAAAAAAAATACACAACACACAAAAGTGAGACATTTCTCATAACGAACAAATATCAATTATAACTTTTAATCAGAAGACAAAACATGATACACATTAATAAACACAAAAATAAATTTCCATTACTTAACTGTTACCATCTTGTCAGTCAGCTTGCAACATTAAGCCACCTTAATTTTAACTTTCTAAAAGTAAAATTGTTTCACTGACACTCCATGTTAATTTGGCACCAGAATTTCCACTGTGAAAAATAATTCTTAATTGGCAAATCGTTCTCACTTAGGCATGTAGCCTTCAAAATTTTTGTAAAGGGCTTCGTCTTATTTTCTTTCTAAGACTTAATACAATACTTTGTTTTCTGTCAAATAAAAGCAACTAGCAGACATTATTTTTTTCAGAAAAGAGATACAAATGTATCAGTTCTGCAGAGCATTTAGCATGATGTTGGGACTTTCAAAGAAACCCTTTTTTCATATTTTCCCTTTGGAATTAAGTTCTTTAATTTTATTGATGTTCTTATGGAGAAACCAGAAACCCCCCCTTTTAGAGGCCCGTTTAGCAAGGTCATTCTGCACTTCACAGAGACAAGGCCCTAATTTAAAAGGTCACAGATGTCAACATGACAGCCTCCTTCCATTGTTTACAGGGAAACTAAAGATAGCACCTCAGCGCGACTCGAGCTAGCCTCTGCAGCTCTCCTAGCCTCTAACTTCTGCTCACTCTGAGGCTGTCAGAGACAAAAGGCCTTCCTAATTCCTCCTAACCTGCAATAATGCACTCTATTTTGAAAAATAATTTTCCTTTTTAGGCGCTAAAAAACTTATCTCTAATTCCAGATTATTAAACAACATTTACTGTGAATAATTCACAGAACCTAATAACACACATACCAGTTTTTAGAACAAATGCTTTTTGCAATGGTACTCATTTCAGCAACCTTAAATGGATCTCACTGGGCCATTTAAAAGCAAACCCCAAATGGGGACAACCTGCAAATTTGAATTATACCTAAATGTATGCATTTTACTGAAGCCTAAAGCACTTTAAAGCTATTATAAATGGCAAGAATACTGTTTTAAATGGTCTATTTTGCCCAAATTCGACTTTGATATTAGGGGCACTTAAAAATAAATATCCTATAATTGTGTTACATATTAATCATCCTCAGAATGTTCTTTACAAATTGCAGAGATTGGACATTTGACATATCCCATGTGAATCCTTAGAAAAATGAGTTTTTTACGCCTGCGCTAAGTAAAATTCCATATGCTAATGTCCTCATTATGCAGGACAGCACAACTTAAATTACATTATAATGCTAGGAGGTCACAGTATGAGCATTAAGCTTCATGAATAGTAAAAAACGAATTTCGTAGCACTTATTTTTAATAAATATTTTTCATAATTAATAATTATTTTTAATAAACCCAATAATTTTTTATAATTCCACATATAAAAGCAAGCTGCATCCCTTGCCTATCATTTTTAGACGCATTCATTTATAAGCCTAAGCACAGAAGCCTAACTTAAAACATGACAAAATTTGGCGCCACATTTTTTCTTTCTAAAAAGGACAATTTTTATTTAGCGACAGAACCAAGAATATGCTTACAAAAATGCTTAAAGAGAGGAAAACTCTTAATTAAAATGTCTTCCTGTAATACAAAATAATGAACCTTAGTTTTGGAACGTTTTGAAAACAACATTCTGAAATGCAAAGATTCACCCGTGTTTAACTGAGGGCAAAGTCCTGGCTGAGTAAATACTCCTGTTTATTTAGCTTGTCTCTCAGCATTCTAACATGAGCACGGTGGCAGTCTTTTTCAAACGAAGACACATCAATGCATGTACTATAATATGCGTCTAAGTTCAGCAAAAATTTACTTCATCTGAAGTGTTTGCCTGGAAATTTCTAATACAATGTATGTAAGTAAAAAATGCTATAAGTTTGGTTTTCTACAAAACACACCATTCATTTTTGGGGGCCTTTTTATTCCTAGTGAATGTGAATTTTAGTTTAATTTTTTTAAGCATTTAGACATTTTGCTTAATAGACTGAAAACATTAAAAATAAAAACACAAACACACATTTGAGCTCATTTCAGACATAAACAGAAAGGGGTCAAAACACTCAAGACACACAATACGGTGCGCATTTCGTGAATAGTGCCATCGCTATTTACTTACAGAAGTTGCACTAATGGGAAAACCACATAGACATTTAAATACACATTTAACCCACAAATCAATACTCAGGACAGAAACAAAGGACAGCCCACAAACTGTACTTGAAACAAACCATTTGCAAATACTAGTTGTAAGTCATATTTACAAGAAACGCTTCTCAATAGTGTTCCAAAAGACTGCAAAAACAGCCTAACAGACTGATGTATGTCCAAGAAGCGAAAATACACTCAATTCACTAGCTTTGGCTAGCAGAACAACAAAACAAATCGTTCTGCATATCTTCATTCATAAAATTGCGCAGAACAAAGGATCCTTGTTTGTATTTTTGTCATATTTAATTCCCTGGGGATACAAAATCACCAAGGAAGAAATATGTTTTTAAATCTAAACCTATTTAGATATTCCCTCTAGGGAAGCCGGCTAATTTACTTCACATCACACTATGGTACTTTTCAAAAAAAGCAACACATTCTTCGATGTGCGCTTGAAAACAGGCATGCCAAAAATATTTGCAGAATATGCAAATATTATAATCAAAGTAGTGCTTAAGGTACTTTTCGTACGTGCACCGTTCAACAAAACCAAATAGAGAAAAATCTCCTCATTACCAGCCTACAAAAATTGCAATTTGCATATCCAAAATCCAAAACATATCTAAAGTTGGCCAACACAAATTCTAAAATACCAAAGCTACAGTAAGCGTTACTAAACTACCTTACTCTTACTAATCAAAAGGTTATCCAAATTCTAACTGTCTAACGTTCTTTTTTAGAATACTCACGCCAAAAAGGTCCTCGGTCAGGAGTGACATCATGTGGAGGATCAAAATCAGGAAGATCAGAAATATACTGGGCTGCAGAGACAAAGAATCTCCAGAATCTCTGTGCACAGAGTACCTTCTTAGTAGAATCCTGCTCTGTCCTCCTCAGTAGATTTCAGTCTCCTGACAAGATCACTCCCACAGATAGTCACTTCTCTGGTGAAGCCCACGTTGGCCGCGCCAATTGAAGAAACTCAAATCTCCATTCTCAGGGGTCTCACTAATAGAAAGAAGAACTTGACACAGAAGCTGGAATATAAAAGGAACATTTTTATTAAACTCAAATGAGTGAGGCTATGTCACACAAAAGCCTTAGCAACTGAATGAGGCAGTCTGAGGAGTACAGAAAACAGAGGCCTTATATATGCTTAGGGTTACAAACTCAGCATAAAAGTAAGGGGCAGTCCTACCTTTTGCAAGCATGCAAAATGCCTAACATGGACATGCAAGATCTGCCAAATATTAGCCAATAGGAAAACATTCAAAACAAGGCATCATGTAACCAGAACATCCCCCTTGAGTCGTGTCTTTGCCCGATCCCATAAGTCAATCAATGACAGCACCTATAGGTCAATCAGTAATGGCAGAACATGTTTGCGTGCTTCAAAGGAAAGGTTTGTGGAATAGGAAAACACAGGGAGAGAATAGCGAAGGCCAAAAGATAAGATACAGCACAAAAAGAATGCTAAAGGCTAACAGATAGTTGATACAGGGATTAGGTGGTCCAGACAAGAATTAGTTTAGGCCGGCTGGTGTCTGAGATGGGTTTCAAGACAAGGACAGAGGGGGTTTTCAACATGTTGCAGTCCAAAAGGGCAGGGACACTTCGTGAATCATGCAGCCTGTGTAAAGGCAACACAAAATGGAGTTGAATGTAAAACGGAGTCAAGATTAAAGAACCTCACCCATGGCTGATTGACTCTACTTCCGCTTCCCAGAGCACAGCATTGAGGAGAATAGAGTGATTCTCCCCAGCCAGGACCCAAACCCCTCTCACATCTGTTCAGTTCAGTTCAACTTTATTTGGATACAATAGTAACCATAAAAGCACAAAAATATAAATACATCACAATAATTAATAGAAAGAGAAAGATTCCATATACATATATACAAAGTGGCTAGTGCAAGGACGACCATCATATTAATATATACAATTAATTAAAACAGTTCACAGATTATATATATGATCAAGAAGCCATCAGGACCTACGCGCCCTTATTGCAGTTTAAAAAAAAGTGCCAGTGCGGAAAATCAATTCGACATTGTCTAAATCTAATATACAACTATATGCTGCCTCCAAGGTAAATTGTCTTTCTCTTATTAAAATATGAATAAAATAACTGTTTAGAATATTTAAGATAGTATTTACAGAAGAATATAAAGTGCCTAGTGGTTTGCTTACTCCTTCCGTCACAGGGGCACAAATTTTTATTAAAATTTGGGCTGTAGCCCAGTGGGAAACAGAGTGTAAATCGGATTGTGCCTGCTCTTAGTCATAACATGCGAAGCAGATAGCAATGCTGTTCTATGGCCATATAGTTTCGCACAAATGTTTTCCTGGACTCCACCACTTCCCGCTCGTCGTTATATAGGGAGTACAGAGCGTTCTGCAGTTCCTTTTTAGGGACTAATTCTGCTGATATGGGATCCAGGAAGACACTTTCTTTGTTTATGCTATGCAAACTGGCGAGGACACCGCTTCGCCCTGGGATTTCTAAGCCTTTATCGCAAAGCAAACAATCCTTAATAATCTGCTGTGTCAAAAATGCTGCTTCATTCTTCCACACTGATACCCACATGAGTGACGGTCGTGCCCGAATTAAATCAGTTATGACATTAATATTGAGCTCTTTGTGACATATATATATTGGGGGTTGAGATTGGGGTACTCAGTAGTTTCCCGCAGAACCTATTTTCTTCTTGCTGGATTGCTGAGCAATTGACAGATTCCCAAATCTCAGCGCCGTATGTGGCCACCCGGGTGCATTGAAGTTTGTATATTTTCTATACTGCTAAAAGAGCACCCGTGGTCTTAGGGCGGGGTAAACTTAAAATTGAATTGGTGGCCTTTGAAAACTTGCTCCTGGCGTGAGCTAAATGCTCACTCCAGGAGCCGTTCGCAGCAAAGGCCAACCCTAAGTAGACACATGATCTAACCGAAGTCAGTTTTTGACCATCTATTATGATCGGTATACACCTGTTACAACGCAACTTTTACAACTACCTACTATTACAACGCAACTTTTACAACGCATACCATTACAACGCATTGCGCTGGGGGGCGCTCTAGGATAGGGAATAAGTATAATTTACTATCCAACACCTTCCCTAGTGTCCACGGGGACTGGAGTTAGAATAGTAAATTATACTTACCACTATCCAGCACCTCAAAGCGCTATGCGTTGTAATGGTATGCGTTGTAATGGTCGCGTTGTAATAGTAGGTAGTTGTAATGGTATGCGTTGTAACATGGTACATCCATTATGATCAAGCCTATTTCCCGCTTCCCTGGGCCACTGCTCATCAGGAAAAGATTTTTTTAAATTTACCCGTAGGTCTAGCTCTTTCATATAATTATAAAAATTTTGAACAAGAAGACCCAAAGAATTTGGAGTGCGGCCTATGAGAACCGCATCATCTGCGTAAAGAAGTACGGGGATGGGCTCTTTATTAACATATGGGACATCTTGAGTAGCAATTTTCAGAGAGTTATTCAGCCCATTGATGTATACAATAAAAAGCAGGGGGGCCAACACGCATCCTTGTCTGACACCCCTGCCGATATCAATGGCCCCCGAAACCTCTCCTCCCATCCCAATCCTTACTTGCGCCTGGAGGTCTCTGTGTAGCTATGCTAAAAAATTAACCAATGTTTCATCCAACCCACCTGCCAAAAGGATAGCCCACAGCTTTGACCTATTCACTAGATCAAAAGCTGTGGAAAAATCCCTTAAAGCATATAGATGGGGGTCCTCCTTGCAATAGTATATTTTCCGACAATTAAGTTTAAATTAAGGCATTGTTCGATAGTTACCGCCTTACCCCTAAACCCCAGCTGGCATGGGTCCAAAATAGCATTTTCTTCTGTCCATCCCACAATTTTGTTAATCAGGACTCTTCCTAAAATTTTAAGGGTATTATCTATTAGGGAGATGGGTCTGTAATTGCACGGAAGAGATCTATATCCCTTCTTAAAAATCAGAACTATAATACTTCTAGCCCAGGTCACTGGTATTTTTGTCAGAGTTGAATTATTAAAAACATTCAGAAGCAGAGGGGCCCAGAAAGCTGGGTTCCACTTAATTAAATCAATGGGGAGCCCGTCTGGGCCCGGCGCCTTGTTGCCTAGACTCTGGTTAATGGCTACCACAACTTCTGAAATACTTATATCTATGGGTAACGGGCTGCCTGGGGTAAAAGTTACCTCACATGAGGGTGGAGGGGTGTAGATACCCGAAACATGTTCGACCCATGGACGCTAGCAATATCACAGCTAATAGGCGTCGAGGACTGGCCCATGGAATGGACCTCCCTGACTGCCGCCTAAAAAATGTTGCCCTTTTTCTGGCTAGCAGCCTCAGACAATTTGTCCCACCGTTCAATCAGGAGATCCTTCTTCCTGTCATTAATTACCTTAATATAATTCTTTCTGGCCAGTTTGACTTCTGTTATACACCTAGGAATGGCTAAAAGAGCCCTACGTAAATCCCTATTTGCTTGTGAGCATTCATGGTTGAACCATCTGGGGTTAGGTGCCACTTCGGGACAGGGTTTGAAGAGGAGGGTTTTAATCGTCTGACAGATCTTCCCAAAATCCCCAACCATCTGTGCCGGTGGTAATTCTAAAGAAAGGCAAGAAACAATAAGAAACATTTTGTCCCCTGCCAATTTCCTGAAAATTTCAGAGTTGTCTAACCCCTCCAACACAATCTCACATTATCGGTTGAGACTATTAGGTTTGTGGCCCCACATTTGGTCTAAAAAGTCAGCCTATGTGCAGAGTGTATCAAAACCCTTATGGGATTATGAACTCCGAAGTCAGAGAGTACAACCACAGCGGATGCCAGCAGTTTTTTTTATCAGAGGGCATACACAAAGGAAATCTATAATAGAACTGTAACCCCTTTCCCTATAGGTTGGATGATTGTTCGTAGTTGACCCAGTGACCAGGTCCATAACATTGGACAAAATATGGGATCTTATGAACCGGTTCAATTTTCTGCCTCTACTTATCGACTGACTATAGTAGGCCGATCCTTTATCAGAATGTATATCGAGAATTGTAGCATTAAAATCGCCCCCCCCCCCCCCCCCCCCCCCCCCCCAGTAAAATACCCAAGAGATCCCCATTGTTGGACTGGTTATCCAAATCTGAGATAAAATCAAAGAGCTTTATAAAACTCTTGTTTGGAACTGACTGAAAATCATTGTTATAAAAATGTATCAAACGGATATGAATCCCTCTTTTGTACAATACTACTTGATAATCTAAGCTATCAGATGGGATTACCTTAAAACTTCCACCAGCTGCCACATTAATCCCCATAAATAGTCCTCCTGATGGTCTCCCCATCCTAGGTACTTGGGATAGCACACAGAAGCAATGAAATCCCTCAATGTATAGTTCTTCTGTGGCCCAGGTTTCCTGGAACATTTACAATGTCATATTCCCTGAACACATTTATCAAGTCTATGTTGTCGAGTTTTGAGTGTAGACCAGCCACATTCCATCTGAATACACTCAGTCTAGCATCATTGCCACTTTTTGGTGAGTTTGACCTCTCTGTGGGGCAGTTAGTTCTAATTGGGATATTTATGATTGGCCTATCATTCACTTCTACGTTAGATGTCATGTCTAATAGTCAATCTTGTGTATCCAGGCTGGACAGGGCGTGATAACTATTGGATAGGGGCATGACTGTTTCAATGCTTCTATTTGGAAATAGGGATGGCTTGTAGAAATAACCCAGAGGGAGAGTACTAATATTGCTCGGGGGTGGAACGATTCATCTGTGATTGCTAGAAGGCGACGGACCAATTGGGGCTTTATAAAATCCCACATAGATCACAAAGGGTAGCTTGGGGGGGCCATAGGATCAACTGTGCTTTGAGAATGCGAGTCACCATTACAATTAGTTTAACCATTTGTTTGCCCATTTGGTGCTGGTTGCAAAGCAATTTCCCCGCCCCCAGCCTTGATTGTATTCGCTACCAAGGTATTTTTCTTAGATATTTTCTCCCAAAAGACATCAAGTTTCTTAACAAAAATCTCCATTACATCATCCAGTCTGGAATCAAATCGTTCCATCAAAGTATCTAAAATTTCGATGCCCATATCGGTTGTATTAGGGCTATTAACCAAAGGATCTTCAGTCTGGGTGGAGATAGAGTTGGTTATCCATGCTTCGATTATTCCATTGCCACTGCTACCATCGCTACTGCACGGGATGCCTGTGTTGGAGTCTATCATTTTTTGCCTGGGCTTTAACTGATTTAGTTTTCATGCGTTTTTCTTTCACCCAAGTGCTGTAGCACCCAATGTCTGCCCTCTGGCTGTCTTGCTCAGAGTCCCTCGTGTATTGTTAGCAGGGGCACTTAGATCCTGTTTGATAGAAGAGGATGGTGACGGCATATTTGTAACTAGTATATCAGGGCTTAGGAGCACAGAAGAAGATCTTAGACAACCCGAAGAAGGTAAGCCTAAAGTACCCCAGGTGACAAACGCGGTTGGAGCGGTACAAGGTCTAAAGACAATCGTCTCTCGGTTGCCTGTATCTCGTGTATAATCACTGATTCCGCCCTTGTAAAAAAGTCATCAAATGTTCCAACTATCCCCTTCCGTTTACTCATTTTTGACAGTGTGGTCGGTTGGTTGCTTAATAGCAGTCAGTGGGATATTCTAACAGAAGTGTGTTTGGCAGTGAAACTTTATAAGTTGTGACACGTTACCTGGCTTCCGAGAGTCCGTGTACCTTAGTGCGGCACCAAATAGGGTGGTCCAGCCCGGCCCCTTTCGGCCCCTGACGGCCAAAGACGGCCTGCCCTTTGCCCGGGCTTATCCCGGCGCCCGCGAGGCGGGAGGTGTTCCGTGTTCTTCTAGCACCTCCGGGCATGGCGGGAGCATCACGAGTGCGCCGGTGGGCCCCGGGGCAGCCGGGAGATGTAGTCGCTGTAAACGCTGGCCGTTGCCCTCTCGGCTGGACAGACGCGCTGGAAGCGCGGGCGTTGCCCTCACGGCCTGCTGGACACTGCCGGTAAAATTCTGTCCCCCAAAGCACGCTCGGCGCTCCGCGTTCTTCAAGCACCTCTGGGCGCGGCGGGAGTGTCACAAGTTCGCCAGTGGGCCCCGAGGCAGCCGGAAGATGTAGTAGCTGTAAACGCTGGCCGTGGCCCTCATGGCTGGAAAGACGCACTGGAAGCGCGGCCATTGCCCTCACCGACTGCTGGACACTGCCAGTAAGATTCTGTCCCCCAAAGCACGCTCGGCGCTCCGCGTTCTTCAAGCACCTCCGGGTGCGGCGGGAGCATCACGAGTGCGCCGGTGGGCCCCGGATGTAGTCGCTGTAAACGCTGACCGTTGCCCTCACGGCTCTAAAGACGCGCTGGAAGCGCGGCCGTTGCCCTCAGGCCTGCTGGACACTGCCGGTAAGATTCTTTCCCCCCTTTCACGTCATACTACCCACCTTCCACACCTAAAGACAGGGCAGTCCCAGGCAGTGCTACAGCCCAATAATGTGTGCATCCACACCAAGAACAAATTTAGCTCCACCAGACTCTTTTAGGCTGCCCTGCTCCACCCGAAACCATGCCTCCACATGCGCTCTTGCTGAATTTAACTACCTGCTATGAGCAAGTAAGAAATGTCAGCAGATTTGTCCACGAATCAGAGAAATGAATGAAAAAGAATCATGTGCAAAAAATGTCAGCAGATTTGTCCACGAATCAGAGAAAAGCATGGAAAAGAATCATGTGCTCCCAGGCCCCTCTTATTGTTTCCCATTTCAGGAACAAAACTCAGAAGAGCCAGAATTTGGTGCAAGGATACAATCCGGAGTCACAGAATGAGGCCTCCGCTGTCCCTTACTAAAAACTCGCTACGTGGTAAGGACTCATAATGAGAGCCTTAGTGCTTTGCTGACAAAAGTAGTATTACATTTACAAACAATAAGCTTACTTTTTCATGACTCACAAAAATGCCTATGGCTAAACAGAAGAATACTATGAGACAGAGGGCCCCATTCACAAAGGCAAATCTGCTTGCAGAGATCTCTGCATTAATAGATTTCCGCCTGAGAGTAAATCTCTGCCTGGGTGTACAATAGCAGTTCTAAGTGGATTTTTCCACTCAATACATGTCTCCACACCATTACATGAGGAACTACATACACCTATGAATTAATTTATGAACATACAGTTACTGGTAGTAACTTTACATGTTTATTTTATGTGTACACCTATAGGCATAGTTCTGAGCAGTTTGTGACGAGTACTCCACGTGTGCTATTATGTAGAACTAAAAATGCAAGCGAACAGGGAAACAGCATTCACCTGAAGAAAATAACACACACACCTGATAACGATCAACCCTGGAAGCACATATATACAGCCCATCCCCTTAGCTTTGACCTTTTCTCCTTGTACTCTGTAACCTTGTGGACACCAGACACACGCTCCCCTCTCTCGTCTACAGGCTGCAGATGCTCTAATAAAAAAAAGAGAAACTTTAATGTGGAGAAGACAGAATTTATAATCTCTTTTGTACTGGATTAGTACAGAAATCTACATAGTCTGCCTTCACACATCATCAGTAGAGTAGAGAAAGTGGCCATATGTCAGGAGAGCACATACTATGTGAATGTATAGTTTCTGGAGTTACACACTATAGGCGTAACTCCATAGTGGAGTGTTTATCCGGATGGAAAGGGCTCTTCCTGGACCTGGATGCCACCTGTGTCTCACCCCCTCGATACATCTATCCTCTCTACTGTCCAAACTGACATACTATATTGCCTATAAATCAACAGGAGAGGGGAGGTAGAGTAACATAGAAGGATTCTTACTCCACAGACGTACTCGCATAAACAAAAGGAATCCTACTGGGGTATTGGGGAAGTGTTCGCCACAGTAGTATGGGAGCACTTAGTGTTTTGTAAAATATCCCTCACACACCAAAAGGCCCCTTGGTGTCATGCTTCATCATAGGGGTCTTCGCACCCTTCTAACGGGATGCGGAGTGCTGCGACCTACGACTACGCGGGAGCACTTATAGTTTTGACTATATGTGGTGCATGTGATTGGGTATATTTTATATGTGAGTGGTGGGTTGAGGTGAAAAAATTAAAAAGCACCTGGCTCGTCGGTGTACTTGAAAAAATGTTTTATTCATGACCCCGGGCTGGTACTATTAAAAGAAGTGAAGTGCGAGGTAAACCTGTCAGGATTATGGACAGTACCTCAGGTGTGAGTCAACATGTTTCGGAGGCAAGGCTCCTTCTTCAGGACGGGGGCACAACTTCCCCACCTTACTCACGTTTCACTATAATGTCCCAAAACATTTTTTGTGTTCTTAACAAAAAGTGAAAAAAAATATATATATAGGTGTATGTAACTACAGGCTACTATGTGCCTACAGCGGATTGGCTCAAGTTTATGCAAATTGCATGACCTAAGGAAAAGAAAAAGAAAAGGAATAATGGTCACCCTGGTAATGGGTAGTTTTTACAGGTGCAATCACCTGGAACAAACCATATGCTTATTAGCCCTGTGAAAAAAAGAGACAGTTACAAAAACACACAACATAGAAACATAAACCACTTTAATAATGTTATAGAAGCTGTGGTCATACTTATCAAGTATTGCTTGCTTGCTTCATGAGCATTCAAGAACGTCTGGGGGGTGATGGCTATGTGCAATCTAAGTAGAAAATAATGCAGGTTTTAATGCAGGTTTTAGCGTGGTTCTGTACTTACTTTAGTTGCCATAATAAATGCTTGTTGCAAAACCTATACTCACGAACTCGGGATTTCTCGTCCTCCGTCTTACCCCAGACGCTGCTCCGCTGAACTGAATAGAAAGCCCAGGGTGAGTGCTATTTATACTCGAAATTGCGTGTAAATTACTTGCCTCGTTAACGCCTAGGCGGATGTAAGTTTGGGCCCATATATGGGTAATCCGGTGTTAATTAGGTGTTTAGGCGAGTAAATTTAGTTAATTGCAAGCCCTTTTTAGGAAGATCCGGGCAGCAGCGGTGAGTATTTAGCCCCGTAGTCCGGTTTGCACAGTTCACGCATGCACGTGAAATGCTAACTGCTCCGCACATGCTCAGGAAGTGCCGTTTGTACAGCGCATGCGCTAAGGGTGGATAGATTCATACGCGCATGCGTATTCCGGGGAAATAGTTACAAGGGGAAGCTTCTTCTCAGTATATTTGAGAGTTCGTGTTAGAGCTTCGCCAGGGATCGTAAAGTCGTCATTATTCACCAATAAATGACTATTTTGGCTGTATAGCTTTGTGATAAACAGATTGAAAGAACTCAATGTTACCTAGGTGCACAAATGGCTCTACAAAACATACGCTAGGTAAGGGCCACCTATAAGAGAACAAGCTGGCAGGTCAAGTGGACAGCTGTCCCCACGGGACCTCGTCATTAAGTCCACTGATATGTGTGCCCAGCCGGAACACCCATCTTCGTTCCTTTTGGAATAGGCCTTTATCAGATGGTAATTGTTCGATAACAGACCACCTTAGATCATTGACGCAGTGTTGGGCAATGAGATAGTGTGTTGCCATCTTTGTCGTGCTTTTTCTACAACAGACATTGCTTTTGTGTTCACCCATGCGTGTTTTAATGGCCCTGGTGGTCATGCCCACGTATTCCAGGCCACACGGGCACGTGATCAGGTAAACCACGTTTTTGCTATTGCAGTTGGTCATTATGCGCTGTTCCCACGTGGTGCCGTTCCTGAATGTAATTGCGTGCTTTTCTGTGTCAGGTGACAACTGCTTCAATTCCCGCAGGGGAAATGGCCCTGTACTCCTAAGGCAGGTTGTCTTGCTTCATTGGTGGGTTTGGGTCGTGTGTGCACCAGTATGTCCTTCAAATTCCTACTCCTGCGGTGTGCGAGCATCGGTTTCTCCAGTTCTAGGGTACCGCATGTCAGTATACCCCAGTGTTTATTAATTATTTTTGAAACCTCGTTTGACATGGTACTGTAGGTGGTGACGCATATTGGTCGTCTGACCTCCGGTGTTACTTGTTGTCTGTCCTCAAGTAGAGCCTCTCTCTTAATGGCTTTGTCAATTATCCTCACAGGGTATTGTCTCAGTTTTAATTTTTCTTTCAGATCACAGGCCTGTGTTCTGAATTCAGATACCTCTGTGCAGTTACGCCTTAGGCGTAAGAATTGGCCACATGGTAGGTTCTCTCTGAGGTGTCTGGGGTGGAAACTGTCAAACTTTAGCAGACAGTTCCTGGCCGTTGGTTTGAAATGGGTCGTTGTTTTAAGCCTGCCCCCTTCCACATAAATGTTCAAGTCCAGAAATACTAAAGATTGGTTGGAGACTGAGCTATTGAACTTTAGAAAAGCATTCTGGTTATTTAACCATGACAGGAAATCCTCCACCGATTGTCAGTCACCCTCCCAGATGACTAGGATGTCATCTATGTACCTTTTCCAGGTTTTGATGTTATTCCTGTATGGATTCTGTGAGTGGAGAATTTTGTTTCATTCAAGGTGATGAACGTATCACCCAGCCAGACTAGGAGCAAAAGTACTGCCCATGCTGGTGCCATGGCTTTGTAGGTAGATAGTTAACTTGTACTGGAAGAAATTCTTCTGTAGTGCCAGTGAAATGCACTCCAGGACGAGGCCCCGAGGTGTTTGATATTGCCATGGTGTTGTGAAAAGTACCTCTTCGATAATCAAGAGTGTCTCGTCGTGTGGCAAGCTTGTATATAAGCTTTCCACGTCCAACCCTATCAGGAGTTGGGTCGTGGGGTCAAAAGTCTGGTCCTGTAGGAGTTGCAGGACAGATTTGGTGTCTTTCAGATAGGTGTCCGTGGATTGTACCAAGGGGCGCAGAAATGCGTCCGCGAACTTAGATAGGGGCTCCAAAATTGAGCCGATACCCAATACTATGGGTCTTCCTGGCGGGTTTGTGATGTTTTTGTGAATTTTGGGGATGCAGTAGAAATAGGGAATGCGTGGTGCTGTCTGTGCCAAGAAATCGGCTTCTTTTTTACTCAGCCAGTCATGTGCTAAAACCTCTTCTATCATGCCTCCTATTCTGATGCGGAGATTTTCAGTGGGGTCTTCCTGTAGATTTGTGTAGTTTCGTCTGTCTGCCAACAGTCTCATGCATTCTGTGTCGTATGCCTCATTGGTTTACAGAACTATGGCACCGCCTTTGTCAGCTGGTTTTATTAATATGTCTCTGTTACCAGCCAGTTATTTTATGGCTAGTTGTTCCAGCTTACTGGTATTGTGGAAGGTGTTAGTATCCATCGGGTTCAGTTTATTGACTTCTGTCATGATGGCTTTCTCAAATGTTAGCAATTCAATGAGTATCATTGTGTCTGGAGGAGTAAAGGTCGACTTGGGTCGAAGACCTGTATCTGTGGGTTCCACGGTCGGTGTTTTGTCTTGAAAAAAGACCTGTAACTTCAATGTTCTAATGAAGTCTTGTATCTCCATGTTAAGTCTGAATATGTCAGGTTTATGTGTCGGTACAAAACCTAACCCCTTGTTTAACACACTCCTCTGTATGTCAGTCAAGGGCCATGGGGTCAAATTAACCACTAGGGGCCCGATGTAGGTGGCCCAAACCGATCGGTAACGGCCGAAAATACTGATTTTCGGCCGTTACCGAGCGGTATCGAGCCATCGGGATGTAGGAGCCCGAAATCCGGCCGATTCGGTAATTTCACCGAATCGGTAAAGATACCGAATCGGTAAAATACCGAATCGGAAAAAACACCGCATCGGTAAATTACCGAATCGCTAACATACCGAATCGGTAAATATACCAATTCGGACCATTTACTGATTCGGTAGAGTTACCGATTCGGTAAATATACCAAATCGGACCATTTACCGATTCGGTAGAGTTACCGAATCGGTAAAATACCGATTCGGACAATAAGATGAGGCAAAAACTCTGATAGAGATGTAGAGAAGCACAGAAATACCGATTTAGGCTCAAAATCGGTATTTAAAAATCGGTATTTACCATGGATTGGAATCAGGTGGTAACCAACTGCAACCTATAAAATTAGACCCAAAATGCAATGCAACTTGCAGGATGGCGGCATTTTATGTCATTGCAAGACGGCTACGGCTACAGCAGGAAGGAGAGAGGGAATGGCAGAGAGAGGAGCAGGTCTACAGACAGAGGATCACCCTGTTCATGCTCACAGAGGCAGAGATCCTACAGAGGTACATGCTGGACTCAGACACCATTTTGGAGCTCATCAGGGACCTACAACCACTGTTGGAGCACACCACCCCAAGGGCACACACCATCCCACCACACGTACAGGTGCAATGCAGCCTACATCTGCTTGCGTCTGGCAGTTATCAAAGTGTAGTTGCTGTGGTAGGAGGGGTGACCCAGAGCAGTCTGTCAAGGTTTTTCCACAAATTCCTTGACGACATGATACAGAACATGGAACAATACATTTCTTTCCCTGCAACACATGCGGAACTGGTACAAACAAAAGCAGACTTTTACCAGATGGCACGATTCCCCCACATCATTGGCTGCATTTATGGCACGCACATTTCGATTTGCCCCCTTGCTGACACAGAATGCATATACCGCAATAGGAAGTCTACGCACACCATCAATGTGCAGGTGATTTGCAATGCAAAGTGCGCCATCACTGACCTGGTGGCAAAATTCCCTGGGAGTACCCACGACTCCTACATATTTCAAAACAGCGGCATCTATGCACGGCTGACGGCATGGGAATTTGGCGAAGGATACCTCCTAGGTGAGACACATCGTCAGATCCTCATAACATAAATAGCACTGTGAAGTACATGTATGCATGTGAGTAATTCTACCCCTTTTCCTTCTAGGCGACAGTGCATATGCCCTCCGCTCATTCATACTCACCCCCAACCTCAGCCCCTCTACACCCAGCCAAAGGAGGTATAACCGGGCCCACAAAAGCACAAGGAATGTAGTAGAACGGACCTTTGGCATCTGGAAAAGCAGGTTCAGATGCTTGCACAAGAGTGGAGGTGCAAGGCAGTATACCCCCATCACCTGCTGTAAGATAATTGCTGCCTGTGCAATGTTGCATAACCTTGCGGTGAAGAAGGGCACTGAGGTGGAGTTGTCAGACTACGAGGACCATGACGACGACATTGCTGTGCCACAAACACAACCTGCTGGAGTGTCTACACCAAATGATGGCAGAAACAGATGTGAGGAGATAACTGAAAACTATTTCTGAGTGAGTACAGATGAACAGACAGGTTATGGATGTGAACAAAAAAATATTTTAATGTTGGCACAAGGTTCAAGCACTGATGTGCAACAAATGAAATTATGAAATTAAAGGTGGGGACTGGAAATGCCCCGGATTGCCTCACCCACACTGGCAGAGTCATTTTCTGCTGTGCTTCACAGTGCCACTGGGATGCTGCTCACCCCCTTCAGCATGGCCTGCTGCCTCTGCGGAGCGCCTGGTGCTCCTTCGCGGCTCTAATACAGCGCTAGCCGGGCTGTTGCGGTTGCTGCTGTCCTCAGCCTCAGCCATGTCTAGGGCAGGATTGACCACTGTATTTGATATGATCAGGGCCTCCATGGCAGTGGTGATCCTGGCCATGCCCCTGATCACCTCCGCAGTGTTTTGTGTCAGGCTCTCTTGCATATTTACCCCTCGGCGGGATAGCTGGGACGTCGCAGTGGCAAGCCAGTTCATTGCCCTGTTTTGGACACGGGCATCCCTGCGCCTTGTGTGCTCAGTTGTTTCCATCTTGGCACAAAGCTGTGTGATGGCGGTGGTCATGCGTGCCATTCCAGTAGTCTCTGTTTGTTTGAGCCACCTCCTTGTTGCTTGCCACCAACTCACCAATGCCCTTGGCCATTTCTCCCATTTGCAGGTTGTGTGCCCGCAATTGGCGGTGGCATGCCAGAATGGATTTTGCCTGCATGCGCTGGATGCACACCATGCTCCCCTCAAGGCCATGGAACACTGTGCCCTCTCCTGATGGACCTGCACTGCTGGGAGTGCGTGGGCAGCGGCGATTGGTGCTGGCCTGCTGGGTGGACTGCTGTGCTACAGGAGTCGCTGGTGTGGGTGCTGGTGTCTGACCCTCAGCTCCCGCCATGATTGTCATTGGGGCCACAATACTCCTCCTGGCTGGTGATGTCGCAGGTGCTGGCTGGGACCGTGAGGGGGAGTTCTCAGGTGAGAACTGCAATGGGGGGGATTGTGATAGTTGGGGGGAGTGGGGAAATAAGAGGGCATGTACAGGGTCGTCCTCATGGACCATGGCACTGCTGTCTTCCTCCTCCTGCGAGGCATCCATGGTGCTTGGCCCTGCCACCACACTCTCCGCCGTCGCTGGAGCTGTCGCTTGTGCAGCTGATGCTCCACTGCCTGATGTTGCCCCTAGGTATAAAGAAGCGTTTGTGAACTGAGTGCAAATGTCTAACAGTCACTACAATAAAAGCATTGCACATATCACTTTCATTACTCTGAATTTATTTTAAAGTGCCTTGCTGATTAATGTGCACTGACAAATGGTCCTACATTAGCTGACTACATTTCCCATAATGCATTGCCCATGTATCGTGCTAGCAGTACTGGACTGGGGTTTGGCTGTACACTGAGGCTAAAGGGGAGGTGTCTGGTTGGGTGTGTCATGCTGCGCATGCTTCTTACCTTTTGCTGTAGCTCTGGCTGAGCTGTCCATGTCTCCTACTCCCACAACACTGTCCGTCTCGATGGTTGTGGCCACCAGTTCCCCCAGGTCAGTCAGGGGGGGGCGCGGGGTTCCTGCCTCCACCGGTCACACCTGCCTGCTTGTGGAGCTCTGACAATTTTCTCTTGGTGAGGCTCCGGATGTCATAGAACCTCTTCTTTAAGTCCTCTAGGCTCCTGGGGGTCACACCAACAGCATTGACCCTCTCACTTATGGCACTCCACAGTTTCCTCTTGGCAGACTCAGGGACTGTGAGGGACTGGCTCCCAAAGAGCTGTCTGTGGACCTTCACCACCTCCTCCACCAGTACTTGCAGCTCCATGCTGCTAAACTTCAGTTTGCGTTTCCTTTCAGCCTTCTGGCTCTCTGTGCTGCTTGCCATTTCCACAGTCTGCAAAATCAGCTATCACTCTCCCTGCTGCTCTCTCTCACTGCTCAGCTCTGGCTGCCTCTCCAGAAAGTTCTAATGAGTTGCACCTGCCTGGGTAGCCACTCCCTGGTAGGGTGGGGGAGGGTGGTTCCACCTCATTGGCTGTTTTAATTGGTTTCACTTTTACTTGCTTGCCGATTCCGTATTTACCGATTCCGTATTTACCGATTCGGTATTTACCGAATCGGTAAATACCAATTCGGTATTTCCAATGCATTCCTATGGGCCTTTTGGCAAATAGGGTTGTATTGCCATTACCGATTCGGTATATACCGATTCGGTAAATACCGATTCGGTAAGTATCGAAACCCGATACCGATTTTTACCGAATCGGTATTTTACCGATTTTTTTTTCCTACATCTCATTTACCGATTTCAGAATACCGATTCGGTAAAAATCGGTATCTTAAAATCGGTAAATGACTTTTACCTACATCGGGCCCTAGGTCCCTCTCTTGCTGGTTGAGGTTGAGGGTTGGTTCGGGAGGGACCCTGTCATGCTCCTGGTCATTCAGGAGTTGCCCTGATCCTGGTCTTCCCATGCAACATTGTTGCCCTTTCTGTTCCTCCCCCGTGATCCGGGGCGGGTATCTAAAAAAGGTTGTAGGCCATAGAATCCGCCATCATATTCCGGATTCCATTGTGGATAACCAGTGGTTGTGGGGGCATACTGGAAAGGGGTGAATGGTGGAGGTCCCATGTATTGTGGGTACTGGGGTGGGGCCTGGTATCCTCGCCACACTCGTTGTCTCGGGAACTGCTGTCTTTTTCTCCAACCTCCCCTTGAAAGCCTATATCTTTGGTTGCTGCTCGAGTTGGAGCCAGATGAGCCATTGTCAGAGCCATCACTGTCAATGTCACTGTTCGTGTTCTTAGAGACGTAGTAGATCTTGGTATACGGGTATGCCCCCTCTGGTGTAAATTTGTCTTTGTCCTTGCGCAGTTTGTTGAATTTGCTTTATTTCAACGTAAACTCGAATTCGGTCATCTGCTGATTAAGCTCATCCAGCCTTGTTTTTAATTCAGCCGGGGTTATGTAGGTGCGGAGTTGTACCTCTATTTTTTGGATTTCTATCTTAAGTTCCTGGGTGATCCTTGCTGCTGTCTTAACTATCAGGACTAGCCAATCCCTTGTGCAGTGCCAAGAGATCAGAGACCATTCTTTTTTGAATTGCATGTCTGACTGAAATATAAATGGTTTGTTCTTCACGATCAGACCTGGTGGTGCCATCTTGTTCCTTAAATACTCAGTCATGAGCAGTCCATGAAGCGCTGCTTTGATCTGGTTACGTCTCAGATTCACGATTTCATTCCAGTCTACGATGTTAGGACCAGTCTCTGGGTTGCTCAGGCCTCCAAAAGGGTTGATGGCCGTGAGGATTTTGTCTATCTTGTCTTCCCCAAACATGAGGCCGTGTTCGTCCTCCATCGTACTACGACCGCTGGCTTCTGTGATATAGAGTGTGTGTTCCTATGTGTACGTGTTAGTGTCTGGAAAAACTCCCGCAGCTGTGAGCTGCCTAGACCAGAACATATAAATCAACAGGAGAGGGGAGGTAGAGTAACACAGAAGGATTCTTACTCCACAGACTTACTCACGGAGTGCATTTCACTGGCACTACAGAAGAATTTCTTCCAGTACAAGTCAACTATGTACCTACAAAGCCATGGCACCAGCATGGGCAGTACTTTTGCTCCTAGTCTGGCTGGGTGATACGTTCATCACCTTGAATGAAACAAAATTCTCCACTCACAGAACCCATACAGGAATAACATCAAAACCTGGAAAAGGTACATAGATGACGTCCTAGTCATCTGGGAGGGTGACCGACAATCGGTGGAGAATTTCCTGTCATGGTTAAATAACCAGAACGCTTTTCTAAAGTTCAATAGCTCAGTCTCCAACCAATCTTTAGTATTTCTGGACTTGAATATTTATGCGGAAGGGGGCAGGTTTAAAACAATGACCCATTTCAAACCAACGGCCAGGAACTGTCTGCTAAGGTTTGACAGTTTCCACCCCAGACACCTCAGAGAGAACCTACCATGTGGCCAATTCTTACGCCTAAGGCGTAACTGCACAGAGGTATCTGAATTCAGAACACAGGCCTGTGATCTGAAAGAAAAATTAAAACTGAGACAATACCCTGTGAGGATAATTGACAAAGCCATGAAGAGAGCAAAAAACAATAATAGAGAGGCTCTACTTGAGGACAGACAACAAGTAACACCGGAGGTCAGACGACCAATATGCGTCACCACCTACAGTACCATGTCAAACGAGGTTTCAAAAATCATTAATAAACACTGGGGTATACTGACATGCGATACCCTAGAACTGGAGAAACCGATGTTCGCACACCGCAGGGGCCGGAATTTGAAGGATATACTGGTGCACACACGACCCAAACCCACCAATGAAGCAAGACAACCTGTCGTAGGAGTACAGGGCCATTTCCCCTGCGGGAATTGCAGCAGTTGTCACCTGACACAGAAAAGCATGCAATTAACATTCAGGAACGGCACCACATGGGAACAGCGCATAATGACCAACTGCAATAGCAAAAACGTGGTGTACCTGATCACGTGCCCGTGTGGCCTGGAATACGTGGGCATGACCACCAGGGTCATTAAAACACGCATGGGTGAACACAAAAGCAATGTCCGTTGTAGAAAAAGCACGACAAAGATGGCAACACACTATCTCAATGCCCAACACTGCGCCAAGTTAAGGTTGTCTGTTATTGAACAATTACCATCTGATAAAGGCCTATTCCAAAAGGAACAAAGATGGGTGTTCCGGCTGGGCACACATATCAGTGGACTTAATGACGAGGTCCCGTGGGTACAGCTGTCCACTTGACCTGCCAGCTTGTTCTCTTATAGGTATAGCGTATGTTTTGTAGAACCATTTGTGCACCTAGGTAACATTGAGTTCTTTCAATCTGTTTATCGCAAAGCTATACAGCCACAATAGTCATTTATTGGTGAATAATGACGACTTTACGATCCCTGGCGAAGCTCTAACACAAACTCTCGAATATACGGAGAAGAAGCTTCCCCCTATAACTATTTCCCCGGAATACGCATTCGCGGATGAATCTATCCACCCTTAGCGCATGCGCTGTACAAACGGCACTTCCTGAGCATGCGCTGAGCAGTTAGCATTTCATGCGCGAACTATGCAAACCGGACTACGGGGCTAAATACTCACCGCGGCTGCCCGGATCATCCTAAAAGGGGCTTGCAATTAACTAAATTTACTCGCCTAAACACCTAATTAACGCCAGATTACCCATATATGGGCCCAAACTTACATCCGCCTAGGCGTTAACGAGGCACGTAATTTACAAGCAATTTCGAGTATAAATACCATACACCCTGGGCTTCCTATTCAGTTCAGCGGACCAGCGGGTGGGTTAAGAAGGAGGACGAGTAATCCCGAGTTCGTGAGTATAGGTTTTGCAACAAGCATTTATTATGGCAACCAAAGTAAGTACAGAACCACGCTAAAACCTGCATTAAAACCTGCATTATTTTCTACTTAGATAGCACGTAGCAATCACCCCTAGACGTTCTTGAATGCTCATGAAGCAAGCAAGCAATACTTGAAAAGTATAACTACAGCTTCTATAACATTATTACAGTGGTTTATGTTTCTATGTTGTGTGTTTTTGTAAGTGTCTCTTTTTTCCACAGGGCTAATAAGCATATGGTTTGTTCCAGGTGATTGCACCTGTAAGAACTACCCATTACCAGGGTGACCATTATTACTTTTCTTTTTCTTAGGTCATGCAATTTGCATAAACTTGAGCCAATCCGCTGGAGGCTCATAGTAGCCTGTAGTTACATACACCTATATATATATATTTTTTCACTTTTTGTTAAGAACACAAAAAACATTTTTTGACATTACAGTGAAACGTGAGTAAGGTGGGGAAGTTGTGCCCCTGTCCTGAAGAAGGAGCTTTGCCTCCGAAACATGTTGAAGCACACCTGATGTACTGTCAGCCCGGGGTCATGAATAAAATTTTTTTTCAAGTACACCCACGAGCCAGGTGCTTTTTAATTTTTTCACCTCAACCCACCACTCACATATAAAATATACCCAATCACATGCACCACATATAGTCAAAACTATAAGTGCTCCCGCGTGGACGTAGGTCGCAGCACGCCGCATCCCGTTAGAAGGGTGCGAAGACCCCTATGATGAAGCATGACACCAAGGGGCCGTTTGGTGTGTGAGGGGTATTTTACAAAACACTAAGTGCTCCCATACCACTGTGGCGAACACTTCCCCGATACTATATTGCCTGCCTGTTCACAGGAACTAAAATATCAGGCCTGGTAAGATCAATACACATCTATCTTTTTACTACATTATACTGCGCTACTGTCCTCAAACTGCATACCTCTTCCATGTCACAGATTGTCACACTTACCACACTTGTCACTTTAGAATGAAAACTCATTATAGAAATCTTCACCCTTATAACTTTCTATTTTATAATGACCTCCTCTAGTGCATTATGTAGGACAGCTGTGGCAGTAGTACTTCCCTCCCATGAGACAGCAAGAACAGGTCTGGCACCTCAATAGATCCCCATCATCTAGCTGGGTATGCTTTGCTGGTTTGGATGTCATAAGCACACTCTTCATGGGTGCATATCTATGATTGTCATAGCTCTACACTGCGATTAATGTATCTTGCATGAAGATAATCAGAAAGCTTCACATACTTGTGAGTGTCTGATCTTCAAATATGCTCATCCATAACATGCAGTTATTTACTTGGCATGTCCTGTGCTTTCTACCTCTCTGACCATCTCCAACCACCTCCTCTAACTCCATTTACTGGTCTGACAAAAATCTGGATGATTGTGAAAATGTGATTCAATGCCACAATAAAGTCCCCATGTTCAGCAAAGTTTACCAACAGGTGGAATGAGTGAACCTTTAGATCTGGGTAGAGATTTATCATAGTGTTGCTTTGCGCTTGAGTCACACATCTTAACGCAAGGGCAACATAACAGTGAAGTCAGATTTACCAAGCAAACCAAGGTCACCTGGCATGGACCTGCAGTGCTTGGGAAATCTGAAGTAATTTCAAGGCAGTGTTGATGGGATTCGGCAGAGTCACAGAACTATACTGGGGTTCATAGAACCTTAGTAGGCAGGGACTAAGTCATCCGACCACCTGAGTACCCATGAGCCCACTTGTCCTCCTACTCACCAACAGAGGAACAAGTGATTGGACACCCCAGAACACAACACTCCTGACCCTCTCAGGAATTGCCATTGCAGGACAAAACCTTTAGCTCTCGTACTAGTACATAATGAGATCTGACAGAGACAGGAGAAAAGTGTAAAAGGTTCATTTTAACTATTGTGCTCTAGTATGCAGTATAAGTGCCACAATAAGTAAGAAAATGCCTAACACAAATATGGTCAGCAGTGTAAGTAGTCCATAAATCATGGAAGGAGCTGTCTTTTACAAGACAAGGTAGCCTAAATCCCCCTTCTACAGAAGCAAAATTATTATTCATCAGAAGCTCTCTGAGTGTTGGAAGCAGACCCCGTACCTCAGCATACACAGACAACAGTTCTACATCTCAGTTGCTGTCATGATCTCTTCCCTGGATAGGTCCCTCTCCAAGTGTGTCTTACCTATCTCTGCATACCTATATGACAAAAGTACATTTGCGTGTGTTGTCTAGGTGCTAGGGACTGATTAGAACAAAATAACAAGGGGCATTGTTGTTCGACCTTGTCTACTGTGTCTACAGTAAATCCCAGGAAAGAACAGAATGTGAAAACAACAGCAGGTTCTGTGTGAAAGTACAGTGTGGTACAAATCAAAATATGTTTGTCTAGTAATGTGCGGAAAGCAGAGGGAACTCTGCAAAGTGCTCAGGCTAACATAGGGAAAACGACAATGGGCCTGCACGGGACGTATGACAGCAGTGCAAGTCACTGCCTTGCGTTACTCTGCGCCTTGGAGTCGTTCCGTGGGTGCGTCCTGTACCACACGTAGAAAGAGGAAATAGCCTCAATAGATTGTATTTGTGCAGGAAGTTGTCTGTGCCTGCACAAAAACAATCCTACATTGTGCGCCAGCAGAAGGAGAGAACCGGAATGCCCCATATACCTTTAAATATGGTGCATTCCTACCCTCTCCATTATTTTGGAGCAGCACGTTGAGTGAAAGTTTGATAAATCTAGGCCCTGATGTCCGATGTTTGTGTCCTTATGTCTAGAAACACATCCTTCAATTGTGCTACTTCATTGCTAAGTGTATATATCTGTCTCCTATCATTCAGTCAGTCCATCTATGCCCCCACTGCAGCCAGTCATATAGTTATATGTCCCTTGGTATAATAACTAACACTTGTTGACATCATGTCAATGTTTGACTTTAACTGACATCAGTAGCTTTCACCCGCGACAGGACTCTGTATGTTTAATCACTGCGCACCACTAATATGATACCATACCATCATATCATTTGTCTTGTGATATTTTTCTGTATGTTTCTTTCTCTGCGGTGATATAATTGCCATTGGTGTCTACACTATGCTCTACTCATCAGATCCCCTCAAGGGACATCCACCATACAGCAATTCGGCCCTCTGCCATCCTTTGGTCAGGAAGTATATATTATACATGTACTGCTACCTATAACCAGTTGCACCTTATTTTCTCTTCTTTACATTCATAGCAAATGCCTTTCCATTTATAATTTTCTACTTGAATATTCCACATCGCCCATTACAATGTTCACCACAAACATACCACAGTTATCCTCAGTCGCACAGTCAGAATTATAAAGTTATATAGTACTCTTTTCTGCAGCTGCTGCATAAAGGAGCAAATTTTCTGACCTTCAGGGACTATTGGGGAGCAGCTGATGACAAAGTGGCTGCCAACATGGCAGGCGTTTGTCGCATTAGCAGGCGAAATATTATTATATTTCATAGATATTCACAAAATAAGAACCAGATATTTTTATACACCAATCTAATGTCTCAATTGTCTTTCCTGAAGTGTAATATGTGCCTTAATGTACAACAGGTCTTGTTGTTACCTATGCACCACATTTAATGCCAAAGTAAGTTATATATTTCTTACCTTGCAGCACCTGAGCACAAAGACCCTGAGAAGGATCTCATTCCACATAAGAGCAGAGGATGGCAGACAGTCCAAGGAGAAACCCAATCAAGCCGTCATCTCGACATCCTCTACTACTGCAGCAGAAGCAGTGATTGTTGGTTCCATGTAGAATGATAACTCCCTATTATGGACAATTTATTAGGTTTGCACATTCACTTGCACCAGCTGAAAGCACGGATGCTTGCTCCACCTTTGCATAACTTACCTTCAGATTAACTAACTTTCATCTGTACCTCTGCCTGTAGGCTCCTCGGCCGCCTCCCTGTTCCACTCTTCCACTCAGGTGCAACTTCAGGTTCTCATGAAGATTCTCATTAAGATAAAATTCTAGGCGAGACTTCCTTATCGATCATTAAGCACTGTGCCCCAACTCTCAGATGTCAACCCTCAAATTGCATGAGAAGCAGTCTACTGTCCTGTGTGTGAGGGATGGTGGAATGGGCATGGCATGGTCAAAATGTGGTGTATTGGGAGGATCAGTTCTTTTAACATAGAACTACTGTTTAAAGTTGATGAAGAGACAGACCCTTTTGTTGGCGAACGTAGACAAGAATCAGCAGGACACTGTAAAGTTAGACCAGAAACATCTCCTGATCCTGAGGGACAAGGGTGCAAAGTCATACACATGAGCCATTTGCAATCTACAAGGAATTTATCACAAAGAAAGGGGGTCCAAGGGAATATTTTACGACCAACCAATGCTACAGCCCTAACAATTACTTGAATACCAACTTAAGAATAGCAAGGGGTCAGAAAAGTAGGTGTGTTTCTTATCCAGCGATGTTATGTGCTGTGACCAATGAATAGCGAAATCTATCGCTGGATCTCTCAAAGGTGCTCAAAGAGATCCCATCAGACTTCCACCCTGTACTGCCCTACATCATTTGGGAACCTTCAATTTGCACATAGGGAGTCGAGTACCCAGTGCGAGATTTGGCCAGACTCAGCCAAATCTACCACAACGATTCCAACCCGTCTGTGATGTAATCTGTATTGGGTATCAGGAGGTAGCTGAAAAGAAGTGCTAGATTGTGTAAACCAAAAAGTGTATAAAGTGCAATATCTAAAATTGAGTAAAAGAGAGGAAAATATGTTTAATGGAGACCTCCTTCTTCTCAACGATAAAAACAGTGCAAATGGTAGCCTTAACAAATAACTACGCAGATGAAAAAGTGGTTGACATGTTTCTGCAGTCTTTTTTCCGGGCCCATGGGTCACCTTACTGCTTCATCAGGACCTATTTTGCTACTGCTAGGTGTGGTGATGTGAATCAAAATCAAAAACTGTGTGAAAAACAAAGTAAATTTCACCTGAGAATCTCCTGTGTTCAAATTGTCGGAGTACACCAGATGGACAGACACACACACACACAAATAAGAGAGAAATGTACATATCATTAGTGACAATAGCATTTCAAAAAACATCTGCTGAATTACTTTATCCAGTCAGAAATGCGTACTGTAAAACATCATGTTACCTTGTATTGGTATGCCATGAGAGCTAGATCACCAACGTATCTAATAATCATATGCACTTTGTAAACATATAGAATTACACTCACCCAATTTGCAGGAGAATGTTGCCCCCCCTCACCTGGCCACAGCTCAGGTAAAACGGAGCACCGCTCTATTCAAGCCAAACAAAAGAAAGGATCAGAGGAAGCACCTCACTGCTGCAAAATAGAACAACACTCTACGCCTTAACTGGGCTTATAGTGTTCAAGTAAATCATTCATTTCTTATTTCAAATACTATAGTCACCACCCAGTCAAAACACCCCTGATGTCATGGATGGATTAAAACTCATAAGCTGAGCAGGTGGACTTAATATTTGCAAGGACACATTCAGGACAATGTCTGTTCCCAAAATACCCTGAAAGCCATATCACGCAACAAACATATAACTTGCGCTAAGGCGGATAAAGGGGGTGCCATTGCCATCCTAAATACTACTTACTACAACTCACAGGTATCCCTACACCTCTCAAATCAAGAAACTTACATGAAGCTGGCAAACAATCCTACCAATCAGTGCATGGAAATCCTTGAAACCATTCTACAGAAAGCATTGGATAATGACATCATTAATGACAAAACCAAAAAGTATCTCACACAACTGCATCCCAAAGGTCCCACATTTTTCAAGGTTCCTAAAATAAATAAAAATTTAAAAACACCACCTTGCAGACCGATTGTTTCTACATGTGAAAGTATACACGAACCTGTGGGAAAAGTTTTAGATAAGTACTTGCAACCTACAGTCAGAGCCACAAAAACCTACATCAAGGACACAACAGATTTCCTTCAAAAACTGAACAACATTTCCCTGGATGACTATGATAGTACTCTCCTATGCACAGTAGATGTCAATGCATTGTATACCTCCATCCCACACCAAATGGGGATTGAAGCCATCGAATACTATTTGATCAAGACCGAAATCCAGGAGGAGTTTAAAATATTTCTAATGGAACTTATGGAATTCACGCTGTTACACAGCTATTTCAAATGCAATGATGAGTGGTACCAACAGAAAACCGGGACCTCTATGGGAAATTGCGCAGCTCCAGCCTATGCTAACATCTTTATAAGTAGGTTTGAGGAGGATCATATACTGTCTGTACAACTGTGGATCAATCATTTGAAAATGTTTGTGAGGTTCATAGATGACATTTTTTTGTTGTGGCAAGGACCAAAACAAATACTTGACCAGGAACTCAACAAACTCAACAACATAGACTCACGTATCCAATTTACCCATGATATTCAAACGGAATCAATAACCTTCCTGGATGTAAAAATCAACAAAACTTCCACAGGGTTTCAAACCGATTTATATAGGAAAGCAACCGACAGAAACAATACGTTACATTACTCCAGCTTTCACCCAGAACAACTCAAACAACACCTGCCATACAGTCAATTGATAAGAGCCAAACGGATAGTATCCGACCCAGTGAATTCAGATCTACAGCAGGCTGACATGATAACAAGATTCCAAAAACGTGGTTATCCTAATCATATTCTCGAGCAAGCAAAGCAACGTTGTGCAAACAAAACACGAACAGAATTGTTATCTGCCACACAAAAAGAAACCAAGGATGCCATAACTATTGTATCTAAGTTTTCCACCATGAGCAAAACTTTCAAGAATACCATCAAAAAACATTGGCAAATCCTTAGAGCAGAGCAAGATTCCAACCATATTTTTGACTCAGAACCGATTTTTGCATATACCAGAGCGAAAAACATTGGAGAATTAATAAAACATTCTGATTATGACCAAACCAACACACAATTCAAAGGAACTTCACCTTGCTGGAATTGCAACCATTGCAACAGCGTCATAAAAGGAACGACCATCAAGCACCCTATGAAGGGTCATAAAATCAAAATTAGAGCAACAGCAACCTGTGATACATCTAATCTGGTATATATGTTGAAATGCCCTTGTGGCAATATTTATGTAGGACAGACTGAAAGAAAGATCAAAACTAGACCTAATGAACACAAGTCTAATATCAGATCGAAACAAACCAAATCTACAGTGGCTCAACATTTCATTGAAGCCGGACACAACGTCAGTCAAATAAGATTCTGTGTCCTTCAAAACATTGCGAAAATGGAAGGAAAGGACAATCACAACTCTCTATTACAGAGAGAGAACTATTGGATTTCATTATTATCAAGCATGAAATCACATGGTCTCAATGACCGTATGGAGTACAATTGTTACCTATAAATATTTTTTCCTTTGTCCGTAATGTGGCACTGTTTAAAAAAATTTCACTTTACGTTTTTTATTCAATCATATGCAGTGTGTTCTGATATTTTACCCTTGATTAATCGAAATGTTGCTTATGACACTTATAATTGTTATTTAATATTTGTTGGTAGGGTATAGTTAGAACATCATCCGTATTTTCTTTGATTAGCATCAATACTTCGACTATCTGGTCGCTAGCCCACAGACACTCTTTTCGCTTCTATTTTTTTCACCATCGTTGCATGTCTCTGTCCGTCGTTTATTTTCATGCCCAAATGCTGAGCTTCGCGCTCGAGCAACCGTATATATGGCCGCCTAATATATCCGGGGTAAATCAGCTTAACTTCCGGGTCATTCGTGGGTAGACGTTACGCCAAGCAATGCGGTAAGCTCCGCTGGTTAACTGCTAAATCGTTGCCTTAAATGTTTATACATGCTTGTACTTTGTCCAAATCTCATAGCACGGGATTTTCTTACACGCCGTTAATCACCCAGAATCCATTTACGTTCACGGTCCTATTGCGTATATCACATTAGAAACCTCACCCGCCTTTTTCAGAGCACCACCTAAGCTTTGTTTGTCCTTTCATCTTTTGCTAAGCGTCTAACGCCTTTTCGTTTAAACACAGGTATCACCTATCTTCATCTACACCATTTGGGGAACACCACCACAACCGTTGTTCTTAAATTCGTGCACCTTTTTGAAATCTTTTTATCACGGTTTCCTCATACCAGAGTGCTAAAATAGATACTTCGTTTTTCTTTAGAAATATCCCCGGATGAAGGCATGTTTTTTGCCGAAATGCATTGGGAATTATAAAGTAGATATCTGAAACATGAATGAACCATTATATGCATTATAAGAAATCTTGTGAAGTACAACGAGATCCCGAAATAAACAATATACTGTGAATCAACACAAATGTTTCCAGCTTTCATTTTGAAAGGATAAACCTTCACATTGAAGGCATCAACAGAGCCTGGGGGACATATCCCACGTGGATGGGTATGCAACCTACCTTGTTATTCATTACACTCCCTGTCAGAGAGTGATACTCCAGAGCACCGAACAACGGATCAAACATAGATTAACACGAGTAGTGCACCCTACCAATACCTTTTTGTTCCCAAAATTCGTCATTATTGTATGCAGCTTAAACTCATCGTACTGCACAAAAACTGATCTCACTGCACAAACAAGTAAGCTACCATCCTTGTGAAATTGTGTGGCGATCAATTGGATTTTACAAATTAGAAATATAACGTTAGTGCCCAGGGGTCCAGCTCGGTGTGTACAGCACCCCTCATCTAACGTTACGAGGTAAATCAACTTGCTGGGCACTCGCATGAGCCGATACACACCATTGTGTGTATAAATGAAACATCAAGACAGCTTGCGAGCCCTCACGCATCATTCCTATTGTGAAGCATGTAACCAATGCTTACTTTTGTTTGAGCGCTAGTTTGAATTAAGCTCATTGACCGCGTCTGTAGTATGCAGATCTCAGCTTGAGTTGGTGCCGTATACTCGCTGAGCTGCCCCTTGATTCAATCATCTTAAGGAATCGCCAGCCTGCTTACCTGTCTGTCGGTACTCCAGACGTCCTTCTGGGCTGTCTGTGGGAGGTGCCGAACGGACTGGAGGAGGTCTATTTGGCGAATCCTCTGGTCGGCGCCCGCTGTGATGTCATCTCAGCGCGCCCCCGAGGCCGTAGGGAAATGTAGTGTATTATCCCAAATGTGCCGATTTCGTGTCTAAGAACACTTGTTATAACAATGCTTAACTCGATTTGAGCAATTGAGATATTGAGTCATTACCCCCTTGATATCTATAATAGAAGGGAAGGAGAATTTCTTCGACATCTGTTTTCATTCCCAAAGGTGCAGAACTACTTGATGGACTACAACGCCCTTTGGAATATAGGGAAATGTAGTTGGATCTCCCCAGTTCTCACTTTGTAAACATAATGTATCAGAACCCTCCTGTTAGCCCTTCATCTATATGGCGCGTCTGGGAAAAAACTTGGTATCCCTCAGGAGCCTAGTCGAGGATAAACATTAAATATAAGCTCATCACTAATAATGATTAAGTGAGATATCGCCAATCGACCATAACGTGCATAGCCACTAGTGATATCCATACGTGATTTATAAAGAGGGTTTCTACTGTGTGATATAATGAGTGTCCCGCGGTCAATGAGCTTAATTCAAACTAGCGCTCAAACGAAAGTAAGCATTGGTTACACGCTTCACAATAGGAACGATGCGTGAGGGCTCGCGCGCTGTCTTGATGTTTCATTTCTACACACAATGGTGTGTATCGGCTCATGCGAGTGCCCGGCAAGTTGCTTTACCTCGTAACGTTAGATGAGGGGTGCTGTACACACCGAGCTGGACTCCTGGGCACTAACGTTATATTTCTAATTTGTAAAATCCAAGTGATCGCGACACAATTTAACAAGGATGGTAGCTTACTTGTTTGTGCAGTGAGATCAGTTTTTGTGCAGTACGATGAGTGTAAGCCGCATTCAATAATGACGAATTTTGGGAACAGACTTTGTCCTGAATGTGTCCTTGCAAATATTAAGTCCACCTGCTCAGCTTATGAGTTTTAATCCATCCATGACATCAGGGGTGTTTTGACTGGGTGGTGACTATAGTATTTGAAATAAGAAATTAATGATTTACTTGAACACTATAAGCCCAGTTAAGGCGTAGAGTGTTGTTCTATTTTGCAGCAGCGAGGTGCTTCCTCTGATCTTTTCTTTTGTTTGGCTTGAATAGAGCGGTGCTCCGTTTTACCTGAGCTGTGGCCAGGTGAGGGGGGTGGCAACATTCTCCTGCAAATTGGGTGAGTGTAATTCTATATGTTTACAAAGTGCATATGATTATTAGATACGTTGGTGATCTAGCTTTCATGGCATACCAATACAAGGTAACATGATGTTTTACAGTACGCATTTCTGACTGGATAAAGTAATTCAGCAGATGTTTTTTGAAATGCTATTGTCACTAATGATATGTACATTTCTCTCTTATTTGTGTGTGTGTGTCTGCCCATCTGGTGTACTCCGACAATTTGAACACAGGAGATTCTCAGGTGAAATTTACTTTGTTTTCCACACTGTTTTTGATTTTGATTCACATCACCACACCTAGCAGTAGCAAAATAGGTCCTGATGAAGCAGTAAGGTGACCCATGGGCCCGATAAAAGACTGCAGAAACATGTTGACCACTTTTTCATCTGCGTAGTTATTTGTTAAGGCTACCATTTGCACTGTTTTTATCATTGAGAAGAAGGAGGTGTCCATTAAACATATTTTCCTCTCTTTTACTCAATTTTAGATATTGCACTTTATACACTTTTTGGTTTACACAATCTAGCACTGCTTTTCAGCTACCTCCTGATACCCAATACAGATTACATCACAGACGGGTTGGGATCGTTGTGGTAGATTTGGCTGAGTCTGGCCAAATCTCGCACTGGGTACTCGACTCCCCATGTGCAAATTGAAGGTTCCCAAATGATGTAGGGCAGTACAGGGTGGAAGTCTGATGGGATCTCTTTGAGCACTTTTGAGAGACCCAGCGATAGATTTCGCTATTCATTGGTCACAGCACATATCATCACTGGATAAGAAACACACCTGCTTTTCTGACCCCTTGCTATTCTTAAATCTACAAGGATTGCCATGTCAGTTTCCATCAGGAAACTGGTCGTTAACAACCACCTTCAGGGCCAAAAAAACAAAAATAGGGTTCCTATATGTGTAGAACGCATATTTATCTATTAAAATTATATACAATTGTAATTTTTTAATTTCATTTTTTTTATTGCAAGCATATGGCTTCATTTTAAGTGGTGTGTCTTTCTTTTTCTTTTTTTGGCATATCCTGGCCATAATTAAAAAAAAAAACATCTCATCAGCTTGCCGAAGTCAGACCTATTGGCTTTGTCAATTCTCGTTTTTCATGTATTCATAATAAAGAAACGTGGCAACATGCTTAAAAATGTATTTTTAATTTATTTCATTTTATGGTGTTTCGTAAAGTATGTTGCACTGTTGAATGAATTTATTTTACCAAGTAGAAAGTGTAATGTCCAGTAGGAGCCTTAGAAATTAAGCATTTGGGCACTGTTTACGAGTAGGAAAAGATGGTCGGTCAGGCTGCCCAGAATCAGCAGCTTCCAAGGACGGGTCAATTAGATCGCGTGGTCATGGTGAAGGGACCCGGGTCAGTCGGGATGTGTTCCTTCCTGAGAATGCAGGCCATATTTTCCTACTCGATATCACGAGGACGCCAAGGTTATTTTTCCCTAGGCAATAGAGGCTAACGATTATTAGGCTTCATCTAATGTCCTGATGATGATCCCCATGATTACTTAGTGGGATCGAAACGTCGTCGACCTCTTTGTGCACCTTATACAGAACGTATTTTATGTACCATGTATATGTAACGGTGCCACTTGAATTTTCTGTCTCATTTTAATTCACAAAAATCTTCAGTTTTTGCCTAATAGCCCTGTTTTGTTCCTTTCTTCTTTAACTGTAATTATCTGTATGTGCTTCGGTACAGGCTTGTGCCCCACTACGGTGAATTGTTGAAGGAATTCTTTGTCTTTTCCATTGTTGATCAAGTAAAGATTGCGACCTCTGTCTGGTTGGACATGCCAAAACCAATATAGATCTATTTTGTCTATATTTATTGTTCCTATCATAATATGTGCATGGGACCGCTGTTGCTTGAAATGATTATGTTCCCCGAGGTCCTGTGCTGACTCATTGGGGCCCCCTTGTTGTTCATAAATGTAAATACTTTGCGGGCTTCAGTCTGCCCATAGGTTTCCCATTTGCTGGCTCCATCATCGCTCTCCTATTCTTTCTCGCCAATTCTCCATGGCATGCATATGACATGCATCTTGCTGTTATTAGCCCTCCCCAAGAGTGATGTAGACCAAGCACTACATCAATCCACTGTTCACCATATTAGATTCCATTTGAGGAACTACCTTTTTCTCTCTTGAAAAGCAATTCAAATGATCGGTTCTGTTTACACTCCCTTCGAGCTTCGCTCCATGAATGTACACTGACCTGTAAATCTTGTTCTTATCTCGTCACCTTTGCCTTGATCAAATGTCAGACTCTGTTTTCCGAAAGCGCCTGTTCCCTTCCCCAAACCTCTACCGCTTTTATGCCTGTTTTGTACAGGCCCCCATGAATATGAGGTCAGATTCACACCCGCACAGCATAGATGAAATGTCCACAAATGACAATTCAGAGATGAAAGATCCTTTTATTTTGGTGCCTGCATTTCCATTACCATCTCCATTTTGTCATAAGTCTACTGTGACTCAGAATGGACGCTTCCTCCATTAGTATCTCCATTCATGGTTGGCGATGCTTTTTTCCATGCTTTGCTTGTCCCTTCGGTTTTCATTTCTTCATATAAGTTGTGGTACCGGACACAAACTAATGGAAAATGTACAGGTAAAAAGATCTAACAGTGGAACCTTCTCAGGGTCAGCACCTAACACAAAGTAGCCCCAGATGATGATTGATACCCCTACTAAGTTCACAAGGGTTTGTGTGCACACTGAATAGCACCCACTGTAACAATGCTAGTTCCAATTGTAACCTATACTGATTAATTATATGTTAAATGCTGTGGTGCACCTGTGCTGCTATGCAATGGAAAATGTAGTCTTTTTTTCTATGCTATGTTAAGAAGCTCTTACTTCTATATAAATATATTTTTATGGCTTCTTACATATTCTCATTACATCCTAGTTAAATTAAACTGCAAACAGTGGCTCCCAGCCCAGCTAACACAAAGTTGACTAGTAGTTTCACAAATGCGTTTATAAACCGTTTGGGGTCCCAAATGCATGAGTCCAGAACTCTCGCAACAGACACTGCACATGTTTGTTTGCTGAGAAGGTGAAGTTTTCTTGGCCAACTCCACTACCCCACTCCCACACCTTTAATGGCAACAGATGGACAGCAGTGACAGTGGGTCCCAGTTGGATGATCAGTGTGATCGCTATCCTTATCTACACCAAAAAGGAGGCAGCCCTGAAACTTGGAGAGAGCCTTGAGTAGCAGCCATACTGTGGCATCCACACCATTCGATGTAAGAACTTGACAGAACCCTGTCTGTCCAGTGACTGGGCATTAGTGGAAAGAGTATCATAGCATGGAAGAGCGTTAATCAACACACCTTGTTTGCCTCAAAGGCCACACAAAATTCCTTCATTATTTTGGAAGCGTTTCAATGTTTTGTACACACAGAACATACCTTTTTCTGCCAATTCTACAACTGTCCAGCATTGTCACAGCACTGTGGCGCAAATATATTTGAGGTACCCAGGACAACATATTGATATAGTTTAGAATTAGTTTGTATTCAACTGGCTGTTTTGCCCTGTTTTAGTCATGTTCTGAATATGGAAGTATTAATATTGTTATCTATTCCCCCGGTGTGTGAATTCTCATCCTACAAAATAAAGCGCCTGCCAGCATTCCAATACTTGGTTGCCCCCAAGAAACGTGTCAACTTGTCAAGTTTGTCGCGCTGTAGAATGTGGTGAAGAAAGGTGCGTGTACTGTGTCACATGCTATCAGAAGAATAATAACAAACAGAGATAAAACTGGATTATTTTGCAGACATTTTACTTGCAAACTTTAGATACTTAAAGAGTTCTCAAGCTGTAAAACTGAAACTCAAAGCAAAAACTTTATTTTATGGTTCCTGTATAGAAAAAGGCTGATCCAAAAACTAATAAAAGGCAAAAAGCTAAACAGAAAAAACAGAATTAATTCTCCACACAGTCCAGCGGGAGTGGAGCTACTAGAGAAAAATGAAAATCCTCATCTGATTTTTTTATCTCTTTATAAATATACCCATATCCTTCACTGACTCCTTCGTAGCCTACTTCTGAAGTTGGTATGGGCGGGCTGTAGATCCCAGGTTGCTTGGGACATCCTAACTCTCCCATATGATGGAGAAACCACCCCGTTGGGTGGCTTCTCCACCCCAGATTTTTTGGCTCTATTTCTTGGTAGCCCATGTCCATTTTGCATATCATTGATTTTACCCCAATGCTTGGCTGCCTGAGTTAGACTGGGGCTGGACCTGGCAGACCCCACACCCTTCAGTGTATTATTATCATCTGGCATTAAGATGGACCCTACAGATCCACAAACTCTATCCACTACTTGCTGGGCATGGAAGAAACCCAGTGGCACATTAGGCTTCAACTTTTTATACTCTTTTGAATGCCCTCTCGTCCTGAATCCATGGCTCCCACTCACTGTGGAAAATCTGGTGCAGCGCACCCTACATAAACGCCTTTGGAGATGTATTCCTCGATTGGGATGCCCTTTCCCACTTTATAGACGCCCCACACACTGACACCCCCTTAATGGACAGATTTATTCTAACCGACTTCATGATGTACTACGATCCCACATCCAGTCATACCTTCTCACCCCTGATTTTACTCCACTCACTCTACTGACACTGGATTTAGATGGCTCACACCTAATTTCCCAGCTTTATCACACTTGTACAGCTCTTAAACAGTCCAACGTAAATGGGGTTCAGAAACAATGGGAGAGAGACCTAGAACACCCCATCACTGACAAAGACTGGGCCTTCTGCTGCACCCAAGTAAAACTCATCTCCCCAACTATCGACACCAGCTACTTCAATTTCATTTCTTACTTAGAGCCTATGTGACTCCTGGCGGGCTTGCGTGGATCGACCCCTAAGTGTCGAGGCCCTGATGCAGATTTCCCGCATTTAACCTGGGCATACCCATTGATCGCTACATACTGGATGGAAGTAGTCTACATCCTCTCTCAGGTTATCTCGGTGCAAGTAGATCCATCCCCTTTTATGGTCCTCCTTGGCAAAGTCTCCCCTATCCCTAGAGCATATCGCAGATTCACTGCTATTGCGTTGCTGTTGGCCAAAAGAGGTGATTGCTCTTCATTGGGGCTACAGTGTGCTTCCCACCACTAAGGCCTGGCTCCGCAGTATGACTTACTGTTACTTAACGAACAAGGGGGCATATTATCAAGGGGGTTTATCTCCGCTTTTTTGGCTTTAAAAGCCAAGAAAGCGGAGATAAAATTATCTCCCTATTACCTAGCTGTCGCTAACACCAGTTAGCGACAGCTAGTAGGAGATAGCGACCATCTTGGGCCCCACTTTGCATGTCAGTGATATTTATCACTAATGACATGCAAAGTGGGAGTGCCAAGATGTTAGCGACAGGAAACAGTCGCTAATATCGCTATCTCCTATTACCAACTTTTGGAGATATTCGCGCTAAGCGCGAATATCTCCAAAAGCTAACACCTGCCCTGAGCAGTTCTTAGCCATGTTATCCAATGGGAGGTGGATAACATGGCTAAGAGCATTAGCTCGGTAATGCATGAATATCGCTGACTTTTCAGCGATATTCATGAATTGCGGCCGATTTTTATCGCATTTGCGATAAACCTTGGTAATACCAAGGTTTATTTGCGATAAATATCACCGCAGCTCTGCGGTAAATTTTTGTCTCTAACCAAGCAATAGCGATAATTATCGCTATTGCTTGGTAATATGCCCCAAGGTGTATTCCGTTCTACAACCTCTCGCAGCTCGTCCTAAAGATATTTTGCAACCTCTTAGACTACACCTCCTCACTTTGGACTCGGACTCCCCATCTTCCACTTCTCAGGCACCTGTAACCGTGAAGTCCTAGGACAGTTCGAGCCAGGACACAGATGTGTGATCCTTTGCACATTTCTTCATGACCCCCTTTTCTATAGATCTCTCCCTGCCTTCTTTGGACACTGTAAGTGTTAGCACACACTTTTAACTCCTCATAATGCAATGCCTACCACTTATATAGCCTGTCATGCAATATTTCGATGTACATTGCGATGTCCGTGCCTCGTCAATGGTAACCTCCTTTCTTCTGTACTGCAACTCTGAAAACCTTTCAATAAAGTATTTGTTTTAAACTGTACGAAGGTGAGAGGCCACCTTAGAAACTCACACGGGCCCTTTTGGTGCTAATACAGCCTAACTAGAGGCAAGAAGGGAGGAGTTGGAGGATAGAGATAGACTCCAGCTTTTTATGCAAGAGATACTGAATATTGAATATTGTTACAAAGTTGCAGTTCTTTAAAATATACTACTTATTAATCATTTGTATTGCTACTGTTTTGTTCATATGTATAGTTACACATATATATATTTTAAGCAGTAGGGTAGGAGGTTGATTTAATAAAGTCATACAACAAATCAAATCCTTGTTGTGCATTCTTCAGTGTGCCTATTCATAGTGAAAATAGATTTGGAATATACTAGCAATACATAATGTTGTGAAGTCTCACAGGACTGTTCGTTAACCTGAATGGACCACCCACATGTAATGCTTAGGTAATTTGTGGGGTACAGTCCACAAGGTTTCCTGGTTCTACATAGTAAGTTGATATTTAGCCTATACTTGTAGATGATTTAGAAAACCTAAATTCAAGGCCATATTTTATATGGATTTATAACAAAAGAATTAAATATGGATCTTCCAAAATGAATAGTTGGTATTTTGGAACTAAACTACTTTTTATGATAAAAATTATTAGCTTTTTTGAAGTAAGCCATCGCATTTTCCAATGAAAATATGTTTCAAGGACAAGTGCCTGGATTTTAAGAAGCTGGTGATTTCATTTGTGGACAAGATGATTTCGCTTCAGAAATGTTTCTAAAGTTGACATTTCAAGGATAAATCATGCAGCGGTTGTAAGACTTACCTATGATGAAATGAAATGAAATGAAATGAAAATGTGATTTGTAGAGCGCTGCAGCTGCCCTGAGGCATCCAGGCGCTAGGAAAGAGAAAACCCCTCATAAGGTTACTATTCTTTAAGCATTAAACAGGAGAGTTTTTAGCTGTTTACGGAAGCTGGTTAGTTGGGGTTGTTTGTTGTTGTTTGATTGTTGTCAATGGTGGGAAAGAAACATTCTAAGGTTGTTATTTCATCACACACATTGAATCATTCCATCATCTATATTGATTAAGCTGTTTTATCACTACTGGTGACTAGAGATCAGGTATGGTGTAATCTGTCAGGTGTCTGATTGTGTAAGCTCTATGTAACTAGTATAGTATTGTGGTATGAGCTGGTAGGACATTTCTAATTCGACTGTCTACAACCTTTGGTTTTAGGTTTTATTTGTGTTTTTTTTCCCCGTTGTTTTAATTGGTTTGTACAAAAAGGAAAACAATAACATCTCCAAGGTACACAAGTATAATATATCAGCGTTAGTAATTGCCACACTGTAGCACATACGTGAACACAGTTTCATAAGTCTTTAACTACTCTTGTATAATCCTAGACCTCCCCCATCACCTCCTTGTTCCGCTTCGCTGTATCACTATAACAGAATTCACAACTTGGCCATAGTCTATATCCTAACATGCTTGAAGACTGGTCATACTTTAATTTGAGGTTCAGTTTACGGTCCCAAATTTTAGCAAATGTAAATTTATATTTTTCAACCTGAAGCATGTTCTAGATCTACTCTAGAACTGTGGAAAGTAAAAAATGGTCAGGCGGTTGGGTCGATGTCTCTCAAGTATTTGCCCGGCGTTAAACGCCTCTAATACCATGCAAGGGTTATCAAACAAAGAGGCAGGCGCTGGAGACAGGAAGACAGGAAACAAAGTTTTATTCCGACGGAGCAGAACACATCAGATCGGACAACGAGGTATCGTTTCGAGGTGCTCTAACAGCCTCTCTGAGGCCTGGCCTCTTATACACTGGTTTATGGCATGTGACCATTCTTCATTACAATAAAGACACTGTGAAGTATGGAAAAAGACATCCCCGGAATCCCCGCCTCAGACCCATTCCCACACATTTCCACAGTAGAGGTTCCCACCCCCTATACAATAGGAGATGGTTATTACACAGCCGGACGTTCCGCCGATTCTTAGAATGTGTGCGCCTGATCGGATCTCAGGGGGGCGTGGGGGGCCAGGACCAATCGTAGCTCCTTTGAAGAGGGGCGATTCCATACAGTAAGGGGTAATAAACTGTATCCTCAGGCTAGGTAATGACCGGGGATCCATGCAAACAATCGGGCTCAAAGGAAGGGGTCATCAAAGGAGAGGTATTCATGCAAGGAATGGTTTTGTGTGGACAATTGATGTAGAGGAAGGAGTTTATCAATAGAGGGGTATTCATGAAAGGAAGGGGGGTGTTGGTCAGGCGCGGGGTGTGATTCCCAGGGGCAGAGTCACGCAGAAGAAGAGGTTTTATGACTTGTGCATGTGAGAGCGGGGGCAGCCAGGGTGCGCGGGGGATGCTTGCAGGGTCAGGGGAGTGCGCTGGCGATCGATCGTGAACAGGGAGACCATGGTACCTAGAATGGCTGCCGTGCATATTCGTATGTGAGTCTGAGGAATGGACAAGATGGCGTAGATGATGTTCAGTTCGCAAACTAAAATTCCACAGTCCTCCCTTTTAACATGTCTCACCAACTTGTCAATTTGGGTCTATCCCCATAAGGCCACGTATCTCTACCTCATAGAGGGGGCTCATGTGCTCAGTTCCGGAGTCCAAGGTCTTAGGGCACATGCAGTTAGCAATGAGTGAACACAAAGGTGGCAAGCATTTAACGCCTAGGCAACACCCACACAGTACCACGACCGGTATCAGTAGAAATGTAAACAACCTCCATCCCCAGTCCTTCAAAGTATCCCAAAACCAGCTCCCAAGCGACCATCCTTCTTGCTCCTGGTGAACCTCTGAGGAAAGTCTGTGGAGGTGCTCGATTGCTTTGTAGACTGAGGGCGAGTTATCTGGCACGTAGGTGCAACAGCTGGATCCGATGATGCGGCATGCTCCTCCACGGTCAGCTAGAACCACATCTAGAACAAGGTGGTTTTGGAGAGCCACCAGGCGGACTGCCTGAAGCTCGGCCGTGTTGTTAGCGAGGATGCCAGCTGTGATGTTTATGGTCGTTTCTACTGCCTGGGTCAGGTGTCGGATGGCGCGGCTGTTTGCCATTGGGCCCCACAGAGGAACAAGTCCCTTCACTGCATCCAGGAACTGTGCTCCGGTGGAGTCGGCTTGTTCGATGTCTCTTGCGCGCTTCTGCCGGTGATGGTTTGCTGGGGCTACATACATTGGGGGGAGAATGAAGGCGATGTAGCAAGTACCCCCCCAACCTTTCGGGAGCCAAGTGTAAGCTTTGATGCCACAAACAAAGTACATATTCGGAGAAGCAACAAAGGAGGGGGGATCAATTGAGTCCAATGTCCTGGTGATGTGGCAGGAACTGTGACCCACCAGCTGTGTTCCCAGGCCTTTGATGCACACAAGGCTGTGACATTGATAACAGACAGAGCTACAGTTAGAGTGGCAGCAGTTCGTTTCCGTAGGTAGGAGAAGGTGGGTCTAGCTGGATATGGAACACCTGCATTTCAACTCGTTCTTTGGCAGGGATGTCCATATGGAAGGAGGAACCAGAGGTCAAGGGACAAAAGGGAACAGACGTCCTTCCGGTTTTGTTCAGCCAGAACCCATAGTAGAAGTGTGACACTGTTTGACCAGAAGTGGCGTTGTCGCTGTGGCTCTCTTGCAAGAGGATCAACCAGGCAAGGCAGGAGCCGTGAACTGAGAAAGGTGAAGGGATGAAAGGGATGGAGTGTCCGGTGGCATGCGGGAGCAACCCGCAGATCCAGCAGTTGGTGGCGTTGGCAGCAAGGTTGTGCTGGTGCAACAGTTGCACGAAGGAATTGTTCCAGAACTCCTTACGCCTTTCTCGGAGCTGAGGCGAAAGGGAGATCAGGTGATGCTCTTTCATAGTGGTTGGCTGTGCAGTGGTCAGCAATATCTGATGAGCGCGTGCGCTTTCCTCCTAGATCCAGAAGGAAGTCATGAGGAGGAGGCAAAAGAGGAAGACAATGAAGAGGGCGATTGTCTTTGATTTGTGCATACTGTCAGTCTTTGGGTTCCTGTAGTGGGTATTTCCGGTTGCTTCCATCATCTTCTTATCTGGCGCTTCCATCATCTTCGAGGTGCTCGGTAGTGGGCAGAACCACAGACTTCGTTTAGCGTCTCTCCGGGTAACCCTTGGTTGTGTTTAGGCCACCGTTCTGAGATTTAACTTAGTCCGTGGTCTACTTAGCCGAAGCTCCCTCCTTTCGACGCAGGAAATACCCTTCCCTGGATGGTACAGTGGGATCAGAGAATTTTGCAAGTTTGAGTGCCTCGGTATCAGGATAACAGTTCAGTGATGGCCGATCTTTGTTCAGGAGCTCTTCTTGGGTGTCGACGTTTTCTGTTGTGGCCAGGGTCGAGGAGACCTTCTTACAGTGGTGTGCGTGCAGCCAGTGCCGTTTCCCCTCCACTCTAAGGGCCGTCCGGGTGGTGATCAGTACTTGCCAGGGGCCCGTCCACCGGGGTTCCAGACTCTTCGCCCGTTGGAAATTCCGGACTAACACATAATCCCCCGGTTGGATGTCGTGACCCGGATCCCTGGAAGCATCGGGGATGGCCTGCTGCACCTGCTGATGAATGACAGACAACGTTTTAGTTAATTTGCACAGGTAATCAGACAGTAGGACGTCCGGGACGTCGTGAATGGAGATCGGTTTGGGGGCAGTCCAGAGGTTCATCGGTCGCCCGAATACAACCTCGTAGAGGGTCAAATGGTGCTTAGTGGGAGTGGAGCGCATCGATAGCAACGCCAGTGGGAGGGCATCTGGCCACTTAAGTCCTGTGGTGGCCACTATCTTTGACAGTTTTAGCTTCAGTGTGTCGTTGTGTCGCTCAACTAAGCCAGCGGATTGGGGGTGGAAGACTGCATGAAACCTCTGTTTTACACCCAACCCCTTCAAGATTAGTTGGATAACTTCAGCTATGAAGTGGGGGCCGTTGTCGCTCCATAAAATTCGACAAAGACCGTAACGAGGGAAAAACTCTTTCAGTAGTACCTTGGCAGTAGTCATGGCAGTGTTATCACGGGTTGGATAGGCTTCTACCCATTTGCTGAAGGCACACACAATGACTAATACATACTTCAAGTTTTGGCATCTTTCTCGTTGGATGTAGTCCATCTGGAGGACCTCAAAGGGATTGTCGGGGACTCCAAACACTCCCCGAGGTACCATAGTTCCTTTTCCAGGGTTGTGTTGCAGGCAGATAATGCATTGCTGGACCAGGCGTTTGGCTGAGTCGGGGATCTTGTAGTTGTGGCAGACCTTGGAGATGAGTTTGATCATGGGGGCAGATCCTATGTGTGCGGGGGAGTGTGCCATAGTCAGTATGGGAATCAGGTACGAGTCAGGCAGCAACCATTTGTTTGCATCTTTTGTCCGCCAGCAGCCTTCATCGTCCTTTAAACCCACCCGTGCCCACTCGGTCAGTTCGTGAGGGGTGCTGGCCGACTGGATGTCCCTAATCGTCTCCCTAGCGTCAGCCCATTTTTCTGCTTGTGACCTGGCCACATACATGCGTGTCATCGTCCTATTCTCAGCTGTGGTTCGGGCAGTGATGTCGGCCAGCGCATTTCCCTGTCCGACTAAGTCCGTCACCTTCTTGTGTGCCTGACATTTGATCACTGCTAATCGTTTGGGGAGGAGAACTGCTTCAATCAGGGCGGAGACTAGATCTCCGTGGAGGATGGGCGTGCCGTGGGACGTCAGGAATCCCCTTTCCCTCCACAAGAGCCCAAAATGGTGTACCACTCCGAAGGCGTACTGGCTGTCCGTGTAAATGTTTGCCGTGGTCCCTGCCGCTATGATACATGCTCGCGTGAGGGTAATCAGTTCTGCCGCCTGTGCGGATCGTTGTGTGATGCGGGCTGTCTCAATTACTGTTCGGGCTGTCGTCACCGCATAGGCAGCTGAAGTGGTGCCGTCTGGGAGTTTGATGCAAGAGCCGTCTACCCATAGCTCTCCATCAGGGTCTGTGAAAGCAGTGTCTCGGAGGTCAACTCTACTCCTAGCCTGTTCGTCCGTGCGGGTCACACAGTCGTGTATAGGGGGCACATCGGGGTCATCTTTAGGCAAGGGCAACAATGTGGCAGAATTCAAAGTCGTGCATCTTTTCAGAGTGATGTGGGGTGCAAGTAGTGTCAATTCGTACCCAGTCAGTCGTGCACTAGTCAGGTGTTGAGTCTTGGTTTGGTTCAAAAGGGTGTCGACCGCATGGGGTACTAACACAGTGAGGGAGTTCGAAAGTACAATTCCCTCGCTCTGACGGATAGAGACAGCAGCGGCGGCTACTGCTCGAAGGCAGGCAGGCAAAGCTCTGGCTACGGGGTCAAGAGTTGCAGAGAAGTAGGCACAAGGGCGTTGCTTAGGGCCGATGGGCTGAGTTAGAACAGACAACGCGCATTCCTCCCTTTCGTGAGTGAAGAGGGAGAAGGGCTTGGAGTAATCTGGTGTTCCCAGGACAGGTGCTGAACAAAGGGCATCTCGCAACTCTTTAAAGGACGCTTGACATTCGGGGGTCCAAGGGAGCGGGAAGGGGACATCTTTGGCCAACAGGGAAAGTAGAGGTTTTACAATGAGACTGAAATTTGGTAACCATTGTCGGCAGAAAGAGGTAAGACCCACCAAAGAACGGACTTGCTTCTGTGTTTTTGGGACGGGGGTGTCTAGGATGGTTTGGATTCGGTCGGGCATAAGTTTCCTCCCTTCTTTGGACAGGAGATGGCCTAGGTATGTCACTTGAGGCTGGCAGAACTGCAATTTCTTTTTGGAGACTTTGTGGCCATTTTCCGCAAGAAAGTGCAAGAGTTGGATAGTGGCCGTGATTGCAAGTGGAGTGGTGTCGGCCGCCAAAAGGATATCATCGACATATTGGATCAACACCACTCTATCTGGTAGCTGGACGGTGTCCAGCTGTTGTTTGAGGGCCTGGCTGTAAATGCTGGGACTTTCAGTGTAGCCTTAGGGTGCTCTACAAAATCGGTACGAGCGGGCTTTTAGGGTGAAGACGAAGAGGTAACGGCTGTCTGGGTGGATGGGGATAGAGAAAAATGCGTTCTCGAGGTCGATAACAGAGAAGGTGGTGGCAGTAGACGGGATGAGGGTCAGAATGGTGGTGATGTCTGAGACTACGGGGTACTTAGGCACAACCACTTTGTTAACCTCTCGTAGGTCGATGATGAAGCGGTACGCTTTCTCATCTCCCTCGCCTTGTTTCTTAACAATGGGTAGGATAGGGCTGTTACAGACATTGCTAACTACTTCCTCTACCACTCCTGCATCCACCAGGGACTGAATAATCGCTACCAGTGCCTTCTCGCCTTCGGGTGATATCCGGTACTGTGGGAGTTTCGGGAGTATTGCGTCTTGTCGAACAGTTATGTGCACAGGGTCAATCATCATCCGTCCTACATCAGAGTCGTTTTTGGCCCATAGGTACGGAGGCAGGGTGTCGAGCAGAGACAGGTCAGCAACAGTTATAGAGTACATATGTCGCGCGGAGCAGGATTTGGACATGTTCGGATTGTCATACAGGATGACTCGGACTCCATCTGGGGAACATCTAATGGTAGCTCGGAAATGTTTTAATAAGTCAATACCCATAATGGCGTCAGGGGAGTTGGAGGAGAGCAGAAATGTTGTGTCAGTTGGGTTGTTTCCTAGGTCGAAGGAGATAGGTACGGACAGGGGATTAGTGGAGGGCGTCCCATCAAAACCTATCGATGTAATGTGTGAGCCAGACAAGGGTGCCCTTGGAATCAGTCGTTTTGATAACACACTACGTGTTGCCCCAGTGTCTACCAAAAATGGAGACTTAGTACCCAGGACCTTAGCGGTGACGTAAGGGCCTTGCTGGTCAACACAGAGCTCGACTGGATCCCCCCCTTGCCCCTGGCAGTCCTATGCAAAGTCAGGGGCGTTCTCACAGTTAGATGATTGATACTGGTTCTGTCGGGGACGGTCAAACGTGTTCGATCTTCCTGGTGTGTCGTTGTTGGTGTCATTTGTGTACCCTCGTCCCTGCCCTCTAGTCGTGGGGCCATTCGTCATGTCCCTTGTCTCTTTATTTTTAATTATTTCCAGAAGAACCGGACATTGAGACTTCCAATGCCCGAATCCTCTGCAAAATGCGCACTGATTATCCTCTATGTCCCTACGTCCAGAGTAGGGAGTAGGTGTGCGATCCTTTGGGGGTGGATTTCTAGGGGCGGCTGATTGGTAGCTCCCCCTGTGGCGTTCTCTTCCGACCGCCACCCCTTGTATCTGGGCTATCATCACCCTTTCTTTCAAATCTTTCTTCTTTCTCTCGGATGCCCTATCATTCTCATTCTTTTGGTGTTCATAGTACTGAGCCATCTGAAGGATAGCTGCGGGTTTGGAGGCCCCCCAACTACTCTCGCTCGTCTGTAACTTTTGGAAGACCTCTGGTGATAGACCCTTTACGTAATTTTGCACGAATAGGTGTTGTCCGGTCGCAGTGGTCATGTCTTGGCCACTGTAGTCGGAGAACACCGTCTCAAATCGGGAGAAGTATTCTGATACGTCTTCCTGGGGTTTCTGGCGGCAAGCCGTGACTATTGACCAGTCTACCTTCTTCTCTGGGATCAATGTCTTTAGCTTCTGAACTATTTTTGTCTGGGAGTTCCAGTATGTCTTTTACAGGTTTCTTTCCGGGCTCTCGCCGTCTATCTAGTTCACTGAGTTGATTCCAGGTATGTCCGAACAGATCTGTGTGGTCGGCTTTCCGGATTTGCTTCCACACGTCAGTCGGCAGACATAACCCGAAAAACAAGTCAATGTCCGCTAGAGTCATAATCGTTGAACCCAAGGCTGTACCTAGTTCGGTATAAAATGCTGTCGGGTTCTTTCTTAAATCGGGCAGGGTTTGCCTAAAAGTTAAAATATCTTGCCGATCCCATGGTTGGTAAACCCAGTTGTACACAACCCTCCCCTTCGCATCTGCATGGTTGATATCGTCGTTCGTTCCCTGACCTCGTGGGGGAACCCAGTAGGGGGTGGCTTCTCTGATAGGCATCATGGTGTTGGCTACTTCTGACGAGGACCCAGTCGTTTCAGGGATTGTAATCTTAACTTCTGGTTTTTGTTCCGTGAGGTGGCGGAAGACCTCAAGCGTTTGCATGAAGAGGTCCGCCACGTCGCGCTCAGTCCCATCTCCAACATCGACCTTTCTATATAAAGCTGTCAGTTTAGCAGGACCTTGATTCTGATACCTATCCTCATATGCGTTCAGGGTGTGGTAGCTGAATCGTAAAATGAAATGCCTTCTGTGGCTACCGGCATGTGAATTGTGCATATCCATTGCGTATTCTTCGCTCTCCTTCCGTTCTACCAGCGTCCTTACTATCTTGTCAATTCCATCCCACTCATCTTTGCTCAACCTATTCGGTCTGGCTGGTGGCTGCTTGCTAGCCTCGAGTTCATCTGATGTTGTTGCTTTTGCGGCCGGTGCGGAGGCCGTGAGGGCAGGGGCACTAGCGCCAAGGTCATTCTCGTTTGCACTCGGAGCTGGCAGGTGCTGTACTAGAGATTGGGAGGGGGCATACGGACGGGGCATGTAGATGATCGGAGGACCTAGCAGTAACTCATCGTTCGCCCGTTGTTTGGAGGGCAGCTCAGGGTAGAGCGTAGAGGGGGTCCAAACAGGGCATTGGCCTGCCGACTCAGATTCTTGCTTTTGTCTAGCTCCCTCTCTTTCTTTTATTTCTTCTTCTAGTTTCTTAGCGGCCAGGTGGGCTGCCTTTCGTAACTCTTTTCCTATTTTTGCTTCCTCTCTTTTCTTTCGTTGCTCTGTTTCTTTGCGCCACATGCCAACACTATTGAGCATGGTGGGCGTTGTCTTATTTTTCCGAAGAGCTGCTTCTAACGTTTCTAATTTATGGTTGTCAAAGGAACCTTTAATAGAACAGAGGTTGTTTGGGTCCCAGGGATAATTTTTTATGACCACTCATCACTATACTCCCCGAAAGTAACTAAGCAAAATACAAATAATAGTGGAGGGTCAAAGGAATGAATTTTCTGAAAAAACGACTATGTGTGAGAATCAGTGGCAATAGTCCACTAATCTGGGTACATCATTCAGGGTTATTGAAAAATACCCATCAGTAGCTCTTCCTTGGCGCCCTTTTCATCATATGGGTTCCTTCTAACCATGAAGGATGGTATTTTGATATGGTCAATTGGGACAGCATAAGGACCAGTGATGGTGTAACCGGGTCACAGGGAGCTTCTGAAAAGCAGTGCGGGGGGGGGGGTTGTGTGTGTTAACGTGCAAAAAGTGCAGGATAGTGATATTAAAATTAGAAAACTATGAGGAAAAATTATTTATTAAAGACCTCAGTGTTTCTAAGAGTTTAAAACGAGCGAAATTGGTAGTTTCACCTAATAGCTACCAACAGGTTGGTCGACATGACATGTTTCAGCAGATTTTTGGATCACAGAGGTATCCACTGCATTCCTCAGGACCTGTATCGCTACTGCTAGTGGTGTATTATAAAAATAAAAGGAAATCTTTCACCTGGGTACTAATGAAGGATCATTCTCCCAGCATATTGTGCAGGAGAGTGCTGCCTCACCTCACCTGGCTTCCAGCGTTCCTCTGGCTGTAAGGGGAGGTCCTCCCCTTACAGCCAGAGGAACGCTGGAAGTACCGACGGACAGAGCGGTGCTTCAATAACCTGAGCTGTGAGCCAGGTGAGGTGAGGCAGCACTCTCCTGCACAATATGCTGGGAGAATGATCCTTCATTAGTACCCAGGTGAAAGATTTCCTTTTATTTTTATAATACACCACTAGCAGTAGCGATACAGGTCCTGAGGAATGCAGTGGATACCTCTGTGATCCAAAAATCTGCTGAAACATGTCATGTCGACCAACCTGTTGGTAGCTATTAGGTGAAACTACCAATTTCGCTCGTTTTAAACTCTTAGAAACACTGAGGTCTTTAATAAATAATTTTTCCTCATAGTTTTCTAATTTTAATATCACTATCCTGCACTTTTTGCACGTTAACACACACAACCCCCCCCCCCGCACTGCTTTTCAGAAGCTCCCTGTGACCCGGTTACACCATCACTGGTCCTTATGCTGTCCCAATTGACCATATCAAAATACCATCCTTCATGGTTAGAAGGAACCCATATGATGAAAAGGGCGCCAAGGAAGAGCTACTGATGGGTATTTTTCAATAACCCTGAATGATGTACCCAGATTAGTGGACTATTGCCACTGATTCTCACACATAGTCGTTTTTTCAGAAAATTCATTCCTTTGACCCTCCACTATTATTTGTATTTTGCTTTGTCAAAGGAACCTATCAGTGGCCACTGACTTTTGGGGTCCTTTTTTGTATATTTATGCCATAACTTACTATAAGCTACAGCGACAAGTCCATGCTTAGTGACCATGTCCTTATTAGGGGTGCCCTCCAGTGGAGCTGGATGGTTCATCTCTAATAAGCGGTCCGGGCTGTACCAACTACCAATCAGTGGGGAGAAGACAGGCATGACAGATTACAACGGGGGACAAAGGTCCACACTACCTATCCTTCACTACTTGCAAAGACTAGACAGAATATTTCTATTCTCCGTTATTTGTAAGCAGAGAATATCTCAAAAGAACTATACTGCAAACAATCTATGTTCGGACAATCGATCAGTGGGGAGAAAAATAGGTACGACAGATTACAATGGGGGACAAAAGTCCGCGTTACCTACCCTTCACTATCTGCAAAGGGGGACAGAATATTCCTATTCCTCCCCGTTTGCAGGCAGCGAATGTCTCAAAGAGCGACAAAGTAAATACTAGTATTTCAACCAATCAAACAATCAATCAATTCGCAATTCGTCGTGTTTCACGACCTTACCCGGACCGCATGGACAGTTTCTCGTCTTCCGTTTCCAGCGCCCGATCGTCCTCTACTCTCTGTTGTTACTGCGGCACTCCTGATGGTTCCCAGTCAGGACCGTAGATCACTCGAGAGAGGTCTGCTCGGAACCAGTGAAGTTCGGATGACCGGCTGCCAGACGAGGGTCTATCGGGCAGGTGCACTTCCGATCGTTGCAGTCGTTCACTCTGTCGTCGGGACCTCTCCCACTGGATCCACATGTCGCTGATGGGCCCCACGCTTGGGACGCCAATTGTGGAAAGTAAAAAATGGTCAGGCGGTTGGGTCGATGTCTCTCAAGTATTTGCCCGGCGTTAAAAACCTCTAATACCATGCAAGGGTTATCAAACAAAGAGGCAGGCGCTGGAGACAGGAAGACAGGAAACAAAGTTTTATTCCGACGGAGCAGAACACATCAGATCGGACAACGAGGTATCATTTCGAGGTGCTCTAACAGCCTCTCTGAGGCCTGGCCTCTTATACACTGGTTTATGGCATGTGACCATTCTTCATTACAATAAAGCCACTGTGAAGTATGGAAAAAGACATCCCCGGAATCCCCGCCTCAGACCCATTCCCACACATTTCCACAGTAGAGGTTCCCACCCCCTATACAATAGGAGATGGTTATTACCCAGCCGGACGTTCCGCCGATTCTTAGAATACGTGCGCCTGATCGGATCTCAGGGGGCGTGGGGGGCAAGGACCAATCGTAGCTCCTTTGAAGAGGGGCGATTCCATACAGTAAGGGGTAATAAACTGTATCCTCAGGCTAGGTGATGACCGGGGATCCATTCAAACAATCGGGCTCAAAGGAAGGGGTCATCAAAGGAGAGGTATTCATGCAAGGAATGGTTCTGTGTGGACAATTGATGTAGAGGAAGGGGTTTATCAATAGAGGGTTATTCATGAAAGGAAGGGGGGTGTTGGTCAGGCGCGGGGTGTGATTCCCAGGGGCAGAGTCACGCAGAAGAAGAGGTTTTATGACTTGTGCATGTGAGAGCGGGGGCAGCCAGGGTGCGCGGGGGATGCTTGCAGGGTCAGGGGAGTGCGCTGGCGATCGATCGTGAACAGGGAGACCATGGTACCTAAAATGGCTGCCGTGCATATTCGTACGTGAGTCTGAGGAATGGACAAGATGGCGCAGATGATGTTCAGTTCGCAAACTAAAATTCCACAGAACCTCGAGTATTTTTCTGAGCATGAGAGCGTGGAGGAGAGAGGAATTCATTAACAATGCCAACCAAATCGATTTCAGTTCTCTAGGCCCATAATAATCACAGACGGTGCACAGTCATAATATTGAGTCCAAAATATCGATTGGACATAATATTGAGTTTTTAATATAGACTGGACAAAATATCGACAGGACAGAATATCGATAACAAAAATATTGTTTATAAGGTAAGTGAAGTAATATCGTCTGTTAAAAATATAGATAGTTAAAATATCGAAGTATATAATATAGATAGTTAAAAAAAATCTATTTTTAATAATATATAACTGTTTATAGTGTATTTTTATGTTATAATATGTGTGAAAAGTGTGTATTTATGTTATAAATAATTTTATTTAATGAATTTTTTTTATAATTATTGCGTAATTTAATTCTGTAGCGGGTTGTGGGTTCATAGGGGAATAGGGTGGGAAGTAATTTAATTATAATTAATTAAATATGTAAATGTATTTATTGATAGTAACTAGTAATTAATTGTTAATTAATGTATATGTGTTAATTAATTTAATTGTAATTGGAAAATAATTTTTATTAATTGATTAATTGGTAATTATGTAAATTTTACTAATTTAATTATGTAGCGGGTTGTGGGTTTATAGGTGAATAGGGTGGGAAGTAATTTATTAATAATTAATTAAATAATAAAAATAATTAAAATGTATTTATTTGGAAATAATTGTAAAATAATTTTTATTTATTAAATAATTAATTGTTAATGTTTAATTAATTTGTATTAATAGGTGATTAATTGAAATAATTATTGTTAATTAGTAATTTTAAAATATTAAATATTATATTAGATAACAATTTTTTTTAAATTAATTATTAATAGATATTCATTTTTAGATTTTTAAATAATATATGAAATATTTACTTTCCCTAATGTTGTATTCTCTGGAGTGGGAATAGTAAGTTTAACCCCTACGCTATCCAACGCTTTCCCTACTGTTGCACTCTTTGGAGTGGGAATAGTAATTTTTACCCCTACGCTATCCAACGCTTTCCCTACTGTTGCACCCACTGGAGTGGGAATAGTAATTTTAACCCCTACGCTAATCAACGCTTTCCCTACTGTTGCACCCACTGGAGTGGGAATAGTAATTTTAACCCCTACGCTATCCAACGCTTTCCCTACTGTTGCACCTACTGGAGTGGGAATAGTAATTTTAATCCCTACGCTATCCAACGTTTTCCCTACTGTTGCACTCTTTGGAGTGGGAATAGTAATTTTAACTCCTATGCTATCCAACACTTTCCCTACTATTGCACCCACTGGAGTGGGAATAGTAATTTTAACCCCTACGCTATCCAACGCTTTCCCTACTGTTGCACTCTTTGGAGTGGGAATAGTAATTTTAACCCCTACGCTATCCACCGCTTTCCCTATGCTTGCATTCTTTGGAGTGGGAATAGTAATTTTTACACTTTTGTTATTGTACGTTAATAATATTGGCTATTATTTAATTATATTTTGTTACTATATATAAATGTTTTAAGAAATATGAATTAAAAATGTTTATTTCATTAAATATTTAATTATTATAAGTTAATTTAATTATTTTCTAAGTATATTTTAGTAATTAATTTTTAATATTAATTTAATTTAACATTGTTTTTAGTAAAGTTGATATTTTTTAAAACTATATTTTTTAAACGATATTATTAACTCGATATTTTTGTACTTACCTGTTTGTAGATAGAAACTCGATATTTTGTCAGTCGATATTTTGTCAACGATATTCTTGATGGTCGATATTTTGTCTCTCGATATTATTTCAGTGATACATCACAGACTACTAAATAAGGTTAGTTAATTTATGACAAGGCCAAAAAGAACAGGACATACAGACACCTCAAGATAAGGGTGTAGAAATACATTGTAAACAACATAAATCCATATCTACGAATGCGATTGAGGTGGTGTAACATACACAGGACAATCAATTCAAGAATCAGGATACAAAAGATCAAGAAACAGAAATCCAATTTCCCCAGCATCGAGGGTTGATAGAGATAAAGCATTAATTTATCTCTACACTAGCACTAACGTAACATCCTTAATTAAGCATTCTTTGGGGCAGGATAGATTAGGTGTTAGCGTGTGGAGTCTTCCTCAGAAGTCTCTCCACTTCAATTGGGTCGAGTAGCATAAAGCTACTGAGACAGAGCTCGTTCTAAGATGCTCTCTCTCCAAAAGGCAGAGAACGAGTGGGCTCTTTTCCTACTTACAACACTCCAAATATCACAGGTGTCTTCACATAATTCCTTTCAGGTCACACCATCCGATCAGGCCGCATTATCACAGGTAGTTTTTACAGGACGGCAATTTTTCCCCAACAGTAACAAGATGACCTTGATTCACAGGCTCTCTCTGGTGAGAAAATACAACAGTTCTCCTTATCAGCATTAGCTCCCAATGTATCTTCTTCTCTCCTTGCCTAACTCCTAAAACAAAGACATCACTCAAACTAACAAGGGCGCTTCTTCCACCTGCAAGAGAAACGTGTGAAAGAACAGAATCTTACATGCACGTGAAAATCAACTATTAATTCTAATGCGAGAGCTTCAAAGTACAATGCATTTGAGGCCTACAATATTCAGCTAACCTAAGAGAAATGGAAAATGAGCTTCATGCAGTTATATATAAATTGAGACGTAGACCTTTAATATTTTCTTTTACATATAAAACAGCATGATTAATAAGCACATTCAATAATACAAATTATTGTCAATTGCGCAACACAAGCGTTTGTGGTAATGGTTTCTGCTGGTTACCATTGATCTTCCCTGTTACATCTTCATATATGATAGATTGTGGCCTAAACAAATCACATTGATATTATAACATTACAAGATCTTAACACATAGGTTACCACAACAAAAGATTGTATGCAGATGCAGTCTATGCGGGGGATTGTAATACACCCCTACAATAAAAAAATTGATTTGCGCTACATCAAACCATTTCTCTTTCTAGTATACTCATCTATAAGAATGATATAGGGAAAAAAGTAAGTAGAAGAAATGATGATAACATTTTGTTACGTTATAGAGAATTTTATGTGCAGATTCTACCATTAATATAGCCTTCCAGTGCTGTCACTGTACATACCCTGGTCTCGGGAATTCCAGCACATAATAGTGTCTGAAAAATGGTATGTCTAGTAAGATTGTCGATTGCAAAAAACACAGTTGATGGACAGAATGTAGAACAATGTCATACATTCACCCCAGTACAAGGATCTGGGCCTAAATCCATTGTTTGTTTGCACTCCACACCACCCTGGGTTAGACACTGGCTATATGCAAATCAGCTGTGACCCTGTGCCTCATGGGAACAGTCCAGTCCGAACTACCAAGCCATGTCTTTCCCAGACCGGAATCAAGCATCCAAGGACCGGTTTCTGGCTATCAGCCTTCATCAGCCTGGATAGCTTGACTCCAGTGGTGTGGAGAGCCTGGGACTCACGTCTGAGTGTACCCATCAGACTCGGGGTGAAAATTGCAAAAAACACAGTTGATGGACAGAATGTAGAACAATGTCATACATTCACCCCAGTACAAGGATCTGGCCCTAAATCCATCGGGTTTTTTGCACTCCACACCACCCTGGGTTAGATACTGGCTATATGCAAATCAGCTCTGACCCTGTGCCTCATGGGAACAGTCCAGTCCGAACTACCAAGCCATGTCTTTCCCAGACCGGAATCAAGCATCCAAGGACCGGTTTCTGGCTATCAGCCTTCATCAGCCTGGATAGCTTGACTCCAGTGGTGTGGAGAGCCTGGGACTCACGTCTGAGTATACCCAGCACACTCGGGGTGAAAATTGCAAAAAACACAGTTGATGGACAGAATGTAGAACAATGCCATACATTCACCCCAGTACAAGGATCTGGGCCTAGTAAGATTGTCAAACCAGACTTTCTTCTACCTATGCTTTCCCACCATTGGATCAAAGTTATTTTGTGGGAAGTGAGACCCAAATCACCTGGGATAGTAAGGCACACTACATCATATGTAGAAAATTAAGCAACCCTCCTTACCTCATTCGTATACTACTTTTTTTATGCTGCTTTTGTATGTGAGCATCCTCTGTAGTAACAGTTTTTGCTATTTTGGTAAACTAAATTTTTCTAGCTTAATGTACAATTCTTCCTTTGTCTCAACTTTTACAACAATCCTTTAGGGAGAAATTATAATCCCGGAAAGCTTCCACAACCCAAGTCAGTAACGTTTTCTCTAAACTTGTTCCAGTTTTGATCTATGTTTTTGACAAATGTGCTTTATAACCCCACTGGACATTAACGTTCCAAAACTTTGAGGAGGAAGCCAAACTCCCTAAAATTGTCTATAAAATATATTCATTGTATTTTTAATCACTGTTGCTCCCACATCTTGCCAAACATTCCTTAGGAGAAATAATACCATACTTAAAATAGACTAAAAAATGTATTCTATAATTGAAAATGGTAGTAAAATTCAACATATTTTCTAGATGTAATCCTCTTTCACCTCCCTTTTATGTTCTTGTTACAGAGGGCAGGGTCCCACAACACACACTTCCAGCTATAGGCTTGTGGAGGGTGCCCATGTTTAAACAGTACATTTAAAATGAAATAAATTAAGAAAATAGTGTGCACCAGTGCAAAAAATTGAAATGAACTATCTGCTAACTCTTTGCAGCTGCTGGCCCCTTGTAGAGAATGCATAAATAGCTAAAAACGAGGAGCGGTGGAAGAAAAGAGGGAGGAGCCCTGTAGCACTTTGCAGTTGTTGGATCCTCATGAATATCTAAATACATACATACATAAATAACAATTTAGAAAATATATACCCAGGCAGTGGAATGAGCATGCGAAAAGAATCAGAAACAGAGCATAGAGAAAGTGCATTGCAGAAGAGGGAATGTTATACATGCACTTGCAGGGAATGCTAAAAAAGAAAAGAGGAACTGAGCATGGAAACACATGCACTCCCATGCATGTGATGAAGAAAAACAAGCATTGGCAAAGCCAATAGATCTCGCCTATGCAAGATCTATTAGCTTTGTCAATGTTTTTAGCCATGTTCTACAGCAGCCCAACATGGTTAAAAAAATTTAAAAAGAGCTACGACGGGCTGAACATATTGGCCGAACCATAGTGATTTTATTTTCTTTGTTTTCACCCATGTAACACGTTGCTGTAAAATATCGCTAAAAAAAACATTGACAAAGCCAATAGGTCTCCCATATGTGAGAACTATTGACTTTCCCAGTGCTTGTTTGACTCTTCAAGCCAGTCCATTATTGCACAAGTAGGGTTCATTCCCTAAGGATATCTCTCGGGGCTCCTTTTAGGGCTTTCAAGTCTTTGCAGCCAAAGTGACACGGCGTTGCATTTGGAATCAATCGTTTTTATTGAGCAGTATACCAACACATAACACAGCTCGGCTGCCTACATCGGCGTTGCATTTGGGCAGATTCACGTAGGTTTTCTGCTCTTCTCTTCTGAAGACGGAGTGTCTAGAAAATATGAGTGTTCCGCAACAGAGACAGAGAAAAACTCAGACTTCACTGCCTAGGCGGACATGTCCCCAGCTGGTTTCTGCCACCAGGGCATGCTTATAGAGCCCAGCACTTTTCATTCTTCTTTACAAACTTCGTAAAACACTCTAGCTGGAACTACACCTTATGTTGTAGTGGTTCATTATAAGACAAATTGCCCTCTGATTTTACCCACCTGTACTACACATATACAGATGGCAATACCTAAACAGTGTTTTCTTCATTCTCAAAAAAATGAAAACTGTAACAAAATAAATACTAGTTGAGAGTGAGAGAGTCATTCTATTTATGACCCGATGTGCTGTGTACTAAACTTCCTTAGCTGAAAGTTCCTCTGTAGTGGCGATTTATTCATGAGGGAAAGGGGAGAGTCGCCCACCCCGCCTGCTGTGAGCCTAACTAAGTGTGAAAAATTAAATGGCAAAAAAACTATTTTATTGCCATTTTTTTTCACCTAGGGCGCGTCAGCCCTCAGCCCAGGGCTGGCTTTAGTGCTGGTGGCGGCCAGTGCGACAATTATTTTTGGTGGACTCACCCCCATGACCCCCTCCTCAGATTCTCTCACTGCCACCGGGCAAAAGTGTCCCTTAGCTGTCCAATCTTAAGTTATTGCTAAACGCATTGCATCCCCTGAGGTCAGCGCCCCCTTCACAGGTCAACGCCCAGTGCGGTCACACCATTCACATTGCCCTAAAGCCTGCCCTGCCCCAGAGCCAGGAGAAATCGGGGTGTGTCCTCTGCTGCCGATTGGCAAGATAGAGGACTGGAGCAGTGGCGTAACTGGTCGCTTCAAAGTGCGCATGTCTATTCGGCAAGCTGTCTTGTGCCGGCATACGTGACATGCACACTTTGAATCTCTCAACTTAGCTGTCTTAGACAGCTGGGTGTAGAGCAAGCACAGCCTCCAAGGCCTGAAGAAGCGTTCAGCTAACCCATTCCACCTAATCCTGACCCTTTTCTCATGCTTGTTAGCTGCATGAGAGCAGCATGTGGATTGGTAAGGGAATCATCCTGCGTGCATCAAGACTGCAGGAACACTAAGGAGGAAGTGGAGCCCGTGGATAAGAACCATTTTATTTTATTTATTAGAAATGTTTAATGCATGTAAGTGTAGTGATTAGGGTAGTGGTTAGGTCTTAATTAAGGGTTTAGGGTGGAAGAGTTGTTTTTATTTGGGCTTTTTGAGGGAGGAGTGTGCTTGTTTTTGGCTTTTGGAGGAATTTAATTTAAGTTTTTGGAAGCGGTGTGGAACTTTGCCCGCCTCCCCACTTTCTAAGGCTACTAACCACCCCAGTTCCTCTGGTTGCTCACTGGTTGAATCCAATCTTTTGTTTTAATTCTACGGATGCTTCCAAGGCTTCAGAATCCTACGGCAAAAAAAACTAGGAGGGCTAATTTATGAAAATGGTGGGACAGGGCAGCGCAACAATTCATCCTGCTGCACTACCCTGCATCACAGAGAAAAGGGCAGGAATGCGCTGTATTTATCCAATACAGCACTTTTGTGTCCTTTTTCCTTATGCTGGTGCTGTTTTGGCAGGCCTGGATCAATGCAGGCGCCCTTGCACCATGCTGCAAGGAGGCCTGTGTTGTAGGCAGGATTGTTTTTGTGCAGGAAGAGACACATTCCAATACAAAAACAATCCTGAGAGGTTTTTTCCTCTTTCTCGTTGTGCTACAAAATGCAGCACACAAAGAAAGAGGAAGCAACAAGGAGAAATAAAGATATTTCTCTTTGTTACACCTCTCCTGGGGAGGCGTATCTTATTGTCGCATTTCCAGGTTTACCAAGTTTGGTAAATCTGTGAATGCATTAAAAATCATGGGAATTGAGCGGGAACACCCACACAACGGCCATGGAAAGCCTTCCTGACGCAGAGTAATGCAATGCAGCAATTTACACTGCGTTGCAATTCTCCATATTTTCTAAGCCAAGCAAAGTGGCTTTGTGTGGCTACAAAAATATGACTTAAGGTTTGCGTAGCTCTTGCCAAACATTGCGTGGTGCAAGAGCAATGCAAACCGGGTCATAAATATGGCCCTGGATGAGATGCATATTAGGTTGTCAAATAGCGGCTTCACAAAGACAGAGTGACTCATTAATGGCCTTGCCGTCTACGGTGCCCAAATTCAATGGGAAACAAACAGGTTACACTGAGAAAGAGAGAGAAGTTGCGGTGTAATGATTAAAGCTGCCTACTTTGGAACTGGGTAACCCAATTTGAGTCTCAGTGTTAGGCAACATCTTAGAATTCTAGCCAAATCACTTCATCTCCACATGTGTAATGAAATAGTAAAGCATGTTGAAATTGCAAAGCATTCCAATATGTTCAGGTGTGGTCTAGTTTGCGCTATACAAAAATTCTGAAAAAGAGAAAAATTGTACCTCAATCGCACAAGCAGCAGAGGTTCATCAATTAAGATAAATGAATGTGTGTACTTGGTCCAGGTGCCACACAAAGAAAAGAAAGTAATGCTTTGCAAGTGCTGCTGAATCGGAAGGCAGCTAAGAAGAGTAATAGTGATCCCAACGAATGGTAAGTAATGGTAGTGCTAAAAGCCCCTTTTTAGAGTTTTTAGGTCTCGCCTGGCGTTGCAGCGCGCATGCGCTGATCGCTCTGCGAGTGCTTTTTGAATCAATACAGTTTCAGAAGGGGGCTTTAAGTCACACCCTTCTTTTCAATTGGCTTGCATCAGCATTTATGTTAAACGCTGGTGCGTGATTGGCAATTGGTCTTTTAATTTACTGCCTTGTCCTATTTTAGTACGGCCCATTTCGACAAGCCAATGCCATCTTTCTTTAGCTTGACGTAGGAGAGTGTGCTCGTTACCAGTTGCATTTACAGCAGTTATGGAGGTGGGCTCCAGTGAATGCCAGGAGCCAATGACAAGCAGGCGTGAGAAAATTCAAGCACACTGCATCATAGTCTTTCCTTCCTCTGTCTTGAGTTTTTGTCAGTACTGCATGCAACGAAAAGAGATCCGTTACTGTGAAAGTTGTAGAGGTGACTCGATAAGGTGAGGAAGGAGTTGCGAGCCGATTCTCTAGGGTCACTTTCCGTTCGTTGCCTTTCCGCTACAGTCTCCTTTAAAGAGGTTTGGCTGAGGTGATCAAAACCTAAACGTCCTCTTGTGACGTTCCAAGCGACTAAGCAAAGGCGGGATATTTAAGCATCGCATAGGTTCTAGAGGTGCTGTTTGCATTTCAGCAGTATATGTGCAGGACGTCCCTTTGTATTCAGTATTTTCCCATACCACTGTTGCCTGCATGATTGATGCATACGCTCCAAAACATAATTGAATAACATTGTTTGCTAAGACTTCTGTGTTTTTGTAAGATCCTATTTTGTGTTTTTGAAAATCAGCGTCAAGTTTTATTAATTCAAATACTTAGATGGGGTAAGCATATAGGTGCTGCACTTGCACGTGTTGATGTAAGACACGAAGCGTATGCATCTGGAATATTTCTCGTTATACAGCAGTGGCTGAAAACGCCCATATTTATTGTGTGAATGCGCCGACGATGTTGCCTTGAAACCGTACTTAGTGTGTATGCTGGATGTGGTTAGGGGGAAGTTTTGTATTGTATCTACCTCGTCTGGTCTGCTTAAGTTACAAAGCTATTGGCAGACGTTTGCATCATCAAAATTCTGCTCGTTGGCAATGGAATGTGGACGTCACTTATGTTACAGAAGAATGATAAGATATTACTGACAGTGCTGCCAAGAACCAGTGACATGGTTATACAATGTGCTAACCCCATATGTCACCAACCTTTGTTTGCGGAAGAAGGCGCTTGATTAAGATTGGTTTGTAGTTTGACTTCATAACATTACAGAGAACATTAAATATCAAATCTCACTTAAACATTAAATTCCTGTCATTCCCCACTTCCTTAATCCCAGTTTGTGAACATTGCAATTGCAAAACTCCGCCATATGCGTCTACCTCTTTCGTTTCATCTTCCATGCCAGCCTTTTCCTTTAATTCCCCAGACTCCCTCACACTCCTGCAATCCCCCCAGGTGAACTCCCCTATTTTGCTCCAAAGCCTAAAACTTACTCTTTCCCTTCCTTGAACCTTCTCTCCCCAAGTGAATATGCCTGTCCCCCCCCCCCTTCTACTGTCACTTTAGGGTTACAACCTATCTTCCGGTCTTACCGGGAGAACAAGTTTCTATTCTCTTAACTGGAAAGAACCTTCTGCTAGATACTGAAACTGCCTGCCTACTTGGTTATTGGAGCCTATGACTACCCAACTTCAGAACATTACAGTAGACATCATCGACCAAACCTCACTAATATATTACATTCCTGTAATTTCCCCTTCTTTAAGCTCCCAATTTGTGAACATTGCAATAATAAAACCTCGCCATACGCTTTCTCCTCTTTCCTTTCTTTTTCCATTCTGCCTTTTCCTTGCATTCCTCAATATCTCTCCCTCCGGCCCTGCAAGCATCCCTAAGCCATCTACCCTAGTGTTGATCCAAAGCCCCAACCTTACTCTTGCCCTCCTTTGTGCTCCAACCCCCAGCGGCGCATACGCTTGCACCACACTCTCCATGGCCCCCCTGTCATCCTGCTTACACCGGGAAAACCCTGTGCTGTTTTCCTTTCCCACGTAACCCTCCATACTTACGTCAAATAATTGATACTTCCCTGCACACCACCACTTTTAATTCCATATTTTATAACACTTTCTCATGCAAGGCACATGTGCTACTAGCTCTGCCTAAATCAAGGAAACTGCTTTCGGCGACATTGGAATGATGAAACACATATCCAGTCCCTCTGATAAGTACATGTGACCTGCAGGTAATGTGCAGCAGGTGCTAACTCCCTGAGCTGTAACGAGAGGAAGTCTGAGTACAGTCTGGCAGCTGTCTCCTTTTAAAAGTGACTTTATTGCATGCTTTTGCTAATGCTTACTGTTAGCTCCAAACTTCACCCCCTATCAAATCTAATGGTATCTCCTATTGCCAGAGAGTGTGCATGGCAAAACAATTATAAGGTCCCAAAGGAAAGACTGATTGGATTGCAAATGCAATGGGTCTCGTCTTTGATTAAGTTAAAGCCATTTGCTTTGCTAATGGTATTGTATTCTAGCTTTGTACGTCCAAGTGGGACGGCAGAAACTAAAAATCTACGCGAGCGCTTGTTTGAAATAATATCACTCCGGCACATATCGGAAAATACATTTGTTCTACCCTGGCCACTACATTTACCCGCTAGAGAAGGGTACCGGATGTTTCAGTCTCTTGTTTATGTTGATGGCCCTTTGTAACCGACAGCTGTTTACTTCAAGGCTTAAAAGCTGTGTTTGCAACGCATACAACCCGTGTTCATTCTCGTTTGCAAAGAGTTTGCATCCGTTGCTACTGCTGCTCATTCTAATCTCCAGGCTTGCCACTTGTAACTGTCAACTTTAGTAAGATGGTGTCACCCTATCTCCAGCAGATCGCCAAGTGGGCGTGGCCTGGTGCATCCAGGCCACCGAAAGCTGCCGCTGGCAGGCCGGTTTGGGTGTTGGAAGTTGTGCGGGGTCCACCCGCTGCACTGTTGCTGGTGGCAAGCGGAGGCATGGGCGAGGGGCGCTGGCCGGGCAGTAGTGACAGTCGGGGAGTGAGTCGCAACCCGGCGTAGGGGCAATTCAGAAGAACTGACAGCTCAGGCGTGAGGACGTGTAATATCCGGGGAGAGAGGAGTAGCTCTTGGAACACTAGTTACAACACTGGCAGTGGCGAGCCTGGAATGCTCAGCTGAAGGAAGAGGCTGAGATTTACCATCGGGGAGTGACCGCCATGGGAGCGGCAGGGACAGCTGGGTACCAGGGAGAAAGACACTACCAGAAGAGTGGGCCACGAAACCCAGCGAGAGGGTGGCAGGGGCCGCATCACTACCCCAGTCATGGAGGACATGAACTCCAACCCGAGTGCGGACGCGCGGAAGCTGCAGGAACTGATAAAAAACCTGGAGAAGCAGAACGAGCAGCTCCGGAGCAGCAGCTCTGCCTGTCCGCTGCTCTTCCCACAGCCGGCTGCCGGTGGCCCTGGTTCACGTCTCTCTCACCCAGCTGCTGTAGTAGCAGCAGCTGCACTTCTGGGTTCGGGTGTCGGGTGTCGCGGAAGCTGCTGGACTCCGGCGGGGTGTTCGGCAGCCCCAGATCCTATGATGAAGAAGAGCTACTATTGAACAGGAGACTGCAAGAGGTGCCAACGCACCCGGAGCCCGAACTGGACCATTCCCTTCTAGAAGAAGTGAAGCCTTTGGGGCTCGAGGAGATGGAGAGACTGATAAACTTCGAGCAGGAGGAGAGCTGGTGGGGTACATGTTCCTATATGAGTATTTTATATCCTGTACTTCATTTCTTAGCACCTATTAGGCTTCATTTAGTCCCTGTTAGACCTGGCATCTTTAGGCATGTTTTTCCTGTCTTTTTACTTGCTAGCCTCCTGTTTTTGAGTGAATGCTGGACTTTGTTTTGCTGGGTTAGTGTCTCTGCGCACTTTGTCACTGCTATCCAGTGTTATAGTGCAAGTTCTCCTATGGTACGTTGTGTTATGAATGGTTTTCCATGAGTGGTATGTTTTATTTACTGGGAAGCCCCCAGTAAAGTGCACTGTGTGTGCCCAGGGCCTGTGAAAAGATGCTATTAATGGGCCTCCTTTACTTTGTTTTTCACTGTATATACACCTTGGCTTCTTCTTGCCAAGTGTACATTAAACCCTCTTTCGGTAACTTCACCTACATGTTGACATGATTTTCCAAGTGCTTGGATAATGAATGTCTGCTCGGTTTGTTGCATAAGTAAATAGTTATGTGCTGAACAGTGTTGACTTTTGGTTCTCACCTACAGACACTTTTAGCTGTTGCTGTCATCACTAGACCTATTATATCTAGTACCTTGACATATAGTTATAGTGAAGTCTGGGTTATCTCACTTCAGACCATTGGCTTTTTGTATTTGTCTTCCAACCCTAAATGATGGCAACTCTCTAATAGGGCAAGAGCTGAGTTCAGTGCGAGATCATCTCAAGATGGAGGGTAGTTAGTCTAGTCTTTCTGACAGTCTAACGAGTCAGTCTTATATGACCTTTTCATATTGTATACCAATTCCTTACTTCATCCCTCATCGTCAACGGGACAGGCATATAATGTATGAAAAGATCTGTGAAAACATGCTCAAAACTGAAGGACCCAGATACTGCTATAACAGCCCACTTCCCTCAACACTAACTAAACAGACCTGTGATGACTGTCGAGATTTGCTACACATTGCTAGTTTTGTTATGGCGGGGGAGGTAGACAGTGGAGTGAGGATGAGTAGGATTGCCAACAAGGACACCAACAGATGCTGCAACATGGACAGCAGAGGGAGGGTGGTTAGAAGGTGCAATACAGACAACCAATGGGAGGGTCAACAGGGACAACAGAGTGAGGGTCTGGGCAACACGGACAATAGATGTGGCAGCATGGACAACAGAGGGAGGGTGGGAGATGCCACACAGACAATGGAGTGGGTGATGCAACATGGAGAACTAAACCCAGGGGAGAGAAGTATACTAGGGAGACAGTTGAAAAAGAAGCACTTTTGTAGAGTGCTTAAACACAAAAAAACAAGCATTAAAAATGCAATAGGTCTCGCCTTTTATTAAGTTAAATCCATTTGCTTCGCTGCACAATACCATTGGCAAAGCAAATGGCTTTAACTTAATCAAAGGCGAGACATGTTGCATTTTCAATGCTTGTTTATAGAATCCCTGGGAGTGAGGATTTAGGAGAATGAGGGAATAAAGGCTCCTATAGTAAGGATTTCAAAATTAAATTATTTGCAGACAATATTATTCTCTACTTTAGTATTGAAGAGTAGAACATTCAAAAGCTTATGGGTGAATTTGAGCAGTTCCAAATGATTGGGAGATATAAAATCAATCAGAGTAAAACAGAATTGCGTCTATTTAACAATTCCAGAAGTAATCTCCCCCCCACTCTTCAGTACTTCAATTAGATATAAATCAGGGCAGGCTGGGATTACCTCAGGAACAGAGCTATCATGAAGCATCGCTTATGGATATATTAGTAAGATCAATTGATGCTAAGGGCAGTAGATTGTTTCTTTCTAGAAAAAATGATCCAGGAGGTGGGATCTCAGCTCCCAGTCTTTATTAAGATGGACAAACTACAGAAAAAACAAGCCATAATATTATGCAGGAATTCAGTGACAGACTTCAATAATTTTGTTCATCAAAAAATATATCAGCAGGCTATGAGTATCTGCTCCTCAACTAATGCAAATATTTCGGCCTCAGAATATCATACAGTCATTTAAGATTTTGGAATACGAATGGTTTTAATGAATTGGGAGATTTTTTGGTGAGGAGTAAATATATCACTTGGCAAGATCTCCATGCAAGTTCTGGTGGTCGATGTAAGTTTTTTCGTAGTATTTCAGAAGATTATTCAGTTTTTAACCCCATCTGTGCTCCTAAGGAATGGTTCCGTCATGAGCACCAGTGCTCGTGTGCTCATGACGGAACCAATCAGTCATGCATACATGAGCAAAAAATCCCTCTGCTGCAGACAGCAGAGGGATTTCCGTACTTTTATTTTTGCCTTAGGAGGTGGGGAAGAGCTTCCACAACCTCCTGAGGCTTTTTTCCCCCAATGTATTGCCTATCGTGCTTGGCGCGCTGACATCATTACTTTAAAAATGAAACCGAAACTTATTGTCCCAGGTTAATTGTTTCGGTGTTCATGGGGCTATCTATGCCCCCAAGCACCGAATCACTTGGGAGGGGTATTGTTGATAAGGGGAGAATCTCTCTTTTCCAATGGTACCCTTCCCTAGTGGATCCTGGCTTGGGGATTGCCAAGGAGGGCGATGCCCATACAGGGATCCACCTACTAGGCACCAGGGAGGGGGGGGAGCATCGCTTGGGCAAGGGCTGTCATTATTTACTCCCTGTGCTCTCGTTCCCACCACCAGGGGGCGAATTGTGGGGCTTTCCAGTATTCTAATGTGCTTCTGGACACTCCCCTGTATTCATATTCTGACTTCCAGGCATTTGGACATCATTTAGGAATTAGCATCCATTCGCAATCCATGCCGGGTTTTGTAGAAGCCAGACTGCCCATGCTGGAATCGCCATTACCATCCTTGGTCTCCATCCCTGCAGACCAAGGATGGGTCTAGGAATTCAGCTCACCTGTGGCTGGCTGGCTGCTGCTAGCCTGCTCACACCTGATGGTCATGAATACTGTAAGCTCTTTTAAGCCCCCCTTCATCCCACTGTTGGTCATTGTAGCTGTTTTCCGGTGAGACTGAGCTTTATTTCCTGAGCTTTTGATATTCTTTGATTCCTAAGCTATAGTTAATCCTTGTTCCTTGATTCCTGTGCTATAGCTATTCCTTGTGCCTGAATTAGGACTGCCTGCAGTGCTACCTTGTTTCCTGAGTTCCTGAGCTATAGCTATTCCTTGTACCTGAATTAGCATTGCCCGCAGTGCTACCTTGTTTCCTGAGTTCCTGAGCTATAGTTATTCTTTGTTTCTGTTCCTGGGCTTCAGCTATTTCTTGTTCCTGATTTGCACTGCTATTCGTGTTCTCTTGACTCCTTGTTTTCTGTGCTGTAGCTATTTCCTGTTTCCTTGAACCAGTACTGCAGTGCTACTTTGACTTCTGAAGCTTTAGTAAGTCCCTGTTCCTGAACCAGCACTGCCTGCAATGCTACCTTGACTCCTGAGCCTTAGCTCAATTCTAATTCCTGTCCCAGCACTGCCTTCTATGCTACTTTCTTTTCTTGATTCCTTAACCTGCACTATTCTAGCGTCCCCTTCAGTATATCCCTTTCTAGTCCCTGCCTTTCTTCCAATTTCCTTGGTTCCAGTTCTAGTTTTCTGTCTTTCTATTCTACTGTCTTGCTTCTGTTACCTTGTACGTTTGTTACCAGGACCGGACTGGCCATTGCGGGCACCGGGCCATCCCCTGGTGGGGCGCAAGGGTGGGGGCCGGTTTTGGGCCCCTGGGGGCCGTTTTTTGTTACAGGACCGTTTTTGCAGCAAAATCGGCCCTGTAACTAAATCGGCTGAAAACCAGCCCACAGCAAAGAGCTCGGTCGCACCCTCAACGCCCCCCCCTCCGGGGGAGGGGACAGCCGAGCACTTTGCCAGGGCCATTTTTCGTTCCCAGTCCGGCCCTAGCTCCTTGTCTATTGTGCTTGTGTTTAGTTCTTCCCCTTTGCTTTTATTGCCTTGCGTGTTCCTGTTTGATCGCCAGGATCAGTGGGCACAGCTGACTACCTAGGTGATGTTTCTTGTTCACTGTGGGTATTGTCTTTAAGGTACAGTTATAACATCACCATAGGTATATGCTCCACAGACCCTGCCTTTGCATACATATCCTATATGTGGGTATCTATTTTCAGTCAGTATCTGTAACAGCAATTGTGGGTGAGGAACTTACTGAGCTTCAGTTTTACCGTGTGGAGCTCCTGAGTGCTTTACCCCACATTCCATTTATTGTTAATGTTATATTATATATATATGTCTTGCACGTCTGTCCTGGGTGTAGTTAGTCTGAATGCTCAATTGCCTTGTGAGTGCCCTTCCTCCCTGAGTCTTAGCCTTCTTGTTCACTGCACAGGCTTCCCCTTTGGATCCTTTTTTCTCCTCTGACTCCCTGTGTGATACTGGGCAGCGCTGTACTTCTCTTTCGGTGCCCGGTATGTTTTCTACCCAGTCCCCAGTCCTTGCTCGAGTCCCTGACTGGGTTCCTGACATAGTCCAGAACAGTCCCTGACAAGGGCGGTTGCTCCTCCCCATAACAAATTAGCATAATCAGTCTTTCTGCCTCCCGGTGGGGAAGGGAGCACCCTAGACACCAGGGATTCTTTTATTTTATGTCAGGGGTGGGGGCTGCCCAGAATGGCCATGCCAATGCCCCCACCCTTCCCCCCCAAAAATACAAGTCTTTGTGCACTCCCCCTAAGGTGACAGATGGGGCAATAACCCCTGACCTGTCCCCCCATAGGGGTGCCAGAAATCTTACTGGGAACCAGGGATTAGGTGTTTTTTCATATGTAGGGATGGGAGCTGCCCAGAATGAGCATGCGAATGCCTCCACGCCAAAGACAAAATTGCCACAGTCTTTCTGCCCCCCTCCCCCAGAGACAGAAGGGACAATAACTCCTTATCTGCCCCCCAGGGGGCAGAAAGCCCACTAGACACCACTGAGTATTTATTTTCAAAGTAAAGGGATGGGAGCTGCCCAGAATGAGCATGCTAATGCCTCCACACAAAGAAAACTTGCCACAGTCTTTCTGCCCCCAGGAGGCACATGGGGCAATTGCCCCTTATCTGCCCCCAGGGGCGCAGAAAGCCAAGGAGACACCAGGGATTTTTTTCTTCGCCAAAGTTTAGCTGTGGGGGCTGCCCAAAATGGGCATGCCAATGCCCCCACCCCTCAACAAATGCCACAGTCTTTCTGCCTACCCCAGGAGGCAGTTGGGGGCAATAGGCCATGATCTGTCCCCCGGGGCAGAGAGCCCACTATGCATGAGGGATTCGTTTTTTTATATGTAGGGATTGAGGCTGCCCAGAATGGGCATGCCAATGCCCCCATCCCCAAACAAATTGCCACATTCGTTTTGCCCTCTCAGGAGGCAGATGGGGGCAATAGCCCCATAACACTTGAAGGAACCAGGGATTTTTTTATATACATAGGGGAGGGGCTGCCCCGAATGGGCATGCCAAACCCTACCCCAAACAAAATTGCCACAGTCTTTCTGTCTGCCTGGGAGGCAGAACGGGGCAATAGCCTCTAATCGTCCTCCATCGCGCGAGGGGGAGAAAGCACAGTAGGCAGCAGGGAATATTTTTTTAACAGTGTAGGGGCGGGGCTGCCCCCTCAAAAATATTAGCTACAGTCTCTCTGCCTCCCCGGAAGGCAGATGGGGGCTAAAGCCCCTGATCTGCTCCCCTCCCACAAGGGGGCAGAGAGCCCACTAGGCACTAGGGATTATGCTAGTTTTTTCATATGTGGGAGGGGGCTGCCAAGAAAGGGCATGCCAATGCAACCACCTGCCAAAAGAAAATGGCCACCGTCTTTCTGCCCCCCTTGGGGGCATATTGGGGCAATTGCAAATCTGTACATTTATTAAATCTAGTAACTCAGGGGAATCCAGGGTGGGGTGACGTGTCTGTTTCTCACCAGGTTCTGTTACTCAGAGTCCCTTGCAAACCTCAAACTTTGTCAATAAAAAACACATTTTCCTCACATTTCTGGGATGGAGAGTTCTGGAATCTGCAGGGAGCCATAAACTTCCACCCATCCAGCACTCCCCTAAGTCTCCGGATAACATGTTTACCTTACTTGCTACACTCCAGGGGCTCGTCACAGAATGCATCCAGCTGTGGAACATCATTGCTTTTGCTGTCAGCAACAGGGGATGGAATATTTTCTTCACCTGCCAAAGGGTTGCACATTCTTGAGTTTTGGACTAGGATTGATTCAGAGGCCAGTGTGGCAGTGTGTTTTTTTTTATCCTGAGGCAGAACATTTCGATAGGTAAAGGGAGTCAGGCATTTAGACTGTGTTAGACTCTAGAGTACCATCATTTCAAGAGTGGCATAATAAAATGAAATGAACAAAAAGGTTTGAAGAAGCATATGTGAAGAGATTCGGGGGTATAAAAAGATTTAACACCTTGTGGCAGTTTATAGAGGTAATAGAAAATGCAACAGAATTTGTTAGTTATTGAATGCATGACGTCAGATATTGCTGTATATTTACTGTATACTATCTTCTCATTTATCTTCATGGCAGCTATATTATGAAATTTGTCAGAGGCACGATTGCACTTTCAGTCGTGGATATTCCTCGATATGTACTGTTGAATATCTTTCTTTATTATTGTATATGCACTGCATATTATCTTCTCATTTATCTTAATGGCAGCTATATTATGAAATTTGTAAGAAGAACGATTGCACTTTCAGTGGTCAATATTCCTCGATGTGTATTGTGAAAAATCTTTCTTTTTTTCTTTTTTTACTCTGATGGCTGCTATATTGAATATTAAGGCATGATCGCACTTTTCTGTGAAATGGATGCTAACTCATCTATATCTTAGGTACATTTGCACTTATGGTTTACTTCTACTATTTATGTATCCTATGAATGAATTGTTGTATTTATTATTTGGATGTTTGAAATTATTGACCTCTTTGGGAATGAGATTTGATCCCAATTTTGTATCCCAAGGAGTTTGATATTAATTGCGATTCATTTGTATCTAATGTTATTGAATTGTGTTCGAAATATTTGCATCTTCTATGAATCAGCTAAAAAATTTAAAAAAAAAGAATGTGGAAGACATTATATACTATTATGTTTTGCATTGCCTAGCAAGGTCTTGATTAAGGTCTAAGTATCTGTTAGACACACACTCTCATTTATTATTTAGAAAAAAAATCATTCTGAATAGAAATTTTTTGTGAGAGTTACTCAAGACTTGGGCTGTACCAGAGAAATACTTTATGCTGTTTCTGGTATAACTTTAATTTCTCTCTAATTTCTATCCCTCTTTCTCTTCCTTGTTTCATCTTCCCTCTTTCTGCCTTCCTACCATTCTCTCTCCCTCATATTCCTTCTCTCTCATCTTCCTCAAATCCATCTCTCCTTGTTATCTGTTTCACGCCATCTTATCCTCTCTTGCACACTCTCTTCCTTTTTCTAATTTCCTGTCTTCTTCCTTTCCCCTCTTATTCCTTCATCTCTCTTTAACACTCTCACTTATTTTCCTCCCTCTTTCTATTGCCCTCGGTCTTCTCACTCTTTCTACAGATTTTGCTCATTTTACTAATGTCTATGTGTCCCCCAGCTTCACATTCCCTCTTACATATCTTCCATCTTTCTTTCTTTTCTTGTCTTTTGGCTTTTTTTTTCTAACATTACCTAACATTTAGTTCTCAAGCGTTGTCTTTTTTTATTTCATTCATTCATTTATTAAATCTTTATTTCAACATTTTTCAGTCATAAAAGATTACAGTAAAAACAGTATAGATAAAAAGCATAAAATTAATTAGATTAAAATGAATTTATCATGAAATGTACACAGTCACTGTATAAAATCACCCCTGGGTGCCGCTGTAGTAAGAGAGGGTCTTTTGGACCACATTGCTAAAAAGAATTTTGAAAGTGCGAAAACTATATGTGGTGATGTATCTGTCTTAAGAACTCTCAGTGCAACAGAGCATTTATCAAAACCCAAATTCTTGCATAGGGGTACAAGCCAGTACTTTCTAGCTTTCCTTTAGGCAGGGCAAAAGAAGAGCATATGCATTTCATCCTCCTTGGACGCACCACACCCAGGGCAAGATTTGGCCATGGAAGACGACCACTTGCCTACAAATACCCCTAACGGTAGTGATCCGTGCCTCCATTGAATGTATAGCTTCCTTGCTCCTACTGGGTAGATAACATTCAGAAACTCCTCAAAGGCAAAAGAATGTTTGTGTGTTAGAAAGGTTATTGTCAGGGAGCCAGCTTTAGAATCTTGCAACCATTTATTCTGTTTATAGTCCATAGCACCCAATCCCTCCTTCTCTTCCTTGTTTCCTCTTCCCTCTTTCTGCCTTCCTACCATTCTCTCTCCTTCATATTCCTTCTCTCTCATCTTCCTCAAATCCATCTCTCCTTGTTATCTGTTTCACGCCATCTCATCCTCTCTTGCACACTCTCTTCTTTTTCTCATTTTCCTGTCTTTTTCCTCTGCCCTCTTATTCCTTCATCTCTCTTTAACACTCTCGCTTATTTTCCTCCCTCTTTTTCTTGCCCTCGGTCTTCTCACTCTTTCTACAGATTTTGCTCATTTTGCTAATGTCTATGTGTCCCCCAGCTTCACATTCCCTCTTACATATCTTCCATCTTTCTTTCTTTTCTTGTCTTTCTACTTTTTATTTCTAACATTACCTAACATTTAGTTCTCAAGCGTTGTCTTTTTTTTTTGACAAACATCAGTTCACATTTTGTTTCTGTCAGTGTCACTTTCTCCCCTTCACTCCATTGCTTATTCTCTCAGGTTTCCATGTATTTTCCTTCTCCTGGATATTCCTTTTTCTCCCTTTCGCACTTCCTCTGTCGCCCTATCTCTTCTTCCTCTTTCTCTCTGTATATCTCTTTCCACTCTTCCTCTCACCATTTTCGCTCTCCTTTTTAGGTTTTGCCTCGCCAAAAAGATGCGCTCTGCGCATCTTTTTTGCGCAGGCGAAAACCTAATGAGAACTGTAGTGTGGCTTTGGGTCGGCCCTCGTCATTCATTGGCTGGCTCCATAAATGGAGCCCAGCCATTGGACGAGGGGCCTGTCCGTCAATGCCGGACCAGACACGGGGGCGTTCCCGAGATTCTTTGGCTTTTGCCGACGTCACGCGACGCCGGGAACGCCCCCGAATCTGTCCCGGCATTGAGCCGGCACCCTTTCCTGCTTGCGTGAGTGCTTTGCCGTCCGTGTCCCCTCCCGCCCCCCCGTAGAGTCCGTAGCTCCCTGCTCCGGCAGGCTCCCTCTCGGCGCTTCTCCACTCGCTCCCAGCTCTCCGCCCTCTCCCTCTCTCTGCCTTCCGTCTCCCCTCCCGTCCCCTGCAGTCTCCGTCGCCGGCCTCCAGTCTCCTCCTCCCCGCAGCGCCCCCCGCGCTCCCGTCAGCCGGATGGTTGTCTCCGGGGCCGGCGGAGGCGGGCCCAGCATGTTCCAGGGATGATGCTGGGCTCCGGGCAGGCTCCGGACAGCAGCAGGTTCCCGCTGCATCACCTGGTCTGGAGGAACCGACCCCTGGAGCTGGAGAAGGAGCTCAGCGCGCGGCAGGTGGGTGAGCGCGAGGGGAGGGCGGGGCGCGGCCACAAGCCGCTCGACCTCCCGAGTATGCTACAGGACATATTACCTTGCCGCCCGTTCTTTTATTGTCCAAACGGACGCGAGTTTCGGGTCCTAAACAGGATTAGGCTGTTGGCTACGGGGTTAGAGGCTAGTACCCTCTCTGCGTAATCCCGCCCTTCCGCTCTTGCAAACGGATATAGTTATTAGTTATTCGTATGGTCACGTACTGGTCGAGTGGGATACGGTGAGGGCATGTTCTTGTGGGGGGTTTGCAGTTAAATGGGGCTTGTTTGTTTAAAACGGGGGTAAGGAATGGTGAAGGTTCCTGCATGGAAACCGACTGTGGGCATCATGGGATTTGTAGTCTGTCCTCAAGTACCTTGTTAAGACGCGGGCAGTTTGTAAAAAAAAAAAAAACTGACCTTTTCTGCTCGCGTATTTACTAAGTCCACATTGGTTACTCAATACTTTCTAGATCTTTATATTCGTCGGAAAGTAAGGCAGGACGTTTCCTAATCAACGCAGATCCCATAACTTCCGCATCACACCGGTGCGAAGTGGAAACTGGATCACGTTTTGTCCACAGGATGTTTCATACCGGGGTGAATAAACGTATATTTTATACGAATGGCGAACCTCTAGTATTTATTTGTTCTTTAAACGGCACAAAAGCAACTCTACTTCCGGGTTGATTCTTAATATTCGTGTATACTTTACGTGGATTTTTCGTGTGGAAATGGACGGGTGTCACTGGGTGGGTACTTGGGCTCAACTGTGCAGATGCAGAGCGTAATATTTCAAATCGATCCAGTATCTTTGCATTTACATAATGTCTTTTCTAGGTATGGTGACTTGAAACTAAAATAAACGTGATCCGAATTAAGGGTCTGCAGCAGGTTCCCGCTGCATCACCTGGTCTGGAGGAACCGACCCCTGGAGCTGAGAGAAGGAGCTCAGCGCGCGGCAGGTAGGTGAGCGCGAGGGGAGGGCGGGGCGCGGCCACAAGCCGCTCGACCTCCCGAGTATGCTACAGGACATATTACCTTGCCGCCCGTTCTTTTATTGTCCAAACGGACGCGAGTTTCGGGTCCTAAACAGGATTAGGCTGTTGGCTACGGGGTTAGAGGCTAGTACCCTCTCTGCGTAATCCCGCCCTTCCGCTCTTGCAAACGGATATAGTTATTAGTTATTCGTATGGTCACGTACTGGTCGAGTGGGATACGGTGAGGGCATGTTCTTGTGGGGGGTTTGCAGTTAAATGGGGCTTGTTTGTTTAAAACGGGGGTAAGGAATGGTGAAGGTTCCTGCATGGAAACCGACTGTGGGCATCATGGGATTTGTAGTCTGTCCTCAAGTACCTTGTTAAGACGCGGGCAGTTTGTAAAAAAAAAAAAACTGACCTTTTCTGCTCGCGTATTTACTAAGTCCACATTGGTTACTCAATACTTTCTAGATCTTTATATTCGTCGGAAAGTAAGGCAGGACGTTTCCTAATCAACGCAGATCCCATAACTTCCGCATCACACCGGTGCGAAGTGGAAACTGGATCACGTTTTGTCCACAGGATGTTTCATACCGGGGTGAATAAACGTATATTTTATACGAATGGCGAACCTCTAGTATTTATTTGTTCTTTAAACGGCACAAAAGCAACTCTACTTCCGGGTTGATTCTTAATATTCGTGTATACTTTACGTGGATTTTTCGTGTGGAAATGGACGGGTGTCACTGGGTGGGTACTTGGGCTCAACTGTGCAGATGCAGAGCGTAATATTTCAAATCGATCCAGTATCTTTGCATTTACATAATGTCTTTTCTAGGTATGGTGACTTGAAACTAAAATAAACGTGATCCGAATTAAGGGTCTGTATACATTTTGTGGCTCAAGATAATTGGGCTGTCAGCTTGTGGGTGTCTTTTGCACGTGTGTGCCCCTGTTGTCTGCTTGTGCCTCTGTGTGCCCCTGTTGTCTGCTTGTGCCTCTGTGTGCCCCTGTTGCCTGCTTGTGCCTCTGTGTGCCCCTGCTTGTGCCTCTGTGTGCCCCTGTTGCCTGCTTGTGCCTCTGTGTGCCCCTGTTGCCTGCTTGTGCCTCTGTGTGCCCCTGTTGCCTGCTTGTGCCTCTGTGTGCCCCTGTTGCCTGCTTGTGCCTCTGTGTGCCCATGTTGCCTGCTTGTGCCTCTGTGTGCCCCTGTTGCCTGCTTGTGCCTCTGTGTGCCCCTGTTGCCTGCTTGTGCCTCTGTGTGCCCCTGTTGCCTGCGTGTGCCTCTGTGTGCCCCTGTTGCCTGCTTGTGCCTCCGTCTGCCCCTGTTGCCTGCTTGTGCTGTTGGTGTGTGTGGAGGGCTCTGTGTGGCTGTGTGTGTAGGAAGCTTTGTGTGGCTGTGTGTGTGGAGGGCTCTGTGTGGCTGTGTGTGTGGGGGGCTCTGTGTGGCTGTGTGTGCGGGGCTCTGTGTGGGGGTGGGGGTGGGGCGGCTCTGTGTGTGAGAGAGAGAGATTTGTTTAAATACCAGGATAATTGCCGGCAGCAGCACCCTTGATGTGTAATGCCTTGTACTACATCTGTGTTAGCAGTCGCCTCAGGCTGTTGTTTTTTTTATGCAGGGGACGGGATTTGATCATGCCCATTACGCCGTATTGCTTTTCAAAGGCAACTGTTGCAGAGCCAAGTGGGCTGTTGAAAATTGTGTTTTCTCCACCTGCCCCTGTTGCCTGCTTGTGCCTCCGTTTTCGTGCCCCTGTTGCCTGCTTGTGCCCCTGTTGCCTGCTTGTGCCTCTGTGGGCCCCTGTTGCCTGCTTGTGCCTCTGTGGGCCCCTGTTGCCTGCTTGTGCCTCTGTGTGCCCCTGTTGCCTGCTTGTGCCTCCGTCTGCCCCTGTTGCCTGCTTGTGCCTCCGTCTGCCCCTGTTGCCTGCTTGTGCTGTGTTGGTGTGTGTGGAGGGCTCTGTGTGGCTGTGTGTGTAGGAAGCTTTGTGTGGCTGTGTGTGTGGAGGGCTCTGTGTGGCTGTGTGTGTGGGGGGCTCTGTGTGGCTGTGTGTGTGGGGGGCTGTGTGTGCGGGGCTCTGTGTGGGGGTGTGTGTGGGGCGGCTCTGTGTGTGTTTGTGTGTGTCATTTGCGATAGATAAAGCTAGTGGCATTGTAAATGACAATGCCATTTATTTATGTTAAAAAAACATAAATAAAAATAATGTCAAGAGCAATGCCAATAGCTCTAACTTTAACAAAGGCAAAACCATTGCATTGTAAATGCTTGTTTCTTGTTCTCTTTGCTGCTCTTTTTTCTATTTGTCTCTAGCCTTCTGCCTTCTCTCTTTCTCTGTCTGACCATCATCCAGAAACTCATCCTCTATTTTTTGTAATCTATCATGTGGTCACTCTCATTCTGACACAGACTATCTGTTCCCCTTCTCTCAGTTTCACTCATTCTCTCTCTTGCTTCTTCTTTCTCAAGACCATACACACACAATTTATTGCTCTTTTATTCTCACTTGTTTCTCTTTCACCCTGTGGGTATCATTATTTCTATGAGCTCTCCTCTCATACTAGCTTAGACTGTCTGTCTATCTCTCATGTTTCCTCCCCCCTATAGACACCCTCTTACTTCAGTGTTGACTTCTCTGTTTTATCTATGGCCTCAATGCATGGGACTCGCTTAGGACTCGCACCAACCTCGCTTTGGAGTGGAGCGGATACGTAGGGAAACCTTCTTCCAAAACCGGCTTTTGCCAAATCCTGCTCCCGCCGGTGAAAGGAGACTGCTGGGGAACATCTGCACGAAACTGTAAGTACGCTGGTGAATGCGAGGCAGGGAAACGGGGACCGGAGGGTTTACGCGGCTCTGCTTGCGCACAAACCGGCGGAAAACCAGCGTAGCACAGGCTGCACCTAATAACTCACAGCAACATCGGCAGAGGTACCACGCTGAAACGGTTTAAGGACAGGCGCGGCAGGGAAGCTCTATTCCAGTGTAACTAACACCAGAAGCATGCAGCACGCAGCCGAGAGTAACCACCAGAAGGGAGCCATGACGAGGGGCAAAAAAACAGCAGCAACAGCGGCAACGGGAGAAGCAACCCCGAGGAACCGCCGAGCAGGGAGGGAAGATGAAGCCAAATCCTTATTCTGTGAAACTGAAAACGCAGCGGAAGTTACCACCGAGACAGCAACCACAACTCCATCTGTGGACAAAAGCTTGAAGCAGATGCTATTCCATTACGAGAAACTCCTCAAAAAAGAAATCAATCGCTGATGGGAAGTGACATCCCTAGATAATTACATTGAGGTTGGCAGAGTTCCAAGAGGACTACGAATCTTAATAACACCCACCTATCAGAATCCCCACCCCAAGCTCCTAGAAGATTGGTCTGGTCTCATGACAGGAACATGCAAACACATGCTGGGGCTGCTTTCAAAGTACGCAGCCATAGAGCTTGAGCAAGTTATCAAGGACATTGAAAAACTTAAAGAAGACCTTGACAAGCATGACGCCAAAGAGGAAATCAAAAAAGCGCTTGAACACATGGAGAGTAGACTAAACAAATATGAAGTTGAAATCAAACAGAAAAAGAAACGAAAATTCCTACGCGACAAACAGGATTATGCCAGTGGGAGGATTCTGACCTTCGGAAAGAAATACAATGGAGCAATCAAGCAATTCAAGAAACTAGGAGCAACCAGCCAGAACCAGGAGACCACGATGTCAGAATCAGGATCAGAGTACTATTCGGAGGGGGAGGAACTAGCAGACCACACCGGCAGGGATGTTCTAACCTTCAAACCATTGGAAGAATACCAATTTTTACAATCGGGAATGACACTAAGAGCAAGACCACCAGAACAGACATACGGAAGGGGAAGAGGGAGAGGCGCAAGCACAAGAGGAAAGCAACAAGGAGGGGAGGAAGGAAACATTAAAACAGGAATGTCGCATTGGAGAACAACACGACAGACCAAGCGACAATGATGGGTGAGCCTAATCTGACAATTTTGAACCTTTCCTCTCATGATCTGACATTGGCTGAGAAATCGGTATTGGTACTGGGCCTGACCTTTTGCCCCATGGCCAATTTCGATTACAGCCAAACTAGAATCAATGTGTTCCTTTTTGTGCGAAAACTGAAACTGATGAAAATGTTTATGTTGAAGAAGAAACAGGCTCTAGATCAGAGAGCCGGGGAAGTGGGTTGGAGCAGGCAGGTGTCCAATATGCCAATCATACAGGATGTGGACGGTATGGCCTGTGCGATGGAACTTTGTGGTGAACGTATTGAGGGGTTGGATGATTGTGAGATGCTTGAGAGTATGGGACTCACACTTGGAGGTAGCGACTCCACCAATTTCAGGCCCAAATCCACCTTTAACCCACAACCCCACATGACAGCATAGACACTTTTCAAGAAATTGCAGTCTGGGACCTGCTACACCTCTGGGAGAAGAGTAAGAACAAACATGCCCAGAATCTAACACCCCCCCAGAGGTTAGCTTTGGGCACCCTCAACAAAGATACGAGATATGTCTTCAAACCCTCTGATAAAGGGGGGAATGTAGTCCTGTGGGACATCAACCTGTACAAACTTGAGGCACACAAACAATTGGAGCTCTCTGGTAATTACAGAAAGTCCAGTAAAGAGGAATATACTGCCAGCATCACAGACTACCATGAGAAACTACAGGTTTGGAAAGAGGATGGCCTACTAATAGAAGCAGAGTACAGGTTCCTACACACCAAAAACCCAGTGACACCTTGTTTTACATGTTACCCAAGGTACACAAGGATGACAAAGACCCGCCAGGCAGGCCCATAGTATCTGCGAACGGCAGCCTGCTCAAGAACACCTCTATCTTCCGAGATACCTTCCTTTTTCCATATGTTCTCAATCTCCCCTCATACTGCAGAGATAACACAGACTTTCTCAACAAGATCGAGGGGATCACTTGGCAAGACAATTTCTGGCTGGTCACCATTGATGTAGCATCCCTCTACACATGCATCCAACACTCCGATGGTATGAATGCCTGCAGACACTTGAGGGACAGATCTATCTTCATCTACAAACAGGAGGTTGGGACAGCGATGGGAAGTTGTTTTGCACCCAGTTACGCTTGTATGTTGATGGGGTGGTGGGAGGAGCAAGTTCTATGGACAGATGCCAATGAACACCTCACACGATACATTGCTTTCTATACCAGGTACATAGACAACATCTTTTTGATCTGAGGCGGAACCAAGACAGACCTAGCCAGATTCCTGAAATCCTTAAATACTAATGATGCCAACCTCAGATTTACCAGTAAGCAAGATCAGGGCGTGATGGATTTCCTGGATATCAGTGTCAGGATTGAGGGTGGAACAATACACATAAGCCTACATAGGAAACCCACAGCAGGGAATAGCGTTTTACACGCTAAGAGTCATCATCCCACCAACCTCAAGAATAGCATACCTTTTGGAGAATTTTTGAGAGCCAAACGCAATTGTAATTCCCAGGAATCCTTTGGAAAAGAACAGGAATGCATGATCAAAAGATTCAAGGCGAGAGGTTATTCTGACCAGGTACTGCTGGCTGCCAAAGAAAAAGCCATGGCTAGAGACAGAGGGGCTCTCTTAGTCAAAAACCCAGTAAGGTCCGAAGGAAATGACAAAACCAACTGTGTCAGAATGATCACCACATTCAATGTGGAAGCTGATCAAATCCGAAAAACACTGGCACATTGTGAGAAATGACCCCATCATAGGGAGTACAGTTAGCAAGCAGCCACAGGTTACCTATAGAAAGGCGCGCTCCCTGAAAGATATGCTGGTCAGGAGTTACTTGGGGGCTCCCAAGAAACATACATGGCTACATGAACAGAAATGTTTTTCAAATGCGGTAAATGCAAGGCATGTGGTACTAGCAAAAATGTGAAGTCATACCCATTGCAAACGGGAAAAACTGAAGCCATTAGCAAATGCATGAACTGCAACACTGATTTCTGTGTCTATGTGATTGTATGCCCATGTGGAAAGTTCTATGTAAGCAGAACCATTTTTCCCATCAAAAAACGCATCCTTGAACATATGAGGGCAATCAGGAATGTTGATGTTAACTATGCAACTGCAAGACACTGGCTACGCTACCACAATAAAGATGTTAACTGCTTTTCAGTTTTTGGAATTGACAGAGTACCTGCTAGCCCCAGAGGGGGCGACAGAGTCAAACAGCTACGCATTCTGGAATCCCAGTACATCATCCGCCTCGACCCTAAGAATCCCTTTGGTCTGAACGAAGATGAGGAGTTGTACGTCCACATTGGATGAGGACTCGGCACCTTTCTCAGTAAATTTCACCTCCCTTTCTGTTGCTGGACTTTTCTTCCTGCTGCTGTGATCACTGATTTCTATGGCCATCCGTCTCAAGGGAGAGATCCCTCTACCCTGACTTCAGAGACAGGACACTGAAATTTCACAAGCCAGCATAGTTTACCCTTCAATAGCTCCATCCCTGGGTCACGGACACAGTTCCGCATTAACCGTTACTGAGATATCACACTCTCACAACAATCTTATCAGACTAATTCATGGCTTGCTCCAATGCGACGCTGTACCTGAGGGACACCCAGTCTATCCCCTTTTGACAGGGACCACGAAACTACGCCAAGGCAACATCCAACATACAGAAATTCCGTAGTCGGTCTCATGGACAGATCCCACCGTGCCTCATCACTCTGATCTGCCTTAATTGAACAGCATGTTCTATAGGTGCAACATTCCTCCCAATACCTCTGGCCACATATGTGCCTTCGGCCACTTGGCCTTGACTGTCCTCTGCTGACTAAATGCCCAACGCGATAAAATGCACTAAGCCACTTGGCTGTTTTCTACCTTTTGTTTTACATAAATCGATAGCACTGTGGAATTCGAAAACAATTTGTTGCATTTTAAAACTTGGCTTAAATTGTCACTGTGTACAACAATGAAATCACTCCTCTAGAAATGTATATAATTTCTAAATTCTAATTTTAAAACCTGCATGGTTTCGTTTGAATTAACAAAATGTATTGTAATTCTCTGACTCAGTACTAGAGCTGTAAACACTATAACGGAAACGATAGTCTGTTTTCTAGTTTCACTGTGACGTTTCGGATGTTGATCCCTTTTCACTGTTTATCACTCTGCACTTTAAAATGGTGGTTTTTACTGTAAGAAATTGGCTTGTGACAAAGACCACCTGGTCGAAACGCGTCGCCAATAAATATACTTTGCCAAACACGGACCCTGGAGTGCGAGTCATTTGTTGTCCCCGGGAAACATCCAGCTGGGAAAACCTTTGTGAAAATAATATATATATATATATATACATAGATTAGATTATACTGATTTCAGACTCTGCCCACACAGTGTCTAATGTGCCCCATTGCCATAAGTGCAGTCTGTCCTCGGAATCTATTAACCACACAGCTGGTGCGTCATTTTCAAGAGCAACAACATATCTTCAAGGATGTCAGGTATACAGTGTTAGAAAGAGTGATGGGTGATGGACACAATATGGAGAATAGTCTGGCCAGTCAGGAGGCACAGTGGATTTTCCAAGAGCGAGCGGGCCAAGTAGATCTGAACCATTTTATTGAACGGAATAAAGTGGGTACACATCCATGATGGAGGTGCAGTACAATCAGTCCCCTTGAAATCTTTTGGTGATCTGCTTAAGGTCCTCTTGCGACTCCAGGGCTGTCAGCCTGTGGGTCCATTTGAGTGTCACCTTGGCTTCTCCGGAGCTTCCCTGATTGTCAATCAATCAATCAATCATCGTATTTACATAGCGCACTACTTACCCAGAGGGTCTCAAGGCGCTGGGGGGGGGGGGGGGTCTGCTACTGCTCGAACAACCAGGTCTTGAGTTGCTTCCTGAAGGCGAGGTGGTCCTGGGTCAGCCGGAGGTGGGTGGGGAGGGAGTTCCATGTCTTGGCGGCGAGGTAGGAGAAGGACCGTCCCCCTGTGGTGTCTCTGCGGATGCGGGGGACGGCGGCGAGGGCGTGGCTGGGCGAACGAAGCTGGCGTTTGGGAGCGTAGAAGTTGAGGCGGCTGTTGAGGTATCCTGGGCCTTGGCTGTGTAGGGCTTTGTGTGCGTGGGTGAGGAGACGGAAGGTGATTCTCTTGTTGACCGGGAGCCAATGCAGATCTCTCAGGTGTCCGGAGATGTGGCTGCAACTGGGGATGTCCAGGATGAGTCGTGCTGAGGCGTTCTGGATCCACTGGAGTCTCTTCTGGAGTTTGGCGGTGGTTCCGGCGTAGAGGGTGTTGCCGTAGTCCAGACGGCTGGTGACGAGGGCCTGGGTGACCGTCTTCCTGGTCTCGGTGGGGATCCACCGGAAGATCTTACGTAGCATGCGCAGGATGTTGAAGCATGACGAGGAGACGGCGTTGACTTGTCTGGTCATGGAGAGGGAGGAGTCCAGGATGAAGCCCAGGTTGCGTGCGTGGTCTGTTGGTTTGGGTGCGCTGCCTAGGGCGGGGGGCCACCAGGAGTCGTCCCAGGTGGAGGGTGAGGATCCCAGGATGAGGACTTCCGTCTTGTCCGAGTTCAGTTTCAGGAGGCTGTTCTTCATCCATTCGGCTACCTCTTTCATCCCTTCGTGAAGGTTGGCTCTGGCGGTGGCAGGGTCGTTGGTAAGGGAGAGGATCAGCTGGGTGTCGTCGGCGTAGGAGATGATGTTGAGGTTGTGCTGGCGTGCGATGTCTGCGAGGGGGCTCATGTAGATGTTGAAGAGGGTTGGACTGAGCGAGGAGCCTTGAGGGACGCCGCAGATGACTTCGGTGGCTTCAGATCTGAACGGGGGGAGGCGGACTCTCTGTGTTCTTCCGGCGAGGAAGGAGATGATCCACTCCAGTGCCTTCTCCTGGACTCCGATGTTGCTGAGGCGTTGTACTAGGGTACGATGGCAGACAGTGTCGAAGGCCGCGGAGAGGTCGAGGAGGATGAGGGCCGCTGTTTCTCCGTTGTCGAGCAGCGTTCGAATGTCATCGGTGACTGCGATCAGGGCGGTCTCGGTGCTGTGGTTGGCCCTGAAGCCAGACTGCGAGGGGTCGAGGGATCCGTTCGTCTCGAGGAAGGCGGCCAGCTGCTTGTTGACGGTCTTCTTGATGACTTTTGCAGGAAACGGGAGCAGCGAGATGGGGCGGTAGTTCTTGAGGTCGGTGGGGTCAGCCGATGGCTTCTTGAGTAGAGCGCTGAGTTCGGCGTGCTTCCAGCTCTCCGGGAAGGTAGCGGTGTCAAAGGAGGTGTTGATGATGTCCCGCAGGTGGGGTGCGATGATAGCGTCGGCCTTGTTGAAGACGTGGTGAGGGCAGGGGTCGGTCGGAGATCCGGAGTGGATGGAGTTCATCGTGCGGACGGTGTCTTTGGTGCTGATCGGAGTCCAGGCGCGGAGGGTGGAGGTGGGGGGTGGTTGTTTGGTCGTGGTGCTCGTCGGTTGGGTGCTGAAGCTGTTGTGTATGTCCGTGATCTTGTTGTGGAAGTAGGCGGCGAGGGAGTTGCAGAGGTCTTGCAAAGGGGTGATGTCGTTGTTTCCGGCGTTGGGGTTGGAGAGCTCTTTGACGATGTTGAAGAGTTCTTTGCTGTTGTGTGCGTTGCTGTCCAGTCGTTCCTTGAATGCAGTTTTCTTGGTGGCGCGGATGAGTTGGTGGTGTTTCCGGGTGGCGAGCTTGAGGGCAGTCATGTTGTCCGGTGTTGGGTCTCTGCGCCAGGTTCTCTCGAGGGCTCGGCAGTTCTTCATGGAGCTCTTGAGTTCGTCAGTGAACCATGGGGCTTTCTTGCTGCTGGGTCTGCTGGGCGGGGTCCTCAGGGGGGCGAGCTCATCTGCGCAGTCGTTGATCCACTTCGTGAGGTTGGTGGCCGCCTGGCTAGGGTTCGTTGTGATGGTGGGAGGGTTCGTGCTCAGGGAGGACGCGAGCTGGTCAGCTGTGATCTTGTTCCAGTTCCTGCGTGCAGCCTGTTGCTGGTGGTGGTGGATCGTTGTCCTTGCGAAGCTGAAGTGGACGCAGCTGTGGTCCGTCCAGTGGAGCCCGGTGGCGTGGCTATAGGCAATGTCTTTGCTGGATGAGAAGACGGGGTCGAGTGTGTGTCCGGCGTAGTGGGTGGGGGTGGTCACCAGTTGCTTGAGTCCCAGGTTGGCGAGGTTGTCCAGCAGGGTGGTGGTGTTGCGGTCGTTGTTGTTCTCCAGGTGGAAGTTGAGGTCCCCGAGGAGGATGTAGTCAGCGGAGCGGAGGGCGTGTGGGCTGATGAAGTCGGCGATGTCTTCGCTGAATTGTGAGCGTTGTCCAGGGGGTCTGTAGATGAGGGTGCCTCTGAGGGAGGTCTTGGGGTTGATGTGGACTTGGACGTGCAGGTGCTCGGCGGTAGCGAGGGTGTCATCGGTGTTGGTCGTGATGCGGATGGTGTTCCTGTGGACGATGGCGATGCCTCCTCCGGTGTGGTTGATGCGGTCCCTTCGGATGATCTTGTAGCCGTCTGGGATGGCGATGGCGATGTCAGGCGCGGAGGAGGCGTTCATCCAGGTTTCCGTGAAGAAGGCGACGTCTGGGGCTGTGGTGTCGAGCAGGTTCCAGATCTCGATGGCGTGCCTGTGGACGGAGCAGGTGTTGAGCAGGATGCATCTCAGGTGGCTGCTGCTGTTGCTCGTCGAGGTCTTGGGCACTGCTGGAGTAGTGCAGGTCCGGATGCAGGTGAACTTGCAGGCGTTGCAGCAGAAGGCTCCGTGGGTGCGTCTCGGGGTGGCTCGGTAGCAGCCCGGGACTCGGCCGGCGTTGAGTGCGTTGAGGGTGGCGGCGTCGTAAGTCCGGCGGGGGCCAGGGGTCCTGGCGCTGGGCGCGGTCCTGGCGCGGACGGGCGCAGATGGGCTTACCTTTGGCGCGCCTTCGGCGTACAATCGGCGCGCCTGCTGCGCGTTACCGCTGCACGTGCGCACGGTCGCCATTTATGGCGAAGTGCAGGGAGGGAGGGCCAGCTGGGAGGCGGGAGCGGGGAGGAAGGGGGCATGGCTACACTCCCCAGCGGCGGGAATCGGCAGCGGGGAGCGGGTGCAGGGGTCAGCAGCACAGGGGGGGGAAACCAGGGGCAGCACGAAGACAAAAATTAACAAAGTAACAGGGTACAGACAGTGAAGGAACAATACAGAAACAGGCGGACAGTGGATCACAACGCGGAAGAAACAACAGGCGGGAGGCGTGGCCTGAGGGCGGACCCGAGGGAGGGAGGGCTCTGCGAGGCAGGCAGAATCAGCAGGCGGGGCACACGCAGCAGCTGGTGGCCGTGCGGCGCGGGGGTGTCCTATAAATAGGTCACACTCACCTGTGCCATACGGTCGCCATTTATGGCCAAGCACAGGGAGGGAGGGGCAGCTGGGAGGCGGGGAGGAAGGGGGCGTGGCTACACTCCCCGGCGGCGGGAATCGGCAGTGGGGAGCGGGTGCAGGGGTCAGCAGCACAGGGGGGAAACCAGGGGCAGCACGGGGACAAAAATTAACAAAGTAACAGGGCACAGACAGTGAAGGAACAATACAGAAACAGGCGGACAGTGGATCACAACGCGGAAGAAACAACAGGCGGGGGCGTGGCCTGAGGGCGGACCCGAGGGCGGGAGGGCTCTGCGAGGCAGGCGGGGGCACACGCAGCAGCTGGTGGCCGTGCGGCACGGGGGTGTCCTACAAGTAGGTCACACTCACCTGTGCTGCACGGTCGCCATTTATGGCCAAGTGCAGGGAAGGAGGGGCAGCTGGGAGGCGGGAGCGGGGAGGAAGGGGGCGTGGCTACACTCCCCGGCGGCGGGAATCGGCAGCGGGGAGCGGGTGCAGGGGTCAGCAGCACAGGGGGGGGAAACCAGGGGCAGCACGGGGACAAAAATTAACAAAGTAACAGGGCACAGACAGTGAAGGAACAATACAGAAAAAGGCGGACAGTGGATCACAACGTAGAAGAAACAACAGGCGGGGGGCGTGGCCTGAGGGCGGACCCGAGGGTGGGAGGGCTCTGCGAGGCAGGCAGAATCGGCAGGCGGGGGCACACGCAGCAGCTGGTGGCCATGCGGCGCGGGGGTGTCCTACAAGTGGTGAGTCCCCTGGTCCTTGCTGGTTCCGATGTTGCTCCTTCTTCAGCTCCTGTGTTGTTTGCGTTTGCTAAGGCTTGTTGGTGCACCCCCTGGACATGACCCCTCAGCACTCGACATCCTTCGTGGGACAGCTCATGCATGGCTCCTAGACTTCCTCAGCGTCACCTGGTCCAATCAACTGCAGAGTCAAGGTCCTCGTCAACTCTCCTGCAACACACGACATCAGAGGGCATTCGTCTTCCAAGTCTCCTGGCCACTCCTGAGTGACATGGACTCTGTCACCTCTGCTTGCAGGTAGTCCTCGTCTAGAATCCACCTTCAGATTCCACCGGACACTTTCTCCTCATTCAGCAGCTGCACTTTCTTGAATTCCTCCATTGGGTACGATGGCGGTTTCCGACACCACTTCACACCTATGCACCCGGCTGGCCCTGGTGTAGATAATGTGGGTGCCAGGGTATCCACGGTTGGGGTGGCTCTCCAACCTTCTGACTTGCATGGGGTTTCTTCAGGGCCCACTGGGAAGGGTCCTTAATCTTTACAAATCTAACTGCGACTTACAAGTAGACTTGTACGGAGCAGGCGGTCATATTCCCACACTGCACACACTCTCTGTGGGGTTCCTAGTCACTCACCTTGTGTGGTTCCTAGGGTCCGAGTTGTGGTTTTTATACCACTTTCTTAGTATATGGTTTGGCCCCCCCCTGGGGTCCAGGGTGTATTATGTGCTATTTACTGTGTTTCTTTGCAAAGTATTGTGTGCATTGTGCATATCTCCGGGTAGGAGATATTTATATGTGTTAGAGAGTATTATATAATAAATACATATTTTTATAAATACCATCTGTTTTTTTTCCACTTAATCTATATATACGATTTCATTCTGCTAAAACAAACTGCTTTACACTCCTCCTGGACTAAGCCTGAAGGCTGCTCTCCAAAGCTACCACTTAGAGAGCTTTCTAAGGTTGTCTAAGAGCTCTTAAATCACCATAAGTATTGTCTGGAGTGGTGCAAGGTGTCCACTTACATAATTGTACATCATATACCAGGCCAGCTTCTCACACAGTTCACTGCTTGTGTTGTAATTCAGGTATTTTTTATGTTCATTCTTTTTATAATAGGGTCGTTCAGATATATATAAGGTAACAAAAATGCATGTAACACTTTGTTTCTAATACATGCTTTTATTGGCATTTTAAAGACAAAGAAACATTTGTATACATTACCACAGAGGGACTGGAATATCATCCCAACATCTTGAAAATATTTGCTGTTTATTTACCTCCTCCCTCACTTCCCCACCCACCATGGTATCAGATGACCTTAGCCTTATACAAGTGATTTCAAACTACCTTACTCTTGGGGAGTTCCTAGATGACCACACTTTAAATCAGTGTACGGGGCAGCATAAACACTTGACTTGATTACCTGTCTCCCAAGACTTCTTGTGTTGCAAGATTACTTCTCTATGTATCATCTATCCCCCGTCATCTACTGTGGTAACTCACCTGGCGGCATCAATAATTCCGCTAGCATTGCAGCCCAGGCCCCCATGTCATCTCTCACTTTTTCATCCCTGTGGGTTTTTTCATATGACATCCCTCTGCATTAATCCATTCAGCCCTGTCTCTCAACCAGTCCTCAATCTTCAGGTGTTTGGGGGACATCTATCCAATAATGATCCTACGTTTGACTAGAAAAAACCCCAGAACCAAGAACCTTGTACTTAGCTCCTTTTTCCTGTGGAGCGATATTAGCCCCTGCAGGCACTGCGTCGATTTCCTAGGACCCTCCCACCCTGTGACAGTATTAAGTTTCAAAAGAACAGTCTGCCAGTACTCATCAATATCTGGGCAGTTCTGGGCAGTATCTGGCAATATCTTGGCAGTTCCATAGAATGTGGAAAAAGTGAGCCAGCTGTCCTCTACATCTGGGGTACTCCGAAGAAAGCTCAGGAAATATGGTTTGCAGCCGACTGGGAGCCAGGTACACCCAATGCACCACATTGTATTGGAGGAGCTTCAACCATGCGTTGGTAGAGGTGCTTTTGACCCCCCTCATGAATCTTTTCCCAATCCCTCTCAGTGAAGGGCCTCTCTAACTGAGCCTCCCAACACTCCTGCACAGGAAGTGTTTTTCCGGGGGCATCCTTCCTCAGGGCCCTATAAATTTGAGAGATCAACCTCTTACCCCCTGCCCTTGTTTAGTAGACTTCTAGCATTTGGGAAAAGGGTGTCGTGTCGGGCACGACGGCCAGATCTCCTGTGATGTGGCCTCAATGTTTGCGTTTTGCAAAAACTGTCCTGATCCCAGTAGAAATGTCTCCAGAAGTCCGCTAACGTTATAAATCTATTGTTAGGGTAAAAATCTCCCAAGGTCTAGCAACCTCCCATGCACCATTTATGTAAAGACATAGACCTCTCGATGATACAGAACGTACGCAATGCCCATATGTTCATATCCACTGCGTATGGGGCCCTTTTTTATCATTGCCCAAACTGTTCTGTCCCATGCACCGCATACCATTTGAACCATGTATGGCAACCAATCTGGTGCCCCCGCCCACATCATCATGACCTCCGGTAAAGAATGTCTACCACACATGCCACGTAATAGTCTACTGTCCCAGTTGTGGTCTGCGTCCAACCAATGCACCATGTGCTGGAGCTGCGCTGCTAAGTAGCAATATTCTATACATGGTATTTCTGGTATGCCCATCTGCCACTTGTGCTTCAATGTCGCTAAGCGCACTTGTTTCCTCCCGGTGTGCCAAAGCAATTCCACTATCAATTTTTCCAATTCCTGAAACACCCGCCGATTTATACCGTACAGGATGCCCTGAAAGAGATATAAACACCCTGGGAGGACTACCATTTAACCAGGGCAATTTTACTGATCAGAGATAGTCTGAGAGTGTTCCGGAATTTTATATTACGCTTTAAGCCCTCTATGATCCGTCCCATATTGGTCTCCTCAAACTCTTTAGCTCCATGTGTGACCCGGATACCTAGGTTCCTGACGCTCTTCATCTCCTAAGGTAGGGCCAATACCGGCAAGTCTGTCTCAGATCACCCCACCAGTGTCCCCAGGGGAATCGGCTTAGACTTAGAGTGGTTGATGCGCAGTCCAGTATAATCACCGAGCTCTGCCAGGGCTTCCAACTTTACCGGGATCGAGTGTCTTGGACACCGAAGATACACCAATTCATTATCTGCATAGAGTGATACCACATGCTTGGTGTCCCCGATCTGTCTTCCCCACTCGTTCAGCACATCCCGAAGGCGGCTAGACCAGAGGCTTCTCAAGGAGCAGCGGCGACAGTGAACATCCCTGATGGGTCCCTTGATGCAGCGCATAGCCCTGTGATACCGACCCATCAATTCCCACCCCTGCGGAAGGTCTCTTATATAATAGTTGCACCCATTTTATATAGTGGCCTGCAATGCCTATTTTATTTAATACTTCCCAGGGAAATTCCCATGAGAGAGAGTCGAACGCTTGTTCGATATCTAGCAATGCTAGAGCATACTGCCCTTCGTGTAGGACAGGGGAGTGAAGCACCAAGAACAGCCACCTCAAATTACATTGTGTGTTCCTATTCGGGATGAATCCGCATTGGTCGGCATCTATTGTGGTTACATTTTCAGGTCTACATTTAGCATTGACCATGGATGATAAGAGAAGACCCCTATCTATCTCTAGCAGGCTTTGGTAGCATCACTATTATTGCCTCCCTCAGGCACTCGAGGAGCACCCCTTTCTCATAGGCCTCCTGATAAACCTCTAATAATTGCTCTGCTATTTTCCCCTGTTGACTGCGGTAATACTCAGCTGGCAGGCTGTCTCCTACCGGGGCCTTGGCCGACTTTAGGGTTTTAATAGCCATCAGTAGCTCGTCCTTTGTAATGGGAGCAACTAATAGCTGCATGTCCTCATCAGATAACTGTTACATTCGTATCCCCTCCAAATATGTCTAAATTTCTAGGGGGCTGGAAGGCACCGGGACCTGTATAAGACCTGCTGGTGCTCCATGAACACCTCCATTATAGCTTGTTGTGAGGACATTAATCTACCCTGTTTGTCCTGAAGTCCCGATATTGGCGAATTCCTACTCTCACATTGAATGAGCATTGAAGCATTCGGCTCATTTTATCAACCTCCCTATGTAACTGCTTTCTATGTGTAGAGTGAGTGAACTTATTCAGATTGTCACAGGTATCCAGTATTTCGGACTTAAACTTCTGTTCGGCCTGTAAACTGAGGGTCGTTCAATCTAATCCTACTCCAAAATGCCTAGACGCTTCTCAAATCTATCAAGCTTGTTAAGAAGTTGTCGCTTAACACCATATGTTATCCCCAGGCACTCCCCTCTCAGTATCCCCTTCATGGCACCCCAGTCCATCACCCTAGATGAATCACAGCCTCATGTGTCTTTGAAATAACCATCCGACACTACAGTTAACTTGTGCACCAATACCTGATCTGATAATGCTTCCACACTCTCCACAACATCTCCACACACAGCTCCACAACGGAACCGCTGGTATATGCACCTGCATATGGAATGAGACCAGGAAGGGTGAGTGGTCTGAGAAATGGCAAGCTAGATACATAATTGCAGTAATACACTGCAATGCCACATCTGATACCAGACAGTAGTCAATCCAGCTGTATGTGCCTGTAGCAGGCTCATGGCATGAGTACACCTTACTTAGGGGGTAATGCCACCTCAAAACATCATGCAGCCCCATCACTTTAATCAATTCCCACAAAGCAACAGTATTTGCTGGTTTGGTGGCCACCTTGTGAGGACAGCGATTTATTGTACCATTTAGAACATAATTTAGGTCCACGGCCATGATTACCGCTGGCCGTACATGCTCCAGAACTGCTCTCAGAATGCCACTATAGAAGGAAGGATCATCATTAGTCGGGTGTACATGTTCACCAAGCACATTTCTCTTGGATCGAGTGTACCAGCCGCAGTTACATGCCGGCCATCAGGGTCTATTTTTACCTCCTTCGACACAAATGGAACCCTGGGAGCTGCCCAAATAATCACTCCCCTGGAATTGCTAGAATACGTGGTCATGAAGATCTGCCCCCGCCATCTACGTTGCAAGGCGGGCAAGCATGCTCCCCATACATGTGTTTCCTGCAGGAAGGCCCGGATACACCACACCTTTTGATGTAATTGCCCAATCCTGGACATTCCATGTCGTACATTTCCAGTCAGAGGCCATCGATATGTTGTAAGCAATCGGTATCTTTGGGTTTTTCCCCCATCCCATCCCCTCCGAGTCCGCTCCCCGCTTCTCGCGTGCTCCGGAATCTCAACCTGACAGACAATCGGAGCCAAAGGTTCCCCAGTAGATCTATTACAAACCACAAACGTAGAAAAACATCCCTGCTCTCTTGGGAAGTGTGACCAAACTAGAGAGCCCACCCCAACATAGCCCTCATGCAGGATACATCCCCCCATACCTCTGAAGAAGCAATGGCCTCCATGCATCTTCTGCTGTTAGCAGGGAGCTCAAGTCTAAGCGAGCTGGCGCGGCTGAAGAACTCAGCCTTCCCACCGGGCTGTGGCCCACAACGAGCATCACGCTGACTAGAATTCATATTACCCTATTATTCATAACGGATTGGCTTCTTATTTGCTGTCCCGACCACTAGCCTCCCTCCCACAGGCTACAAACTTTGTAAGTATCCCTGTGAAAGTTATCTAAACTCCTTTTCA